>NW_022107432.1:22847836-22855123 GCF_000313985.2 Echinops telfairi | reverse complement strand
GAGAAGGTGACAGTCAGGTGTGTGCGGGGATGGAGGTGACAGTCAGGTGTGGGTGGGAGAGGGTGACACTCAGGTGTGTGTGGGAGAAGGTGACAGTCAGGTGTGGGTGGGAGAAGATGACAGTCAGGTGTGGGTGAGAGAAGGTGACAGTCAGGTGTGTGTGGGGATGGAGGTGACAGTCAGGTGTGTGTGGGAGAAGGTGACAGTCAGGTGTGTGTGGGGATGGAGGTGACAGTCAGGTGTGTGTGGGAGAAGGTGACAGTCAGGTGTGGGTGGGAGAAGGTGACAGTCAGGTGTGTGCGGGGATGGAGGTGACAGCCTGAGGAGGGCTGTCTGAGCAAGGGTCTGATGAGGACAGCCTGTGTCTAAGGGTGCTGTTGTGAGTCAATCCCAGAGCTTGACTCTGGAGTCAAAGGGCCCCTGTTGCTCCCGCAGGTGGGTGCCTGAGTCTGCCCGCTGGCTTCTGACCCAGGGCCGTGTGGAGGAGGCCCACAGGTACCTGCTCCACTGCGCCAAGCTCAACAGACGGCCCGTGGGTGAGGGCGGCCTGAGTTGGGAGGTGAGAGCCAGTGTGTGTGTGTATGTGTGTGTGAGTGTATGTGTGAATGTGCATGTATGTTCATGTGAGAGTGTGGGTATGTATGTGTATGTGCTTCTATATGTGTGCATGTGTATATGTGTATGAATGTGGGTATGTGTGAATATGTGCACATATGTGTGCATGTATGTGCTTGTATGCATGTGCATGTGTGTGCAAGTGTGTGTGTGTGTGCATGTATGTGTGAGTATATGCATGTGTGAATGTGTCTTGTGTCAAGTACGTTCCTAGGGATCTACTGGATGGTTCTAAATAATTTTATGATTGGGGGTCACCACATGAGGAACTGTATTAAAGGGTCACGGCATTGGGAAGGTTGAGAACCACTGTCCTAACCAACTCCCTTGGGGTGCAGTGGGTTACTCACAGGGCTGGCAACCGCAGAGTCAGCAGTTCGAAACCTCCAGCTGTTCCTCTGGAGAAAGATGAAGCTTTGTGGTCCTGTCAGGATGTACAGCCTCGGAACCCCGGGGGCAGTTCTGCTCTGTCCTACGGGGAGGGTCCCTCTGAGTTGGAATGGACTCCTGCCAAGGTAGCCAGCCCCTGACAATCGCGGGTCCACAGGCACAACTGCAGGGCGGCAATATTTAAAGATCATGGTAAAGTCATAGAGGATAGAAGAGAAGGTAAAATAAAGGAGTCAGACACATTTCATGGTCGCATGAGACACATTTCATGGTAGCAGGCTCACCTCTGCCCCTCTTGGTGGTCCACGTGAAGGTGGGAGATGGGAGGAAGAGACAGAGGGAGAGGGAGGAGGCGGGTCTTTACTGTTTGGGGGCTTTTATAGGTAGCCATTAGTCACGCATATTCAGGAGTTACATACGTCACAAGGTGGGTGGGAATCACAGTAAAGTCCCTGAGCTCCCAGGTGAGGAAGCCCAATACCTGCATTGGGGGAAGAAGATGAGGGGGAATGGGTGCCTCCGCAGGAGGAGATAATCAAAAAAGATCTGCTTCGACAGGGAGGGGTCACTTTAAGGCAGCACAGCTGTTAGGGGAGAATCTGCGGGGATGACAATGAAAACAGGATCATGTGCTTGGACTTTCTCTCGATTTAGCTTTCCAGATTCCCTCTAAGTTAGGGATATAGTCCTGGTCACACTTCCCATCGGGGCTCCGCCTGCAGCAGGGAGGGGAGTGGACCCGAACCTGAGCACAAGGTGTCCTCCTAGTCAACGGATCCGTCCCCTTGTCTCCTCTCGAGCCAGGCCCTGAGCAAGGTGGCCGCTGGGGAGCGCGTGAAGCAGAGACCCTCGTACCCTGACCTGTTCCGCACCCCTCGGCTCCGGCACATCTCGCTGTGCTGCATGCTGGTGTGGTGAGCGGCAGCGGGCCAGCTTCCCGGCCAGATCCGTCCGGGGTGGGTGGGGGGCTCAGGCGGAGCTGGCCTAAGACATAGAGGGGTTCAAACTTCCGGCTCTGCCCTTCCTTACTGTGCAGCCTTGGACAGGTCACGCAAATCCCCTGAGCTTTCATGTCCCTTCTGCACACGGTGGGGAGGCGAGGGGACCACACCTGGCACGGCTGCTGAGACTGGCAGGTGTGACCACGGGATGGGAGGGCTCCGGAGTGACAGCATTACCTTCCGCAGGTTCGGCGTGAACTTCTCCTATTACGGCCTGAGCCTGAACGTGTCCGGGCTGGGGCTGAACTTGTACCAGACGCAGCTGCTGTTCGGCGCCGTGGAGCTGCCCTCCAAACTGCTGGTCTACGTGGCGGTGCGCCGCGCCGGACGCCGGCTCACACAGGCGGGGACGCTGCTGGGCGCTGCCCTGGCTCTGGGCGTGCGGACGCTGGTGCCCTCTGGTGAGCCTCACCCCGCAGCCGAGAGCAGCGCAGGTCTTGGGGGTAAGAGGTAGAGGGGGGGGGGGAGGGGCTGGGACCCTCAGCCAGAACTCCCCTTCCTGCAGAGTGGGGGCTCTGGAGCACCGCCCTGGAGGTGATGGGGAAGGGTTTTTCCGAAGCGGCATTCACCACGGCCTATCTGTTCACGTCGGAGTTGTACCCCACCGTGCTCAGGTGAGCGGCCCCAGGAGGGTTTGACCAGCCCCCAAGTCCTGCTGCTCTCCAGACCATGGCGACCCCGTGGGACAGAGGAGGACTGTCCCCATCCCCAAGGCTGTAGTCTTTATAGCCACATCTTTCTACCCCTGACCCAAGGGTGGGTGTCGGCCTTTGGGTTCATAGCGGAGCGCTTTAGCCCCAGGGCCCAGGAGCTCTGTGACATACAGCATGCACTGTAGGCAGCACACGGGGAGAGCAGGGGGTCACCGTTTCAGTCTAGGAGAGAAGGGGTTTGAGCCCCACTGACAGTCCATTCGTGTAGGGTTCCGAGGCTGTAAATCTTTACGGGAGCAGACAACCTCATCTGTCTCCCTCAGGACAGCTGGGAGGGTTTGAACCACCCCCCTCGTGCCTGGCAGTTTAATGCTTAGGGAGCAGAAGGGCTGGGCTGCTAACTGAAAGGTCAGCAGTTCCAACCCACCAGCCGCTCTGAGGAAAAAGCAGTGGCAGTCTGCTTCTGTAGATCGCAGCCTTGGAAACTACGGGCAGCTCTGCAGGGTCCTATAGGGGGCCCATGAGTCAGAATTGACTGGGTTTGCTCCTTTGTGTACAATGGTCCAAGCTGCTGACCCTATGGTCCACACTGCTCTTTCCCCATCTCCTCTCCCATACTTTTTCTTCTTCACCCATGATTACGCTCTTGATGGTAGCTTACTGGGTTTGAGATTGGGAGCCCCTGGTCAGGTGGACAAGACCAACTGAAAGAAGCCCCTTAAGTGTCTGGGAGAAGGTGCCCTAGGGCCTGCCAGCCCAGGAAGCAGCCCTCCAGGGCCTGGTCAAAGTACGTGTCAGCACCAACCTCCACTCACCCTCCTTCTGAACAGACAGACCGGCATGGGGTACACTGCACTGGTGGGCCGGCTGGGGGGCTCTCTGGCCCCCTTGGTGGCCTTGCTGGATGGAGTGTGGCTGTCACTGCCCAAGCTCACGTATGGGGGTGTCACCCTGCTGGCTGCCTGCACCGCCCTCCTGCTGCCGGAGACCAAGCTGGCAAAACTGCCAGAGACCATCCAGGACGTGGAGAGAAAGAGGTGCGTACATGCACAGGCCTCTGTCTGCACATGCGTGTGGGTACACGTACGTGTGCACAGCTGAGCAGGTTTCAGGGTGGGTGAGCTGGGTTAGATAACTGGAGCGTGTACACAAATACCCAGAGTCATCAGGAAGAGAGCTACTTGTGCACACTCAGGTATGCTCACACATCAGGTAGGTATACAGGCATGGGTGAGCATATGTGTGTTTGCACACCAGAGGCTGGGGACAGCCCTGAGGCAGCCCTGTTGGGGCAGGTTGGGTGGCAGGCTGAGGGGCTATAGCTGCTCATGACTTTTTCCCCCCACTGCCCCCAGCCTCCCGGAGGAAGAGATGCACATGAAGCAGCTGGAGGATTGAGGAGGACCAGGGCCACATCCTCCCTGGGAGCTCTGCTACAGGGCCTCTGCTTTCCATGTTACCAGGCCCCGAGCTGCCACCAGTGCCCCCTCCCTGTGCGCACCAAGCCTTCCCTAGTCGGCCTCCAGCAATGGAGCAACATCCCAGCATGCAGTGGGCTGCTAGAGCGTTTAGCATCCTCCTCCACTTTCCTGGCTGGGGGAGTGTGTGAATGAAGGCTTCTGTTGGGTTGGGATGGCAACGAGTTGCTGGTGGTGGGTGGGGGGAACCCTTGACAGGAAGCCACTGGATTAGGTCTGTGCATGGATCCCAGCAGTACCTGATTGGCTGTGTAACCTTGGAAGTCGAGGAAGTCACAACAGGATCTACTGTCATACTCAAATGGAATGACATTGTAGAGATGCTGTTAACGAAAGGGTCTGTCCAACGATGACCTCTGGCGCCAATCTGACTGGTGGGCATGCCCATGGTGTGGGCAGGGCCAGGGGACCAAGGGACGAGAGTTCCTTGTTCCCATAGCTTCTTCTGTTACCACCTAGGCACTATACTCTGCAGGCCAAGGCATCGCTTGGCCTCTGTCCCTGCGCACACACAGACACACACTCTCCAGATGCGGGCGAGGCCTCATGCCCGCAGAAGAGTCGAAAGCGTGGGAGGAAGCATTTCACTGGAGAATCCAGGGAGGCTGCAGTTCAATAAACATGGTTTTATGAGGGCCGAAAAGCTCCAGAATGTGCCAGGGGGAAGAGATGGGCGAGGAGGGCACTCTTGGAAAGGGGTGGCCTAGGACCCATGAGCAGACAGCGAAGCGAGGGATGGGGAAGGGAAGAGCTGGCAGCGAAAAGCCAGGCACTCAGTCCAAACCTGCTCTACCCAGGGAGTCGAGACCCAGGCCACCGCCCCACCACCACCACGGGACTCCCACAGCCTCCCTGCACTATGGAGAGGGGTGGTGGGCGGCCTGAGCTGGAGTGGTCTCTCCTGTGAGGGCCTCACTTGGGCTGTCTCTCTGCTGGGTCATAGATGTAGCAGCCCACATCGCCAATGTTCACACCTGAGGGAGAGGGCTCTGTTACCATGCGGCTGTGGGCTGAGGATACCCGGATGAGGATGGGGTGGGGTATCCAACCACAGAGGGAGTTGTTCCCATATCCCCACGGCCCATGGACATGCCATACTCTGGCTTGGTGTCTGGGGTGGGGCTGCCCACCTTTGGGGCCAAACAGGTAGCCGTAGCAGGGAATGTGGCAGTAGGGGACGCCGTCATGCTGGGACAGAGAAAGAAAGACAAAGCCCATCTAAGCCTGTCTCTCTTCCCAGCAGGTACTGCCCCCAACAGACCCACCCATCTTTGCCCTGCTCACCTCGGCGTGACTCCCAGGTGTCAGTGTCTTCCGGCAGCGCTGGCACCTCAGACAAGGCCGGTGCCAATTTCTGCCCAAAGACATCACCTTCTCAGCTGGTGGGGAAAAGAGGCGGTGGCTCTGGGGATGGGCGGCCCGCCTGCCTGGGACCCACCTCTCTGCCCCTTGCTGCCCACGTCTTATATTTTACTTACCAAAATAGACAGGCTCCCCGCAGCCAGGGCACAGCAAAGTCTCCCCAGTGAAGGTCTTCAGGTGGGGAGGGCCTTTAAGGGGGAGAGGCCCAGGCCAGGGCTTGAGGTGGGGGCCAGGACCTAAGCAGGGCACTAGCCTTTTCCAGAAACTATGCTCACCCCAGAGCCTCCCAGGCTCAGTCAGACAGCCATGAGTCCACTCTGAGTCCCCTCTGACCTTCTCCCCTGCCCCATCTCTGCATGGGAACAGACCACCTACTTCCTCCTGGCCCTCCCAAGGACACAGAGGCCCAGTAGCCCAGCCCTGTGAGCAACCCAATCTTCAGGCAACCTGAGCCTGACAGAGGAGCTGGCCAGGGCAAAGGTGTCAGGTGTTGGGGAGCATGGCGTCCGTGCCCAGTCTGGGCAGTGGGAGGGAAGAATAGGGCCAAAGGGGAGATATTGACAAAGGTGGGGGGCTGCCCCATCCTAGCACCCCTCCCCCATAAGGTATTCCTTCCAGGGCTCTGAGCCGGCTCAGGGGCTGCCTCTGCCTCACTGACTACACAAGCTCACCTGCCATGGGTGGACAGGTCTCCTCATCTGTAAAATGGGGTGATAACACCATCTGCCCTATTTACCTCAGAGAGCTGGGTGGAAGGCTGTTCCTCACCCCTCCTGTTCCAGCCAGGGGAGGGTTCAGAAAAAGTTTCGGGGTGAGGGTTGGGGATTCAACCTCACTTACTTTTCTTGCCCTGGGGGAGGCCAGTCCTGGGTCTGGGGGGGCTGAAGCTGCTGGGGCTGAGGGGAGTGGTGCTGGCAGGGGTGGGGGTCGGGGGGTTGTAGCAGTAGGAGTCCACACCGCCAATGTTTGCCCCTGCAGAGAAAATACAGGCTGCAGCCCGCCAGAAGCCAGCGGCCACAGGAAGGGTATGCTGTGCCCTGGTCCCTCCAGGCTCAGACTTACCCCTGGGTCCGAAGAGAGCCCCGTAGCATGGCTTGTGGCAATATGGCCTCCCATTGTGCTGGGCACAAGCAGAGGGAAGGGGGTCGCTCAGGGTCAAAGGGTGGTGGTGGCTCTTCTGGGTCCCATAGGTCATCCCCCCCAAACAGGCAGTGGGTGGAGGGTGACTCTCCACTGGGCTCAGCTGGCAGAGGCGGGAGGGTGGGGAATGGTGGGGCCTTGGTGATGGTTGGGCACGGGACAGAATGGCTGACAGATTGAGGGAGGGGGGGGCCAGTGTCAGGCCCGGTGAGGGGCACTGCTGCCCTAGGCGGAGGCTGGTGTGGTGCTCATGGGATGGGTGGCTTTGGGGTCCCGCAGCTGTGTTGCCTTGGCAGGCTTGTCGTTGGGCCTGGGGGCGGTGGCTGCTACAGGCAGGGCCGTGCACCTTGGCGGGTCTCACCTCCGCGTGCCCGCCGGGGGACAGGACACTGTGGCAGTGGTCACATTTCAGGCAGAAGGGGTGCCAGTTTTTGCCCAAGGAGCTCACTTTCTCAGCTGTGGGGGGCAAGGTGGGGCCAAGCTGCAGGGCGGCTTCCTGTACCCCCCACCCACCCAGCTCTCCGGGGAAACTTGCCACCTTTCCTGGGGTCGCCCAGAGGCCAGGTGTATTGTGCCCCGCCAGGAGGCAGTGCCCCGGAGTCCCTGTGCCTTCACAGGTGGAAAGGGAGGCCCGGGACCTTCCTGCCG
>NW_022107432.1:22842492-22847517 GCF_000313985.2 Echinops telfairi | reverse complement strand
GGGCCGCGCCGGCAGCCTCCCGGGTTCTTGCAAGAACGCTGCAGCCACAGCGCGGCAGGGGGCAAGGTCCGGGAGCCAGAAAGCTCCGAACTGGGAGGAGAGGAAAGGTACCCGAGAGAGGGGCAGGCATGTCTTTGAAATGGCTGGATCCCGCCTTGGTAAGTCCAGCGAAGCGGTTAATAGAAAGGGCTTCTAGAAGCCGACGCAGGACCCCCGGAGCCCACCTTGTTTCTTACTAGCTGTTTGGCTTCACACGCCCTCTCAGCAGTAAAATGCATGGCCTCTTTCTCCGGACTGTGGTGGGGATTAAGAGGAGTTAACCCATGCCAAGTGCCCAAATAACGTCTGGCACACAAATTCTTTAAAAGTGATAAGCTATCCTTCAAAGGACTCAAGACCCAGTTTCGAAGCCCAACATGTGGTCTTCGTGCCGTGGTCTCGCTTGTAATAGTATGCTCACTGACTGCCTTCAGAAGGGCCATTTGGAGACCAGTTATGTCTTTCTCGTGACCTTTCCTGTGCACCTGTGGGTGCACTATCGGTCTGCTGCTCCTCAAGGTTTTCAGTGGCTAACCCCTCTGAAGCGCACAGCTGCATTCCTTTCTAGGCTGTTCTCAGCCTGGAATCTCTGCTGAATCTGCTCCCCTGGGTGGCCCTGCTGGTATGTGGAATACCAGAGACAGACCTTCAGGAAACATGCAAGGCGACCACAGTGTGACCAACTGATAGACAATGGAAACGCAAATCAGTACCACAATGAGATGCCATTTCACACCTACGAGGATGGCCAGAAGGAAAAGATGGGCAATAAAAAAAATTGATGAGGTGGTAGAGAAATCGTATCACTTATATATTGGGAGAGAAAGACTGGGCTTTCTATGCCCATAAATGGTTAAGGTCTCAACGTCGGACAGTGTAAGATATGACAACATAATAATAATTTATAAATTATCAAGGATTCATAAAGGAGGGGGGAGCGGGGAGATAGGGGAAAAATGAGGAGCTGATACCAAGGGCTCAAGTTGAAAGCAAATGTTCTGCGAATGATGATGGCAACAAATGTACACGTGCTTGACATAGTGGATGTATGTATGGATTGTGATAAGAGTTGTATGAGCCCCCAATAAAATGATTTAAAAAAAAAAACAACTTACCCCATTCACCCTACAGTCCTGACCTTGCCCCAAACTCGAAAACATTGAAAAGGAATAGCATTTGAGTCCACCAAGGATGTGCGGCTGCTGTTTCCGTATGGTGTAGAGTGCAGCATTCTTCAGGGAAGGGTTGCAGAGTGAAAGCAACCACTTTCAGAAGCAAACAACCTAGCTCGAGGATCTGTCAAAGAACAATTGCTTCATATTTTGCGATTTTTGTTTAAGAAAGGTTTCTATGATTTTATAGTAATATTTTTTCATTTATTCTCATATGCCCAAGATAACTGAAAATATGTTCACATAAAAACTGGTAGATGTTCAGCAGTATTCACAATAGTCAATAGTCAAAAGGTGAATACAGCTGTAGTGGTATAGCCATTCAATGATGAATTATATTCAGCCATAAAAAGGATGATCATTTAACATAGAAGTGTTAAATGAAAGAAGCCAAATACAAAGGTCACCTATTATATGACTCCATTTATATGAACTGTCCCCAAATAGCTAAGCCCATAGAGACAAAGAAAACGGAGCAGGGTTGAGGAGAGGAGGAACTGAGAGTGCTTGCTAATGGGTTCAGAAGTCCCAGCCTAGCACAAATAGTTAAGGGCTCAGCTACTCACCAAACCAAAAGATTGGTGGGTGGAACCTGCCCAGAAGTGCCTCAGAAGAAAGGCCTGGCAAGCTTCTTCTAACAATCTCAGCCATGAAAACCTTATGAAGCACATGGGGCTGCCGCGAGTCAGAGTCTGCTTTGTGAAGAAGGGTTTTGTTTGGATTGATGTGTGAATGGGCCCCAGGCTTCTGTTTTGGGAGATAAAAATAGAGATAGTGGTGGTGCTTGTATAATCTTATGGCTAAACCAGAAACCACGCCACTCTGCACTTCAAAAGGGCTTTATGACATGTGGATTCTATCTCATAGTAATAATCATAAAACATTGTGAATGGAACTACTTAAAAAATAAAATGGAAAACCTAAACAATAGCTAAGCAGGAGAAGGGCAAGGAGGGAGTGCTGATGACCTCGGGCCCATTGCACAGCAGAGGAGACTGACCTTCCACGGTGTCGTGTGCCAAAAAAGAGCTTTCTGGAATAAGTTCCTTCCGTATGTCAAAACCATGTGCACACTAACCAGTGTGTCTGAGCCACGGGGATGGAGTTGTGTCTGAGACTCCTGGAAATCTATGAACTTCTTCCCACAGTCTCACTTCTGGAATTGTCTCCCCCAGTACTGTTTACAACTTGTTTTTATCTGCCTTGCTGATATCTAAGGGGCTAAGACTTACACACTGTGAGACAGAATTTTCTGCACGTTTTGTTTCTTGCTACGAGGACTGTTTAAAGATCTTTAGCCTTTTAATTGCATTTAGGGGATTGTTCCTTAGCAAACTTGAAAAGTATTAGCTTCCTCCTCGACTGGCAGAAGCCCTGAAGGCACAGTGGGTGAGCCCTTCCCTAGCTGCTCCCTGGGAAAGAGGTGTGCAGGCTGCCTCCAGAAAGACGGAAACCCTGCAGGTAGATCTGCTCTGCACTGAAGGGTCACCGGAGGCCAAGCCAGCTCAACAAGCAGTGCATTTGGAGGTGTTTTATCTTCCACTGAACTTGACGCTAAGCTTCTGCCTCATTTGCTCCTTCTCTGGCTCTCACGGAGAGGGCTCACTTTAGGAGGTTGAAGCCTGGCACTGATATGTTTATTTTCAGGTGGGCTGCTTCCTCCTCTAAGGAGGGACCATCCCCCATGGAACTTCTGGAGGTATATCAGGTAATCCTTCCCATGGGCAGGTGGGCTCCCTGGTGCTCTGTGCCCCATCCCTCCTAGACAGGCCATCTTGATCCCAATATCCAGCACAAGAACCCACATGGAGCAGCTTGAATCTGGGTGTGGGTACCATGCTGCCTTCACACCATTTGCCAAGTCAGCAAGGTGGATGTGTAGTTGCTCCCTGTCTTCTGTGACCTTCTTCCCACATTACATGCCTGAAAAACCTCAGTTGGTCTCTCTCTGAAGTCAGCACATAGAACTGACAGAGGCTCCTTTCTGAGCATTTGCCATCTTTCACATTTCACTCCTTCCTTGCCTGGGGTCTGTGATTCTGAACAAAGAAAACAAAGTGTCTGTTATTCTTTACAAAGAGGCTTTGTAAAGAATGCTAACAAGGAAAAACTTATTTTTTGTAGGAATGCATTTGCAATTACTGACAGTGGCCGTTTTGAAAAATAGTGACTAAAGCCACTAAAATACCAGAAATTGTTAAGTCCAGCTGAGTGTATCTCATACCAACTCAATTGTCGATGCAATTTGTGTGATGCAGGTCCCTCCCCTCCACAGACCTGGGACTGTAGCCAGACTTTGACACTTGCTTACCTGCCTTGATTCAATTGACAGGATTGAATGTTATTTTTTAAAAATACTTTTATTGGGGGCTCTTACATCTCATCACAATCCATACATTCATCCAGTGTGTCAGGCACATTTGCACACATGCTGCCATCATCATTTTCAAAGCATTTCCTTCCCACTTGAGCCTGATATCAGCTCATTTCTTCCCCCTCCCTCATGAACCCTTGATAAGTTATCATTATTTTCATATCTTACATCATCCTGTCGCCTCTCACTCACTTTTCCCTTGTTCGTCCCCCTGGGAGGGGGTTATAGATTGATCCTTGTGATCAATTACCCTTCTCCCCCCACCCTCCCCTAATATCTCTACTCTTTGTTGGCCCTGAGGGGTTTATCTATCCTGGATTCCCTGTGTTTCAGGCTCTTATCTGTAGCAGTATGCAAACTCTCGTCTAATCCTATTTTTAAGGTAGAATTGAGGTCACGATAGTGGGGGGAAGGAGGCGTCAAACAACGAAGAAAGTTGTGTTTCATCAGTGCTATACTGCACCCTGACTGGCTCATCTCGTCCCTCTGTGAGTGGATGTCCAATTGTCTGCAGATGGGCATTGGGTCTCCACTCCATGCCCACCCCCTACCACTCACATTGGGTATGATTTTGTTCTGGGTCTTAGATGCCTGATACCCGATTGCATTGACACCTCGTGATCACACAGGCTGATGTGCTTCATGTGTGCTTTATTGCTTCTGAGCTAGATGGCCGCTTATTTACCTTCATTGAATGAGTTACTTATTGTGTATCTCTAACCATGAATAGTGTGAATGTTTAATAAATGGTTATTATTTCTACAATTATTAATACCTTCCCTAACATCTCTGTTTCATGTATTTAAGGTCTATTATTAGGTACATGTTTTAGGATTGTCGTGTTTGCATGATGAATTGACCTTTTTATTATTTTAGAAAGACTTCAACTTTTTGATACTAGGTGAGCGAGGATGGGCAGGTGGAGATAATCTTGGACACCGGGAGTGCTGTCACCAGGAAGAGGTTATTAGGGGTACTCCAAGACCCCTCCGTAGCCACTGGAAGACAGGTTTCTTGCCATTCAGTGTAAGAACCTTCAAGTAGGTCTTCAAGGAGCTCAAACATGGAGTGGCTGCTTCAAACAGTAGTGTGCTTCCTGTCTGGATGCAA
Source organism: Echinops telfairi (assembly GCF_000313985.2). Taxonomy (NCBI): domain Eukaryota; kingdom Metazoa; phylum Chordata; class Mammalia; order Afrosoricida; family Tenrecidae; genus Echinops; species Echinops telfairi. The sequence goes on along the minus strand of NW_022107432.1, from coordinate 22,842,822 downwards.
GGACACCAGGCAACAAAACCTGCAGCTCATTGAAGTGCACGGAGGCCACAAACACCGTAAGCAGACAGGGCTTGAAGGCCTCTTCACAACTTGACAGCCTACAAGTCTTGTGAGGGGAACCAGACCCTAACACTATCATGGGTTCACAGGTGCAACTGAATGGTCAAGATACATAAAGATTATAGTAAAGCCATAGAGAATAAGAGAAGAGAGAGTAAAATAAAGGAGTCAGACACATTTCATGGTAGCATGCTCACCTCAGCCCTTTTTGATGGTCCACGTGGAGGTGCAGGAGGACAGGGCAGGAGAGAGAGAGAGAAAGAGAGAGAG
>NW_022107432.1:22791916-22842348 GCF_000313985.2 Echinops telfairi | reverse complement strand
CAGGTAACCACGTACATCACAGGAAGGGGCTGTACCATAGGCAATACAGTAATGGAATGGGGAGGATCTAGTGGTGTACATGCAATAGGAAAAGGAGGGATTAGGGGTACACATGTGACAAGATGAGTGGATCCTAGATTCAGGATGGCAGCCTAACCTTGGTTGCCATAGAGCTGGTTTGACCACTTCTGAGCTCTCCTTCAGGAAAGCAATCTACTGTCCTTAATAACAGGGAGTGAGCCTCACCTATGGTGGGACAGATCATAGGGTCTGCTTGCTCTGGATGGCTGATGTCTTCACGGAGATTACTTGACAATCAGTTACCATTAGTTGCAAGCAGTGTCCTAGGTCTGACATATATTTAGGGGAGACAAGCTGTGGACTGGCCTCTTTATTTCGCAGTCTGTGAGCCCATCCCCGAAGAGGAGCTTGGAATTTGCGTTAGTGAGAGAATATTTGGGGCCATGTATGGAATGGCAGTCACTGTACCTGTTACTTCCAATCCTTACAACAGCCTGATGAGGGGTGTAACTGCTGTCAGGACATACAGAAAAAAGGAGTGGCATGGAGAGGCTAAGCCATTTGTGCAGCAACAAGCAGGCCCAAGCATTCTGATGGCCCATATTCTTCCCACTCCATGCCCCTAAGCTTGGCTTCTCCTGTGTCTCTCCTGTCTGCACAGCACCTCAGTGCCCGGAATGATGCTCCGCAATGCAAAGGGCAGGTAATGTCATCAAGACCTTTCCATGGCTTCACAGTGGCCTCAGGACGAACCTTTTAACGTGGCTCTAAATTCCTCCACGCTCAGCACCCCTCCAATCTCTCCAGGGTCTAGCCATTCCTCCAACCACACTACATGAGATTCTTACTCCTCCAAATTCTTTCCTGCCTTCAAGGCTTTTGCAGACAGATGCTCACTTTTTCTGGGAACACACTTTCCTAATGACTTCACTAATTCCTGCTTTCCTCAGCTCATTCACCTACTCAAAACCAAGCTAGTGTCCCCAAAAGCACCCTGAGCTGGATGGTAGAAGGGGCCCAATCAATGACAGCCTCATTTTCCTGGTTGAATAAAATGAGGGAAAAAAGGAAAATGAACACAGGGAATCCAGGACTGATGATCCCTTCCGGACCAGTGCTGAGAGTGGTGACACTGGGAGGGTGGAGGGAAGGTGGGGTAGAAAGCGGGAACTGATTGCAAGGATCTACATATAACCTCCTCCCTGGGGGATGGACAACAGAAAAGTAGGTGAAGGGAGACGTTGGACAGTGTAAGATATGACAAAATAATTTATAAATTATCAAGGGTTCATGAGGGTGGGGGGAGTGGGGAGGGAGGGGAAAAAAGGAGCTGATGCCAGGGGCTTAAGTGGAGAGCAAATGTTTTGAGAGTGCTGAGGACAGCGAATTTATAAAAGTGCTTTACACACATTTGGATTATGATTAAGAGTTGTATGAGCCCCCAATAAAATGATTTTAAAAAAGAAGGCAAATGAAGACCAGACATCACCTGTTACTATTGTTAAAGGCTAGGTTGTCTTAGTGAAAAAGCCAAAAGGCCTGCCAAATTCCTACCTATCTCCCCCGCTTGTCTAAGCTTTCTCCACCTGTGAGCTCTACAGGGGTAGGAACCAGGAGTATTTTGCCATCCCGTGTATGTTACCAGTGCCTTACTCAATGTTTGGCACACATGCACAATCAACACTTGTTGGTGAATGAATGTTAAGTGTTACAGCATTTCTCCCTTGGGTGCAAGTAGATAAGGGTTAATGGAAGGGACGTAGGGGCTGGGAGTTCACGAGGCGCTAACAATGAAGTGAGTTCAGCTGCCTATGATGATCTCAGGAATTTCTTAATGCACAGGAGGGTAAATGTTTTTGATGCCCCAAAGGGGTATAATTTACACTGATACTGATGATAAATACTAGTTAACTAATAACTTAAAAGGGGAACTGGATTTTTGTTTTGGCAGCAAACTAGTCCTACTAATTAGTCATTCCCCAGAACTCACTAATTAAGTTTGATTAGCATGTAGCACAATTATGTCTGTCATTAACTATGTGGCAAATGAGAGAATGTCGGGAAGTGTTATGCAAACTGTAAAGTACCTTTCAGACATGGCTGCTATTGTGTTCAGTTGGCTGTGCAGTGGGTTTTGATGACAAGTATAAACTCTGCACATTTCGAGTCGTGGTTGACGTGCGCAAGTAAATGGTAATATATGCTTGTGATGTTTTAGGCATTACCAGGACCTTTGTTGCCAGATGACACAGTGGAAATTACGTGATCTAGGCAAGTTTATGAAAAAGCCCTTTTATCTCTTCCTAGGGTGTTTCTCAAACTTTATGATGCATAGTCATTATGCTTTCCCACACCATCTTCTATATATCCCCTCCAGCAAGAAAACTTTACTTTCTGTAGTTCACCTTATGCAAAACACACACACAAAACAAGAATAGAGTGAGCATGCTTTAATACAACACACAGGTCCCCTTACCTGTAGAAAATTGCTTAATAAGCATGCATCATTGATGATGTCTGGACTGTGCATCATTGATGATGTAAGAATCTGTTCAGTCCCCCCCACCCAGTCCCGCCCCCCCACCTCTTGTTTTCCAGCATAATTGTGCCAACACGTGAGCCTGTGGAGAGCAATCTGCAGTGGTTATAGCTCCCCAAGTTGCTTGGGATTTACTGAGCGGGCTACATTTTGTCACCCAATGACATTCAAAAGAAAGACTACAGGAAAGGAGCTCCACCCCAGGTCCTTCACCATGACTGCCTTCAATCTCTGCTTAGGAAGAAATCAGTAACAGCTTTAAATGATGGTTCCCATGCAAAGATGTATTTAATCTCTCTAGTATCATTTGGAAAAGTGTTTTTCATCTGAGAATATGTAAAAATAACTACTCCCAAATATTGATAGCATCAAAAGGTGTCCTTATGCCAACATTTGAAGAGGTTGACAAGGTTAACAAGCAGAGGCATGAAACTTGGTCAGTTTGCTTATAAATCAAGGAGGTGGTGGCAACATGCCTTGGACTTGCCCAAATCACCGCAACGTCCTCATCTCTGTGCTAAGGTCTAGGGATAATTTTTTTAATCTGTAAGAATGATCCTTAAAAAAAAAAAAAGAATGGCCTTCAAGGTCATGATTATATTAATGATGCTCCTAGGGTTTAAACTGATGAATTCCGACAAATGCAATTGCTTACCTCTCCCTAGAGGAGTCTGTTTCTCTATGATGCTCACTTATATCACAGAATCATTCCAGTCTCTTCTTTTGTTGTTGTTTTCCAGTCTCTTCTTAACGTCAAGCATCTGAGGCTTTTCCTGTTCTTGTCCTGAGCATCTGAACAAGGCTTTAAAGTCCTTACTTCTAATTCCTATTCAAAACAAAACCCAAAACAAAGGGGAGCTACTACCTCAGTGGAGACATGAACCTGAGCACTCATTCCTTGGTTCAAAGGCAGAGAAGAAGGCTAACAAGAAGGCAGGAACTGAATCTTTGCAGTGCTAAGGGAACATTTTCATTTTCTAGTTAGCAGAATTTACTCGAAATAACCTCATCTTGCCCCAGTCCATGTTAATGCAACATCTGTCTAGAGAGATTAGTAGGGAAGACCATGCCTTCCTGTGGTAAGCTCATGACCTGGGCCTGATCTGAGTACTCGGCCCACCTGGCCATCATGATTGTTCTGAGACAGAAATATGGCCGAAGTTAGACTAATCAATGGCCCCCTGAGTTAGTTTAGGGTTAATTGAAGGGCGGAGGGATAAATGGCTCGGTGAGCCTCGCCTTTCAGGTTCTGGAGTCTCTTGCTTTGTGATGGTCGGACCAGGGTGCAGCTGCCTTAGCCAGTTCCCTGCTTCAGATGGCAAGTTTCACTTCCTGCAAGGCATCCACAAGGAGAAGCCACATGGACCTACCCTGATGCAGCCCTGGGTGCTGGAGCAGCCATATGGAGACCCCTGCCAGTGCTGAGATGCTTACACATTCACTGACTCAGCTTTCCTCCTGCAGTTGGCATCATTGCGTGTGTTTTGTGAGATGCAGGAGGAACTTTGTGCATTGGTGTTGGACATATGGGTTAATGTTGGACTTGTGGGCTTGGGCAGCACTGGGTTGGGATGTTTTCTTGATATGCTCTTAACCTTTACAAAAAACTCTCTTATACATGAGTTTCTGTGGATTTGTTTCTCTAAAGCACCCAGACTAACACACCCCCTAAGATATTTTGGTGTTACAAAATACATTTTTATTTTCCATATCGAAGCCTATAAGAGCTAAGGCAGCTTGAAATGACTGGGGACCATTGCCCGTGAGTAGAAAGAGTTCTAAAAGCGAGGTGAAGAAGAAATGAGCAGAGGCAAGCAGCGCTAAGGGAATAAAGAGGAGAGTTCCGGAAGACATCTCTGACCTGGATCTAGCTTGACCTGAGTTTTCCAACTGACAAGTTATCTTGTCAATAAAGGGATAAAGGGAAATAAATCCCTATATCTCCACCCCCACCCCCACCCCTTAAGCTTGAGTTAGGTCTCTGTTATCACCACCAAGAAAACCCTAATGAACAGAACCTGTTACATGAACATAAAATACGTGTCTTCTTGTAGGTAGACAATTCATCGTGTTGTACATAGGTCTGACATTGGAGAGAGTGAGTTCTACATAATACTGTCTCAATGTATACTTTTCAGGGATCCAACTATATTCTATCTATAAGAGAATTGCTTTATATCCCCAAACTCAAATATATTGCAAGTAAAAAACTATGCAAACTAAAATAAGAGCTTGGGTGACTCTATGAATATCAGACAAAGTAAAACCTAAGTAAAAATAATTACAAGAGAAAATGATTCATCAAGAAGATATTACAAACAACAGAAAAGTGGGCGAAGGGAGACATCGAACAGTGCAAGATATGACAAAATAACAATTTATAAATTATCAAGGGTTTAAGAAGGAGGGGGGAGCGGGGAGGGAAGGGAAAAGTGAGGAGCTGATGCCAGGGGCTTAGGTGGAGGGCAAATGTTTTGAGAATGATGAGGACAATGAAGGTACAAATGTGCTTTACACAATTGATGTATGTATGGATTGTGATAAGAGTTGTATAATAAAATGATAAAAAAAGAACAAATTAGTGATTTAAAGAAATATATAACAATTATAAATGTGTACCCACCAAAACACATGAAGTTAACTTAGTCAGAATTGAAAGGTAAAATAGTTTAATAAAGAATAATTTTAAAAATAGGAAATTAAACCCAAAGCCAGTAGAAGGAAGAAAGTAAGGATTAGAATGGAGATAAACAAAATAGTGAATAGAAAAATAATACAGAGTCTATAAACTCAAAGTTGGTTTTTGGGAAAAAAAAAATCAACAAAACTGAAAACCCTTTAGCCGTAACCTCCAGCCCAACATTCATGAAGCACCATTCATGCTTCTGTTGTAAAGCGCACTGAGGACAAGATCCCCCAGAATATCTTAGTTAAGCCTAGCTACTTGGACACTTAGGAAGCCTGAGGCTGGCTGCAAGATCGCGACCATTGTGTGTGCCAGGCCTGAGCCCCAATACACCCCATTGTGGGCCAGCAAAGGTTTCCAACATCAGTTCTACAGGAAGTACAAGAACACAGAGCCCATCAAAGAAAGCGTTCCTCTGACTACCAAGAATGCTGTGAAGCTTGACAAGGTATTGGAAATCAAGATTGGATAACCCACTATTGCCTACTTCCTGAAGACAGCCACTAGAATTAAGGAAGTGGCCCAGCACAGAGAAAGAGGTGGCAGACCTGTGACCTTTGAAGCACATGTATGAGACTGCCGTGTCAAAGCTCAGATGGTGGCTTTGCCCTACAGGGGCATTTCTTCATTGGGTCTGTTCCTTTTCCCCGGTATCTGAGTGGTAAACAAGCTCAGTTTGAAGGAGCTGGCAGTTTTCCAGAAAGAACAAGCCAAGTTCCTGGTTGCTCTGAATGAGGTAAATTTGGCAGCCCAGGCAGAAGCTGCCAAGAAATGACTCCTGTCCCCCCACATTCCTAGATCTGGAAGCAAGCCACTGGGCAAGGGGCCAACTGGGAAAGTTGTGGCAAAGGGAGGACGGAAGGAGCGAGGTAACACCAAGTTTGACTACTACTTCCCTGACACTAAATATCTATTTCTACATATCTGGCTAGATCAAGCTGGAATGAACATCCTTTGTCACTCCTCCCCATCCCCGCAACAAGAGAAAAATCTTTAGCTACATTGATTGACTAAAGAAAAAAGAGACATGACACCTTACTACCAACCATCTAGAAATAAAAAGCACTATAGGAGACTACTATTAGCAATAATTTACCAAAATATTAGATAACCTAGATGAAATGGAAAAATTCCTAGAAACACAAATTACCAAAAGTGATTCAAGAAGAAATTTTAAATCTGAACATATCTGTAATAAGATATTGAAATCAGTAATCAAAAACTTAAGACTATTTAGGAACAAATTTATTCCTTGGTGAAGGTATTAGGGTGAGAGGATGGGAACTAACTACTTAATGGGTTTGGGGTTTTACTTTGGGGTGGTGATGAAAATGTTTTAGAATTAGAGGTGGTAGTTGCATAATATTGTTAATGTCCTAAATGCCATCGGATTATTTATTTTAATATGTTTAATTTTACATTATGTGAACTTTAATATAATAATATTAAAAAACACCCTTGACGGGAATAATAGTGACTTTATTTTCGTCTAGTAGTGAGTAGTAGAAGGGGGCATAACAGGGGCTTCATGGGTGTCGGTTACATTCTCTCTTGATTTGGATGTTGTTTTTCCAGGTGTGTTTACTTTGTGAGTATTGGTAACTGGACATGTGATGCTTTTGATTTCAAAATATATGATTATTCTTTCATATAAAATTTTATTTTTATTTATTTTTAAATCATTTTATTAGGGGCTCATACAACTCTTATCACAATCCATACATATACATCAATTGTGTAAAGCACATTTGTACATTCATTGCCCTCATTATTCTCAAAACATTTCCTCTCCACTTAAGCTCCCATATTAGGTCCTCATTTTTCCCCTCCCTCCCCAGTCCCCCCTCCCTCATGAGCCCTTGATAATTTATAAATTATTATTTTGTCATATCTTGCCCTGTCGACGTCTCCCTTCACCCACTTTTCTGTTGTCTGTCCCCCAGGGAGGAGGTCACATAAAGTTCCTTGTCATCGGTTCCCTCTTTGCTACCCACTCTCCCTCTACCCTCCTAGTATCGCCACTCACACCACTGGTCCTGAAGGGATCATCCGCCCTGGATTCCCTGTATTTCCAGTTCCTATCTGTACCAGTGTACCTCCTCTGGTCTAGCCAGACTTGTAAGGTAGAATTGGAATCATGATAGTAGGGGAGGAGGAAGCATTTAGGAACTAGAGGAAAGTTGCATTTTTCATCGTTGCTACATCGCACCCTGACTGGCTCGTCTCCTCCCTGAGACCCCTCTGCAAGGGGATCTCCAGTGGCCTACTAATGGGCTTTGGGTCTCCACTCCGCACTGCCCCCATCATTCACTATGGTAAGATTTTTTGTTCTGATGATGCCTTATACCTGATCCCTTTGACACCTCGTGATCGCATAGGCTGGTGTGCTTCTTCCATGTGGGCTTTGTTGCTTCTGAGCTTGATGGCCGCTTGTTTACCTTCAAGCCTTTAAGATCCCAGACGCAATATCTCTTGATAGCCGGGCACCATCAGCTTTCTTCACCACATTTGCTTATGCACCCATTTGTCTTCAGCGATCCCTTCGACACCTCATGATCACACAGGCTGTTATGTTCTTCCATGTGGGCTTTGTTGCTTCAGAGCTAGATGGTCGCCTGTCAGTTGAAAACAGTTACATAACACCCAGAAATTCCACTCCTAGGTATATCACCGAAAGAATTTAAACCATATGTTCAAAAAAAAACTTGCACATAAATGATCAGAGCTTTACTCATAAAGCCAAAAAGGAGAAATAGAGTGTTATGTCCATCAACTTACAACTGGATTAACAAAATGTATAACCACACAATAGAGCCATAAAACAGAATAAAGTACTGATACAACTAATAGATGCTACAACATAGATAAGCCTTTAAAATATTATGCTGAAAAAAATATATAAATTATCAAGGATGAGGGAGGGATGGTCAGGAAGGGAGGGGAAAAAAGAGGAACTGATACCAAGGGCTCAAGTGGAAAGAAAATGTCTTGAAAATGATGATGGCAACAAGTTTACAAACGTGCTTGACACAATGGATGGATGAATGTATTGTGTTAAGAGCTGTACGAGCCCCCAATAAAATGGTTTTAAAAAAAAAGAATAAAATGATGGCAATGTATGTACAAATATACTTGATACAACTGATGTATGAATTGTTATAAGAGCTGTAAGAGCCCCAAATAAAATGATCTTTCATTAAAAAAAGACATTATGCTGAGTAAAGAAGCTAGACAGAAGGCCACATAGCAGGACTCCATTCATATGAAAAGCCCCAACTAGGGTGGTAGAGTAGGAGTTGCCATGGCAGGAGGGAATTGGGAGTGACTGTTAATGGGTACAGGGGCTGTTTATGAGTCATAGAGATGCTCTGGGATTAGATTTTGGTGATAATGCACACTTGTGAATACAAGGGAACTTTTTTTATTTGCTTTGAAGTACTAATAAACTTTTATTTAAAGTTCTGCATTTTTCTGAAATACCTTTGCTTTTAATGTTTTTTAAAAAAATCATCTTATTGGGGCTCATACAACTCTTATCACAATCCATACATACATCAATTGTGTAAAGCACACTTATACATTTGTTGCCCTCATCATTCTCAAAATTCGCTTTCCGCTTGGGTTCCTGGAATTAGCTCATTTTCCTTTTTCTCCTCCCCCTCCCTCCCGGTTCCACCCTCCCTCATGAACCCTTAACAAAAGTGCACAGAAAAAAGGAATTAAAAGAACATATATGTGATGTGTGTGTATACCTTATTTCTCACCAAAAGATCCATAAAATTTAAGACATGATACCAGACATTTGGTCCATCCCTAAAGAACTGAGTGACCTGGGAATTTAAGTATATCAAAGTAGTCTTTTTTATATTAGTAACTGGAGAAAACTGAGTGTCCTTTAAATATTTTTTTAAAGATTAGGAAACAAAATGGAGTCAAAAGGAGCCAAATCATCTATTGTAAGGTAAATGCCTAATGACTTCCCACCGAAATTCTTGCAAAACTGCCCTTATTTGATGAGAGGAATGAGCACAAGCAGTGTAATGGTGAAGCAGACTCTTTGTTAAGCTTCTGTGGGCATTTTTCTCTAAAGCTTGGACTAAGGTTCTCAAAACACTCAGATAATAAGCACCTATTATAGTTCTTAGGCTCTCCAGAAAGTTAACAAGCATCCCAGACATCCATTGCCTTGCCTTTGCTCTTGACCACTTGTTTTGATTGGACCACTTCCACTTCTTGGTAGCTATTGCTTTGATTGTGCTTTGTCTTCAAGATCATAGTGGTAAAGCCATGTTTCATCTCCTGTTACAATTCTTCAAAGAAAAGTTCCAGGATCTGATTCCACTTGTTGAGAACATCAATTGAAAGCTCTGCTTTTATGTCGAGCTGATTCAGGTACAGTCATTTTGACATCCCTCAAGCAGAAAGTTTGGTAAACTTTTTCAGTCAGAATTGTGTAAGCATAAACAATTGCAATGACTACGGTGATGCTATTGTTTCTGCCACTAATCACTGATCCCCTTCAATTAGGGCACAGACAGGATCAGATTCTCACCACAAATGAGAGTGCTTCCATGTAAATTGAAGTGGATAGTCTGCTACTGAGGGATTCATTGTCAACATCATCCTGCCCCTTCTTAAAAGAAGTCATCCCTTTGTAAGCTGCTGGTTTCTCTGGGAGCAGTGTCTCCATAAACTTTTCACAAGGCATCAGTGATCTTCCCATTCTTCCATCCAAGCTTCACTATAAACTTGATGTTTATTCTTGCTTCAATCTTGGCAGAATTCACATTACTCTTATTGAAAGGGGCTCAAACTAGATCTTGTCCAGACATGTTATTAAAGGTTAGTATGAGTTTATTTTATTGTAAAACATTTTTTGAAATCATACTGTTTTTCATAATATGCATTTTCCATGAACTTTTTTAAGACCCTTTAAACCCCCCAAAATCTCCAGTTTAAAATGGTGAATTTTCTTATGTGAAATGCAATGTGTATTTCAATAAAATTATATTTTGATAAAATGTCTTAAATATGTCATCATTCTGAATATATTCAAACTATCAAATAAAAGCCCAAAGAGAAAAAGGTTACTCTAAAAAATGTTTCCACCCCCCTCCCTATACCATCCCCCAGGTGAACACACCTTAGGCACAGATTTCACACATCACTGAAGAATGAGGTCCAAGCTCATGAGGGAGTGGGGAGTGGGAAAATGAGCAGCCGATATTAAGGGCTCAAGTAGAAGGCAAATGTTTTGAGAATGATGATGGAAACAAATGTACATATGTGCTTGACACAATGGATGGATGTATAGATTGTGATAAGAATTGTACGAGGCCCCAATAAAATGATTAAAAAAAAGACTGAGGTCCAAGCATCAACATAGGACTGGAGATAGACATATGAGTCATAGTTAAGAATAAAAGCTTGTGGCCAACATCCTTGATTGTCCCTGCACAGAGGAATGTGATGGCTGATGAGAAACAGATCTTAGGCTGAAGCAGGGAACGGAAGTGTGGTGACAAAGTGCTGGCAGCTCTGGCACCAGACTCTTTCCATTGCTTCACCCACAGGGTCATGCCATAAGAATGAGCAGGCCTTCAATGGATAGAAGCTCAGCGGAAAGAGGTCCTGAAATACCTCTTACTCCCTTGGGTTGTACATTATGCAATTCATTTGTAGCTTTATGAGGACTCCTCACATTTACCAAAGCCACAGGTATATCTGGGCAGTAAACTAGACCTCCAGGACTCTAAAAGTACCTGGATTTACAAAAAAGGAACAAAACTAGGATGATAGTTTCCTGGTATTTTGGCTACTGAGGGTTGCTCTAGCTGAAATACCACCAGTGGATGGCTTTTATACACACAAACTTATTCTCTCACAGTTTGGGGGGTTCGAAGTTTGAATTTAGGGCACCAGCTCTAGAACAAGGCTTTGCCTCTCTATTATTGGCTCTTGAAATGGTTCTTTTCTCTTTTCAACATCAGTGCACCTGATGTCCCTTGGAAATCTCGTGTCTTGACATCAATCTTCCCCTGGGCTTAATAGGTTCTAAGTGCGGGGACCTTGGAGCCAATGGACATGCTTTGCACTCAGCTCTTCTTTTTTGGTGTAGTCAGGTTCCTCATTCTCTGCACAGTTTGCTCTCCTTTCTCTCTTGTAAGGTAAAAGGTGTTGCAGGCAATATTCCAGGGAAACTCCCCTTACACTGGATCAGGGCTGTATTACCTATCACCCTGATTCTCTTATAATTATTGACTTTTCACATCAGATGATAGAAATGGGGGTGATTACATTATTATGTAACAGCCAAACTACTAGGAATCATGACACGTATTTTGGGGGGAAGAGAGGGGAGGGAGACAATTCAATCTATGGCATTCCACCTTTTAGCCCCTCCACCCCAAATTCATGCCCTTTTCATATGCAAAATACTTCCACCCCATCATATCACCCCAAAAGTCTTACATCAATTCCAAGTTCAAATTCCATCCCGGGACAAAATTCCTCTTCATCTGTCAAATCTAAAATAGAAGTACAATTATGGAACAGACATAAGGTAGACAGACATCTATTAAGAATGGGAAATATTAGAGGGAATGAACGAACAATGGGTACCAATCACGTAAAAAGTCTAGCAGAACAATACACATTATATATATCTCAAGTCTCCAAAGTAATCCTGTTTTCTGGCACCATCTGGGCAAAGGGCCTACCCTCCAAATTTTGAGTGTTGGCTATGCTCTATGGATTCTGTGTAGAGGCACTTCAGCCCTAGGCTTTCAGCTCCACCTTCCATGTCAATTTTGCTCCCTTAGCTTGTGCGTTTCAATCTCCTAGTCCAACTGAGGGGTGACCAACCCTACCTCATTCTTCTTCCCCTTGAGCAAGGCCACCTGTCCCCTCCATTTCAGGCAAAGATCTGGTCCCGCCCCCATGGCACTTGTGAAAGGCAGCCCTGCATTCTAGAGCGGAGTTCGTGAATACCTGATTCTCTGAGACTTATGAACCTGTAGCCCACTCTGGAACTCCAAAGTCTACGGTTCTACCCTTCTGAAATTGAGAAAGCTTTGCTTCCTGTGCTCTTTGTTTCTTCAGTTTCTGCTTCCCTGGCTTTTGTCCTTCAGAGCTCTTGGGTTGGTTCAGCCTCTGTCCTGCTCTGGCCACTGCTCATTAGCTCTTCTGTTAAGTGCCAGAAGGCACCCCACTGTGCCTGAAAGCCGACTGTCTGAAGGTACTTGGGTTTCTGATTCTTTCGTCATCTCACAGGTTCTCTGCCACTGCTTCTGATCTTCTGTTGCACCTCCAATGTCACAGCTCTTCTTCATTCTGAGCCTTCTCTAGAATTGCCTTTGACATCCATCGTTCCACCAACTATGATGTCCAAAGGACATCAAGGTCCTCTGACTTCCCCAACTTCCTCTGACTTCCAGAAGTCATTTCAAGGTCATCTAGGCTTTTATTAAGAATTTTTATTATCAAGAACCTTAAAACTCTTCCAGCCTCTCCTATAATTACCCAATTCTAAAACTGCTTCTACATGTTAGGTATCTGTTAGAGCAGTATCCCATTCCTGGTACTGAATTGTGCCTTAGTTACATAGTGCTGCTAAAAACAGGTATACCACAATATTTTAAACCAACAGAATTTTATTCTCGTGCAGTTTTTTTCTCTCACCATTGAGTCAATACTGATTTACAGTGACCCTATAGGACAGGGTAGAACTGCCCTGTGTGGACTATAACTCTTCATGGGAGTAGAAAGCCTTTCTCCCTTGGAATGGCTGGTGGTTTTGAACTGCCGACCTTGTGGTTAGCAGTCCAAGTCATAATCATTACACCACCAGGGCTCCTCTTCATATAATTTCGGAGGCTACAAATCTGAACTCAGGGTGCCAGTTCTAAAGGAAGGCCTCTCTCTCTGATGGCTCTGGGGGAAGGTTCTTATCTCTTAAACATCTGTGGGGCCAGCCTTCCTTGGCGATCTCCAGATAGCGTGGTGTTGATCTTCCCCTGAGTTTGGGAAGTGCTCAGTGCAAAGAACCTTGAGTACAAAGGTACTCAGCTCTTCTTGATGGTCCTTCCTTCTCTGCTCACATCTCTCGCCTTTTCTCTCTTACAAAGTGCTGAAACTTCCACTCTAATCCTTTAATGACTGATTGACTGATGTCATCAGATGACTTCATTTGACACAATTTATCAAGTTACATCATAATATTACAAATATTACAAACTACTGAGGATCATAGCTCAGTCAAACAGACAAATATTTTGGGAAGACAATTCATTCCATGACACTAGGTAAATCCTGAACTGTGATAGCTCAGAGTTAAATGAGTCTTGGCATTGACTCAGCAGTGAGTGAGTGACTGAGTGAGTGAGTCAATGAAGCATTTGAAGTACTTAAAAGTCAGCTAATTAATTTTTTATTCTTGTTCTCAAGCCTAGACTCCATCAGAGAAAAGGGAAGACAGGAAGCATCTACTGGCATATTACATGGGCAAGAATAAGGGATTTCCTCCGTATTTTGAAAAGATGTTTGCTGCTTCCTGTGTACTTGATATCTCAATGTGTGTAGGAGAAACCATAAATCTGAATGGGATCTGATAGCCCAGAATTTTTTCAGACACCTCTTTATAACTGTAGTTCCTTCCTTGCAACCTCCTTTAACTATTCATATCTCATTCCTTTAAGGGGACGCCCAATTCTTACTTACCTTGATTCCTATTCCTATGGAGACAGGAACAAAGATAGGACCTATTTTACTTGCTAGGGACATCTGAGCACAAGGCTCAGAAGGAATGGTAACCTAAGTGTCATGGTAAAAAGGCACAAAGAAGCTCTGGTTACATAGTGGTTACAGGTTGGGTTGCTAACTCCAAGTCCAGCAGTTCAAAACCATCAGTCACTCTCTGGGGGAAAGATGGAGTTTTCTCCTCCCACAGGGGCCTGTCCTATAAGATCACTGTGAGTTGGCATTGACTTGATGGCAGTGAGGGTTTTTTGTTTATCATGGTAAAAGAGATGGATGCTTAGGTGATAGTTTAATACTAAATGAGGTGGAGAGGGGCACCGTCTTTGCCCACCCCCACTTTGTTCCACCTCTACTGGCGCAGATACAGACACATACACACCACTCACTCACCCAGCTCGCATTTCCTGGAAATTGAAATTGCAGGACCTTCTCCACAACCAATCACTGGCCCAGCAGCTATATCCACCTTCTGGAAGTAAAAACCTGGAGATGACTGCCTACTGGCCACAACAACGCTCATCATTTCTGTGGTCTCTGTGCCTTCTATACAGGTCTCCCCAAGGCAGAAGGGTTTGCTGTAGTCCTTCCTTTCGTAACTCTGGAGACAACTGGAATTGCTCCTGAAAAGAAGACAGGTTGGTGAGTCAATAACAATGTGATTATAATAATTTTATAGAGAAAGGCTGAGTAAAGAACCTTAACAGAGACAGAGTATCAGAAAGACCAAGAATGCAAATAATAGCTCAATCTAGTTTTTCTTTGCTATCTTTCTCCTACCTGTTCTTTTGTTCTCTCACTATATAACTGCCTTCTATTTTACCATGCTCACTCACTTCTTAAACATGCCCATTTCCCTTATTTTCTACAAAGACTGTGATGGAACAAGAAAGCATGTAAAGCTTTATTACATTTAGATAGGAGGTGTCTTCTGTCCTTTTTGTATGCAACAAAGTTTACGATGGCTTTTATGTACCTGAATCAAAGTACACTTTGTGAAGACAGGTATCTTGATTTATCTATATGTCAAGTGTTTACACAATACTGATGAATATGCACACGCAGCACCAGAGGTAGGGCAACAGAAGGGGAAAGGAAAAAAGGATGGTGAGTCAATGCTTATGGGAATAGGTGAGTATAGGGGAAAACCAGCAGATCTTGGTTGTAATGATGTAAAACAGACACACACACAGAGCGCACATGCACATTCCATGGTCAGACTACTGAAACAAGATAGAAGGAAAAAAAAGTGAAAAGTACCCTTCCTCCCTCTTCTAAGGACAAACTTCTCTGTTTAATTTTTGTTGTTTTGTTTCCATCCAGAAATAAAAAGCTGTTGGTCCACGAAAGATTGAAGCAGTCCTTCAGCCATATCAGAAGGCCCTTAGGTTTGATTGACGGGCTTCCCTCTATGAACGCTAGCTACACTAAACGTGAAAACCAGAGCCCCAACCATCTTTTATGCTAACTCTGAGATCCTTTGATTCTCCACCTCTTCCTCTTGTAGGCCTACTGGCTTGGTACCACTATTCCAAAACGCTGTTGAAGACGGGGAGCATCAGAAGCTTTGATGTACACATTGTGTAGCGTGATCCAGGAAAGAAGCAGCCAGCCAGTCTACAGGGTCCTAAGCACCCAGCAAATACAATCATTATTTTGTGGGTTTTATGCACTTGCAAAGTTGTTAAGCATCAACAATCACATGAATTGAAAAACCAGTACTTGGAAAAGGTAGAGAACTGAAACTGAAGA
The DNA here is from genome assembly GCF_000313985.2 of Echinops telfairi. Taxonomy (NCBI): domain Eukaryota; kingdom Metazoa; phylum Chordata; class Mammalia; order Afrosoricida; family Tenrecidae; genus Echinops; species Echinops telfairi. Next base: position 22,826,596 of record NW_022107432.1, on the reverse strand, counting down.
AAAAGAAAATTTTCACTAGAGTGTAACTGAAACATGAAAAAAAAAAGATTTTTCAGAACCAAAACCCAAATTGAAAATTGTTATTTTGCTCCTCTCTTTTGGGTTCAATGATCATTTTTAAGGTGAAGCCAGTCCATTCAAGTTTGATTTGCATCTGGCACCCATCTATGTTGAATGGTTCCTTGACGTGTGGCTGGTAAAGGCACAGCTTGTTGCTTCAGCTTGTGAGGCTGCACAGTCGCAGCTCCAGGTGATGGCTGCTGCGACCCAAGATGCTTCACAGGACAGAGTGCACTTAGTGGCACTCCCTCACAACAACCACTTGATGACTGAGGACACTTGTAGTCAGAAATCTGAAAGGGTTGGTTAAACTGCATCTACTTCTCAGCTAAGTATCATGCAAATAGAAATTTGCTGTTTAAACATTTTAAAACTATGTTAGCCACATTATTGTGCTACTGGAATTCAAGAAATAGAAAAGTGTATAATTTTTGATGATTCCAGTCTTGTATTCAACCTAAATTTCAATGTACCATAAAAAATGTTTGCACTCATGTTTAAATATATTTACCTCACATATCAAAATGCTAACAATCATCTGTGACTGGCAGGAAGAAACTTAATGTTTCAATTGCAATATACCATTACTTCAGTGAAAAAATCTTCACTATGAAGCGGGAGTTTTCTTCACAGGGTTCTGGATCCATGTACAACAATGCTTGTACAGTGGGGCTTGGAAGACACTGGAAAACCCTGGCAATGGAAAGTCAAGTTGTTCTAGGGACTCATAGACGCATGTTAATACTGTCTTCAATTCATTTCTATATGTCTTTATGCCTTCTGTTCTTTTTCTCATCATAGTCTCAGGTTTGTTTTTTTACTACAAGGTAAAATAGTGACTATAAAATATGCCCCAATGTTAATCTTCTTTCTTTTTAAAAAATCTTATTTCTTATCATTTGAATCCTAGTATGGGATTAACCAGAGCAAATCCATGTCAAGAGTTTTTTTCAGTCTAAAATGACTGAAAATAAAAGCACGTGTAAATGTTCAGCACAGACATGGCTGGTGACCGTGTAGCCTATTCAGAGGCACGGATGTACTGATAAAACGCCGTGCAAAGCAAGGAGACAAACAAGAGCAAACAAAGTGCTCCAAAGCAGCATCAAAAACAACGGGCATGCCTTTTGCCTTAGAGTCCCTGAAGGCAAGAAGGGTCCCAACAGCTCTATGGGAGCCACCTGTGGAAATTCAGCCAAGGTTCCAGGTACTCTCCTGTTCTTGCCATGTTTGCTCAAATCAGCAAGGTCAGCTGTGGAAACACGCCCACACTATGTGCTGTCAGTGTTTCCCTCAGTAAGCAAAGGATATGGGCTTCACCAAGCTGGACAAAGTGAACATTTGATGTCTCAAATGTTAGACTTGTTTCTGGATATATTTGACATGCTGATTCCAAAAATGGCACCAGTTTTCCCCTATCAGCTCTAGTTTTTGAGATACAGAACACATGCTATATACCACTCTTCACTCTGTTGGCCCAAAAAAACCCAGCATCTTTTAATGAAGTGTTAAGGAAGCCTGAGATAGAGGAAGTACATGCTGGCTTTATTTAGTGTTGTATTAAATATTTAGGTCATCATACTTCACATGGTGTCCTTTGAGATCCAAAGATATATTTGAACAAATCTGAGCAAATTACATGAACTTGGAATTTCCCCCCAAGTATCACTTCACCTTTATTAGGAACAGAATAGCAGGCAGTTCCACGTTATCTTAAAAGGGCTCCAGAAATAAGGTGCTGTACAATAAACAACGAACCCTGATGGCATAGTGGAGTATGTGTTTGACAGCTAACCACAGGTCAGCTATTCAAGTCCACCAGCCACTTTGCAAGAGAGTGTTTTCTGTTCCCATAATTACAGCCTCAGAACCCACAAGAGAAGTTTCACTCTGTCCTATTGGGTCACTATGAGGTGTATGTAATGGACTGGCTGATAGTGAGTTTGGTACAAAATGTCAAGCGTTCAAACTCCTTTATTAAAATTAAAATGTTCGTCTTGTTATAAGATGGCACAACTTCCCTACTTGTACACAGAAACTCTTGAAAGGTAAAATTTTTCTTATAAAGAAGCTGGATGTCAACCTTACCTCTTAAATATTTAATATAAACTATGCACTGATGTCTAAATATTAAAATGTGTCCTGAAATGTTGATTATAATTTGAAGAAAAACTAAGATCTCCAAAATATTTATGAAAATTGCTGTGAAGTCTTATTTTCAACACTGTAAGTTGCCCTCATACCTTCCATGCATGTGCCTTTTCAACTTTCTTATTTCCCTCTTCTCAAGCTGTGCTCTGGCTCTACAATATCCAACTTGTAGTCTCTGTATGTATTGCACAGCCTCCCACACCAAAAAGAAAAACCTGCTGCTATCTAATTGATTCTAATTCAGTGACCCTATAAGATAAAGAACTTCCCCTTTGGGTTTCCAAACCTTTAAATCCTTTAAAGAGTGCAGTGACTGGTGAGTTCGAACCACTGACCTTATGATTGGCAGCTCAATGCATAATCAACTGGCCACCACGGATTCCATACAGCTTTCCATAGAAGTCCCTTAATACCTAATTCTTTTTCAAATACCTGTGACCTTTTGGTCTTATTCTGTAATGTGTGGGTATTATTCTGTAATTCTCCTCAGATTTACAACACTCTTATTGTTATAGTCAATGCTAACTGATAGTAACTCTATAGGGCAGGTTGAACTAGTCCTGTGTTTCCGAGAATGTTTACTGCAGTAGGAAGCCCTTTCTCCCAATTTAAAACTAGGATGATAAATTAATAGATTAGTATAACTTAATAGCTGAAAATATAGAACACCATATATAAGAGACTACAGCTGATGTAGTCCATCCAATGCAATTTTCTAAATCAGTGCCCCATTAACCCAGGAACAGGCCTAAAAACCAAAAAAGGAAAGTTTTTTTGGTATCAGGCTGAGTTGGCATTGATTGGATGCAGTGAGTTGTGTTTTTTTTAATCATTTTTGGGGGGCTTGTACAACTCTTATCATAATCCATATGTACATCCACTGTGTCAAGCACATTTACTGCCATCATCATTCTCAAAACATTTTCTTTCTACTTGAGCCTTGGTATCAGCTCATTTTTCCCCCCTCCCTAGTGAGTTTGTTTGTGTGTGTGTGTGTTATCCAATACTTCCACCCACCAAAATAAACAATGCCAACTATTTAAACATAAAATTAAAAATTTCAAGTATGAAAATTTTTTTAAAAATATCATCAGTAGACGAGCTTCCAGAATGCTGTCAGGTGAAATTAGATAAACAAATGTTGAATTAGTTACTGTTCTTTTGAGTTAAGTGAATATTCAGGAATCCATAAAATAAAATCCATTTTTTTCATTGGTCAACATCTTTCAGTAAACTCAGAGAATCAAGGAAATTATACCTCACTTGTTCTTAAAATTTAACTCCAAAATTAGTAGTAATCTAGAAAAATAAATATTCCCCTTGAAAGTAGATACGGCTAGTAGACTTGAATTGGCCATGTCTAAGAATCAATTACTCAATTTGCAAAAGATGGTTAAGATACATCTTTTGATGCTAGGAATGAAAGAATTGACACAGTCTTATACATAAAACAATAACAAAAAAATTATTTTAGAGAAGTATACCACCAATTGGCAACAGATTTCTTCTGCAACCAAGGGTCAGGTTCTAATATCACTAGTTCTGAACTTAAAGTGAAGGCCAAATACTTTTTTTTTTTTTTGCCAAATACATTTTAAAAAGCATTGGGGAAATGACAGACTATTGGCAAAGGAGTGATACTCACTTTTGATTTGCTCTGAAGAGTGTAATTGGATGGCAAAGGTCAGGGCAAGTAACACTTTGAGAGGCTGACTTAATGAACTTTGACTTTCTAGAAGGTGGTGAAAGTGACAAAGTTTAAAAGATTGACTTTTATAAAGTATAATGCACACACTTTAGTTATTAAAGAGACGACAAAGGATTTTTAGAACATTGTGAATTTGTTCAAACATTCCAGTATTCCAGCATTGTCTTCTAAATTTTCAGAAAATAACTTCAGAAAACCTGTAGTGGACTGCCCAGCAAAATGGAACAGCATGCACATGCTAGAAACCTTACTAGGGTGCAGAAATCTCAGCAATCGGTCAGTTCTGAAAAATAGATATTATTTTTCTAATGACAAGTGGGAATACGTAAAATTAACTTTGGAAACTTAGAATCTTTAAAGAAAGTATGGTAAAGCTACAAAGCGAGATGTTTTTCGTACATGGAACTTAAACTAAGAATTCTGAATAACTTATGTGGAAACATAAATGATTAAAAAAGTTAACGTCTGGGGGAAATTATCATTGAAACTGATGGTTATTAAAAAGTTTATCTAGATCCTCATTATTAAATTCTAATTAATTCTGAACTTAACATAAAAGCCATGTAAATTTAAAAAGCATTTGCAAAATGAGAACTTGAAAAGGAAAGCAATTCAAGAACTAGTCTTGATTCATATGGTGCTGATAAAATTAAGGAAAAAATTTAATTAAGGTCAAATGACTACACTGTTAATAGTGACTCTGTATTAATAAGCTTTGATGGTGTACTAAGAGTTGAGAGAATTTGGAGAAGAAAATTGTTCACAATATCCCTGTTATATGAAATTTCTATGATAAAATTTGGATGCACCAGCTATTCCAGTCAGTCTCGAGAGAACTTTCTTAGTTCTTGCAAGACACTAAAGCTTAAATGAAAAATATATCAGAGAACATTCTTTAAATTACTTATCATTATGGTTAATTGCAATGATTTTTAAAATGAACTTTATATCTGAGTTAAATCTGTATTTGTAAGAAAATGTTTAAAGTTATGGTTAACTCCTCAGTTTGAAATTTAATATTAAATATTTTATGCTTTATGAATTGATATAGTGATAGAATAGCATAGTATTTCTAATATTTTGTGAATTCATGTTATGCGACTATTTGCCAACTATATAAAGTCTGTTCTTTGAAAAAAAGTCTGTTCTTTGTAGTATTGAGCATTTCCTTTAAAAATGCTTTTGTGTCAAGTGGGTGAAGGGAGACATCGGACAGGGCAAGATAAGACAAAATAATAATTTATAGATTATCAAGGGTTCATGAGGGAAAAAGGAGCGGGGAGGGAGGAGGGAAAAATGAGGAGCTGATGCCAGGGGCTTAAGTGGAGAGCAAATGTTTTGAGAATGATGAGGGCAATGAATGTACAAATGTGCTTAAGAAGAAAAGCCAGAGTGGCAGAATAGATTTTAAAAAAAGAAGCATCATCATGGAGAGCAAATGTTTTAAGAATTATGAGGGTAACAAATGTACAAGTGTGCTTTATACAATTGATGTTTGTATGGATTGTGATAAAGAGTTGTATGAGCCCCCAATAAAATGATTTTTAAAAATTTCTTTGGTATCTTAAATTAAATACTTATATTGGGAATGCTGTTATCACAATACTATTTTTAAACAGACTCAAAAGCTCAGCAAAATTTTAAATTCCAAGTATATATTTTTAAAGTTTTTAAAATAAAATTTTCTTTAAAAATAATATACTTTACATGGGGTTCTTCTACTGAAATGTTTTGAACATCATTGTCACTTTGGATTTAACTACTAATGAATGTATAGAAAGAAATGATTTACTTTTGGTATTTCAAACCTAATTAAAAATCTTGGGAAGACTAAAACTTGAGTCAATATAAAAATGTAAATAACAAAACAAAAATGTAGCATTATTTGCAACATAAGGAACAAATCTGGTAGCCATATTTATTCATATGAAATTTTACCAGGCAGTCAATTTGCAGAACATAAAGCCAAGTTTGGAAAGTAAAAAAGAGGTTCAAACAATTCAGTCACGTTAGACAAAGCAAAAACAGAATAGAATTGAATTTTTAAAATTTTCATAAATCAGAATAACTGGAATGAAAAAAACTACCACTTGAAGCCCTATTTAAAAAAACAGCTACTACTATCACATTGATTCTTTCATCCAATTTTTCTTGCATGCGATATGTCAGGAAATTTTGAACAATAAATACAATAATGAGAAAAAAAAAACAGTAAGCAAAGGCAGACTTTTGCTTTGGAGAGTTTATATAGTTGGGGTGGAGGAGAAAGGCATATACTCATACTAATCAAAGAAACTTAAGTGCTACTATATAAAAGTACACAGTGTCCCAACAGTCTATATGGGATGGGTTGAGGGCAAATCAGGTTGGGGGCTGATTTTTCTAAAGGGCAAAATTTTCATTTATTTATGTTCTCACATAAATTATTAATAAAAACTGTTTAGTTTCTTATCCTAGTAGCTTGGTAGGTAAGCTTTGCTCAGGTGGAAAACTAAGATCCAGGAATATATTTTAAAAAGGAAACAAATTTTTCTCGCTAGCTTGTTAAAGGGTGTACCTTCTCTGAACCTTCCCCACTTCATTAACATATAATAACATCTCTTCTAGGATATGGTAGCCTCACTGCTCCCCACCTCAAATTCTTCCTTAGTCCCTAAACCTGGCAATTGAATAAATATATGCTTTGTTCATCAGTTAACTTTATATCATCATGAGATGGAGTTACATGAGGTAGTGGGAATAATCTGTTTCTCAGCATAGCAGAAAAGTTACCAAGTATTCTATCTTGATGTGAAAATATACTCAATACTATAGTAAGAAACCATTGCCATGGTGTTGAATTCTCACAATGACCCTGTAAGACACAGTAGAAATGCCTCCATGGGATCTCCATGGCTGTCCATCTTTATGGCAGCAGGCTGCCACATCTTTCTGAGCAGCAGTTGGTGGGTTCAAACTGCTAACATGTGGCTTGCACATGAGCACTTTCCTACAATGGGTCCTCATACAGTGACAGTATGAATAAAAAGATACAGGTTCTACAAAAAGAAACAAACTCTACTTGTTTGCCTCACATGGCTTCTCTTTCTAAAAGGACAGTAAAGGTAGGTTCCACTGATCAAGGAGGAAGTAGAAGCAGCACTTCCTCTAGATCATAAAAAAACTTACTGCCACTGAGTTGATTCCAACTCATAGTAACCCTAGAAGGTAGAACTAGCCCCTGTGGGTTTCTGAGACTTTTAATTCTTTTTTTTTTTTTTTTTGAGACTTTCTTTATGGCAGTAGATAGCCTCATTTTCTCCCACCACAAACTATAGAATCCTACAGTTCTCCTGCTAGTTCGAGGTATAATGAAGAATGCGGTTTCATCAACCTAGCAGTGGGTATTACTCTAGAAAAAGCACAAGATTGGTAAATGTCTTTGGGGCAAAGCCTGAAGCTATAGAGCCAAGGCTACCAATTTAGGTTGGCCAAATATAAGTATTGGTTAAAATACACCACTCCCACTAATCATTCCTAGCTTTACCTCTTCTCTTTAAGTGGCCCCCTCCGAACCTCAAAAGACTGACTCTCACTGAGAGGGGTAAGTTAAGACTAGGCTCTGGATATGGTAACTCTTCCCTTTTCCCCTAAACCCATCAGTCTCTCCCCAAAGGGAAGTGGAACTTATTGAGTGGACAGGCCTAAAAATCAATACTGGCAATTTGAACTTTTAAATTCTCTGAATTCCTGTACATAGCCTCCTAGGTTAGGGAGTGCAATAGTTCTGGGGAAAAGTCTCTCTCTTTAGCTCTCCTGGGGGCTACCTTTTCTAAGCCTTTTGAGACAGACTGATTTCCAGGCCAGGAAGGTACACTGAACATATGCTTCATCTTAAAAGGCAGGCACAGGAAGATAACTCAGGACAGTTATTTCCTGTACACATTAGATGCTGAGATGGAAAACGATCCTCTTCCACAGAGGTACAAAATCTATGGCGCGGTGAGGTAACTTGTGCAAAATCACAGCAAGGTAAATGGCTGATGTACACTTAAGGATCTAGTTCTTTCAAACCCATAATCCTTCCTATAGGAAGAGAAGCCAGGATAACTCCCAAATTGGCATTAGTCAAGGCTCTTGAAAAATCAAACTGCCTTCCAAAACTCAACCTGGTAATTCTGCAGCTCTATGGATGAGAAAACTGAAAGTCTTAGGAGAAAATGGTAGCATTCTGTATGATTTTTGAAGATTGAGTAGGGAGTGGTGGGGCACTGAAGCCTCTGTTGAGCCAAGTTACAAACTGCTGACAATAGGGACATCAAGCCAAAAACGGGTCAGAGCTAGAACACCTAAGGAGTGAACGCCTTGATTCCCAAGAAGGGCCTCAGCAAGACCATGGATGTCCGTGGGTAGCTCAGTTCCCAGAGGATCCTGGGCAGAGCCAGCACAAGGTTGTATGAAAAGCTTAACAGTAGGGAGATACCAATCAGACTATCACTGACTACTTGCCACCCAGGCAGCACTGAGGCACACACTGCATAACTTAAAATTCTAGCCATGCTGGAAGTAGCGCTGATGAATGGAGAGAGTATGGTTGAGTGGGGAGTGGGGGTGAGGCCAGACAACAGTGCAGCAACAGGGATTCATCGTTAAAGTTTTCTAGAGTTCAAATGTGTGTGGTTTCAAAACAAAAAAATCCAGAAAGAAACATGAGATTAATGCATTTATTCCAAGTAATTAACACATGAAAAAGTTAAACTTGTCCAAGCCAACATAAGAAATCTTTTAATTTTTTTTTAACAAAATATACAAGCCAAAACATCACACACTATGGTGAAAATAACTTGGGAAAAGGAGAGGTAGAGGAGATACATATGAGTTTGTGCAACAGAGAATGAGTCCAATCCCAAGACAAGTTTCAGATCATCAACTTCTTCAGAACAGAAATGGGTGCTAAACAATTTAACACAAAGTATTTACTGGATCACAATACAGTGAACAAGAAGCCATTTCAAAAACAAAAGTACCCCCCTTCCCCCACCCCCCGACCCCCCCCTCGCCCAAATTACATCTGCTTCCGGCAATGAGTCATGAATGAGCCTTACCGATTTGTTGTCTTCCAAAAGTGAGTCTTCCATGTTTACTGAGGCCATTTCCAAACAGGCTTGTGGGCTAGCAGGATGGTCTCCAGCAGAGGCAACACAGTAAGGGAAGTGTGGGGGCTGCCAAGCCACAGAGGAGTAAACAAAAAACCAAAAGAGCTACTCACACTGAATTGCAAATAATGTTAAGGCAGGCCCATCCAAACTGGAAGCCTAAGAGATGAACAATTCATCGGTAGAAATTTTCCATTTCAGAGAGCGTGGTAGTGTTTCTCCCAGAAATCAATCAGGTAATTGGGTGGGCATAAAACACGGCAATTGGAGAAGTCAGCTCTGTCTCCCTCCTCCCCCAAAATTCCAGAAATGGCAGAGTCAAAACCAAAATACAATCAAAGTACACTGTGTGGAATCAGATAGACATTTGACTTTAATAACAAACTATGAAAAAGTAAATTGTCCAAAGGAAAAAGAGAACAGAAATTACTTTTCTTTTCTTTTTTTTACAGATATGTATAGAAGTAGCTGTGATAGATTTATCTGATATTTTAAGGGAAACAGAATAAAAAGGAGGTGAAGTTTTGAGCTTCCATGGACAGTGTAAGATGTTGACTTCATCTCTTGGTGTAGGTTCCAGAGACAGCCAAATAGGTGGGCTATCTGGGTACCTGATTTCTAGATGCCAATTAGATTCACCCATAAGCAGCTCTGGGTTTACATTGTTTTAGTTGTGAACACTGGATTCCACGAGGTCCTGGATTACATCAACTGCAGCTTCTTGTTCAGGTATTTGCTGAAAGATATTACTTCCAACTACCTGTTCCCTAGAAGGAGACTCTGAATTGTCCTCATCTACTTGAGGAATTGTTACCTCGATGACAGAAGCAGCTGGTATTTCTGGCTGACGGGGTCCTACCTCCAAAGAGTTACACTCAAGAGGGTGACCTAATTCCAAGAGAGGAGAACACAATTTGTCTTTCTGAACTCCAGATGTCCGTGTAACAAAGTCAACAAGGTCTGGAAGGCAAGGAGAGGGTCCAAGGCCTGAGGAGTTTGCTATTTCTGATTCTAATCTGAATGACTCTTGCTCCTCTAATTGGGAAGTTTCTTCTACCTCCTCAGGCATCATTCCTCTTGCCAACAAGTCAAGGGCCTGCTGTGTTACATCTAGGCCCCCCAAGCCAAGGTCAACATTTTCTACAGGTAGTCCAGTTTGTATAATGTTAGGAGGGATCCTCCTATTTTGCTCATCTTCTGCCTCAAAGTTAAGCACCAGGGGTTTTGGAGAATCTAATGGAAATCCAGAAAAGGATGGGATTGGTTCAAAGTCAGCAGCAGTGGATGTTTTACAGCCTTTAAGTGATGCAGAATTTTCTTGATACATTTTCTGGGACAGAGCAGTTGAGGATTGATGTGCTGGCTCTACCTGAGAAGGGCAGGAATCAACACACATATCTCTCTGTGCAGCAAGCTCCTCTAATTTTAAGTCTGTAGTTTCAAAGTCTTCTGAGGTTTTGCTTTCTCTAGTCACTGTTAACTGTGAATGGGCATTTCTTGGTTCCATGGTTTCTATTTTTTCTGGGCTTTCCCAGGACTCTGGCTTCTTTTTCTCCTCATCCCAAACAGCCAGTTTCAGTTTACCCTGGAAGCCTTTTGATCTTTCACTCCTGAGTTTGAGGCTTCTGTACCTAGAAATCGTGGGAGCTGAGTTTGAAGCTGAGTTTTCCAGCCAATCTTCACTACCAACTGAAACTCCTTGCTCCTGTGAACCGTCTGTTAAACACATCTCTGATCTGATTGAGGAAGCAAGAAGTAACTTGGAGGTAGAATTTGTCACAGGTTTATTTTGTGGACTCTGGAGTAAAGACCTAGCTTCTGACAGAAACGAGTCTCTTTTTGTGGAAGAGAGTGCCTGTGCACTCAATCCCATGACTACTTTACATGGCGTTTCACTTCCTCCCATTAGTTTGTTGGGCTGTTCGGCTTCTTCGTTAGTCATCAGCAACTTGGGTTGTTCAGCTTTTCCCTCCCATATGTATCTGTTTCCATCATTCAAATCAGCATCTTCTCTGCTGTGGGGCTTAAGGTCCACACCCATTTCCTCCTCCACCATCCCCTTGGAAAGCTTTGCTCCTATTTTTTGTAGTTTACGGTTTGTCTCTACCTCAGTTTTCCCACAATTCTCAGACTGGTGTAGCTCTCGGTTTTCCTCATTCTGGTTACCAGATTCTCTGAGATGGAGTCCCACCAACTGCTGAGGTCTCATTATATGACAGTATATGTCTGACTGCTGAAGGGGTGGCTCTACATCAGGTGGTCCTGGTTCTCCAAGGTCAAGCTTGATTTTTCTATCGGGAGACATGTCCTTAGTAGCATCACTTTGGAAAGAGCTAGAAGACCACACAGTCGACGATGGACTGTTGGCGTTTGGGCTAAGAGCTTCATAATGCTTGCTTTGACACAACCTTGTCAGAGGCTGTAGGAAGCCCTGGCTGCTGTCTCTAAGTTGGGGGTCTGTGTGTTTCACAACTGACCATTTCCCTAGGGATACTACAGTTTTGGCAATGGGCTTTTCAGGGTTGCTCATTAAAGGGGCAGTGACTAAACACCTATCTTCGGGCAAATCCTCTTCGGATGCACTGCTGTTCAAAGGAGAAGTGGAAGAGTTGTCTAAACTTTCTGCTCTGGAGAGGTTGCTATTTTCTCCATTGGCCAATGGACCACCACTCAGTTTAGTTTCAGGGGTTCCTTTCCCACCACTGCTATAGAATATGTCATACAAATCCTTAGCATTGGCGGTGGCTAGGCATGAATTTCGCTTCTCCAATTTTTTTGCTTGTTCACTGAAAACACTTGAGAGGGGTGGAGGAGGACGCACTAACAGAGAGAATAATAAAGCCTGGTCTCTGTCACTCTCACTCACCCCTGGCGCAGTCTCATCAGAAGGAATGGAAGCTGCCTGTGCTGAGGCCACAATGGCCACAGGCACTACTGAGTTCAAAATGTTAGGAGCCAGGATGCCAGGGCTTTGAGTTTGAGATACAGTTGGGCTTGATTTTACTGGAGCCAAGACAGCATTCACTTGACCAGGAGATGGGGCAGTTGGATGAGGCAGAGCAGGGGGTGGCGGAGGTGGAGGTGGAGGTGGTGGAGGTGGTAGCATTTGCTCAGGTATATGGGATGGCTCATTTTTTTCAGCTTGCACCATTTTTTCCTCTGGAGATCCTTTTAGAACCACCTCTTCCCCTCCAAATGCTTTGGAGATGATGTCTGGAGGCAAAAGGAGATCAGATGTGGACTCTTTGACCACTGGCAGAGGCTTAGCTGTAGCTCCAGAAGACTTGATGGATAGGAAGGTGTTAAGAGGAGCTGGCTTGCTCACTGTGGCTGAACCCGACTTGCGTAGTACTGTGGATGGGATAGGCAGGTTGGGTCGGATCTTAGTCTGTGTTGAAGTTGTCACAACAGGCATCCAAGGGCTGGTGTGTGCAACCAAAGTTTTCCCAGAGAGCTTGATTTTGATGGGCTTTGCCTTCCCAGCTTCAGCTTTGCTATCTTCTTTGTCCTTATTGTTTTCCATAATCTCTTCCTTAGGGATAGCTGGGGCCACCACTGAACTTCTTTCTTCCTCCTTTTCTGGCTTCTTCCAACTGAATTTTCCAAAAGATGAAGACACTAGAGACTCCTTCTTTACCTCTTCCTTTAATTGGAGTTTGAGACTAGACTTCCTTTTATTTTCAGGGGAGTTTCCACCCTCAGAGAGTTGGTCCTCTAGTTCCAGGGAGACCTTGTCATCCTCCATTATTTCCTTCACAACCTTTGCCTTTTTTTCTTTTGTTTCCTCCTTTTGTCTCTCACTAAGTTTGCGCTTAAGCTCACTCTGCCGTCGCCGTTCTGTCTCTAGGACTACAGCCAAGCCAGCTTGGCGGTCCAGATTGCGTCGCTCCTCATATAATGGGGTTTCATTCACATATTTCTGGGAAGAAAAAAGATAAAGGTTCAACAACTGGTCAAAATCCTACAAAAGAAAAAAAAATCTTGACTCCACTACTGATAGAACTAATCTCATAGAAAATCCCTAAAATCATCTTCCTTAAGGATAAAGATAGTCCCATCAACTATATCACTAGGGTTATGGACAATTTCCTAATGGTTACATGGAAGTAATGTCAACCACGTTTCTTTCTGGCAATAAAGAAGCTGTCTGACAAAGTAAAATGAATGCTGCAGAAAATGTGAAACCTTAAAGGCCATTACGAAGACAAACCTTATAGTTCTCATTGTGTTGCTCTCCTTTCACATGTTGCTCTCCAGAAATTGAATCCCCAAAAAATTCCTCACAGAGCTGGCAGTAATATCCATTGATGGGCATCAGGAACTCAGAGCCTGAAAGTAGTAGAAGAAAGTTGGAAGTTGTTTCTACCCATATTTACAGCTAACAATGGAAATCCCATTAAATTGCATTAAAATGACATGGAAGAGAGGAACTTATCTACTTTGAAATCAAAGGCAGTACTTAGGTAAATGAATCTCAATGACAAGAGTCTTCCACATCTAAAGTCTGAATCTGAAGCTCTCTCCCCTTTACCTTTTGGGAACACTAAATGACCGATTCAGGAGTTTCCTCTGTCAGACCCACTTCTGTTATTGATTCTCTCCAATTTCAACTAGCCTTAAGCTAATTTGAGGAGCTTTCAAAAGTACTCCCAATTACCCAGTACCATTTGTATGAGGATCCCTCGTGTTGGTATTAATTACTCAGAAATTTATTTCAACCAGATCTAAAGGATGTGGCAGCTTGTTGCAACTTGTGGAGCTAATAAATTGGGCAAAAAAACTTTCTACTTTTCATCTTACCCTTAAACAACTACTCAAAATATTTTAGTTATTAGTTCAAAAGGTAGTTGGAATAAATTACTGTCCTTTTTTATAAGTCTGGATTTCAAATAAACAAATAACAGTAATTCTGCTGTGTTTTAGAGTGACATGTGTGTTTTATATTGATCAGATTTTTTAATCCAGATTATTCTTGTCTGACAGCTCTATTTCTTCAGGACCTACAGTACATACCTACAGTGTTTTACACACAGAAAGTATTTTCACAGTTCTGTTAAAATGAACTGTTATGTCTCATCCTATACTGCTTCTTAACACCTTATATTTCAGAAATGCCTCCTCCTTGGTAAAAAAGATACAAAGGAGGCAGGGATGAAACATACCTTTTGCAGGAACTGTTATCTTGTCAGTGCGTTTCACAGCCTCTTGATTGGCCTCACTCTGGGTCTTTGAAGCCCAAGGTCTGTTGTAGGGATCCAGGGTCTATTTGCAAGAGGCAGAGGCGCTCACACAACAGCACTAAACGTTCAATAACCACTTTTCTCTTTTCACCCACATAAAACCATGGGATCACGAGCCCCAGCTACCCACCCAAAGCCCCATCTGCCAACTGTTTAAATGGAAAACCACCTGTGGAAAAGGTAAACATATGTTAGAGCAAGTACTAGCAATGAATAAAATGAAACAAACAAACAAAAATCAGATATTCAAGCAATCAAAAGAGGCAAAAGCCTCACTTACACTTGTCTTGGAGTTTAGCTACAGGCAGGTCCCCTGGACGGAGACCTGGGGATATTATCTCCTTTGATGGTATCTCTTGGGTCTTCAAATTGGGGCTCCTGCCCCTATGTGAACGTTTCATTTCCCGGTTTTGTAATGTAAAAGGTATACAAGTTTCAGGGTAAGGAGAAAGCATGGGACTCGCAGGACAGGACACCTACCTGTGTGTGCTTCTTATTGTGCATATGAGTGAAGAAGTCAAACAGCGTTCCGCAGATGGTGTTGCAGTCTTTGCACCAGTGATTGCCAGCATCATAATACTCATAGACAGTAAGGGGCTGGTCAGACTGCTTAGTGGCTGGTTGGAGGCTCTCAGCAGGCTGGGGGCTCTTATCATAGGACTTCTCATTGTTTATTTTTGATTCCTAATGACGAGAAATTTGCACTTAGAAAGAATTTAAGGCAACTTAGATTTGCCTTCTTCCATAATTACAACTACCACAATAATAAAACTCGAGTTAATTCTAACTCACAGCAACCTTTACTACAATAAAAGCACCACATATCCAGTACCTGATATTAGAGAAATGAGCCCTGGTGGTGCAATGGTTAATCCTCAGCTGCTAACCTGAAGGTCAGCAGTTGGAACCCACCAGTTGCTGTGCAGTAGAAAGATGTGGCCGTCTGCTTCTACAAGGATTTACACTAGGGCACAGTTCTACTCTGTCCCATAGAGTTAAGACGTCAGAATTAACTCTTCTGCAGTGAGTTTGGTCTTGGTAAAGCTGTAGAAACCAAGGAGAAACCCAAGGAAAACTTGTCTCCAAGGTTCAAATAGAACTAACTAGACTCCATAGTGCTATTTCATGATGAAAAGTAAATCACATATTTATTTATACATTCTAAAGTATCTCTAGAAAAGCGGTTCTCAACCTGTGGGCCACGACCTCTTTTCAGGGGTGGGGGGAGTGTCGAACAACCCTTTCACAGGGGTCGCCCGATTCATAACAGTAGCAAAACGACAGTGATGAAGTAGCAACGCAAACAATGTTATGGTTAGGAGGGTTCACTACAACATGAACAACTGTATTAAAGGGTTGCGGCATTAGGAAGGTTGAGATCCACTGATCTAGAAGAACATTCAAGATGTTGAAAATATTGGCTGGCCCTGGAGAGAGACACTAGATAGATAGAAGAGGGCAGATAGGAGTCTTTTTACTGTACACCCTTTGGCAGACGTCAAATGTGTTACCTATACATCTAAATACATTAATTAAATTGAAAAAAATTACAATGACAACTAGGAACAGGAGAAAGAAACCAAAATAGAAAAGGATAATTAACAAGTAAGGCAAAGCAAATGCAGGAAAAAAGACAGGAGCTCACTATCAGTGATTCACCTAGTATTAAAAACTACAGAGGAGGGCAGGGTTGTGGTACAGGCAAAGTAGAAAGTCATCTATGTTGACTACCACATAGGAATTTAGGTAAAATATTTCTAACTACTGAAAATATTACCATTAGTATTTGACACCTTTGAGTTAGTAGGTATTCTCTTTTAAAACACAGAAACTCTCCAACATTATCAAATATAACAAGTGCTTTACTATGAATTAATTTGTCAGCAAGCTGGAGAAAAAGTACTTAGGAAATGAGAGTTTGGGTTTATGTCAAGGTGTAAGGCATAGAAAAGGGCAATTCTGAAACACAGAGAGTTAGGTAAGGATGAGATTCTATAGTAGACAAGATGAAGGAAACTGGCCCCTGGGAATACTGACTGGTAAAGTTGATAGGAGGACAGAAGAAAAATCATTAGGGCAGCAAAGATAATCAATCATTCACTATGAGAACCCATTCAATACACAGAAGACGTAACACATGGAGAATAAACTAAGAATTCCTATTACCAAACAAAACTCATTGAATTGAGTCAATCCTTACTCATATCAGACAGAGTAAAACTGCCCCTGTGGGTTTCTGAGACTGTAACTCTGTACGGGAATAGAAAGGCAGTATTACTCCCAAAGCGTGGTTAGTGGGTTCAAACTGCTGGCCTTGTAGTTAAAGCCCAATGTGTAACCACTATGCCACCAAGGCTCCTAAGGTTACACATTACACACCTTAAAATTGTTTACTCTTTGACCCAGCAATTCCACTAGGGCATTTATCCTAAGAAATATCTGTACAACAACATTAAAATCAAGTTGCTAAAAGTGATATAATAGGAGTACGCTTACTGACATGGAAAATGGTCCATGATATAATAAGAAAATTAAATAATAAATAAAATATATTTGAATATCACTAAAGATAAACAAATAGACATAAAAATGTCAAAGGTCACCTTTTGCAAAAGACCTTCCCTAACCACTTTACATAAAATATACAGTCATACTATGTCCCTTACTCTGTTTTTCTTTTTTGAGGTACTTATCAATATGTAACATATAGTTGTTTATTGTGTCTTCTAATCTCGAGAATAAGAATTTTGTCTCTATTGCTCTCTGCTACATCTCCAATATCTAGAACAGTGGTTGGCATCCTTTTGGTGATCAAGAAGGAATTATTAAGAGAATTCACGAGAAAGATGATGTGGAATAATATACACACAGTATTAATAATGGTTATCTCTGGGGGGATGAAAGTGTGGGGTTGCATGTACGTACACAAGAGAAAGTAATACTCACACGAATTATGCATACTTAAAGAGAAGAAATACCAAAGACAGGTGGAAGAGAGTGGCTCTAGCTGAAATGAAAACTAGATTACAACATAATCCTGGTAACTTCAGAGAACATGAAGACTCACCCCAATCAAGCTGGTGCATAAGAAAACCCCCAAGCAGTATATCAACTAACTATAAAGGGCCAACATTTCAAGTTTTTCTTTAATCCAAAGGCTCTGAATTCAGTGATCCAGGTATAAAAGATTATAGCCCTACTTGGTTGAGGAAGAGAAATACTATTCCATAAAGACATGGAGAAGATAGAGCAGATTGATAAAAGAATACAGAATATCCTCCTTCCACCACAAACTGAGCATTTACTATGTGCTAGATATGCCGGATATCACAGGAAACACAAAGATAATTACGTTATTCAGTCTTATAATGGAGGAGATAGACACGAGAACAAATTCCAGATGAGAGAAAGAAATTAAGTCTTAACAACAACAACAACAACAAAATTACATATTATGAGAGCACTAATAACTGTCAACTAAATCCATGTGAGATTCTAAGAATTCCTCACAAAGTTTAATGAAAAAAGGGGAACCAGGAGAAAAAGAATGATTAATGCACAATCAGGAAGGTGTGATATATTACACATCTAGCAAACTGCAAGCATTTTGAAGTGGTAGGAGTGTAAAATACAGCAGAGAGGGTTTCAGAAGAAAGATTCACTATGTAATCAACTTCAGCACTATCATGTGCCAAGTACTCAACTATGTATTAGAGATTACACTTATAGATGAGACAGATATGACCTTGATCCCTTATATAAAATAAATATACATGTAATTCCATAATTAAAACTGTCAAAAGTGCTAAGAAGAAAAACGATATACTATGATATATCAAGCACTGTTAGTAGTATGGATAATCAGTGATGGGAGTTAAGAGCGTAATTAAAGCTGAGATAGGAAGGATGAATATGAGTTAGTAAGCAATGGGATAAGATAAGAGTAGGGTTTATATGGTAAGCAAAGGAACAAAGGATGCAAAGGCATTAAGAGAAATGCTGTATCTGAGAAATTAAAAACCCAACAAAGGAAGTACAGTGAGCAAGGGAGAAAAATATATGACCTGAGGCTCAAAAGACAGGCAAGGGGTATCACTCTCATTAGTCGTATGTGGAGAAATAATTAAAGGGTTGTAATACAATCATGAAATGAAGACAACAATGAAGATGAGGTAGATGGTACAGAGACATACTTGGAAGAATTGCCAGAATTTATAATTAAGTGTGTAGCAGTTAGGGAGAGGGAAACTCTAAAAATCTTTTTTGGGTATTTGGCATAAAAACTGATGTTTACTAGTACTATATGTTTACTGGTAGCTATAACAATGTTACCGTGGGTAACATTGTTACAAGAAAATGTTGGAGGGAAGGTGACCACACTCACTGGTTTAGTTGGGACATGTTGATTTTAAGGTACCTATGTATGAGACTTGTCAACCTTGCTTACTGAAAGGGAGGATTTGAAGCATTTGCTGATGAAGATCAAAGACTGCAGATTTCAGTAAGGACTTACAACTCAACGACAAATTCAATAATGGTATGGGAGGGGTGTACGACACAACTGATAGCAATGATGACTGTACAACCCCATTCAAGGAGAACGATAACAGAATGATAGGTGAACAGATACACTGGATGGTGTAAGATACGGGGGTTCTTTGGGGGGAGGGGAAAAGAGGGAGGGGATAAAGGGAGCTGATACCAAAGAGTGCAAGAAGACAGAAAATGTTTTGAAAATGATGGTGGCAACAATTGTACAATCATGCTTGATCTAATTGAACTATAGATTGTTATAATATCTCCCAATAAAATGGAAAAGCAAAAAGAATGGTATGCATTCATCATCAAAAACAAAATTTCAAGATCTTGACGTACAATGCTGTCTGCGATTGGATAATACCTATACTCCTATAAGCAAGAGTCCAGTTAATAGAACTACTATGCAAATTTACACACCAACCACTACAGCTGGTGCTGATGAAATTAAAGAATTCTAAAAACTTCTGCCTGAAATTGATCAAACATGCAATCAAGATGCATTGAGAAGTATTGGTGATTGGAATGTATAAGTTAGAAACAAAGAGGATGGGGCAGTAGTTGGAAAATATGGCCTTGGTGATAGAAACAATGCTAGAGATCACATGATAGAATTCTGGAAGATTAATAACCTCTTCATTGTAAATCTTTTATCACCAACATAAACGATGTCTGTAACATGGACCTAGCCAGGAAAACAAACAGGACTCACATTGACCAAAGCTGGATGTGCCTCCTGTTGGGCATCGCGGGCCTGGGGAAGACATTACTAGTGAAGCGCATGCAGAATATGGGCATAGGGTCACCCCCACTTGGTCACGTTTAGCTCCTTGACACAGCACAGCTGAGTGACCACAATGGGAAGGGAGACTTGGGGGACCCTCCCCTGACGTGGCCCATGGTGGGCACCAACCTCACTGATATTGTGGCCCAGAAAAAGATCATGGTCAGGGAGCTAAAGGTGGTGTTGGTGGTGATGGGGAGAGGGGGAGGCATCTGGCTTAGTTACTATGGAAACTGCCATGCTCTCCTAAGCCCTTGGTTATGCGTCACCTTGTTTCCCCACAGGGCAAAACAGACGAGGCTAGTTTCTACTCCTGTAAAGATTTAACAGCCTTGGAAATCCACGGGGGCATTCTTGCTGGGTGCCTCTGAGCCCACACAGCTCTCTGCATCCTGTGCTCACCTCCTGGCTCTCCTTTCCTTAGGACATCTTGTCAAAACCTCAGTCCTGATACTTTTCAGTAAGACAGATCTGCTCTACAAGTTTGGAAGACATGAAGTCCTTAATGAGGCTCTCAGACATTAAGGCCCGTGCCAAGCAGAACATCACCACTGTGGAGAACAGCGCCTGAGAAGGTACTGACTTAGCAGGGGTCCTGTGCTGGCTCCAAGATACCCACAGAGCCAGCTGTTGACGGCCAGATGGGGTGACTTGATTAGCCAGTGGAGGACAGAGACTGCCAAAGCTCCAGAGTTGGTTCATGTAGGGACAGAACGACCTGTGTGAGCTCAAAAGAAGGTTCTGTTTTCTGCAGTGACAGGTAAACCAAGGCACCCAAAATACAGGCACCGCCGATACCTCGCCTGAGTGATGCCCCTAAAAGGGAGGTGGGTGGGAAGTGAAGCAACAGGCTGGAGAGTAGATAGGTAGTAACTTACGTGAAAAGGGAGGTAGTATCTTACAAGAGGGAGAAGGGCAAACCCCCCAAAAAAGATTAGGGGACTAAGCTAGCTATTAAAGTTTGATAAATTGTTTAATAAAAAAATGATAATCTGAAATGTAATCCCTCCACCTATTTTACAATAAAACACTAAAAAGTAAAAATGAAATAAAATAATTGACCAAATCTGCGAGGATAGATGATGGAGCAGCGCAATATTATTAGTCGAAACGTCCAGGGGTCGACTGTGGAACACACCATCAACTGTTGATATGTAAGCTGAAGAGGGACTTGAAGAAAATTAAAATAAGTCTGCAAGAGCCAAAATATGACCTTAGTATATCCCACCTGAATTTTGAGAACATCTCAGCATCAGATTTGACACATTGGACACCAAGACTGAAGACCCGGTGAGCTGCGTGACATCATCAAGAACACTACCCATGGCTAAATGTCATTAAACAGACAACAAAAATAAAAATGGATGTCAGAAGAGACACTGAAATTTGCTTCTGAAAGTAAAGCAGCTAAAGCAAATGGAAAGAAAAATCTCAAAGGGCAGCTCAAGAAGATGAAATGGAAATGTGCAAACACCTAGAGTTATAAAGTCATAATGGAAGAACATGCTCAGCACTATCTCAAGCTAAAAGAACTGAAGAAAAAAAAATCAAGCCTTGAGTTGCAATATTTTATGGGCAAAATTGTCTATAGAATTCTATGGGCAGAATATTGAATGATTAAAAAAAAAAGCATCAAGAGAAGGTAGAAGGAATACACACAGTCACTGGACCAAAAAAGAACTGGTCAACATTCAACCATTTCAAAAACGCTGACATGGAAAGCAATAGTACAATCTCCAATGAAGGTATTAGTAAAAAGCAAAAGCAAAACTCCCTCCCAGGAATCGATGGAATACCAATAGAATATTTCAACATTAAGCACTGGAAGCATTTATTTGTCTGTCTCTAAAAGTCTGGAAGATAGTTCAATGGCTAACCTATTGGAAAAGATCAATATCTGTGCTCATTCCAGAGAAAGGTGATACAACAGAATATAAAAATTATAGAAAAATATCATTAATATCACATGCAAATAAAATTCTGCTGAAGATAATTCAATGACAGGTTGCAGTAGTACATCGACAGAAACTCAAGTTGCATTTAAAAGATGATGTAGAATGAAGGATGTCATTGCTTATGTCAAATATATATTAACTGAAAGCAAAAAATACCAGACATTTACTTGTGCCTTATTGACTATGCAAAGGCATTCGAATGTGTAGATAAAAACAAACTATGGATAACATCAAGAAGAATGAAAGAACACTTCATTGTGGTCATGTGAAACCTGTATCTAGACCAAGGGAATAAGGGAATACTGCATGGTTTAAAATCAGTAAAGGTTGTATCCTTTTCCCATATCTACTCAATCTGTGTGCTGAGCAAATAATCTGAGAAGCTGGACTATATGAAGAACACAGCATCAGAATTGGGAGGAAACTTATTAGCAGCCTTCAATATGTAGATACCCAAGCTGCTTGCTGAAATCAAGGAAGACTTAAAGCACTTGCTGATGAAGATTAAGCACTGAAGCCTTTAGTGTGGATTACAACTCAGTGTAAAGAAAACCAATAGACAACATCATGATAAATGGGAAAAGGATTAAAGTTGCCAAAAATTTCATTTTGCTTGGATTCACAATCAAGGCTCAAGCAAGCAGCAGCCAAGAAAGCAAACAACATATTGCATTGGGAAAATTTGTTGTACAATGCCTTTTTAGAGCATTGGAGAGCAAAGATTTCACTTTGAGGCCTAGGGTGTGCCTGATCCAAGATGCAGTATTTTCAATTACCTCATATATGTGTGAAAGTTGGACAAAAAACCAAGGAAGAAGTGATGCATTTGAGTTACGATGTTGGTGAAAAATTCCACGGTCAGAAGAACAAACAAATTCGCATTAGAAGTACAACCAGAATGTTCCTTAGAAGCAAAGATGGCAAGACTTTGTCTCACATACTTGGGACATGTTATCAGGAGAGAAAAATCCCAGGAAAATGGCACCAAGGCTGGTAAGGTAGATAAGCAAAAAAGAGGAAGACAGTTCACAAGATTGACAGTAGCTGCAACAATGGGTTCAGATCTAACAATTGTGAGCATGGTGCAGGGCCAGGTAGGGTTTCTTTCTGTTGTGCAGAGTATCACTGTGAGTTGGAATTGACTCAACAGCACATTACAACATGAGACAATGCCTCAAGTTCAAACCCACTAGCTGCTCCCACAGGAGAAATTGATAACTACTCCTGTAAAGATTTATAATATTGCCAAACATATAGGTTCCTATGTGATGGACTCAACTGGATAGCAGTGAGTAAGTTTGTTTTTTTTATGAGGCAGTGAAGTAGACATGATGAAAAGGTTCCTGGACACCAAGTTTGGCTCTCATAAATATGATTTGTGCTAAAATATAAAACTGGAAGTTATCAGCCACGTATTTGAACACAGTCTGGATGAAATGGCCTAACAAGAGAGTAGAATTCTGGAGAACTGGACTAGGACCGAGTCTTGAGGCATTCAAATATTTAAAGATCAGATAGCAAAAGGATAGGCCACAAAGAGGCCTAAGCAAAGCAGCAGCAGAATACTAGGAGGAAAAGAAGTACGGTAGAAGGAAAGAAAGCAGTTTTAGAAGAATGGTTCCACATGTCAAATACTGCTGATCTGATAATTGAAATAAGTTCACTGGCTTTATTAATATGATGAGCCCTAAAATGATAAATACAAGTGGTGAGAAAATCACCAACTTATGATTGGGTGGGTTAGGAGTATTGTATTGGGTTAAGGAGTACATGTTAAAAACTAGATTGTGGATGAACTTGAATGCTGAGGATTTTGTATTCTACGACGTTATGGGTAACAGGGAACTGCTGAGATTCCAGAGGAGAGCACAATCTAATCAATGTTTCAAAAAGTAATTCTAACAAGAATAAGAGATTAGAAGCAGCTGATAATAATAGTTTAAAAGCTGCTGTAAAGAGTCTATGGGAAACCCGATGTGCCAAGATGCTAATACAACATACAGGCATGTACCAGGAAACCAATAGTGTGGTCTGTGGGGCTGGCCTCAATCCCAACTATGTGGACCCCACCCCCACCCGCCCCGGCAAGAAGAACTTCAAAGGACAAAGGTACAGCTTGGGGAGAGGGGCACGTCTAATTAGAGCACACAGGAGAAATGAAGAGGATTGGAGAGTGAGGGGAACACATCCTGGCCACCAAGCCTTGAGGACAACATTCCTACTCAGAGCAGTCAATTCACAGAGAGGACCATAGGGCTGTCCCCACCACGAGACACAATGTCCCTCACCGAACCACAGTGCTATGGGGAACAACACTGGAGACACAGTGCGGGAATTATGCACAATCTGACCCCATCACACTGGGGCAAAACACTAAAAGCATGCAACAGAGCAGCAAGGGAAGCAAAGCAATGAAAACCCCGGGGAGTACCAAAAATAGACTTCGGAGACAAGAGTGTGGCATCCCATCAAACTCGACTGGAAAACACGCCTAATGGTCAAAAAACGGACCTGGAACTATTTATAGGCTTTTCCTTTTTTGTCATTGGCTTTCTTTTTGCTGGTTTTTTTTTGTTGTTGTTATTACTATTTTATTGGTTTTGTCTTCCTTTGTTTTGTTTGGCTTTGCCTGTTTTTTGCGCTTATTAATGTCTCTACATGTCTAGCTAAATAAGACAGGTGGGATAAACAATTCGGATACGAAAACAACGGAACCAACGGTTCCGGGGAGATACGAGAGAATGGGAGGTGGAAGAAAGAAAGAGGAGGGGAAACCAACCCAGAGACAAGGGAACAACAAGTGAACTAAAATCAATGGAAAGAAGGGCATAGGATGTCTACTGGGGCCTAATCAAGGGCAATGTAACAGCGAGAAATAACTAAACCCGAATGAAGGCTGAACATGATGGTGGGACAAGAGCAAAGTAAAAGAAAATAGAGGAAAGAACCAGGAGGCAAAGGACATTTATAGAGGTCTAAATACAGGCATGTACATATGTAAATACATAACAATAGATATATATAAAAATGTAACGAAAGGAATAGAACTACATACTCATATCTATATGTTAAGAATTAAGGTAGCAGAGAGGCATTGGGCCTCGACTCAAGTACTCCTCCCTCAACACAAGAACACTTTGTTCTAACAATCCGGCATTCTGTGATGCTCAACTCTCCAACATGATCGCTGAAGACAAAATGGGTACATAAGCAAATGTGGTGAAGAAAACTGTTGGTGCCCAGCTATCAAAAGATATAGCATCTGGGGTCTTAAAAGGCTTGAAGACAAACAAGCGGCCATGTAGCTGAGAAGCAATAAAGCCCACCAGCCTGTGTGATCATGAGGTGTCGGTGGGATAATGTATCAGGCATCAAGACCCAGAACAAAATCATACCAATGGCTTGGGGGGGGCGGGGGAGAGGGGCGTGCGGCACCAGACAAGGAGTGGACACCCAAGCCCATCTGCAGACAATTGTACATCCCCTCAAGAAGGGTCACAAGGAAGAGATGAGCCAATCAGGGTACATACAGTATAGCACTGATGAAACACATAAATTTCCTCTAGTTCTTTAATGTTTCCTCCCTCCCCTCACTATCATGATCTCAATTCTACCTTACAAATCAGGTTAGATCAAAACATGCACACAGTTACAGGTAAGCGCCGGAATCCAGGATAGATAAACCCCTCAGGGCCAACAATGAGAATAGAGATACCAGGAGGATAAGAGGATGGTAGGAAGAAAGGGGGAATCAATCACAAGGATCAACATATAACCCCCTCCCAGGGGGATGAGCAACAGAAAAGTGGGTGAAGGGTGACAGAGGATAATGTATGATATGAAAAATGTAAGATATGAAAATAATAATCTATAACTTATCAAGGGTTCATGTGGGAGGGAGGGGGGGAAATGAGGAGCTGATACCAAGGGCTCAAGTAGAAAGATAATGCATCGAAAATGATGATGGCAAAATATGTATAAATGTGCTTGACACAATCGATGAATGTATGCATTGTGATAGGAGATCTAAGAGCCCCCAATAAAAGGAAAAAAAAAAGTCTATGGGAGAGAAAATAATAAAAATGAAAAAGCTGAATTATTACCTTGTTGTTTGCGGAGTCTGAGGGGGATGACATCATTTTTTCTGGACTCTTCGCTTTTTCTGCTTTCTCAGGTTTCTCTAAAGACTCTTTACTGTCATTTGAAGACTTCTGGGATTTATCAAAAATGTCTATTCCCAAGATCTGAGCCACTTTGTCCAGTTCAGACTGTTTCTTTTCTGCCTCCTCTGCCTCTTGCTGTAGTTTTGCAATGTCCTTCACAATGTTATCCTGGAGGCGACTCACTTCCACCAGGAGTGGGTCTTTGTGGCCATCCTTCTCCCTTCGTTTCTTGCGCAGCATTTCTCCTGAGCGTCAAGTATCAACAGAGAGCAACACAGGGAAAGAAAATTAAGGTGAGTCATATTATTTAACAAGCATGGATCTATTAGGACTTACTATTACAAAATCTTTTCTCACAAAAGTTGGTAAAAGCAAGCAAGTCTCTCATTGCACATGGCTGGTTTAGGTGAAGCGTCCAGAGAGATGAGAACACTATCTTTTGCGTAGGATTGTCAGCCAAGAATTTATACCCAAGGCTTCCAGGGCTCTATGAGCCCCCAAACGGTAGATGCAAGTTGGTGTGCATCGTGCATCCCCAAAATGTTTTAATAACGTGTACCTATGAATTCTGAGTACAAAGAGTTTTTTACAGAGTAAAAAACCTTCAGCCATATATATTTTACTTAATCTAAGGACGCTTTGCTAACTCCACTGAGTTTTAGGCTTCGCCTCAGGCTCTCCCAATGTTACCTCCTATCCCAAATTGCATGTTTTCCTGCATGAGCCTTAACGGGATTAATAACTATGGTAAGTTCCAAAACCAGTCCCAAACAACTCTCCTCCCACCCTCTGCTCTGCCACACCACCGCCATACAGGCTTGTTAGTCTCTTTCCACATGGCATTCATGAATTCCTAAAAGCATAAATGATGAGATGGAATCAAAAGTGAGGTATCATGGAACACTTCTGTGTGCCAAAAAGGAAGTACTATAAAAGGATGAATACATATCAAAAGGACACAGAGGAGTCAGCTCAAAGGGGCCTCTACTAGCCAAATCTGAGATAATTTGGGGGTGAAAACACGTTAATACACGATGTTATGAGTTGAACTGTGTCCCCTCCCCCTAAAATATGCATTGTAAATCCTACTGTACTTTTGGTTATAACCCCACTTGAGAAGGGAGTCTTTGTTGTGTTAATGAAGTAGTGTTGATATAATGCATTTATCTTAAATTGATCTCTTTTGAGAAATAAAGAGTCGAGTAAGCAAGCAGCTAGCAAGCATTGACAGGAGAGAATAGATGCCATGCCATGTGAATCTCTCAGGGGGAAACAAAGCTGAGAAGAAACAAAGACCTTCCTCCAGATCCAAATAAAGAAAGCCCTCTCCTAATGTTGGCACCTGAGATGTGGCTTTTCTAGTACCTACTCTGTGAGAAGACACATTTTTTTCTTAAAGCCACCTACTTGTCATGTTTCTGTTATAGTAGGACTAGATAGTGAATCACGCCCAGTGGCTGTGGCTGTTAGGTCAGTTCCAACGCACAGTGACCCCATTATACACAACAAATTTTAACTCATCAAACGAAGAATCTGAGTTCACAATGATGTACGTCACAAGGAGACCTCCTCCTTAAAGCACAGAGTCAATTTGTAAAGGTAAAAGTCATTAGAAAATCACAATTTTAAAACCATCCAAGTATTACCTCAGGCCAAAAATCATTGGTGAATGCTAACAGAGAATGGAAATTCATGAGTAATTGAATATTTTAGTTTCAAAGTATCTCTCCTGTAAGATATTTACTAAACCAAAAAGGATAAAGTAGCAACTTTGCAGTTGAGAAACCTGGCACAGCCTAACCAAATGATCAAAGTCAGCACCACCATGAATGACACAAATCATCACCTGATATGAACTCAGGATCACTTCAGTGATGTTCTTGCTAAAAATGTGTAACTTGAATTATATGGAACCATCAGAAGTCAAAATTAAGGGATATTCTAAAAATGTACCCTCTTTTAAAATGTTAATGTCATATTTCCAATAACTTGTAGCTGCTGAGGTTGCTTTTATGTACAATCATGAGATTTGGTTCCTTGGTTTGGAAATTTAGGGTCATGACCTCATGAGATATCCTAGTTAATTGGCTTAACACCATGTTTAGTGCTTCTGTTCTACTTTGTAGTTCGGTTCATATTGGGTGGGGTCTCAAGAAAAGCTTTCAAGAAGCCATTCAAGATACAATTGATCTCTCTGCCTGGAGCAACAGAAAAAGGAAGAGTCAGGAATAGAAATAAAATGTGCTGCTAACTGCATTTGCCATGAGACCAGAAGAATTCGGTGGTACTCAGCTACCATTACAGACGTTTACCAAAGGGTTTATAGAAGAATCCAAATTAAAAAGGGGAAAATGCAGAAGAAAATTTTAAAGTCTCATGGAATCCGGATTTTCTAGTCATTTAGACTGTATAAACCTCAGAAACTTGCCCTGAGACCATCTTTAAACTTTCAAAATATTCCCTGAAGTCTTTATAAAATCAAACAATAACTAGTACTAACTTAATTTTAAACATTGAGATCTTTTAAGATCCATCTAGAGGGGATCCATGAAGAGCCCGTTGTGGTTATGCATTGAGCTGCGATCCAAAAGGTCCACAGTTTGAAACCACTAGCGGCTCTGTAGGAAAGACAGGATTATTTTCTACTCCCATTAACAGGAACAGAAACTCACAGTGTCACCAAGAGTCAGCATCAAATTGCTGATAGCAAGTCTGGTTTTGGTATACGGGATCAAATGGACACAACAGCAATTTGAAAGACTAGATAGGAACCTTAGGGGCAATGAGTTTATTACATTACTGGAGGAGGAATAACTCGGAGAAGGAGGGTGAGAATGGCTACACAACTAACGCACGTCATCAGTGGCACTGAATTGTAAACTGTTGGGGTGGTGTCGTCTCTGTTGGGTATACTGTACAGAGCAAAAAACAAAAGTAGGTTATTTTGAAATAAAAGGAAAAACTTTAAAGGTCAGTATCGTGAAAATGTCAATAAACACAAAGACTCAATATTTGAGATTACAAGAAATGAAAAGGACATGACAAATTAATTTACTGTATAATCTTAGATTCTCTTTTGCTATAAAGGTCCTCAATGGGACAACTGGTGAAGTATAAATTGAATCTGGAGGCTAACTAATAGTATTGTACTCATGTTAATGTCCTAATTTTGTTAAGTCCATTCTGGTTACTTAACAGAATTTCTTGCTGTATTTAGGACTAAAGCAGCATTATTAAGTTACTCTTAAACACTTCAAGATAAAATTACAAACATGAATTAAGAGGGAGAGAAAAAGGCTAGAAGTAATAAAATATTCATAATCTGGGAGAAGTCTATCTGACAGTTATTGTTGCAACTTTTCTGTCAGTATAAAATTTTGTCCTTACAAAGCGAGCCTCAGGCACCTAAATCTGCCTAAGAGCTCCCAAAGTTCTTTATTTTGGTCTACTGCTCAAGTTACTACAAAAAGGCAATCATGCAAAGAACTGTCCGACACCTTGTTGTTTATGAAGCCGCTCCAGTTCAGTCCTGAGATAGTACATCTTCTTCTGGCGTGCTTCCCCGTCACTCTTGAGCTTTTCCCGCTCTTCAATAACCTGCAGAGTAAGAGTCTTTTATTCTCCAGCACTTCCCCTTTTCTAGCACTCTTCCGTAAGTTTCCATAAGCTTTCACTAGATAATATCTGAACACAAGCATTCAAAGACCAGCATCCAGAGGATGACATTTCTAGTCAAGGTGGTATTTTATCCCAACTCAAGTTTCAGAATAGACTCATCCTTCTTCATAGAATTCCATTTCCTAGAAAGTATTACTCTTACATAGGAAGTACTATATCATTATTGTCAACCTAAAGCCAGCAAACAACTATTATATAGTGGTTTTCAGTTCAGAGGAACTTCTTATATTATTTAATATTTATTTTATAGTAAGAAAACAGATGGTAAAGATTATATAGGAGTAAATTTAAAATCTAGGTTATCTGTCTTAAATATCCTGATTTTTCCATTAGTACCCGAGGGAAAATATAAATATGGTTTGTCCACAACAGGCTAGGCTCATAAGGAGGAGAGTAAAGGCCGAAAGCTATTTTCAAACAGTAACTCTGAAGTCTTAAACTTTGATTGTATTAAACATATCCTCCTTCCCTAAGGCTTCAATGTAACCAAGAAATCACAGTTCAGGTATCTGAAGACAATGGAAAATTGTTTTTTGATTCCAAAGGAGGTGGGGGAAATAACCAGAAAAAAACTGAGATCGGCTCTCCAATTTTACCTTTTCTTCTTTCTCATTACTGCCATAAAGTCAATTCCGACTCATAACAGCGCTGCTCCTGAGAGTTCCCAAATATAAATCTTTACAGGAGCAGACAGCCTCATCTTTCCCCCAGAGTAGCTGGTGGATTTACTTGTTAGAAGTACAATGATTATTTTATAAATAAAACAAACTTACATTATATTTCTATGTATATCCTAAGTAAGCAACATACTAGTAAGGGCCTTCAGAACTTAAATTATGCATTAATTTTTCCACTCCAAATTCAATTTTGTATTCCTCATCCCTACATAATTCTATTACTTCTATAATACACCTAGAATTATTTTACCTTTACCCCAGCCTTTGCTCCCTTACCACAGTATGGAATAATTCAATGAAACTTGATGGTATAACGACTGCATTTAAAAAAAAAATGTCACAAAATATTATTAGACTCTGATAAACTATAAGCATTATCAAGTAACAACTTGTGTTAAAACAGAAGGGACAGGTTACCAGATGTCCAAAGCTAATATTCACCTTCTGCTTTTGGGAAGCACGATTCTTCTCATCAGAGATCTTCTCAGAATTAAATCCTACGAATGTTGGGAAGGGCACCTGGGCAGGCACTTGAACAGAAGGAACTGAGCTGAGCGCTGATTCCTCCAGCTTAGGATCATCATGAGTCACAGTGGGGATCACACGGAGATTAGGGCGGCTTCGAGCAGCTTGTTTAGTAATTGGCATCATCCTGTGTGGTTCAAGTAGGGAATGTTTTGATGGTTGAGAAGTGGGGTACTTGGGCCACCTTGATGTTGCATATGCCATGTAATGTTGATAGGTATCAAAAGAGGCAAGGGGAATGGCAGGTCCTTGGTAGTTTTGAGCTATCCGAGCTGCAGCAAACTGAGGGGCTCTTGGTATGTGAAACTGAGATAAAGCAGCAGGGTGTGAATGTCTAATTGGAACAGATGGGGTTGAGGGCAACATGCATCTGACTGCAATAGATGACTGAAACCCACTACCAATCACCTCTGGTCTTGAAACCTGACCCATTACATGGTCAGACTTTAGGAAAGGAGGGCTATTTTTTGTGTATCTGTAAGGATCCACCGGAGAGGCTGGATGTGGATGGGATACCTGTGGGGAGTGAGTATTGCTATGGCGTGGCTCCATGCTCTCTAGTCTGTGGGGATCCAAGAAACGGTGGTCAACTAAGGGATGACAGTCAGATGAAAAGTGTCGGTCCCCAACACAACGGGGATCAGCTGATAAACGTGATGATTGCTTCTTGCCATGAAGCCGTTCCTGGGTACGCACAGCCAGTTTACTAATCTCTGTTACCCCAATATCCAGTCCTATGGTTTTAAGCAAGTCATGAATTTTGGCATATTCTGGATTGGCCTCTTCTATTGATTCTCGCTTTACGGCTAGACCTGAAGAGGGCAGGGAGGAGTTTGCCTTCTGCCTAATTTCACTCTCAGAACTGCCACGGAGCTTTGGTGGGGATTGTAACTTTAAGTCCTCTTCTTCATCCCCATAGAGAAATTTCTCTTCATCCTCAATATCAGGAAAGCTACGTCGCCTTTTCTCTTGTGTACTTGAAGAATCTGTCAATATGCTCAGAATGCGGGAAAAACCACTGCCATCCTGGCTGGCTCTCTCATGGGGCAGCAACAAGTCTGTGTGCCGCTCAGCTTCCTCAGTTTTCGTATCCAATTTCTCCTTGGGGTATAAAAAACTTCCTAACTTTTCTCTAAGAGGACTGTTGTCTTTGGGGATCCCATGGTGGGGACCCCATTGGTAGAGTTTGTCCTGAGATCCCTTCAAGGCAGTCTCCTTGGTGTTCTCAATATCCGAGGCAAAGGTAGCTAAAGCACCACTAAGAGGAACAGATGAGTGTCCAGTGTAGAGAGTGTGATCCTGGCAGGTGCTGGTACTACTGGAAAATCTCTCAAGCTGTAAAAACAAATACAACTGACTTAGTCCCTATGCAAAATCTCAGAAAACTAGTAATAGATAAAAATACTTGTTTTTTCCCCCCTAAATTATTAGGGGAACAGTATGAGTGACAGGGAGGAAGAGTATCCTTAGCCAGGCTCAAGGTGTGGGTCGCCATCTCTCCAGCTGCCACTGCTATAGCACAGGGAAATAGGGAAATGAGGCTGACTGAACTGTATCAGTGCCCACATTCAAAGGTTCCTAAAGAGCTATTCAAGTTTGGGGAGAGAAAAAAATCATATTAGGCACTATTCAAAATGTCTGTTTAGAAATCCTACTTCCAATAAAACTGTTAAAAATGTTTTAAAAATTAAAAGACGGCAATAGAAGGCCTTGACTAATGCATTATGTGGTGGACAGCTTCCTTTGGGGAGATATGGAAAGTGCTACAGCTCACAGACAAAGCAAAGCTGGTTCATCATACATTATTACTAAGATACCCTTTGAGATAAAGCCCCCAAGAAAGCAACCAGGCTTTACGGTACTAAGACGAAAGAAGAAATATTCCAGAGACCTGAATGGAAGGCTCCATGTCCACCTCAATCCGCTTCTTCAGAATGGACTTCTTGGGCAATGCAGATACTTCCTCGGGTCGATGCACAGAATATCCCGACTCTGACACTGACAGAACACCTGACAATCCTGGGATAGGGCAACTAGTGCCACCACCACCCACTTCCACCAGCTCCTGGCTCAAGTTCCTATTTTGTTCCTCCTCTTCCTCTCGCTTTCTCCTAGCAAGGTTCAGTTCTCGAAACTCAGGATCTAGAAACCTAGGGCTTGGGCTTCGTCTACGCTGTCGATAGTTGCGCGCCTCTGATGTAAAATTCGGGTGAGTCCCTCCCATGCTTGGTATCTTCTGTGTGTCATCATAACGGGGACGCTTGGCCTCCTGGCTCCTCTCTTCAGACCGTATAGAGTAGGGGCCGCCTTTGAGTTTGTCTCTATTCCGTTCTGTGCTGTGCAAGAGCTCATCACGGCAACTGATATGGGGACTATAATCAGATCGATGCAGGAACGTTTCTCTTGTTCGGTAGTCCTCATCAAGTTGTCCCAAAAAGGAACTCAGAGGCTTCTCCTCTCGGGAAATGTATCGCTCAAGACTTCGAGAACATTGGGAGCTTCGTGTGAAGACAGAATCATCAGTTAGGTCATCCCTGGAAAAATAGACAAGCCATCACTGGACAGGTCAGACTTGGAAAGAGGCGATAGTCATGAAACACCAAAACAAATCTGTTATATCCATGGGACATTTCCTCTTCCTTTCAACCCAGCAGCACAAGCAGCTTCTGTTTCTAATCAAGAGGAAACATCAATATATTTACACAGAGCTCTTTCTTTGACTGAACTTGAGGGATGCAAACTATCAATGGCTTAGAAGATGTGAAACACTATTAGCTAACTACAAGGAACCCCATATTACACCACTCCATACTAACTACTCCTTGCTATTCCAAGTGTGGTTCAGGCCATCAGCATCTATACAATTGGGAATTTTTGGACATGTAGATTTAACCCAAACCTACTGAATTAATATTTTGACAAGACCTCCACGTGATTTGTATGTATTTTAAAGTTTGAGAAGCACTGGTCTAGGTCAATTGTTTTCAAGTTGTTTCAAAGAGATTCTTATGACAGCGCAGAACCTGGCTTAAGGAAAGGGGTGCTGGGAAATCAGACGAAGTAAGTCTCTGAGCCTTCTACCTCATTTAAATAACACTCACACCAAAACCCAAACTCACTGCCATGGAGTCCACACTGACACCCAGCGGCCTATAAATCACAGAACTGCTCCTATGGGTTTCTAAGATTGTAACTCTTTGCAAAAGCCTAATCTTTCTCCCATGGGGCAGACAGTGGTTTCGAGCTGCTGACCTTGTGGTGAGCAGCCCAACAGGTAACCACCACACCAACAGGGCTCCCTTTAAGGAACACTAGCCCCAACTTATTCTGCTTCATATTATAGTTCTAAACAGCATTTCATGTGGAAAAGTATTCTGCTGTAGGAAAAAATATTCCTTTAAACTACTGATTTGTCTGATTGGCAGGGTTCTTTGAAAAGTTTTAAGAGATTCTCTAAATGTTTTGTCTTCCTGGACCACATATTAAAAGTCACACAACTTCATCTGTTTTGTTACCCTTTCCTGACTTCTGGATAACAAAATAATGCTAATCGTAAGCCTAAGAAAAGTAAGTAATGCTTTAGCTCACTACATATTTTTATTTCATAGAAGTAAAAAGATCTTAGATCTCTGTGGAACACAGACAGAAATGCAGGATTGGGGCCTATGCTCTTTAAGCTGAGAACTCCAAATTTAAGCTACTCACAATAGTCCTAACCTTTCTTATGCCCGATGCACAGAGAGCTCCTATGGTTCAAAAAGACAAGTTCTGATTTAAATTATAAATAGAAATAAAGATTCTCTGGCACTTTATGCATACAGCTTTTGAATAATTTGAATGAAAAATCAATGTACTTACATGCCACTCACATGGCAGTGACAATTATCATCCAGATGATAATAATTACCATATACATTTATAGAGGTCTAGATAAACACATGTACATATGCAAATATATTTATATGATAGGGAAATAGATCTATGAGCCTACATTTATAGGTTTAGTATTAAGGTAGCAGAAGGACATTGGGCCTCCACTCAAGTACTCCCTCAACGCAAGAATACTTT
>NW_022107432.1:22780579-22788803 GCF_000313985.2 Echinops telfairi | reverse complement strand
AAAAAAAAAAAAGTATGAATTATCATACATGTAAAGGCAGAAATCAAATTGCTATTAGAAGCTCATGTCTTCCTTCCTCAACAGTCCCCAAGTCGCAATAACAGCAAGGCCTGGGAAGAGTCCCCATTCTCCTACAACCAAGAATAACAGTCCAGTGAAGAAGCCTCTCTGAAAGGCTATGTTTAAGTGTAACTCTTTTCTGCAGTAAAGTCTTTTTTATTGACTGGTTGATTTTTGAATGTGGCTGATGGGTACATGGGGACTCACTGTGTTTAAAAGTTTCTATTAAAAAAGAAAATTTTAAATGTATTACATTTGTCCACATAAAACTTGCATAGGAGTGTGAACAGTAACATTTTCAAAGTAGTCAAAATGTTGAAACACCACTGAGGAGCTGACAAACAAAACATCCAGACAATGAAATATTATTAACAATGTAAAAGGAATGAAGGAATGATGGTATACATTATATGAACCATGAAAACACTATGCTAAGTGAAGGCCAGTCACGAAAGCTTATATTGCGATTCCATTTATATGAACTATCCAGAACTAGTAAATCTATAAGAATAAAGTAGACAGGAGGTTGTCTAGGGATGGGGACATGAGGGCATTCAGGGATGATGATTTAGAAGTGCGGGGGGGGGGATGGAAATGTTCTAAAATTGACTTCAGTGACAGTCACAATTCCGTGAATATAATACATCAATGAATTGTACACCTTAACAGCTGAATTATATGGTTTGTAAATTCTCTCTCAAAAAAAACAGGGGGAGGGAGGGGGAAAAACGAGCTGATGCCAATGGCTTAAGTGGAGAGCAAATGTTTTGAGGATGAGGGCAATGAATGTACAAATGTGTTTTACACAATTGATGTCTGGATTGTGGTAAGAGTTGTATGAGCCCCCAATAAAAATGATTAAAAAAAAAAAACAGCTAGGAAGGTTATGGATGATAGTGGAAGCCCAAAATCCATTTACAGGGTCCCCAGGTGACTTAAACCTCCATTGAGTGCCCTCTGACCACAGGGTTGAGGATAGCTTTGCTATTTGGAGCACTGTAAACTCTCAGATGTAGTCAGGTTAAAATGTAATGTCTCATCATTTGATCTACCTTTTGACCCCTTTTTTAAAGTTGGTTATTACTATTTTCTGGTTTCTCTTCTATTGAGATTGAGGTTTTTCTGTTTTGTTTTGGTTGTCGTTTGCTTCCTGTTTGTCTTTCTTATGATTTTCTTTATATGAAATCCAGGATATGAAAATCTAGAGATACAGTAACTAGATTAATAATTACCTAGGGGAATGGCAGGGGAGGTCTGAAGGGAAATAGGGAGCTAACAGTATGAGATTATGTTGTGAAATGGACTGTGGTGATGATTGCACAACTCTTTTTAATATGACTTCATGATTAAATTGTATGACATATGAAATATAAGTCAATAAATTATTTTTTTAGCTGCTAAAAAATGTACCTCAAGTGATGAAAAAGAAAAAGCCCAAACTTTAGAGCCCAAATTTTTCATTCCTTCCTTTGCTCAGAGTTCCAAGAAAGTGGTTTTCTTGCATAGGCAAAAATTAATTAATTAAAAAGAAAAAGAACACAGTATTGATGAACCTATAGGGACAGCAAGTAGAATAAGGGCTTCTGGGGGAGGGGAGTACAATGGTGATGGAGGGGTAAAAGGGAGACGATGTCAAGGAGTCCAGGAACAAAATGAATGCTTGGAAACTAATTGTGGTAGCAACTGCACAATTCTGCTTGACATGAGTGAACTATGGAATGATATATGTATTAACTCCCAATGAATAATTTTAAAAAACAAATAAAACTCCCAATGAATAATTTTTAAAAATTAATAAAAAATAAAGAAAATAAGTTCAATTTTTGTCAGGAGCAAAGATGAGTTAAGAGGTTAGAACTCCATGACTGTAAATGAACATGTTAAGTTCTTTGATAATCAGAAGAAATCAACCTCACATCCACAAGTTTTTATTTATTTTCTACAGGACTAGCAAGTATGCAGCTGTGGATTATTTTTTTTCAGTTAGTATTAATTATATTTTCCCACATTGATATTCAGTCTTTATAATTATCACTTTTGTTGATTATCAATAGTATCCATTTTAGTGGGCATACTAAGTTGTTTTACTGCTTTATTTTTTAGTTATTATGGAGCATGTTCCCTTTATTATTTTTTGAATGAGGTGAAAGTTTACAGAGCAGGTCATTAGTTTTACATGCAACATTTTGCTCCAACTCATCCATTGCAATTCCCTCAATGTACTATCACTTATTTTATTTCCTGTGTTTCTTGTTTCTAACCCTTCTCCCTTTTCTAACCCACTGATGGGGCCCTGCTGGTGTAGTGGTTATGCACAGGGCTGCGATCCACATGGTCAGCAGTTCAGGATAAAGACTGGGCTTTCTACTCCTATAAAGAGTTATTGTTTCGGAAACCCACAGGGGATCACTGTGAGCCAGCACTGACTCACATCCACAGGGGTCACTAGGAGTCTGCATTGACTAGATGGCAGTGAGGTTTTTTAAGTCTGACTGTGGCCTTAGTGAATGCTGCTGATGATTCTAATACAGGAGTACGTTTACTTCCAGACCTAAAGGGTGACTAAGGACCATAGTCTTGGGGGTTCCACTGTCTCTATCCAGCCAGTAAGACAAGTCTCTTTTATGATTTTGGGTGTGTTTCACATTTTTCCCCACTCTACCCAGGACCTTCTCGTGTGATACTTTGCAGAGTAGTTGGTATTAGTAGCTAAGCACTATCTAGTTTTCCTGGTCTCAAGGTTGTAGCTGCTGATGTATGCGTGGTCCATTTGTCCACTGGACTAAATAATTCCAATTGTCTTTAGATTTTCATCATTCTTCTTGACCTCAGATGAGAAGAAACCAATGGTCGCACCTCAGATGGCTGCTCACTAAAGAAGTATCACATCCACTTGCTTTTTAAAGTGCTTTAGGTTTTTTTCACTCAAGCTCATGCTCCCTTTTCAAAGTATTGCCAAGTTGAAGACAGAGACAATTCTGGCAACTTGGTTATAATTCAAACCTGACAAAAATCGAAAAGATTCAGTAAAGCAAGGATGAAAATAACAGGACCTTGAGGGTGAGAAGTGGAAAAGGAATATTTATATATAAAGGATAAAAGTGACTTATTTCATGGGCAGAAGACTACACATGCTATCAGGAGCTATTCAAGTACACCAAGGTTCTGGGGCCTGATTTTAGTGGACAGTGATTATCCCCACACACTAAACAAGAGTAAAGGACCATAAATGTGCAGGTCGCAGAAAGTATGATCTTGTATTTCCTATTAATTAGAGTCCTACCCTTACTTTCTCTTATGTATAAAGTTAGGAAAGAAGATTGCTCCAAACTCCCTAAAAAAAAAATCGTAACTTAAAAACAGACAGTTGGTTATCTGGAACATAGACATGGCAAAGCTTACACAAAGGGCAAGTGACACTCCAGATGTAACAAGCAGAAATGCTAAAGTTACCTCAAAACCTCAGCACAGAAGGAAGAGAATCACACTACATACACCCACCCTGAATGCCTACTCAATCACCTTCCAAAATAGAAGTGGCCAGAAAGGCAATGCAGTTGTCTCAAATAAGTGATATTGTCATGTATCTTGAGCCTTATTTTCAAAAGCTTCATTATTACATTGAACAGGACTGGCTTACCTTACTTTACTATGTCCACAGCCACCAGAGCTTTCAAATAAATATTCAGCAAGCACAACACCAGTCCTCAGACTTCCTGCCTAGCTGTCACCCCCTACTCTATACACCACTGTATGGGCAATCTGTTTGAGGGACATTTCATAGACTTATGGCTGCTACTCATCATTTCTGAAAATACCTGATAAAAAGGGAATTTTTATCTGGGCACAGATAAAAATATATATAGTCTCAGCTTTCAAAAATAGTGCTTTCCTCCACTTCCACCCTCAGATTCTAACTACTGTGAGGTAAGACGCATTAAATGTGATTATTTTCTTCTCATATGTAATTAATTTCCTAATAACATTCAACTTTGTATAGGGCATTTTTGTCCCTTCTTAACAATCAATAGTTGGAAATAACTGAAATTACACATTTTTAAAGATTTCTAACTTCCTATTAATGCCTATGTATTTAATAAAGAAATACACATTAAGCATACATTTATCTAAACCTTTCTGAATCTATATTTTAATCTAGATAAGCTGAAAAATAACATCATTAGGAAATTATTTCCTTGACCTTAGGACCATTATCTCAGGGGACGCCAAGGTCAACAAAGATAATGTTTCACAACCTACTTTACTGAGTAACATAGTCTGAAAGCTTGTGAGAAGTCACATAATGCAAGAGGCCTCTACCTGTCCAGAATAAAGAACACCGATAAAAACCAAAGATACAGAGAAACAATTAGACCAATGGACTCATGGACCACACAAATGTCAGTCTCCACAACTCTGGAACCAGAACTATATGGTGCCCTGCTACTACTATGAACTGCTCTGAACTAACCATATTAGAGGGTCCTGGATAGAGTGGGGGGAAAATGTGGACCAAAACTCAAAATGATTAAAAAAATCAGGCTTATCAATCTGATAAGAGACTGGAACTCCTGAAACTACGGGCACTCCTTAGCCACCCATTAGGTCTGGAAATGAACTCACTCCATGTGTCCATTTTCAGCCAAACAATAGACAGGTCTACAAAGGAAACAGTAACAGTAGTGAGGTATGCACACTTTAGAATCATCTACCATTTGAGATCAAAAGGGTAGTATTTACTCAAGGACAAAGTTTAGAAGGGTTAGGCGAGGATGAGGAGGAATGGAAATAAGAAATACAGGGAGGGAGGAAGTGGGATATGTGGAGACTGCAATCAATGAAGGGAAACAAAATGAGTATGAAATGTTGAATGGGAAACTTACTCAATTTTCAATAAAAGGCTTTTATTTAAGAGGAGGGGAGAGAAAATTATTTTCTGTGAAGAATTTTTCCTTTTCTGAAGGGATCCTTACCTTCTAGTATTTCAAAACTCTTAAACACCATTTTTATTTATTAAAATTTAAGGGACTCTTGACTCTTATCTCCTCAATCTTCCTCTTTCCAGCTGGGTCAGGATTCTGCATAATTCATCAAACAATAGAATTCACATCAATTTACTATTCCCTCTTTTAGAAAGCTTTTTCTATGGTTACACTTTGTACTGGAGATCACAAAGGATGCACAAATACCAAAAAAACAACTACATTCCACTTTCAGAAACTATTGTAGCTTGCCCTGCCTCGGGCAAAGCCTACCTGTCCAGATCATCCAGATTATCCACTGGTGACCCCAGCCCATCACTAAGCCGCCGCCTTTCTGGTGTGCCAACACGGAAGTGGTCATTTCCAACAGTAATCCTTAAACTCTGTTCCAAGGAAGAATCAGAATGCAGACCAGGAGAGTGTCTCTACAAAAGTAAAACATAAAACAGAAGTCAAGCAGAGTCAAGACATGCCTATGCCCCAAATTGCTCTTCTCTCTCACAAAAAGTGCGGTTCAACAGAGTAAGACATGATTACCTCAAGACCCCACCAAAAACACTGGCACTGAGTCCATTCCAACTTACTTCAACTCTACAGCACAGAGTAAAACTGGTCCACAGGTCTCCCAAGGTGGTAAATCTTTACAGAAACAGACTACCACATCTTACTCCCACAAAGTGGCTCGTGGGTTCAAGTCCTCAACCTTCTGGTTTGCTGCCATGTACTTCAACCACTGCACCACTAAGGCTCCTCTATGGTAAGATCCAAACTGTCTATTCCAACCCATAGTGACCCTAGAGGACAGAGTAGAACAGCCCTTTGGGTATCTCGGGCTGTTTTTATGGGAGTAGAAAGCATCTTGCTCCTTCAAAGCTGCTGGTGGATTTGAACTGCTAACCTAGTGGTTAATAGCCCAATGTGCAACCCACTATGCCACCATGGCTGCTTCTATGGTAAAATAGTACTCTAAAAAATAATTTTGTTTTAATTTATTAAGTTCTTCAAGACAAAAGGCTACACCTCAAACCCTCCCATCAGTGACCTCATTTGTTCTTTGACAGAAATGACATGGGAATAGAGGAATCAATCAAGTTACTGCTCTCAGAACCTACATATTCTAGTGAAGTCCACAAGTCACAAAAAAAGGATTTAAAATGTTTAAGTATTTCGGATAGCAGTAAATGCTATGAAGTCATAAAAAACATAAAATCAAAAACCTAGGGGAAAGAAGGAGCTGCTTTAGATAGAATGGTAAGAGAAGGCTTTCTGTAATAGTATTTTACCCAGGTCTAAACGATATCAACTTTGCAAGATCACGTGGAAGGATGTCTTGGAAATAGCAACCTCAGATATGAGCATGATGTATTTTGAGTAACAGTACAGTATAGATGCAGCAAAGTGATAAAAATGAAGATAGGTATAGAATTTATTTAAAATATGTGTAGTTTGTTCTTATGTAGTAAGGCAGCACCAGAGGGTTTCAAGCAAGGAATGATATTATCAAACTACACTTATCCTCTCAGTGTTTCCCAAAATGGGAACTACTGCTCCCTGTGGGTTATTGGAACCACGGGGGGTGGGGGGAAGGGGGGGGGCTGCAAAAGCTGATACCTACACTTTATCCTGGATCATGGGCCATAGTCCAAAACTTTTTAATTGCCAAGGGCGCTGAGTACTTTTTGTTTTCTTTCCTGAAAAGGGGGCAGAAGGCCAAGTAAATTTAAGAACAGTTGCTCTAAATGCTTATATGGCTCACACCATGACCTCCCTCAGGCCTTTATTCAAAAGAACTCTCAAGAGGTCTTCCCTCACTGCCAGGAAGTGACCCTATAGGACAGGGTAGTCCTGCCCCCTGTGGGGTTTTGAAACTGTAACTATGAGTCGTAAGCCTCAACTTTCTTGCAAGGAGCTGCTGGTGGTTTCAAACTGTTGACCTTGCAGTTAGCAGTCCAACTTGTAACCACTACACTACTGGGGCTCCAGGTCTCCCCTAGTCACTCTTAAAAATCCTCACTTCTTCTTCTTGATTTTCTTCTTCACACTTAATCACAATTACACCATA
Organism: Echinops telfairi; assembly: GCF_000313985.2. Classification (NCBI taxonomy): domain Eukaryota; kingdom Metazoa; phylum Chordata; class Mammalia; order Afrosoricida; family Tenrecidae; genus Echinops; species Echinops telfairi. The sequence continues at coordinate 22,781,699 of NW_022107432.1, read as the reverse complement.
GCATTTTACTTCTTTTTTAACCAGCTCCCTCCGACAGCATGCATGCTCTACAGGGTCGGAGTTTTTTTGGTCTGGTTGGCTCACTGTTGTATGTATCCCTAGTGTCCAGAAGTGTCTAGTAGACTCTAGTACGTGGAAGATGTTCAACAGAGACCTGTCTATGCATAAAATGAAGGTTCAAAACACCATGTTGTGATTGTTGTGCACAGAATAAACGGAAGGGTACCAAGAGTTGATGTACAAAGGAGCCTAAGGCAACACTGCAGGCAAGGAGAAGGTACGAGCTGACAAGGCTTTCTGATGTGGGGAGACAGGAAACAAAAATGCCCTGTTTCTGACTTGAGTGATTTGTGATGATGCCATTTACTGGGGCAGAGTCGGCTGAAACGGAGACCAGCATTCTGGTGGGACCAGCATTCTGCTCTCCCCAGCTTCCTCTGTAGAGACTGGACGCCTCACACTACCACTGCCCAGAGCGGGGGTGGGGTGGGGTGGGGGGGTACGCATGCTAAGAGAGGCCCATTGTCAATCGGGTTAGAGAAGTGTGCTTGAACCGATTCGGAGGATCTACTGGAGTGGTGGTGACCAGGAGAGCCAGCATATGTAGCTTATGTCTTAAGCTCAACTTCGTTTCCGGACAACACACCAGTTCAAACGCTGCTGGACTTTGGGAACGGGGAGGCTCCCCTGCCTCTTTAACTAACGGGCTCCCCTGCGCTGTGCGGTACCGGATCCCAGTAACTGTGCCCCCACCCCGCAGAGGGTGGTGAGGCCAGAAAGGGAATGCAGAGAGGGTGAGGGTTGGCTAGGCAGTGGCTCCTGCCTGTAGCTCAGCGGATGCGCAGGCTGTGGTTCTGCACACAGTTAGCCCGCCAGCAGCAGCTCCAGGTTAGGGGGCTAGCGTGTCCCCCTTAGGTCTCTATCCGGGACCAGCATCCGTCCCTCGACACCTGGGCAGACATTTCTACTCCTGTCCTCTAAGACCCAGGGGGCAGGCATGATGACATGCCCGGGAACTCCCAGCAAACAAGTGTCCCGGGTCCGTGGGAAACTTGTCCGCAACGCCAGCCTGGCCCCGGGAAGAGACCCCCCCGCTTGGTGTTCCCAAGCTCCGGGCCGC
>NW_022107432.1:22761749-22779503 GCF_000313985.2 Echinops telfairi | reverse complement strand
GGCGCCCGCGGAGCCGCCCACTTCCCCTCCCCCCGGCCCTCACGTGACCCTGAGCGCCCAGCGCGGGGAGGCCCCCTGTGAAAATGAAAGGCCCAGCGGCCAAGAGACGAGATCGTCCAAGTGAAAGTATCTTCCCCCAGCCCACCCTCCTTGTTTGATGTGGAGACAGTGCTGTTGAATCCGCCACGACTCATTGCGACCTTATGTGGAGACAGTACCAAACGGAATTGTTGTTGTCAAGCCCATTGGGACTCATAGCAACTCCAAGGTGGCATGGAGCCGGTTCTGACTCATAGCGACCCTATGTACAACGGAAGGAAACACTGCCCAGTCCTGTGCCGCCCTCACAGTTCTGCTTGAGCCTATTGTTGCAACTGCTGTGTGAACCCATCCTGATGAGGACCCTCCTCTCTCTCACTGCCTCTCTACTTGGCCAAGCATGATGCCCTGTCCCTGGCACTGGGCTCTCCTGGTAACATGTCTGTTACAGTATATGTTGTTAGACTTAAATTTCTTTTATCCCTATCTAACTCCATTTTCCCCTTACAGCCATTTTAGTTCTCTTTCCACTGAGTTTTGCAGGTCAGAATGACTGGGCAAGATAATTGTGCACATAAGTTGTTAAACTGTCACCAGAGGAACATCTGTGGCCGGAAAAGATTATAGACCGGACCCGGCTCTAAGAAGAGAATGTTTTTAGAAAAATAAGTCGTAAAAGTAAACCTATGTTATCTCTAGCAGACGAGAAATAAGTTGTAAAAATAACTACTGTGACCTTGCAGACTGGCACTTGTAAATGTCAGCCAAAAAGTTTTACAAGTGCACCTGGACCAAGATAAGCTGGGCAGAACATGCTAGACTGCCCACTTCTTGTTATCTTGTGCAGACACCCTTCCCCATTCCTTACTCACACCCCCCTTTCTCCTCACTGGTTTTAGCATCCTGGCGAAACTGCGTACATGGATTTTTTTATGGCCTTGTTCCCATCCATGTAACCCCTATAAAAACCCTGAGCTAAAGTTGTTCGAAACTGCAGTCTTGATCCTGCGTGGTCAGGCTGTAGTCCGAGTTCGAACTTGTCTGTTTCTGTCTTTCTCTTTTACCTGTTAAATAAACTTACTCTTAGCTTTTACAGATTTGTGGTCAGTGGTTCTTGTTGGGCATTTCTTCCGTAACAATGTCCAAAATACCAGAGCTTCAGACCCGATTCAGAGAGGATGTGAAACAAAGAATATCATTGCTGAAGTCAGATGGCCGAAAGCAGAGAAAACCAGAAAGATGTTTACCTGTGTTTCCCTGACTATGCCAAGGCCCTCGACCGACCGTGTGGATCATACCAAACTGTGGATAATCTAACGAATGGGAATTCCAGAACACTTGGTTGTGCTCATGCGGATCTTGTACATGGATCCAGAGGCAGGTGTGCGAATGGACTAAGAGGACACTGCACGCTTTAAAATACGGAAAGGTGTGTGTCAGGGTTCTATCTTCTCACCATACTTATTCAATCTGTCTGCTGAGCAAATGAATAATCAGAGAAATTGGCTTATACGAAGAAGAATATGGAACCAGGATTGGAGGAAGGATTATGAGCAACCTGTAATATGCAGATGACACAACCTTGCTTGCTGAAAGTGTGGAGCACTTGAACCACTTGCTCATGAAGATCAAGGATTGCAGCCTTCACTATAGACTACAATTCTATGTAAAGAAGGCCAAAATCCTCACAATAGACCAATAGTCAACATCATGATTAAAAGAGAAAAGGTTGAAGTTATCAAGGATAGTCAGTTTTCATGGAGCAGCAGCCAAGAGCTCAAAAGACTAGTTGTATTGGGTCAATCTGCAGACTTCTTTGGAGTATTAAAAAGCAGGTGCACCTGACTTAAGCCATGGTATTTTCAATTCCCTCATATGCATGTGAACGTTGGATGGTGAATAAAGAAGACAAGAAGAATGGGTTCATTAGAATTGTGGTGCTGGAGAAGAATGTTGAGTGTGCCAAGAACAACAAGCAGGACACATTGACCTGCGTAGAAGGAGATAGGACTAGAAGTTTCCAAGGAACATTCTGGTTATATTTCTACTGAGACAGATTTGTTTGTTCCTTGGGCAGTCCTTGGTAACTTCCCTGCTTTTCCACACTTAAAGGAGGTCCTGTGCAGTAGATTTATCCAATGCAATGGGTCCATGACCATTGATTTTGGATTCATGCAAGATGAAATCCTTGACAATTTCGGTCTTTTCTCTGTTAATCGTGATGTTACCTACTGGTCCAGTTGTGAAGATTTGGGTTTTCTTTATATTACCTTGTAATCCATATTGAAGGCTGCAATCCCTGATCTTCTTTAACAAGTGTTTCAATTTCGCCTCACTGTCAGCAAGCAAGATCACAGGTTGCTCATAAGCCTTCCTCAAGCCTGGTGCCACATTCTTTTTCATATAGTCCAGCTTGTCAGATTATTTGCTCAGCATTCAGACTTAGTAAGTATGGTGAGAGGATACAATCCTGACATATACCTTTGCTGATTTTAAACCATAAAGTATCCCCTTGCTCTGTTTGCTCAGCTGCTTCTTCATGCATGCACAGGTACTACATGAGCACAATTAAATGTTCTAGAAATCTCATTCTCAAGGCTATCCATAGTTTGTTGTAATGCACATAGTCAAATGTCTTTGCATAGTCAATAAAGCACAGGTAAACATCTTTCTGGTAGCCTCTGCTTTCAGATAAGATTCATTTGATATTCAGCAATTAGATCCCTTGTTCCCCATCCTCTTCAAAATTTAGAAAGCTGAACATTCAAACCAGGTCATTGCTAGTAGGTGCCATCGAGTCGGTTCCAACCCATACTGACCCTGTGCACAACAGAATGAAACACTGCCCGCTTCTGTGCCATCCTCACAGTTGTTTACATACTTGAGAGAAAAATGCTTTGAATTAGCATAGGGTTTGTTTTTTTCTTCACAAACCTTTCACATGTCTAAATGTTTTTCTTTTATTATGTTGAAGTGGAATGAATTTTACGAAGTAGTAATAATACACAACAGACAATATTTATGCTAAAATAAATCAGGATATTATGTCGGGGGGGAGAAACATTCAGTTGGTATTCCATCAATTCCTGGACGCTTGTTTTTGTATAATACTTTCAATGTAGCTTGGACTTCTTCCTTCAGTATCATTGGGTCTTGCTCATATGCTACCTCTTAAAATGGTTTAATAATGGCTAGTTCTTTTTGGTATATTCAGTATATTCTTTCCATCTCCTACTTTAGATGCTTCCTGTATCCAATATTGAATTACCTATTGAATCTTTCAATATTGCAACTGAAGGCTTAATTTTTTTCTTGAGTTCTTAAAGTTTAAGATATGCTGGGTGTGTTTGACCTTTTTTATTTTCTAACTCTAGGTCTTTGCATCTTTCATGATAATATTTAGCATCATCTTCTCGAGCTGCCCTTGAAATGTTTGGCTTTCTCATTTCTTCCATTTGCTTTAACTACTCTATAATTAAGAGGAAGTTTCAGAGTCTCTTCTGACATCCACTTTGATCTTTCCTTCTTTTCTGTCCTGTAATGACCTTCACTTCCTTCATGAATGATCTGCTTGATGTCATCCCACAGCTCCTCAGGTTTTCTGTCATTAGTGTTCAATTAGTCAAGTCTGTCCTTGAGATGATTTCAAAGTTCAGGTGGGATAGATTCGAGGTTGCATTTTGGCCCTTATGGACTTGTTTTAATTTTCTTCAGTTTTCCATTGAACTTCTATATGAGCAGTTGATCCTCTGGTTGTAGCCGCTGATATGGAGCTTCTCCATTGTCTCTTCCCACAGATGTAGTCAATTAGATTCTATGTATTCCATCACTGGAGAAGTCCTTTTGTGTCATTGAAAAAAGGTATCTGCTATGAACAAGCCTTTGGTTTTGCAAAATTCTATCATGTGATCTCCAGCCCATTTTTTCTATCACTAGGACCATATTTCCCAACTACTATTACTTTCCTCTTTGTTGCCAACATTTGCATTCCAATGGCCAATAGTTATCAATGTATCTTCATTGAATGTTTGATCAATTTCTGACTGAAGTAGTTGTTAGAATTCTTCGATTTCTTCATCACTAGTTTGTGTATTCATTGAGCTGCGATCCCTGTGGTTAGCAGTTCGAAACCACCAACAGTTCTGCAGGACAAAAACTGGACTTTCTCATAAACAGTTCCAGTTCTGGAAACCCACAGGGGGTTGCTATGAGTCAGCATTGACTCAATGGTAGTGAATTTGAGCTTTTGTGGTTGGTGCATACATTTGAATAATAGTTGTATTGATTGGATTTCCTTGAAGGTATATAAGTATAATCCTCTCACAGACAACATTGTGTTTCATGATTCATTTTGCAATGTTTTTCTGGCAATGAATGTCATACTTTCCTCTTGCTTGTGTTATTCCTGGCATAGTAAATCATATGATTTTCTGATAAAAATGGCCAATTTCAGTTCATTTCCACTCACTAATGCCTAGGACATTGATCTTTATGCATTCTGTTTCATTTTTGACAACTTCCAATTAATTTATCCATACTTTGCACATTTCAAATTCTGATCATTAGCAAATCTCTGCAGTTGTCTCTCCTTACCAAATCATTTTCCATAGTATTTGTTTCCTCTTACACTCCACCAGCAGTGTATAGGAATTTGAATCTCCCAAAATCTTGCCAACATTTGTCACTTTCCTCTTTCTTTTTAGTGCCATGATTTTTTTGGTGAAATGGTATCTCATTGTAGATTTGATTTGCATCTCTCTCTCTTATGGCTAATTATAGAGAGCGTTTATTTATGTGTTTGTTGGCTACCCGAATGACTTCTTTGGTGAAATAAATGTCTCTTCATGTCGTTTGCCCTTATTTTAATTAGATTGTCTTTTGGTTGATGAGATGTTGAAGTTTCCTATCAATTTTAGAGTTTAGACTCTTGTCAGATATATTGTAGCTGAAACAAATTATTCTTCCCATCTGTAAGTTCTCTTTATATTCTTTCAGAGAAGTCCTTTAATGAACATAAGTATTTAATTTTTACGTCTCATGTATCTAGTTTATTTTGTTTTTTGTATATTTTTAGTTATGTTTGGTACTCTACTTATGCCTTTTATTAAGACCTCTAGAGGTCTTTTTACTGGCAATGTTTATAGTTTTAGGTTTTATATTTAGGACTCTGATCCATCTAGAGTTTTTGTATACAGTATGATGAGAAATATCAATTGTGTTTTATTTTCCAATTTTGCCAGCACCATTTGTTAAAGAGACTATCTGTTCCCCATTAAATGGGTTTTGACCCTTTGTTAAATATCAACGGTCCATAAATAGATAAAATTTACAGATTCTTGATTCTATTACATTGGTCTATGTGTTTGTCATTGTGGCTGATTTGACTGCCATGGCTATATAGTAGATTCTGATATCAGGCATTCTTAGGCCTTGTTCTTCTTCATTGGGAACCCTGGTGGCATAGTGGTTACATGTTGGGCTGCTAATCACAGGATCAACAGCTCAGAACCACCAGCCACTCTTTGGGAGAAAGAGAAGGCTTTCTACTCTTGTAAAGAATTACAGCCTCAGAAACCCACAGGAGCAGACCTGCACTGTCGGTAGGAATTAATTTGATGGCAGTGAGTTTTTCCTTTTTAACAATATTTATCTGGGATTGCTTTCCATGCTATATGAAGTTGGAAATTATTGTTCAATTTGTTAGCTGTTGGAATTTACATTGAGATTACATTATACCCATAAATCACTTTGAGTAGTACTGTATTGACTTTTTCACATTTAAAATTTTTCCTATCCATGAGCATGTATGTTTTTCCCTTTCTATCTTGGCATGATACTTTGTAGTTTTCTTTGCATAGGTGTTTATGTTCCTGGCTAGATTTATTCCAAAGTATTTTCTCTTTGGTGGAACTATTGTAAATGATATTGTTTTAATTGCTTTTTGAAGTTTCCTTATTGGTGTGGCAGATGACAGCTCGTTTTCTATGTTGGTCTTGCATATTTCTACTTTGCTGAATCCTATTAGTTCCAGTAGCCTTCTTGTGGAATCTTTGGATTTTTATGTATATGTGAGATCATGTTATCTGTGAATAGAGGTAGCTTTACTTCATCTTTACCAATTTGAATGCTTACTTTTTGTGCCTTCTTTCTCCAGCTATCACTTTCAATAGCACATCCTTGTCATCTTCCCATTCTCAAGGGAAATTATTTCGATCTTTGTTGAGAATAATCTTGGCTGTTGGCTTTTTATAAATGCCACTATTATACTGATGAATTCCCATCTATTACTATTTTGCTGAGATTTTATCGAGAATGAATGTTGAACTTCTGCATCAATTGAGATGATCATGTGATTCTTTGTTTTAAATACATGGCAGATTACATCAATTAATTGTCTAATGAGCCATTCTTGCATATCTGATTGAATCTCACTTGGTTGTGATGTTTTGTTTTGTGCTGCTTTTGATATGCTGTTGAATTATGTTGGTTACATCCTTTAGATCTACTGTATCTTTGTTGCTTTTCTTCCTAGTTATTCTGTCCTTCACCAAAATTGTGTTGGAGTCTGGTACTATTATCCTGGAACTATTGATTTCTCTTTTAAATGTTGCTGTTAGAGTTTGTTTTATGTATTTTGGAGTCCTATCATTAGGTGCATATGTTTACTATAGTCATATGCTCTTGGTAGATTAACCCTTTAATCATTATATATTTCCTTATGTTTTATGGTAGATTTTACATTAAATTCAATTTTATCAGAAATTAATATTGCCATTCCTGCTCTTCTTTGGCTGTTTGGTTGATACCTGTTTTTTCTCATCTTTTTAGTTCTAGCTTATTTATGTCTTTGTGTCTAGGGTGTAGACAACATTTTGATCATGTTTTTTTGTTTTTGCTTTGCTTTGCTTTTTGTTGGTTGTTTCAAAATCCATCTTGCCACTTTCTAGTTCTTTACAAGAACATTTAAGCCATTTACATACAGTGTGTGAGTATCAGGAGGCATGAGTTTAATGCTGTCTTTTGTTGTGTTTCTCTTCTGTCTCCCCGCCTGTCAGGAGTTGACAGTGTCTTTATTCAGTTTAATTTCCAGTGCTGAGTTCTTCTTGTTGTGCATTTTCTTTTCATTTGTTGCTGTTCTTGATTTTTGTGTGCTTGTGTGTATGGTTGTTGTTGTTGTTAACTTTTTATTGTGAATTGAGTGAAGGTTTACAGAGTAGATTAGTTTTCTGTTTTATAAGTCATACACATTTTGTCTGATGACACTGGTTGCAATCCTCACAATGCAACATCACTCTTGTTGTTCCAATGGAATTGACTGAATGGCAGCGAATTTTGTGTTTGGATGACAAATGAGATTGAGCTTCCCTTACTATATTTACTGGTCATTCAAATATCCTTTTAGCAGTTGCTTGGTTAAGTTTCTTGTCTATTTAGCTATTGAAGTATTAGTCAGTTTCTTATTAATTTTAATGACTCTTTATTTATTCTGGTTATGAATCCTTTGTCAATTATATGTATTGTAAGTGTTTCCTCCCATATGGTAGTTTGACCTTTTACTTTCTTAACCAATGTTTGCACCTACAAATTGCTACTTTAAACTCATGGCAGAGAAATTAGTTTGAGAGAAAAGTTTTTGGTGTGAAAACCAGGAGCCTAAAAGCCCCAATGCATAAATCTTATAAGCAATACTCTTTAAAGAAAAATCTCTGAAATAGGAATTTTTATCTACAGGTCTAGAAGAAATTTAACATTCTCATGCTTCAAGGAAGAACAAAAAAGTCATATATAAAGCAAACAACTTGCTGCTATGGGTAGAAATGTCTGGCATGGTTGTGTGTATCAGACCAAGAGGGCACGAGGTGTCCTCCTAAATTTTCTGAGATCCCCAATGTTGCAGAAGCATAGGTCAGCTTAACCCAACAACTTATGGAGGACATAATGAGACCCATAGAGGTCTGCAATGCCAGCAACGGGCAACATGACATGGAGTTATCAGTGGAGACAATCAGTGAGCCACGGTTGGGAAAAAGGGAGGAGGAGGAGGCGGAAGAGGACAGTTTACTGGATGCAGACTTCCAGGGAGGGCTGTTACCAAGAAGGTGTCCAGTGATCCCATCAAACCCATTGTTGTGAATCCCAGACCCTGTAGGACAGAGTTGAACTGCTCCACCAGGTCTCCAAAGCTGTGGTTTTCACAAGAGCAGAGAGCCACACTTTCCTCCGATGGTTTGAACTGGCTACTTTTGGGTTAGCAGCTGAGTGCTTAGCCCCTGGACTACTAGGATGCCTCAGCCCACGATGGGAGGGACAAAAAAGGAAAACTGATTTAGAAACCAGAGGTGCCAGAGACCCCACTAGAGTAGATTCCAGATTTCTTCACTTACGAGGGACTGACCACATAGCTCTGCCACCTTCTCCGACGCTGCACTGGAGAAGAGCAATAGAAGACGCAGGAACTCAAAAAACCTGAGGGTTTGTCTGAAGGAGTCAGTTTGGGATTTAAACCCAAAGAGATGGAGTCTTTATTAATTGGCAAGTTGAAATTACCAACCAATCAACCTGCAGGAGCAGGATGGTGAAGGGCTGACCTACTAGCTCGCATCTAGCTGTCAGGCCTAATCTAGAACAATTCGTGCTTATGTTGTGGCCCTGCTTGACTCTTGCCCTCATAAAGGGATCACTGGAGATATGGATACTATAGCCACATGTGGTGAAGAAATGAGATGGTGCCTGGCTATCAGAAAAAAAAACCAGCATCTGGCATCCTAAAGGCTTATTTGAAAACAAGCAGCCAGGATGCCGCCACACCTGTGGACTGAATTGCTGTTCTTCATGCCTGGAACCTCAGGATGGGCCCTAGAACCCTGACCTTCCTGCAGCTATACCTCCTGTTCAGCTTGATTAGGCTTTTGGGGGGTGCAGTCCACAGGATGGCTGTCCGGGACAACATGGCTCCCTGTTTCGAAGCCTTGTGTAGATTCCTTGAGTGGACATGGTGGACATGACCTGCTCAATACAGTGAAGAAAGTAAATGGAGAACAGTTGGAACCTTTGGATGATATGCTGGAAGTTGCAGAGAAGAATCTTGGGACGAGGGAAAGCCCAGAAGCAATGGTGACCAAAGCTCAGGACCTCTGCAGGAGAGGCGACCAGGAAGGAGCTCTGAGGGCCACTGGGTCACTGACTGGTTAGTGTGTCCAGTCTCCGCAGGATTGGCCAATTTAACAAGGATAATGATCCCATCACCCCAAACACAGAAAAGGCGACACACTTGATAGAGAAAGTAGGAGCCTGTAGCAGGAGAGAGTTTAAACCAAAACTTTAAACCAAAACTCACGGCCATCGAGTCCATGCTAACTCACAGTAACCCCCCTGTGGGTTTCCGGGACTGTAACTGTTGACGAGAGTAGAAAGCCCAGGCTTGCTCCCGCGGAGCTGCTGGTGCAGACCATGCTGATCACAGCCCAAAGGTAACCACAACACTACCCGGGCTCCTGGTGCCTAAAAGTAGACTGAGGCCTCTATTGTGTGGTTATTGTGGTTATTTCAAACAGGCAGCTGAACTCTTTCTTGACACAGTTTCAACATTTATCCTATGAATGTTTGGATTATAAGACCTTCGTGATTTACTCTGTCCCTATCAGCATGCTCTCCTTAGAAAGACCAGATCTCAGGGAAAAGGTTATTAAAGGAACAGAAGTTCTTGCAGTACTGCATAGTCTTTTAGAGGTTTAGCAGTATCTGTTTTCACTCGATGAATGCCATCACTCAGTTTTTTCTCCAGTCATTAGCTATTGGAGAAGAAATGAAAAAAGACCGACTCTTTGTTTCTCATTATGAGGACTACGTAAGAGATGAGAATCCATGCCTACAGCCAGTTGCTGGAATCTTATAGATCACTAACCCTTGGCTATATGGCAGAAGCCTTTGTTATTGGTGTGGAATTCATTGATCAGGAATTCTCCAGGTTTACTGCTGCCGGGAGACTACAATGCAAAACAGATAAAGTGAAATTGCAGGAACCAACCGACCTGATTGCAAGGACTGGCAGTACCAAGAAATGATCAAGAAAGGAGCTCTATTCAATAGTTCCAAAACTTTCCAGAATCATGCATATGGAAAAACATGTAAACAAATTATTTCCTTTAGAGATCATTATTTGGAATTTTTATCGCTTCACTATGTGCCCAGCTCAACTGTATAAAATAAATATTACATTGTTGTTTCAAAAGAACAAGCAGCCATCTAAGTGAGATGTCAGGTGGAAGGAGCACATCAACCTGTATGATCCAAGGATTGTAAATAATAAAATCCAAAATCAGAGGAGGGGGATTGTAGTAGAGCTTAAATTCTGAACGCTCAGTTTGCAGAATGCTGTGGATAACAATGAAAGTCTCAAATCCATTTGCAGCAACCCACGTGGAGTAAGCCTTCAGATCATTGACCAGGAACGTGAACAGTCTTGTCCTCAGAGAAAGTCCATAAAAAAGTAGATTTAGTTAAAATTCAGCATCTTACCCCTTGTTTTCCTTTCTGACCCATTGATGGCTTGTTTCATTATTTTCTGCTCTTTTTATTGAGGTTTTTCTGTTTTATTTTGCTGTGGTGGTGGTTGTTCTTAATATGATATTCTTTACATGAAATCCAGGATAGGTAAATCTATAAAGACAATTGCTCAATTAATAGCTTCTTAGGATTATGTCAGGGGAGTTTGTGGGAAATGATGAGCTAATAATGGAGACAAGCACGAAGAACATGAACTAAAATCGATTGTGGTGACGATTGCACACCTCTTCTGAACCCAACGAAGCCATCGAACTGTACAGCACATGAATTACATGTTGATAAAACGGTTAAATAAAGTTAAAAAGTAAAACAGCACCTTTGTTGGGGGGAAAATAATTTTTTTTATTTTTTATTTTTTTTAAACATTTTATTAGGGGCTCATACAACTGTTATCACAATCCATACACACATCAATTGTGTAAAGTGCATTTGTACATCATTCTCAAAACATTTTCTCTCCACTTAAACCCCCACATTAGGTCCTCATTTTTCCCCTCCCTCCCCGCTCCCCCCTCCCTCATGAGCTCTTGATAGTTTATAAATTGGTATTTTGTCATATCTTGCCCTGTCCGACGTCTCCCTTCACCCACTTCTCGGCTGTCTGTCCCCAGGGAGGAGGTCACATATAGTTCCTTGCAATCGGCTCCCCCTTCCCTACCCACTCTCCCTTTACCCTCCCTGTTTCGTCACCCACACCACTGGTCCTGTAGGGCTCATCCGCCCTGGATTCCTTGTAAGGGGGGAAAAAGAATTTGATGAGTTATAGAAAACAGAAGCAATATGTTTCTTGGCACAAGCTACATTTTCTTAAACCAAGCAGTCATCAAAGAGATGTCATCTCGTGCACCCAGAAGGAGCACGCCAGATCTTTCCATGTAATCTCATGACCACACGGCTGCTTATGTGTAAGTAAGTTTATGCTTTCTTACCTCTGGAGGGAGCTTCTCTCACGATGTTCTTTGATCTTAATGCTAGCCGATGCGATTGCTTTGTTAAAATTAAAAGTATAAATACAAAAGGGAACCCAAGCAATTAGATGTCACTATGTTTTCCACTTTGCCAACCAACCAATATGACACTATATAGACCGTCTTTATATAAACTAGGAAATTGGAAATGCCAATTACTACATTATGAATAGGGCAATAAATCAAATTCTCAGTAAGAAAGCTAGTAAGAATGATAATAAGTGGTACAATCAACATCTGTAATATATAATAAAGTCAACAAAGGTTGAAAAAAAAAGAATGATAATAAGTTTATACTGAAATACTTTCTCTGAGACATGATTTCTCTTGTGACCCTTTTGTTCAAATTATACTTGGAAGGACAGCTCTGTACAGGGGAACCCGTGAGTGCTAGAACCCCACAAGACCGCCTTGTTTTTCTGCCAGTGGACAGGGTGCAGTCTCACCAGTTTTGGTGCTCGTTTTAGTGGGAAATAATGGATTTTTCCTTCTCTAACAGGTGTCCGCCTTTCACAATAAAAAGCTAAAAAAAGAAAAGAAACCACTGAAGGTACTGAGTTTATAATTATAGTGGTGGAATATTCTGGAACAGGATAGCGAGAATGGTGGCTGACCATGAAAAAGGTAATCAATGTCACTGATTTACAAATGTGTACATTATGTTGGTGTATCTTTTCACCATATTAGGACAATTAATATTGCTATGGAGTCCAAATTACAGAACACTTGAGGAAAGTAAAATCTGACCCGGGGCCCAGTCTCTTACCTTTAACTTCCACTTCTTGCTGACCGCTGTTAATTTGGACCCAGATCTAAGCCAGTAACTAAGGAATGTTTGCCCTGTGGTTAGTCAAGACAGAAGGCGTCAGTAGGTCCCCAGTCTGTTCTTTTAGAAGTTTTTGATGCAGACTGGTATCACAGCACATTGTGCAAGATGCTTTTAGGGAATGTATAAGGACCCTCCAAAATGTGCGGCATTTGACATCATGAAAATGGTTTACGCACAGTCAGGCGCAAGCTTTAGTTTGTGCTAGGTTCTACTCACTAAGAAGGTGACCCAGTGTGTTAGTCTGGGTTGACTAGAGAAACAAATTCATAGACACTCTTACGTGTATAAGAAAGAGGTTTATATAAAACAGCAATTGTATGTTAAGAAAACATCCCAGCCCAGTCCAGATCAAGTCTATAAGTCTGATATTAGCCCATATGTCCAATTATAGTCCCTAAATTCCTCTTTAGACTCACACAGCACATGCAATGAGACAGAGCGCAGGAAGATCACAGGCCAGTGGGTGACAAGTCTTGTAGATCCAGTGGCGGTGGAAACATCTCAGCACTGGTGTGGGTCTCCATATGGCTCCTCTAGCTCCAGGCTCTGGCTCCATCAGTGTGTCTCCATGTGAACTGTCAACAGGAATGTCTCCTGGGGAGAGAGTGTGTCCCATCTCCAGGGGGGAAGACAGGAGTTCCCAGAATCCTCAGGAGAAGGCCAGGCCCACACAGAGGCTTCATTGGCTATGGCGTGATTGACAGGCTAGACTCCACCCCTTCCCAAGTTGACAGGATATTATGTAACTGCCACACCCGGGATTGTTGGTGGGCAAACAATGAGATGGACATCTTTCCTCCGGGAAGAGTATGGTTGAAGTTAGATGAGTTTGTATGCAGTGAGATGCTTACACAAAGAATTTTGGGGGGCATATCCATAATGATTTACCAAAAACAGTCAATCAGCAGAATTGACATTAAGTAGCTAGCCAGCTAATTCTTGACTGTTAAATCCCGAGTTCAGTCTATATCTATCCTCAGGGGACAGCTGCTGCCCCTTGCATCCATAGTCTTCACACACTAAACATCTATGATTCCTCATTCAAATATTCTTCTTCTTTCAATTAATCCAATTTGATTTATTTTCACAGAGTTAAAGAGCTTTTTTCTATAAGACAATATGAATAATAGATTTATGTGGGGTGGGGGGAGCAGGAACCGAATCACACACCAATATGGGTAAATCTCAAAAACACTGTGCTGAGGAAAGAAGTATATGTATGATTCTACAGATATGGAATTCTAGAAAGAACAAGTATCGTACATAAAGATAAATACAAGTAAATAGTTGCCTACAATGGGGAGTATAATGAAAGACTGGCTGTAATGTAATGAGGTTCAAAGGAACTTTTGGCGGGCGAGGGGCGGGGTAGGGGGGTAGGGGGGGGCCCCTTGTAGACACTCAATAGATATTGCCATTAGTAGATTCCCCACTCATGTCCACTCCATGCATGCCCAGTAGAACTGTGCCTTAGGATTTTCCTTTTCTTTTTTTTAATTAATCATTTAAAAAATCTTATAACAATCCATCCTTCAATTGTATTAAGCCAGTGGTTCTCAACCTGTGGGTCGAGACCCCTTTGGGGGTCAAGTGACCCTTTCACAGGGGTCACCTGATTCATAACAGTAGCAAAATGACAGTGATGAAGTAGCAATGAAAATAATTTTATGGTTGGGGGGGTGGCCACCACCACATGAGGAACTGTGTGAAAGGGTCGCAGCATGAGGAAGGTTGAGAACCACTGTGTTAAGCACACCTGTACATATGTTGCCATCAACATTTCCAAAATATTTCCCTCTACTTGAGCCCTTGGCATCAACTCGTTCCCCCTCCCTCCCCGTCCTCCCCCAGCGTCCCACCCCTGTGAATCCTTGATCAATTACATATTCTGGTTGTTGTTTCACCATAGGGTTTTCAAAGCTGTGACCATTCCGATGCAGAATCAGGCCCATCTTCTGAGACCTCCAGCTGGGTTTCCAGTAGTCCCAAGCTCAACTGTCACATCACCCAGGGACTGGAAGATACCATGGCCTGCTTTATCGGCTGATAGGCATGATTCAGGAGAGAGGGACACCCTGCTGGTAGAAGAGTCAGGGAGCGAATGGCTGGCAGTCTGAAGACCCTTCAGAGGACTTAAGAAAAGAGGCGGTGTCGTGCCTCGTCCAGCGGAGGAGGTGGCCTTCCAGAAAGGAGCAGCATCTAAGGAGAAGGGGATGGGTACCAGTGCTCGGTGGGTAGATACAGTGATGGAAGAGAACGGTGGCTGAACATTAACAGGCGTGTCTCCTCTGTTTTCCATTTTCTTTGTGGACTAGAAACCAATGCCCTCGATTGAGTGAAACTGGGTGTGCAGGTGTAGGAGGCTGGAGAAGGTGGAGGACAGCTATCCTGGACTACAAATTGGTTCTGAGATAATCATATAAGATGTCACCAGGGGGAGAGACTGGATGAAAGGAACAGGGGACCTCTCGGTACTAATTTAACAGCTACCCACGAGTCTATAATTATTTCAGAATAAAAAGCAAGACAAAATGTAGTACAAAAGAAACACAAAATTAAATTCCCTGTTATTAACATTTTCTGGGGAAAAAATATTTTGGGAGCAAGAACCAAATAGTCTCCTTTTTTTTTTTTTTTTTTCCCTTTCCCCAGGTAGTTCTTTCTTTTTTTTTTTTTTTTTGAGTGAGTCAGTGAATGAGAGTGAGAGAGTGAGTGAGAGAGAGTGAGTGAGTGAGAGTGAGTGAGTGAGTGAGTCAGGTAGTTCTTTCTCTCCCTATCTCATACCTGTTTATCATGGACAAGCCCGATTAGGAATGGAGGATTCTGATCCATGTTGGGATGTTCTGAATTCAGATATATTGTATGTGGCTAGAGAGAAGGTAATTTTTACCTATAAACCTCTTATCTCTTGCTCCTTGCTTATTATCGAAGAGTGCAGACTCCTCAGGGAAAGTCCCTGAGAACAAACAAAAAGAATGTAGAGCAAAAAACAGCAGATAAAGAGACTATTTCATTCAAGGACAAACACAGTGCAAGACTCCATAGCTTCTCTGTTTGCCATTGAACTTCAAAAGTGAGATGTTGTCCTCACAGGGTTCATATGAACCTACTTTAATTGAGGGAACATTTGGTAGAAGAGAAATTACTGTGAAAATGCATTTATCTGGCAAGATCCCAAAGAGTCCACAAGCAAACTTCTACAGTTAATAGAAGAAGTTAGCAAGGGTACAAGTCAACAAACAGAAATCGGATGGATTTTCCACTCCCCTGAGATCACCTTTCAGGAAACAATAGACAGACCTATAGCGTGAATACTAGCACCTGTGAGAAACATGCCTCTCAGAACCATGAACGCAGGCGAGCGAAGAGCAGTGTCTGCCTTAAACAAAGCTCAGGAAGGGGCAGGAAGGTGGGCAAGTGAAAATGGGAGGCCCAGGGAGGAAGTGGGAAGAATGCTCTTGCAAATCAAAATGTGTATAAAATTGTCGAATGGAAACCAGTTTGTTCTGTAAACTTTCACCCACACCACCATAAAATGTTATTTTTCAAAAATTGATTGGGTTTCTACACAGCAGCTTTGAGAAATTTGAAAGGGAAATTAGAGAAATAATTTCATTAACAACAGCATCTACGAGAGTGTGTGGTGGGGTTTGATCAAGTGCAGTGTAGCCCAGAGGAATTACTGAGAGCAGAATGGAGGGTGAGCATGAGAGTGGGACAGGAGGCAGGTGAAAGGAAATAGAGGAAATAAGTAGGAGGCAAAAGCTATGTATAGAAGTATAGCTATAGGGATGTATATATGTAAATATATTAATTTATAATGAAAGGGATAAAGGCCAAATACATATATTTATATGTTAAGTATTAAGATAGTAGGTGGACTTTGGGCCTCTTCTCAAGGCCTCCCTTAACACAAGAACACTTTGGTCTAATAACCTGGCACTCTTTGATACTTCCCTTCCTGACACGATCGCTAAAAACAAAATGGGTGCATGCGCAAATGTTGTGAAGAAAGCTGATGTGCCAGCCATCAAAAGATATAGCCTCTGGGGTCTTAAAGGCTTGAAGTTAAACAAGAGGCCATCTAGCCGGGAAGCGAATAAGGCCACCAGCCTGTGTGATCACGAGGTGTCAACAGGATCATGTATCAGGTATCCAAAGATCCAAAACAAACAATTATGTCAGTGCAAAAGAGGGGGCTGGAATGGAGACCCAAAGCCCGTCTGTAGACAACTGGACATCTCCCCACAGAAGGGTACAAAAAAAGGGATGATTCAGCCAGGGTACAGTACAACACCGACAAAACACAAATCATTCCTCTAGTTTCTGAATGCTTCCTCCCCACAACTAGCATGACCCAGTTCTACCTTACAAATCCAGCTAGACCGGAGTACACACATTGGTACAGATAAGAGCTTTCGACACATGGAATTCAGGACAGATAAACCCTCAGGAACAGTAATGGGAGTAGCAATATCATGAGTGTAGGGGGATGGGGTGTGGGTGGCGGGGGTGGGGGGCAGAAAGGGGGAATCCATCACAAGGTTGCGTATTTAGCCTAGCCCCCTGGGGGATGAATAACAGAAATATAGGTAAAGGGAGACAATAGACAGTCTAAGACATGAAATAATAGTAATAATATATAATCGATCAAGAATTCATGAGAGTGGGAGGGTCCAGGAGAGAGGGGGAAAAAAGGAGCTGATACCAAGGGCTCAAGTAGAAGGAAAATGTTTTGGAAATGTTGATGGTAACATACATACAAGTGTGCTTAATATGTACAACTGAATGATGGATTGTTATAAGATTTTAAAGATTCCCCCAATAAAATTATTAATAAAAAAATTAAAATTAAATTAGAGAAAAAAACACACACAGCATCTAAGAGAATAAAATCTCCCTGCCATCAAGCCAGTGGTGGCTCATAGTGGCCTTATAGGGCAGAGTAGAACTGTTTCTGGGACTGGAACTGTTTATGGAGCTGCTGATGGTTTCAAACTTCGGACCTTACAGATAGAAGCCCAACTCATAACCACTGTGCCACTAGGTACCTACGAGAATAAGATACCTATGAATAAATATGACCAGGGATGAAAGACTCTTACAATGAAAACTATCAAACATTGATGAAAGAAATTAGAGAAGATAAATAAATGGGAAGATGCTCCATGTTCATGGATTTGAAGAATGAATATAATTAAGATGTCCATGCTGTTCAAAGTAACTTATAGATTCAACATAATCCTGATCTAAATTCCAACAGCCTTCTTTTTTTTTTTAACATTTTATTAGGGGCTCATACAACTGTTATCACAATCCATACACACATCAATTGTGTAAAGCGCATTTGTA
>NW_022107432.1:22720588-22760000 GCF_000313985.2 Echinops telfairi | reverse complement strand
GTCCCCCGCAGGGCCATGGGCCAGTGAGGGGCATCACGTCTCATAGTGGGGCTGGCCATCCAACAGCCTTCTTTACAGAAATAGAAAAACCAATCCTCAATTCTATTTGGATAGGCTGGTGGCCTTAAATAGCTGAAAAAGTGCTGAAAGAGATCAAATTCATACTTCCTGATTTTAAAAAAACTATAGCTACAGTAATCCAAAAAGTCTGATACTAGTATAACAATCTACACACAAGACTAATGAAACAGAATTGAGAGTTAGGACATGTATTCAGTGCCACCTAATTGCACAGGTAGAAACTGTTGAATTGGTGTCTATTTTGTTCTGTTTATTCTAGAAAACAAAATAAAGAAGATAAATGCATATGGCATCCCTGAGATTATGGCCCTTAGCCCATCCAGGTCTAAAACTGAACTCACTCCTATGGATCAATTTTCAGCCAGACAGTAGATGGGTCAGTAAGAGGAACCAGCATTTGTCTATAGAACTATGGTGATTTGTGTGTTGCTGTAATACTGGAAGCATGACACGCATGGTGAACAGGTTTCAGCAGTGCTTCCAGACTAAAAACAAACTAGGAAGAAGTAATACACTGTCCACTTCTGCAGGGATGAGTCACTGAAAACCTTATGAATAGCAATGGAACACTGTCATTGCCAGAAGATGTTATGTTTTAGTCTGGGTGGAACTTGAGAAAAAAATTCATAGACACTCATATGTGTGTGAGAAAGAGCTTTGTATAAAAGACTAATTGTGTATTAAGAAAATATCCCAGTCCAGTCCAGATCAAGTCCATAAGTCTGATATTAGCCCATATGCCCAATACCAGTCTATAACTTCCTCTTCAGACTCACGCAACACATGCAATGGCACCAAGTGCAGGAAGATCACAGGCCAGTGGGTGGCAAGTCTTGTGGATCCAGTGGCAGTGGAAGCATCTTAGCGCTGGTGTGGGTCTCCACGTGGCCCCTCCAGCTCCAAGGTATAGCTCCATGTGGCTTGTCAACAGGAATGTCTAGCAGGAAGACGAAGCAGAAAGTCTGTCTATATCTAGCCTCCAGTGAGCTATATAACACTTTGGCACCTCCAAATGAGGTCATCAAGCTGGGACCTGATTGACAGGCTAGACTCCACCCCTTCGCAAGTTGACAGGAGATTATGTAACTGCCACAAACTGGAGTGTGGAATATGTGAAGTCTAGGTCTAGGAAAACTGGAAATCATCAAAAACTAAACAGAGCACACTAAAACTAATATCCTAAGCATTAGTGAGCTGAAGTGGACTGGTATTGGCCATTTTGAGTCAGACAATAATATGACCTACAACACTGGAAATCAAGAGCCCTGAGGACATGGTGGCTAACTGTAAAGCCAGGAATTTGAACCCACTAGCCACTCGGCAGGAGGTGGAGGAGGCTTTCTATTCCCATATTTGTAGCTTGGGAAACTCACAGGGATAATTCTACTCTGTGTTGTAGGCCTGCTATAAATTGGAATCTCTTAATGGCAATAAGTTTGACTTTGAGTTTTAAGCATGCTAGGAATGCCAAATTAAACAGGAATGGCTTCACATTCATTATCACAAATAATGAAGTATAATATCTCTCTGTGAGAATATCTGTAAATCTACAAAAAAGTCCAAATAATACTATTATTCAAATGTACACACCAATCACTAAACTAATGATAAGGAAATTTACCAGCTTCTTCAGTTTGAAGTTGATCGAACATGTAATCAAGATGAATTGATAATTAATTGGTGATTGGAATGTGAATGCTGGAAACAAAGAAGAAGGATCAGTTGATGGAAAATATGTCCTTGGTGATAGAAACCAAGCTGGAGATGCCATGATAGAATTTTGCAAGATCAATGACTTCCTCATTGCAAATACCCTTGTCAACAACATAAATGGTGATGGTGACTCTCAGTATAGACCAATATGGGCCTCACTAGTTGGATGACACAGGAATCAAATTGACTACATCTGTGAGAAAAGATGGTAGAGATGCTCAATATCACATGTCAAAACAAGGCCACTGGCTGACTGTGGGACATACCATCGGTTGCTCGTATGTAGCAAGTTCTGGTGGCGCTGTCAGGTAAGTGTTGGACTAGCCATGGGTCAGCCATTTAAACTCACCGATCGCCTGCTCAGGACACAAATGAAGCTATCTGCTCCCATAAAGATCTATAGGCTCTGAAACCCCGTGCGCATCTCTGGGAGTCAGCACTGACTCGATGGCAATGTTTCCGCTTTGTTTTGCTTTAAGTTCATATTCTAGCTGGAGAGAATTAAAACAAGTCCACAGGAGCCCAAATACAACTTGGAGTCTGTCACGCCTGAGCTTAGAGGACATCTCAAGAACAGATTTGACACACTGAACATGAATGACAGGAGACCTGATGAGCATGAAACGTAAGCAAGCAAAGGGCCACGAACAAGACAGGAAAGAAAGAAAAAGCCAACGGGGTTGTCAAAAGCGACTCTGACACTTGCTCTTGAACCGAGAGCAGTGAAAGCAGATGGAAGAAATTATGAAGTGAAAGAGCTGAGCAGAACATTTCAAAGGGCAGCTCAAGAACATACAACAAATTATGATCACGAAATGTGCAAAGACCTAAAGTTAGAAAGCCAAGAAGGAAGGACAGATTCCGCAGACCTCGAGCTTAAAGGACTGAAGAAAAGCGTCAGACTTCAAGTTGCCAGGCTGAAGGATTTAATCGGTGAAATAAGGAAACCTGGTGGTTCTATTGGGTAAGGATTGGACTGTTTACAGCTGGATCAGCAGTTCAAACCCAGCAGCCATATCACAGGAAAAAGATGAGGCATCTGCTCCCATGAAAATGTACAGCCGGAGAGACCTTATATAGGATCACCACGAGTCAGAATCGATCCATGGCAGGGGGGTTAGGAGAACAATACTCAAGGATGCAGGAAGCAGCGTAAGAAGGCCGGAGGACTACACAGTCACTGTACCAAAAAGCATCGGCTGTTATGTAACCATTTCAACAAGCAGCGTATGATTGAGAACGGATGGCAATGAAGGAAGAAGGTCAACCTGCCCTGAAGGCACTAGTGGCAACCAAGACTCCGGGAATTGACAGAATACCAAATGAAATGGTTCCACGAACTGGTGAAGTATTGGAAACACTCATTAGTCTATGCCAAGAAATTTGGAAGATGGCTCTCTGGTCAACTAACTGAAACAGAGCCATATTTATGCCCATTCCAAAGAACGGTGACCCACCAGATGAAGACATTGCAAATACAACAATATTGTCAATATCATATGCAGGAAACTTTTCATGAAGGTCACTCAACACCAGTTGCAGCAGTACATTGACAGGGAGCTTCTGCCAAAGAGGCAAGCTGGACGCAGAAGAGAACATGGAATGGGGCTATCATGGCTGGCATCTGATGGATCTTGGCCCAAAGCAAAAACTACCGGAAAGATGTTGACCTGTGTTTTATTGACTATTCAAAGGGATTTGATAGTGTGAATCATAACGAATGATAGATAGGAATTCCAGAACACTTCATGTGATTATACAGAACCTGTGGCTAGCCCAAGGGGGAGTCATTCAAACAAAGCAAGGTTTAAAACCAGCCTTTCTACTAATAGTTGTGTACTTAACCACTCACTCAGGGACTCCTCTATTTTTTTTAAATATGTCTATGCAAAACAGAAGGTATATAAATATAAAACCTATAACTAACTCACTACCATCAAGTCTACTCCAATGCTTAGAGAACCTATAGGACAAGGTAGAACTGCCCCTTCAGGCTTCAGGCTTCTGAGACTGTAACTTTTCTTTCTTTTTTTTTTTAGTGCCTTATTTCTTCCTTTTTTTTTTTAAATCATTTTATTAGGGGCTCATACAACTCTTACCACAATCCATACACACATCAATTGTGTAAAGCGCATTTGAGAGACTGTAACTTTTCAAAGGGTAGAAAGTCTCATTTTCCTCCTGTGGAGCGGCTGGTGGGTTCAAACTGCTGACTTGTTGACCTAGCAGCCCAATGTGTAACCACTATGCCACCAGGGTACATACAACCTATAAGATATACAATATTTTGAAACATGTAAGATAAAAGCCTTTTAAAAATACAACCCAATTTAAAAGTCAGCAAAACATTTGAATAAACTTCCCCAAAGACACTATACAAACGGCTAATAAACATATGAAAATAAGCAGCTGAGATGTTCAGTGTCTTCAGCCTCCGAGAAATGCACATTAACACCACAATGAAGAGATACCACCACCCACACCCACCAGAAGGAATAAAATAAATAAGATTATAAACCACAACAAAGGAGGGCAACATCGCAATGGTGTGCAAACGGGCCTACCGAGAGGCAGAATCTCCCACCCCCATGTCCAGGGGAGGGCAAAGGTCGGATGAGGAAACTCCCAGGGCCAGCAGCGGGCGGGAGTTCCAGCACAGATCAGCAAGACCCATGCACCCCAGAGCCTGAAGACCAAGAAGAGAGCAAACCTTCTGCCACCCCACAGAATGAAGCCCCAAACTCTGTAGCCAAGTTCTCCGCTGTGCGGAAAGAATGGACAAGGAGCCAGCTGCACGGCCCTTCTGCTATCTGCAGAGCTGGGCCTGCAGATCCCAGTTAGGAGTGCAGCTATGTGAAGGTGGGGTGTGTGCTTCCAGATCTCGCATTGTCATCAGATGATCCATTAGGCCATCAAAGGCTCCTTTCCATACCAGTTCTATCACTGCCACGTCCACAGTCAGGGAGGCATCCTTAAAGATGACCGGAGTCCTGCTTTGACGGTTTCAAAGCTCTTGCTGTCTGTTTGTTCCCCTGTGACAGACTGCAACCCTCTGGGTCTTCTGGTTGGAAGCAGGGCCACTCAGTATTTGACCAACAGAGCAGAACATGGCAGGATAGCCAGACAAGTGGACCAAGAGATGCGGAACATAGGTCACATAATTTGTACTCAGTGTGAAGAAGCTGGAGGTATCTTGTCTCTGTGCTGCAAATCTTTACAGCCTTTGCCATAGGGACTTCTGTGCATATGTTACCCTGATTCTACTCGCTGCTTTTATTCTTTGGAGATGGGGAAACCCCCTACTAAGATAAATGCTATCCAGGGAAAAGCTTTGTAGCTATAGATTATTTGTGTTTAAAATGCCTACTCGCAAGTCTTGCTTCTTTGGGAAATCAAAATGTATTTTGTGTTGTACGAAGGAAATATCATGCTAACATTTTTTAAAGTGCATTTTATACCAAGTGTTATATACTACCAAATATTATACTGCATTTTATCCTCATTTGTCATTATCTGTATGAAATTATAAATGTAGCTGGGGATGACGAGGATTTGTGTCATTTTTACTCACACCCAGATCTGTTTCTGAGCAGGTGGCCCATGCTGTTGTGGAAATGTTTTACCTTTTACCCCTGTCGGTTTGGAATGAGAGGATGTCCTTTTGCCCTCATAGCTCAGAGAGCACCCGATATTTCATCTCAAACACAATAAACATGCTCCTGAAAGCTTAAAAAAACCCCAACAAAACCAATGTTGGCGAGGATGTGAAGAAACAGGAGCCTTCAGACGCTGGGTATAAAAAAGCACAAACATTTTGCAAAACAGTTTGGAGTTTCTTAAAAAGCGAAACCTAAGTTTACCAAAAAACCCAGGGTCTTCACCACGTGGCACTGCTGTCACAGACGTCGCACACGTGCGTAACCAACAGAAACATATTCTCTCGCAGTTTAAGAGGCTAGAAGTCCGAATTCAGGGAAGGGTTTCCTTCTCCGTTGACTCTGGAGGAAGGCAGGTCTAGTGTTGGCTCTTTTTCCACCCTGAAGACGAGCACCACCCCAAGTGGTCTCTCCAGTGAGGACCTGGCAGCGGGAGCAGATTATCTAGCAAGTAAGGGAAACCTGGGCTTGCTGTGGCTATTAGGTGCCATGGAGTTGATTGGGACGCATCTCAATTCTTTGGTCAAGAGAAGGAAACACTGCCCGGCACCTGACTGTGCCGTCCTTAGGTTTGAGCCCATTGTTGCAGCCACTGTGTCCATCCATGTCACTGGGGGTCTTCCTCTTGTTCACAGCCCCTCGGCTGTACCAAGCACGGGGTTACTTGTGTTGATGTACTGATCAGTAGCGAACAATTCCACATGGGTTGACAGTATTCTCGACAGATTAGTGAGCACGCACGTGTAAGCCTGTGCTTCCTTTGTGCATTGGGTTCTCTGGCCCTGGCTGGGGATTGTACATTTGAAAAGAGGCTTTGATTCGGTGTGGCGCTGCGGTGGGATTGGCAGAGAGGCAGGATGCCAGCCGGACCTAGAAGCAGAATCTTTCATGTGGAGAAAAAACTGTGGCAATGTTCCCTACAGATTCCTAAGTAAGTCGATGCTGACCTTGCTATTGGGGAACGCAACACTGCTGGGAGGGGGAGGATATGGGCTAGAGGAATATCTGGGTGTGGCAAGGGACTGGCTCAGATCCTGGCCTCCAGCAAGTCGCCTTGCTGATAACTAGGGTGCAAAGTGCAGGCAGACGGGAGAAAGTCGGCAAAGTGGGCACCGGGGAGACAGAACCAAGTATCTTGGAAAGCCGTTGGGCTGAGAGAACTCTTCTACACTCCTCAAAGGTACCTCTCCCACTCTCATCCTTCCCAAACCCTCCCAGACCCTCTGCCGAATCAGCCCACCTCCACTCCTACTATCTCTGAGCACACCTGGTCAGCCAGGCTCCGCGGACATCCGGCCCAGGCCTGTTGAACCTGAAGTCAGTCTTCAAAGTGGTAGAATCTTCCTCCACTTTATGGTTGTGGATGATCTAGTTGCCGATGCTTTCGTCCCTTCCCTCCTCAACTCCTCTTCCCGGTGGGCTGTTCCTCCACTTCCCAACAATTCCTCACAGTGGAAGGAAAGAGACAAACATGTACCTTTGGCTTTCTGGGAAACTGGGTGGAACTTAGGGGTCAAGTCATACAGGAAAGAGAAATGAGGTGTTTCAATGATCTTTCCTCATTTATGTCCTAGGAAAATAGGAATTTGTTGATTGGTTGTGGCCATTGGAAAGGGTTCCACTGATGGTATGATTCTTATGTCAAACTTTTCATTGAAAATCAGGACTGAAAAAACCAAGCTCACTGCTATCCAGTTGACTTTGACTCTCAGCAACCCTATAGAGGGTTTCCCGAGACTGCAGCCTGTACAGGAACAGACAGCTTCATCTTTCTATCATTGGTGGGTTTGAACCGCCAAACTTGCTGTTAGCAGCCCGACAAGCATCCCACAGGGTCGTAGGTGGTCCTATGCATTCCCCAATAGCAAGGTCAGCATCGACTTACTTAGGAATCTGTAGGGAACATTGCCACATTTGTTTCTCCGCATGAAAGAGTCTGCTTCTAGGTCCGGCTGGCATTGGCCTCTCTGCCAATCCCACTGCATCTACAACTTTTGAAGACCCAAAGATCTTATAAAAATCGGAGGGCAGCATCCTCTGCATCTTCCTCAGAGGGCTGGTGGGAACTCAGTTCCACCTGGCATGCCTGAGCACTAAGTTAGCCTTGGGCGGGGGTAAGCAGAGAGAAAGCAGTAGCAGAAGCCTCTTCCGTTCGGAAGTGGCCTCTAAAGGCCTCCTTGTCTTCTAGCTCTTAGAGAGCTCAGACTTCACCCCATCCTGCTTGCACACATGCATATTAGTTCAGCCTCTAGGCAGGACAATACGCTTATCTAGAATGGCTAAAGCAAATTTTCAAATCGCTACTTTCCCATGCATTTCTTAAAAAACCGTTATAGTATGAATTGGGTGCGGATTGACAGAGCAAATCCGCTTCCCATTCAATAACTCATACCATCTTGCTTGTCATTGATCACCGTTGCCACAACGTAACATGACACATCTCATGTCTTCCGTGTTTCCCATTTCCACCACTCCTTTCCTCGCCCTTCTGAACTCTGTCTGTAAGGAAAGTTGGCCTTTTCATCTCAAAAGGTTGATTATTCTAAGGACTGTGTGTCTCATTAGTGTTACTGTTCCCCTCATAGACTGGTCTATTGTTTGTCTGAAAATTGAGTCATGGGTGTTGAACTCATTTTGAAGGATGACTAAGCCATAATCTTGGGGATTCCATCAGTCTCTTTCTAACCAGCAGGCCTGTTGGCTTTTATGATTTGGAGTTTTGTTCCACATTTTCTCTCACTCTATCCAGGGCTTCTTTTAATGTGATCTTTGTCGGAGCAACTGGTAGTGGTAGCCGGGCACCATCTAGTTCCTCTGGTCTTGTTAGATCTCTCAGGGGAGAGAAATACCTTGGTCCTTGGCTCCTCGCGAGAAAGAATTCACGCCGAAGCCTGGTTTATGATCCAAGTGAGTTTTATGAGAGTTAGAAGAAGTTTCAGGTTTACACAGGCACCTGCAGGGCCCCTCACCTGTGCAGCCTGCCCAGAAAGTCACGTGGTTGGCTCCAGGATCCTGCCTTTTCAACTATTCCATGGGAGGCATGGTAGATGACCCTGGTCGACCCCATTAGCTGAATTGAATTGACCTTGCCTAGATGGGCCAATCCAGGTGCAGCGCCCACCCAGGTGTACCTCCCCTTCCTGGCCAGAAGCCTGAACCTCTGAGCAGGTGCAGTGTGCCACTTCTGCCTGGCCGGTAGCTCGGACCTCTGAGCATGTGTAATGGATGCCCCCGTCCCTAAGCTAAACTACCTAGCAGTGTCAGGATCAGGGAGACGGATGTTTGAATGGCCCATTAGTTCACTGGGTTAATTGTTTCCATGTTTTCATCACTCTTCTTTCCTCTGGGCAGGGAGAGACCAATATTTGCCCCTTAGATGGCTACTATGAGCTTTAAAGACCCCAGTTGCTACTGCCCAAAGTCGGATGTGAACATATTGTTTGGTGAACTATGTTATGCCAGTGGACCGTGGTGTTCCCTGTGCCCCCAGGCCAGCAACCCATCTCCTCAAGGTGTTTGGTTTTGTCTAAGAAGTGTTCATAACTTTGTCCCTGCATGCTCCCCCACATTCTTGGGTATATTTACAGCACAGGCAAATACATGTGTAGAATTATCCTCTGCCAAAGCTATATACACTTGTGCATATAGTCCCAATCTCCGTCCCACACTGGTTCACCCTTCGTGTCTGTTCATGCATCCCCTCGAAGATGACCATTATTGCAGGATTGTGTCTACAACAGCAATGACTTCTGTTGCCTTTCACTCTTGCCCTCTTCCTAATGTCTTCCCCTACCCACATCATTTTTTGCTGACCTCCCACTTAGAGTATATTGCCTTCCCTTTCAGGTTAATATTTCCCCTCTAGTTAGTGATTCACCCTCTCTCCCCTTTCACCCCTGGTAATCATCAGAGAATGTTTCTTTTTGCGTGAGAAACTTTCCTTCACTTTTCCCAGCAATGGTTTCATACAATATCTGTCCGTTTGTGGTGGACTAGTTTCACTCCACCTAATAGCAGAGTTGTGAGGTATTCATGGATTGATCATTAGTCTTTGGGTAAAGAATATTCTACTGTGGGCATGAATGCAGTAGAGTTTGTTTACCCATCCTTCCACCGATGGGCATCTAGGCTGCTTCCATCTTCCCTCCTTTGCTACCAGAACTAGTGCTGCACCGAACACGGGTGTTCATATCACCTCTTCCTGCTGTAGCTCTCAGTTCTCGGGAAGACACACCAAATCGTGGGACTGATGGATCATACGGTATTTCTATTTGCAACTTTTGAGGTGTGAAAGTTAGACTTTGTGTCAACTTGGCTAGATCAGTGGTTTGGTAGTTAAGGCCTAGTAATCCCCCAAGATGTGACCTAACAAAATATTATCAGATCCATACATAATGGGATTTCCACCCCCACCCCCACCTGCCCGTAAGTTGCCAATCAGTTGTAAGAAGATTAAGGTGAAATGCAACCCCACTAATCAGGTCACAGCCCTGATGCAATCGAAAGGAAGTTACCTCAGGGGAGGAGCCCTTGTAGCAGAGTCCATTATGGCAAGGTCAGCAGTTTGAACTCACCAGAACCTCTGAGGGAGAAAGGTGAGGCTTTCTGCTTCTGTCGGCCTCAGAAGCCCACGGGGCCAGTTCTACTCTGTCCGATGGGATCCCTGTGAGTTGAAATGGACTCAATGTCAATTTGGTTTTAGGTTTTGGTTCTGCAGGGGGGTGGTCTGTTTTCTGTATAAATAGAGGCTGCGGGAAAGCTTGCATGCTGTTTTGCTGGGTTTGGGTCCTGCGTCTGGCTTACTGACCGTCTGGATTACTGACCTCCAGTCCTTTGGACTTAAGCCAGTGGCCTGCCGTGTTGTCCGCTGATCCCAGGAGCCCATTGGCGACCTCCCATCTGCTCAGCCAACCTTGGCTTCAGCCAACAGCATGTGATCTTCCTGCCCATCCTGGGTTCGTCAGCCCCCAAAGGTGCAGCTGTTAGGAGAAGCCTGCAACTTCATATCTGATTTGGAGCTGCCTGGATTTGAACTTCCACTTCCACAACTCTGTGAGCCATTTTCTTTATAGAGATAGAGACAGAGAGAGATCTCACTAGTTTTGCTTCCCTAGAGAACTCAGTCTAAGACAAACTGCCATACTGTTTCCAAAGTGATTGTATCACCTCGCACTCATTTTTAATGAGTAAGAAAATAATGGTTCAAAGTTTTTTTCCCATTTTGTCTTTTATCTCCTGGGATGAATTAGAGTCCTTAAAATTAACCTGCCTGTCTATAGGGTTTTCCAGATCAGCAGTGATTATATAATCTACAAGTCTCACTGGGGACCTGGAGGTTGAGGCAGGAAAAAGTCTGAGAAATTAGGTAGGGATGGGAAGGAAGCAGGGATCCCTAGTGGCACAGTGGTGAAGTGCTCAACTGCAGACTGAAAGGGCGGACGTTCAACCTGCCCAGCTGTGCTCCACTGGAGAAAGGAGTAGGAGATCTGCTCTTATAAATCTTAAACCAAAGGAAAATCAAAACCCATTGCCATCAAACAGATTCTAACTCATAACAACCCTTAGTAGAATGGGCCCTTAGGGCAGGCGTGCTCCGACTACGGCCCGCGGGCCACATGCTGCCCAACAAGGACATTTATCCGGCCCGCCCAGTGTTTTTGCCCCGTTTGTTTTTTCACTTCAAAATAAGATATGTGCAGTGTGCATAGGAATTTGTTCATAGTTTTTTTTTTCCAACTATAGTCCGGCCCTCCAACAGGTCTGAGGGACAGTGAACTGGACCCCTATTTAAAAAGTTTGAGGACCCCTGCTTAGGGTTTCCAAGACTGTAATCTGTGAGGAAGCACACTGCCCCATCTTCCTCCCACAGATTGGCTGGTGGATTGAAATGCTAGCCTTTTAGTCAGCATCCACGCATTTACCCATTGCCCCACTGAGGCTCCCTCTGTAAAAATTACAGCCTAGAAAACCCTTTGGGGAAGTTTTACTCTGCTGTAGAGAGTCAGTATGAGTCAGAATCCTAGAGCTCAGCTGCTAACCAAAAGGTTGGGACCCACTAGAGCAGTAGTTCTCAACCTTTCTAACGCCATGACCTCATGTGGTGGTGACCCCCCAACCATAACATTATTTCCGTTGCTACTTCATCACTGTAATTCTTTTACTGTTATGAATCGGGCGACCCCTGTGAAAAGGTTGTTCAACCCCCAAAGGGGTTGCGACCCACAGGTTGAGAACCACTGCTCTAAGGGGGAAAAAAAAAAGACCTAGCAACCTGCTTCAATAAAGATGACAGGCTAGGGCCCTTCCACCAAGGCCTACCTGTGGCCACTACCACAGCCACGTCTCTAACAATGCCCGAGAAGCTCCAGGACATCTTGTGAACATTCAACAATACCATCAAAGGGCTGTGGAACATAGAACCTTTGCCATCACTGCCATTAGGGGTGTGGGTGACCATGTGGTCCTGTGGTGCTGAGGAACAAACACATAGATCTCACCAAGAGAGCAAGAGAGCTAAGGATCACACAGAAATCACTGGGACACGAGATCCCAGACTGGTTCTTGAACTGATAGATGGCAAGGATGGCACGTGCAGTCATGTCCCAGACAACGGTCTGGACAACAAGCTCCACAAGACTTGGACCAACCGAAGAAGATGCAGGGCCTCCAAGGGCTGTGTGCTTTCAGGAGGAAGCACACCTGGACCACTGGCCACTGTGGCTTGACCATGGACATGACCAAGCAATAAGACGAGAGGCTTTATCTATGAAAAATTTATTTATACACATTAAAATAACAACACCATAGGATTACAGCCTAGGAAAACATATGGGGCAGTTCTATTAGGTCCTGTAAGGTCACTGTGGGTCAGAATTGACTGGACAGCACACAACAACAGAGAGAGAGTTTAGCACACAGTGAGGGGGGTGTGTGTGTAGGGATATGAAGCACTCACTTGTCACACTTTGTGAGTTTCATCCGGGGCACATCAGCACATCTGTAGCCAATGTCTCCAATTATGCCTGTGAATGAGAGTTCACGTTCAAAGTTTCACCAAGAAGAACAGCCATTCTGGATCCATCCACCCTGCAATCAATGCCAAAGAAAACCAGAAACGGACAGGTGCAAGGCTCACCATAGGGGTAGGTGGTGAAGGCATTCAAAACGTGATGCTCACTCCACAACTACCACCCCGCTCCAGCTGACCCGTCCTTGGAATTCAGTCAAATATGCCACAATGGAATTAAAGATCTTCCATGTGATTTTCTGTTCCCACATTGTCTATAAAGTATTGCTTTTACAACAACAACATTTTATTAAAATAAAATCATGTATATTTGGTGTTGGAGAGCACTTCAAATCAAAATCTTCAGGAAGTTTCCTGGATTTGATATTGGACTCTGAGGTCCTGTAGGAGAGGTGCCAGTTTGGCTATTGAAGTTCCTGGTCCAGAGCCTGGGCTTGATGCATAGTAGTCCTGCCATCCTGGACAAGACTCCTGACATCAGTGGGGATTAATCCTGAAGGTGAGAGTCCCTGGAAGCAGATTGTAGGCCCCTCTCCCAGTTTCATTCAGCAGGTCTAGAGCTACCCCTGGAATATGATTTTAATAAGCACTGCGCATGACTCTAATAAAAGTGGTACCATGCTTTGAGAAGCCCTGTCCCCAACTGCTCAAATCTCTATTTAAAATTACTTTATTCCAGGAGGGGAGGGGGAGGGTGGGGGAGGAAAGGGGAACCTATCACAATGATCAATGTATAACTCTCCCCCCACCCCCTGCGGGGGACAAACAAAACAAAAGTGGGTAAAGGGAAGCAGAGGTTGATGTACGACATGAAATTTAAAAAAATAAATTATCAAGAGTTCATGAGGGAGGGAGGGAGGCAGAAAAATGAGGAGCTGATACCAAGGGCTCAAGTAGAAAGAAAATGTTTTGAAAATGATGATGGCAACAAATGTACAAATGTGCTTGACACAATGGATGGATGGGTGGATTGTGATAAGAGCTGTAAGAGCCCCCAATAAAATGATTTAAATAAAAGAAAAATTTAAAAATAACAGTAATTTATTGTGAGAAATTTCAAATATATATGAAACTAGAAAAAGTATATTGGACATCTGTATACCCATCACCCCTTTCAACAAAAAACCTTGTTTCAGCTATAGTCTCGTTCACTTTTCCAGAGTTTGAAAAATATTCTTGACATTAATCTATTTCATCCATAAGCACTTCAGTGTCTATAAAGGATAAGAATTTTAAAAGTAAACAACTCTAATACTACTGCCAATTTGAAAAATTAAATATTAATTCTTGTAATTATCCGATATCCAGACAGCATTAGAATATCTATCTGATTGCTTCATCACATTTAAAAAATAATTTGTTCAAACTAAGGCCTAAATTAAATCCATATATTACCATTGGTTACCTTGTCTCATGTTTCTTTTACTTTTTGGTTTCCCTCTCCATCTATTTTCCCTTTGCAATTTTTTGTTGTTGTTGGAAAAACAGGGTCATTCATTGTATGCAGATTTTCACAATCTGGGTATTGATAACCACATTTTTTGGTAATATTGTTTACTATGTTCTTCTGTCTCCTGTAATTCTTGAAAATGTAGATTATTTGGATCTAGTGGCTCAATCTGTTTGCAATGATTTTTGTGTGTGTGTGCAAGAATCTTTTTTATAATGAGGCATGTAACGTCTGGATCTCTCGTTAGCAGGCAATAACGATCATAACCTAGAGGATGCATTTATCATTAGGGTTTGTAAAAGTCAAGCCTCCCATTCTTCACTTTTAAACATAGGAACATTAATTACTGTCATTGGGCGGCAATAGGTTTGTTAATAAGATGTAATCAGATAATCACAGGTATTTGCTGAGCGCCTACTTTGCCTCAATGAGGCATAGTGGGCAATGCATTGGCTACTAACCCGAAAGTCAGCCTGGTTTGACCCCACCAGCCAACTTGAGGGAGAGAGAGGCGATCTGCTTCTGTGAAGATTTGAAGGCTTGGAAACCCAAAGGGGCAGATCAATTCTGTCCTATAGGGGTCACTATGAGTCAGAGATGGCTTGATAGTTTTTTGGTTGGTATTCTGAATCAGACACTGAACACGCTGGTCTATGGTAGTAGATACTATATTTTGCCCAGTAAACTCATAATAAAACTAGAATGCCAAGTAAGTTGACCAAGACCTAGCTCAGTGCTACAAATTGGTTGGGTTGGGACCCTAACTCAGGTCCATCCAACCATAAAGCATATAACCGGTTGTCGCTGACCGTTCAGAGTCATAGTGCCCCTACAAGACAGAATATGAGGGGGCTTCACAAGGTTTGTGGGGGAAATTCCATTATCTTTTCATTCCATTTCTCCACAAACTTCTTAAAGCCCCCTCCTAGAACTGCCCCATCCATAGGCCTTCCAAGGTTGTACTTTTTACGGAAGAGCCCGGATGGGTTATCTTGGACTCCTACCCACAAGGTCAGTTCCAGTTCACCAGCCACTCCATAGGACAAAGATGTGGCTCTCTACTCCTAGAAATAGCTAAACAAAACGCATTGCCTTCAAGTTAATTTCAACTCATAGCAACCCTATAGGACAGGATAGAACTGCCCCTGTGGGCTTCCAAGGCTGGCTGTAACTTTTTAAGAGACGCGAAAGCCTCATCTTCCTCCCAGAAGAGCGGATCGTGGTTTCAAACTGCTGACCTTGCAGTTAGCAGTCCGGCTAACAACCCAGGGCTCCTCTGTAAATAGTGATAGTCTTGGAAATTCACAGGGAAAGTTCTACTTTGTCCTATACGGTTGCTATGAATTGGAATCGAATCTACAGCAATGAGATTATTCTTTTTAATCTTTACGGAATGGAGTGCTTCATTTTTCTCCTTTAGAACTGCTGGTGGGATTGCAGTGCGTGGTTAGCAGCCAAGAACTTAACTACTGTGCTGTCTGGGCTTCTGTGAAGCTTGTGCTTCTCGCTATTGGAGCTACTCTCTGGGGGGACCTAGCAATTCCTCTCACAGGCACTTGCCCTAATCCATTGGTTGGTTGTTACCCAAACCAAATGCATTGCTGTCAAATCGATTCCGACTCATAGTCCCTTCAGGACAGGGTAGAACTGACTCTGGGCTTCCAAGACTAACCCTTACAGAAGTAGAAAGCCTCATTTTTCTCCCAAAGAACACCTGATGGGTTCGAACTGCTGACCTTGCAATTAGCAGTCCAACAGGCAACCCACCTCGTCACCAGGGCTCTTTGTTAGACACTATCCATTCTGTACCTCATTTAACCCTCTGCATTGTACTGTTATTGGTATTACTGGCCCCATGTCGCAAGTAAGGTTTTCCGTTTAGAAGCTGAGTAGTTAAGGAATATGCCCCCAAGGTCATACGGTCTTGGGGGCAAGGAAAGAAATGGCTTCTTTAAGGTGACCAGATTTTAACTTGGTAAAGCGGGACGTCGTTGATAAAACTCATCTCCTGGTGAAATAGCCACAAGGCAGCCGAAAACCGTATACCCTAGCTTGTCGTGCATTCTTTCCAAAAATCGGGACTTTTAAAAAACGCCGCGGGACGCGGGGAAAAATGGTTTAAAATCCCGCCCGTTTGGATTCCCAGCTCTGTAAATTAGGTTCCGAATGACAGCGCAAGGCCGGTGACGACTAGCTAGTGTCAAAGAAACGGAAGCGTGTATCGTCTCTGGCAGGGTGTGAGGGGCGTCGCTAGAGCAGACGCTGGGCCGCAATAAAAGATGAGCCGGTGGCGGGGTACCGGGGTACCGAGCTTCTCTCCGCGGCTGCGACCGAGGGTGGTGCGCATGCGCGGCGGCCTCGCGGCAGGGAGAGGCCCACAGCCTCTTTGAAAGGTCTTCCCGCCTCTAGGGGGCGCTCTGCGAGACTGACCGGCACCGGCACCGGCACCGGCACCGCGTTCCTCGGTTTCCCCCGTGCTCGGAATTGCAGGGTCCGGCGGGAAGCAGCACCTGCAGGTTAGAGGTTCCGGACCATGGGGGGCGGGGGAGCGGTGTGTGTGTGTGCGTGTGAGAAGCAAGGGTATGTGTGTGTGGGGGGGTGACCAGAAATTCGCGAACCACCCTCCCTACCCCTTGAGGCCCCGCGAGCACAGATGGGGTCTGGCTTGGGACCGGAAGCGAGGGGCGGTCCCCGCTGGAGGGCGGGGTTGGACGTGGGAGATCCGGCGGTGACGCGCCACTCCACTTCCCTTCCGGGTCTGCGTCCCATTCCACCTGCCCCCTTCCCCTCCCCCCCCCCCCCCCAGCTCCCTCCCTGGACCTTACCTTGGTGACCGGAGCCCCTCCCTGCAGGTGTGGCTTCCATGGAGCGCCTCCTGTCCCGCCTGTGCGGCACCAGCGTCGCGCGGCCGCTCCCGCTGTGGGAGGGGGACACAACGGGCCACTGCTTCACCCAGCTGGTGCTCAGCGCCCTGCCCCACGCGCTCCTCGCCGTGCTCAGCGCCTGTTACCTGAGCACTCCGAGGTGGGTAGCGACGAGCTCGAGGCATCTCGTGTCCAGCTGTGCTTTCCGGCCACCGCCGCAAGCCCTGTCTCCCCAGCAGTGTCACCAGACTGGGGTGGCTCCAGAGTAGCGCAAAGCTAGAAGACAGTGTGGGCTGTGTCCCTTCCCAGGCGTGCAGCTGGGCAAGTTACCCGTCTTCTCTGAGCCATGGGCACCAGAGAAGGCCTTTCCGTGTGCAACCCTGTGCCCGGCACACTTTCAAAGGCCTTCTGTGTGAGAGACACCCGGCAACAGGATGGTAGATTTTCAGGTGCTCAAAGGACAGCTGCCCTGAATGGGAGGCTATATTTGGTAAAAACAAAAATGATTTTTAACCAAACAGGGTGGTTTGTATTTAGGCTGAAGATTCCGTTTCTTAACACTTTCGTCCACGGAACCTCAGTGTTCTTGGGCTAAGAAACTCTTATGTAGACTCAACGGAAGCAGAGACAGTAGGTGGAAGAAAAAGTAAATCAGACTTAAGCCTTCCCCCGTTTAGGCGTGGTGCTCAACTCCTGTTGTATTTTTATTTCGTTCCTCTCTGACAACAGAGTGGTAAAGGTAGCCTCACTGGAGCTGCGGGAAGGGCAAGAGGGAAATCTAGTCTCTGGCCTTGGGCTTCCTAGCCCTGGTGGCACGTGGGTCAGGCTGCTAGCCGCAAAGTGAGCCGTCCAATCCCACCAGCCGCTCCTCAGGAGAGCGGGAGTCTGCTCCCATAAAGATGGACAGCCTTGGGAACTGTATAGGGTCCCTGTGAGTGAGTTGGAATCCACTCCTTGGCAGTGACAGAGATACCATAGGCTGCCGAATCTATGGAGAAGCTGTGGATAGGCTTGGTCTGGGGGGAATCCCGATTAGAAGTCCAGAAAGAGGTAGTCAACACAGACATGCACAGCCAGCTTAGGGCCGCGTCTTATTAACAATTGGCCAGTAGGACTCTGACATCTTGCCATCTCCAGAGTAGGCAAGAGAGACCAACGTGCATCAGTAGATGTTCTGTATCTCACGTCACTTATCAGAGCTTAACGTGTAGGAGGTGGAAACAAAAGACCTGGAGTCTCAGACAGGAAAGGCCCTCCTGGCCTTGTGCTCAAACTCCTCCCCTGTCCCGCTGGGGGAAATGGGATGTAGAGAGGGAACAGGTCCCGAAGCAGGTTGGTGACTGAGTTGGGGCCCGTATGCCTGACCCCACAGGCTCAATGTTGCTTCTCTCCCCACATTTCAGAAAGTAAAATCATTAGTCAACTTTGATTCCACTCAACCCTTCCATGTAATTGTCTTCAGCTGGACCATGAAGGAACCCCAAAGCATTTTAGTTGCTTTGCTAAACTCCTTCATCACTCAGCCTTGCCACCAAGGTGTGCAACAGACCTTCAGGGGGTTCAAGCGTTCTCTGCTGGAGATGTCTTCCTGCATCAGACCCTTGATGCAGACCAATCACTCCCTCTGGTACTTAGGTTTGCCTGCCAAGAAGAGACTGGCAACACCAAAGAAAAGGATTTTCTCCAGCTTAAGAAGTCGCAGGGTTGACCCACACCAGCCTCTACCAGGGTGGTGGAGACCCAGGGGAGAATAGTCTGACCTTTCATAAACTTGGGCGATGGTATCAGAGTATAGAAGCTGTATGTAAGTCAGACTTTTAACCATTCTGTAGGGCTTCAAGGGTTCCCTTAGTGGATAATCTTGTAAAAATAAACCGTCATGGACTGCGTGGTTATCTGCATGGAAACGTGTTTTCTTTTGTCTTCGTGTTCGATGCTGGGCAGGGTTGGGAGCTGACTCCCTCTTGGTAAGTGAGAGGTTGGAGGTGAGGAGTGGGCCGGGCCCCCAGTCCGCCATGCCATGCTTCCCTTTCTTTTCTCCCCTTCCTCCCCAGGAGCCCCGAGTACATCCGACCTTGCAGCCCAGGCTGGCGCCTCCGACTCACCACCTCCTTTCTGCTCTCCGCCTTCCCTCTGCTAGACCTCCTGCCAGCCGCCCTGCCACCAGGGGCTGGCCCAGGACCCATAGAGCTAGAGGTGTTGGCAGCGGGTGTGGCCACTGTGGCCTGGATCAGCCACAGCCTGGCCCTGCAAGCGCTGGCCCGTGCCCATCGTGGCTGCTCCCGAGGGCCCTTGGCCTTGGCACTGGCTGCGCTCCTGCCCACCCCAGCCCTGGTGCTGACCCTGCTGTGGCACTGCCAGCGGGGCACACTTCGCCCCCCCCTTCTCCCAGGACCCCTTGCCCGCCTATGCTTTCTCATCCTGCAGCTGACTGCCCTCTTAGCCTACGGACTGGGCTGGGTAGCTCCCGGGAGACGGCGGGAACCCTGGCCCGAGGAACCCCTCCTTTCTGAGGGTCAGGAGCCTGAGGTGGCTGAAGATGGGGAGAGCTGGCTGTCCCGCTTTTCCTACGCCTGGCTGGCCCCCCTGCTGGCCCGTGGGGCCCGGGGAGAGCTCCGGCAGCCCCAGGACACTTGCCGCCTCCCCTCCCGGCTACACCCCACTTACCTGGCCCGTGTCTTCTATGCACACTGGCAGGAGGGTGCCCGACTGTGGAGAGCCTTGTATGGGGCCTTTGGGCGGCGCTACCTGGCGCTTGGACTGCTGAAGCTGGTGGGAACCATGTTAGGCTTCTCTGGCCCCCTGCTGCTGTCCCTACTGGTGGGCTTCCTGGAGGAGAAGCAGGAGCCCCTGAGCCAGGGCCTGCTCTATGCCTTGGGGCTGTCCAGCGGGGCTGTGCTGGCAGCCTTACTGCAGAACCAGTATGGCTATGAGGTCCGGAAGGTCACGCTTCAGGCCCGCGGGGCCGTGCTGGACATCCTGTACCGGAAGGCACTGCACCTGGGGCCTCGGCGGCCTCCTGCTGGGGAGGCTCTGAACCTCCTGGGCACCGACTCTGAGCGGCTGCTCAACTTTGCCGGGAGCTTCCATGAGGCCTGGGGCCTGCCTCTGCAGCTGGCTATCACCCTCTACCTGCTGCACCAGCAGGTGGGCATAGCCTTCGTCGGCGGTCTGGCCCTGGCACTGCTGCTCGTGCCCGTGAACAAGGTGCTTGCCACACGCATCATGGGCAGCAACCAGGAGATGCTACAGCACAAAGATGCTCGGGTCAAGGTGAGGAGTAGCTGGGGCCCCCAGCAATGGGAACCCCACGCCCAGCAGCCCAGTCCCCAGGGCCCTCCCACGCGCACTGCCTGAGCCAGTGAGCAGAGGTTAGAAGTGAACCACTCAGCCTGGAGACAGAGATCTGGGTTCAAATCCAGGCCCTACCACTTACTGGTTCCGTCCCTCAGACCAATCATGAACCTTACCAGGGCCCCGTTTCCTCATCTGCAAAGCGGGGGTCATAGAGCTGGTCTCGAGTGGCTGTGGGGATCACATGAGCTAAGGCTTTGCACTGCGCCTGTCACCAAGAAAGTGCTGTCAATGTGCTACCTCCGCTGTTCTGAAGTGTTAGCTCAGGTGGACCCACAGCCCTCGGAGGTGGGGAGGGACCTCCGTGGGACCAGATGGGGTTTTAGCGACAGAGTTAGACACCCGTCTCCCACCTCTTTTTCCAAGGCACTGCCTCCCTGCCCCATGACTGTGCTGAGAGCTTAGGTGATCCCCCTGTCTTCTAAAGATGGATGGACTGTAGAGAAGGGAGTCAGCTACTTCCTGCTGGGCCCACTGTCGATGTTAGGGTGACTCAGTTCTGGGTTCAGCAGTGCTGGTCCCTTGGCAGAGGGCGTGGCAGTCCTGAGGCTACGCAGCACTGGTGCCAACCTCAGAGGGTCCCCCGACCAGTTTGTCCCCAAGTGGAGTATGTGGCATGGAAATTAGACTAGAAGATGCAACCCAAGGGTTGAGAGGGCCCGAGGGCAGAATTCCCAGAAAGGACTAATGCCAGAGGAGAAGTCAAAACGGGGATAAGGGGATACGGACTACCTAGAAGCGCAGTGCATTGACGTGCCTTGACAGAGACCTGCGCAGAGTGGACAGAGGAGAAGCCACCTGAGCAGTGGCTTCGCCTCACCTTGCTCCTCGTCCCTTGTCCCCAGCTGATGACGGAGTTGCTGAGTGGCATTCGGGTCATCAAGTTCTGTGGGTGGGAGCAGGCGCTGGGAACCCGGGTGGAGGCCTGCCGAGCTCGCGAGCTGGGCCGTCTGCGGGTCATCAAATACCTGGATGCGGCCTGTGTGTACCTGTGGGCGGCCCTGCCCGTCGTCATCTCCATCATCATCTTCCTCACGTACGTCCTCATGGGGCACCAGCTCACCGCCACTAAGGTGAGCACAGGGCCGGGGGCTGGGAAGAAACCGGAAGATGGGGAGGGAGACTGCAGTGGGGCAGGGTGGAGAGGCAGGTGGGCTCGGGCCCTGGGGTGCTGGCTAGGAGAGCGGGAGGACCCCTGACTGCCTCGTCCTTGTGCAACCAGAAGGGAATTCTCTCAAGGGACCTTCTCTTTCCACAACCTGCCCTCTGGGAAGGCATGCCTCTTCCCTCACCAATTTCCAGGGATTCCCAGCTGTGGAGGAGGTTCCCTTATCTTCATTCTGATGAA
Source organism: Echinops telfairi (assembly GCF_000313985.2). Taxonomy (NCBI): domain Eukaryota; kingdom Metazoa; phylum Chordata; class Mammalia; order Afrosoricida; family Tenrecidae; genus Echinops; species Echinops telfairi. The sequence goes on along the minus strand of NW_022107432.1, from coordinate 22,738,507 downwards.
TGGGGTGAGGTGAGGGGTGTGTGGGGACCCATGATCCAGGGCTGGGGCTGGCCAGAGCCAGATGTTGTTGCTATTTAGAAATTCTGAGGGGGGGTCTCAAAAGGAGCCCAGCCTGTGCGCTCATCACCTGAGGGGGTGGGAGTGGAAATAAATAAACAAATACATACATAAGATGCTACCTGGATTCCTGGAAAGACTGACCTGAAGTCTCTAGGGTTCTTGGAGTGACCACCTCTCGTCCAAGGATTGGCCGGTCTTCCTCTCAGTCTTGTCGCTGCTGTCTCCCTCACCCCTACCCCCTGCCCATCCACAGGTCCCTCTGATAGTTCACTGTCCTGGGCATTGGGTGATGCCCACACCACCCCTTCCACCCCACTTAGGTGTTCACGGCCCTGGCCTTGGTGCGCATGCTCATTCTGCCCCTCAACAACTTCCCGTGGGTGATCAATGGGCTCCTAGAGGCCAGAGTGTCCTTGGATCGGATCCAGCATTTCCTCGACCTTCCAAACCACAAACCTCAGGCTTATTACAGCCCAGGTAATGGGAAGGGAGAGGGCAGGGCCAGGCACGGGAGGAGGAGGGGCCGTTGGTGTCGTGGGCACTATGTAGAGATACTGCCGAGATGAGCCCAAGGCAGCAGGATCCAGGTACAGTCAAGAGGCCAGTTCCTGGGGGAGGGCCCGCCGACCAAGACTAAGGCCAAATTGGCTCTGAGCAGGTAGACATGGGGCAGATGAGCCAACAACGAGCCCAAACAGGTAGGTTGTGAGTGAAGAGCCCCAGTTGACTCGCCTCTTTCTTGTTCAGAACCCCCGACAGAGCCATCGGCGATATTGGAGCTGCGTGGAGCCCTGTTCTCTTGGGACCCGGTTGGAACCAGCCGGGAGACCTTCATCCATCACCTTGCAGTGAAGAAGGTTCGTTGGCCAGTTGACCTGGGAGAGTCTCCTGACTCGACTTCCATGACAGATGAACCAGGGCTGAGCCAATCGGAACAGCGGGCCCTGTGACTCTCATGGTCATTGGAGGCACTGAAGGGGAGGGGGCTGTGTTGGGGGCAGGGTCTAATTCCAAAGGAGGCTATGCCACATCTCTGGATCCCCTGCCGCCTTGGACACCTCATTCCGTGTAGTCACAACTCTCCCAGGCCCTAGACATCCAGCCAGCCCAGCCCAGCCCGGCCCGGCCCAGCCCAGCAGGCAGCCTTGCCTCTCCGTGTCCCTCCAAGGCTCCAGCCTTCAGAACACACCCCAGGGCATCTCCAGCATGGGGGGCCTGGGGGAGAAGCCCAGCAGGTCCTTCCAACAAAAGATTCCGCACTTGGGTTAGATCCTCCCCCCGGAGCCTGGGGAAGAGGACTCACACCCTGTGAGTCACAGCTCAGCTCAAAGAAGACCGTGAAAGGCTTAAGCATTCCTGTCTGGAAGGTGGCTCCTGTGCCCACCCCCACACACCTGAGCCCCCACCTCAGGGTCCTAGTCTTCCCTCTCCCCTGACCTCTGCCCAACCCCTTGCCCCACAGCTCAACCCAGCTTTCCCCAGTGCCGGCTGCCCTACCTCCACCGCATTTGGCTCACGTTTCTGGCTCAGGCCGGCAAACTGTTTTGTTTTGTTTTCTTCGTTGAGGCAAGACAAGGCTGGAATGTCTCAAAGGAATTTTACTAATGTATGCGTTTGGGGCTGGTTTTGGACGTCCGCCATAGAAACCCACTGGAGCTGGCTTAAGCAAACCAGACTTTATAATAAGGATCCAGTGGTATATAATAAGATCAGTTGTAGAACCTCAAGGCCTGAGCGCAGCCAGAGCCCGGAAGCAGCCCAGAACCAGGCCTCAACTCGCACGGACGGGCTCAGCAGTCTGTCTGCCTGCTCCCTTGTCTCCCGGCTCACCCGCCCTTGAGCAGATGCAACTGTAGGGTGCCCTTTGGATTGCAGGCTGCCACCAAAAGGAAAGGAACTACCCCTGGGGCTAGTCCCAGACCCCCAGGGAGGGCTCTCCTATTGGTCTGGTGCCCGCTCATAGAGGGTCGGCCTAGCTGGTGTGGTGAGGCATCACAGACAGACAGCTTCTGGGTTTCCCACCCTGCTTGTAGAGAAGGGCCAAGTATTTTTTTCAGGTGGGGATGGAAGTGACAACCAAGGACAATATTCAGACTGCAGAGCTCAAATTGGAGCAGCTGCCAAAGCCCTGCTATGAGCCATGGCACGGCCGGGCCTCCCTGGGCCAGCCCAGGGTCCCGGCTCCAAAGCCTCCATTCCTTGCCTCCCGTCTGTCCGTCTGCCCTGAGCTTGTCTTGGTGACTCTAGGTCATTCTCCTTCCCAGACTCCCCTCCACAGCTCACGTGCACGTGGACACTGGTCGGTTCTCTGTGGGGGGAGCAAAAAGCCCTGTTTCTTCAGAACTAGCAAGGCCTCAGTCCCCGGGACACAGCCCAGCCAGCAGCATCCCTGCAGACTGAGTGGGGCCCAGAGGGGAAGACCCAGAGCCGCTGGAGGGAGGCGGCCCTGCTCCACCCCTGTGAGCAGCAGGCACTTACTGATGTGCCTTCCTTGCAGGGCTTCCTGGTGGGCATCGTGGGGAAGGTGGGCAGCGGGAAGAGCTCACTGCTGGCCGCCATCGCTGGGGAACTCCACAGGTAATCTGCCTCCAGGGCGCCCCTTTAGCGAGCACTGACTGAGCCCCTCCCACATGGCAGGCACCCTTTGGGGGCAGGCAAGACAGAATCCTAACTGCTCCACCGAGTGTTGAGAGGTGTTGGGGAGGGGGGGGTTCCTTTCCTCTCACTTCCCCACACACTTTCTGAAACCCCCTCAGAGAACAAGAGCAAGGAAAGGAAACTGCAGCACCCAGCGCCAACTGGGTTTTTCTGCCCCCAGGGAACGGGGTGGTGAAAGGAAGGGAGCTTAGAGGGGTGGGGGGCTTTCACATCAGAGTGTGAGCATGCGTCTCCCCTGAGTCCACCCAGATTGACATCTGCTCAGCTTCTTGTTGTCATTGGGGGCCATCGAGGTGACCTTAGGTACAAGAAAACACAACACCACCCGCCTGCTGTCCCCACAATTGTCCTCATGTCTGAGCCCCTTTCTACAGCCTCTTTGTCAAATCCAGTGACCGCTAATGGTCACTGAACACGTAGGAGACAGCGTCTTGGGCGGCCACCCGGAGGCAGGGCTGAGAGAGAAGGGAATTGGTGGGGAGCTGACCCCCATACTCCTGGCCTCGTCCTCTGCAGGCTGGGTGGACACGTGGCAGTGCCAGGGCTGTCCAAGGGCTTTGGCCTGGCCACCCAGGAACCCTGGGTCCAGTTTGCCACCATCCGAGACAACATCCTCTTTGGGAAGACATTTGACGCCCAGCTGTATCGAACGGTGCTAGAGGCCTGCGCCCTCGGCGATGACCTGAACGTGAGTGGCTTGCCCCAAAACCTCTCTGCTCACCTGCTTCCCCAGGTGACCCTGGCCCCTCAGATCAGAGAGTTGCATCTGGGGGCCTGGGTTCCTCCCTGTCAGGCCTGGCCACTTGCCTTGCATCCTCCTAGAGGCCCAGCTGCTTGCCTGCCTTGTCTACCTGCCTTCCCAGAGGGCCTAGAGAGGGCGAGTGGCTGGGTGTCCCACCCAGCAGTTGGAAGAACCCTGTGGCTCCTGGGGCTAGGGGAGGCTCACTGTGAGGCTGAGCTCAACCCGGCCTTCCTATGCTTTCCACGCAGGAAGGCTAGGGAGAGCTGGTCTCCCTTGGTCACAGGTTGCGCCAGGGAAGCCAGACTAGCCCATTAGAACTTTCCCACGACTGCCCTTTGCCATCACTCTTCCCCACCCAGGGCTGCCATCGCCACCACCCTGCCCAGGCCAAGGAGAGCCTCTGATTCGACCATGGACAGCCCATGGCTGTTTCTCATTTGTCTCTGCCTCAAGCCGATCCCAAATGCCCCTCGGGTCCTAGGCACTTAAAAATAGATGACTCGTAAGGGGCTTCCCACGGGTGCTTACCATCCACGGACCGGAGGGTTTTATCTGGGCATAGCAAGGAAGGCTTGGAGACTACGTTTTCCTCTGAAGCCTGTGAAAACCCCTCCATTGAATTTTCCCATCAGCCTTGCCCAGGCAAGACAGAGTAGTAAGGCTGAGGACCCAGGCTTCAGTCTTGCCCTGTCCAGGCCATAGAAGCCTGGGCCAGGTTGTTGGCCTGTGTGAGGCATTGGCTTCTGTCTGTTAAAAGGAAATCACACCTCAAGCCTTCTTCAGGTTTCAGGAGCCCCGGGGGAACTGTGGGTGAGTTCAAACCCACCAGCAGCTCCCCAGGAGAGAGATGAGGCTCTCTGCGCCATCAGAGGACCCCTGGTGGTGTGTGTAGTGGTTACGCTGCTAACTGCAAGTTCATCAGTTGGAACCCACCGGCCTCTCCACAGGAGAAAGACAGGGCTTCACTCCCATGGAGAGCTAGTTAGTCGGTTCAAGGGCAGTGGGTGGGTGAGGTTGTTGGGGGACGGAATGAGATCACGGATGTAAGTGTTCAACAGATGCCAGCATCTGCTGGAATCGTGGCTTGTCTCCTTGTCTCCAGAGGCTCACCCAGGCCAATCCAAGTCCCATCGCCTGAAGCTCAAGGCTGTTTGGATTTCTGCCATGGCTTCTCTGCACAGTGGTAGGAAAGTGCTGGGGGACTCTGACCAATCCTCTTTGGGGGGCTGTCCCCTCAGATCCTGCCTGACGGAGACCAGACGGAAGTAGGGGAAAGGGGGGTGACCCTCAGTGGCGGGCAGCGGGCCCGGATTGCCCTAGCTCGTGCTGTCTACCAGGTAAGCTCAAGGTGAGCGTGGGCAGGGAGGTAGAGGAGCTGGCAGCCTCGGAGCTTAGCTGGAGGGGGGGTGCATAGGGACTTGCACAGTCAGTACCTGGTTTCTATGCCCCCTCGCCAAGCTCCTGAGGCATTAATGGGCCCCTTGGCAGTCCCCTTTCCCACCCTCACCCCTGCAGATCAGGCAGAATTTAAGGCCCAGTAGAGAGCATTCTGTGGTTTGAGGTCTTAAGACCCAGCACAGCTGAACATTAGCCCCCAGGCCCTGACCTTGACCGGAGAGAAGTCCACCCTCAGGTATAACCACCCTCTCTGCTGCTGCAGGGGTAGCTCCCAGAGATCCTCTCAACTGCTTCCTTTCTCTGACCATCTCGAGGACAATTCCGAGGAGAGTCTGGGGAGACGTGGACAGAGGACCCGGGCTCGGTGCCCACGTGTCCCCATCTTTCCCTAGGAAAAGGAGCTCTATCTCCTCGATGACCCTCTGGCCGCTGTAGATGCCGATGTGGCCAACCACCTGCTGCACAGGTGCATCCTGGGAGTCCTGAGCCACACCACGCGGCTGCTTTGCACCCACCGCACCGAGTACCTGGAGCAGGCTGACATCGTGCTGCTGATGGAGGCTGGGCACCTCGTCCGCACCGGTAACGTGGGCAGCCGGGGCGGGCGCCCAGCCCAGGAGAGGAAATACAATGAGAGGTGACAGGGAGGAGACAGATGCATTGTCAAGTGCAGACACAACCACCCCCTCCTGGTGTGGCCTGGGCCCGGTCATTGCCTCCTGGGAAACACCCCCACCCCCAACAACCTAACCAGAACTGAGGTGGGAAAATGGAGGCAGGGATAGCCCCTTGGGGGAATGCTGGTGGGTGGGGCACTGGGGACTGGAGGGTTTGGGACTGAGCACTCTGCTTACGGGAGAGAGAGCGCTGAGAATGTGGGGACTTGGGAAGAGAAGGCAGTCAGAGCTACGGGAGCCCTTTGTACGAGAAAGAAAGACGAGACTGAAGAGTGGTTACTCAGAGAGCTTCCGTCATCCCCGGTTGTGGGGAGCAACTGGGAGACGGTGGCTGTTAGGGGGCGTGAAGGCCTGGTGGTGCTGTGGTTAAGGCCCGGGGCCGCTAACTGAGTCAGACCCCACCAGCCACTCCCTGGGGCTCTCCTCCCATGAAGATGGCGGCCTAGGGCATTCTCTGGGGCAGCCCCACTCTGTATGAGTCCGAGTGGCACCACCACCACCACAAGTGGTGACTGGCTGGTACCTGAGACTCCCCCTTCAGGGACAAGCATGTGTCTCTGTGTGCTGGTGGGACCCCAGGTGCAGAGGAATGGGCGGGAACCCTGTGCAGAGGCCCGGGTCCACGAGGATGGCCTGGGGAGGAGGTCCAAAGGCAGTCTGCGCAGGTACTTAGAGAGGCATGTTCTATGCTCAGAACAGCCCCGCCATGCTTCCCCTGCTGCCTTGCAGGACCGCCCTCTGAGATTCTGCCATTGGTGCAAGCTGTCCCCAGAGCCCGGCCTGAGGAGGGGCAGACATCGGACTCAGGTGTGGCCCAGGGTGCGGGAGGAAAGGACTCGCTCCCTCACCATCAAACCACAGAGAAAGGTTTGCTACCGACCTTGCTCACCTCCCTGAAAACAGGGAGGCTTCCAACTGTTGACCTGCAGGTTTAATGCTTCTCTGTCTGCTCCCCCCCCCCCAAATTCTCACAGCCCCAGGCCAGTCTGTGTGGGACCCAGAGAAGGCAAAGGCGGGGCCCGTGGTGGAGGAGAGTGCTCCCAGCCGCCTGCTGCAGGAGGAGAGCAAGAAGGAAGGGACCGTGGCCTTCCACGTGTACAGGGCATACTGGAGGGCCGTGGGCTGGGGCCTGGCCCTGGCCATCCTCCTTTCGCTGCTGCTCATGCAAGGTGGGCGTGTACCCCGGGGACCATGCTCCCAGCCCAGCCATATCCTCGGGGTGCCCCCAATGCCATCACTGGGTACTAACGAGCATCCCAGGGCTGCGCTGCAGAAGGTGCAGAGAGCCCCCAAACTGAGACTCACCATGCATGGGTGACAGCCGGGACATGCCCTCAGATCTGGGGAGGGTCCCCCCAGTCCCCACCCCCCTCCAGGCTGGTTCCCAGTCTGCAAACCCAATAGCATGCTTCCCCCCAGAGCTGAGGCCGGTGGGCCCAAGAAGGATGTGCACCCCAGGGGGGACGTGAGAACTCAGCCAGGTGTAGGGGTGGGCCAGGGGCGTGAAGAGGGCTAGGAACCAGAGACGCCCAGGAAGGACGGAGCAGGAGCCCACACCATTTCTCCTACCCGCCCCCAGGCACACGGAATGCTGCGGACTGGTGGCTCTCCCACTGGGTCTCTCAACTGCAGGCAGCCAGGAATAGCTCCCAGGAGGCGCCAGCCCCCAGCAGCCCGGGCTCCTCGGGGCTCATCTCCCCACAGCTGCTCCTCTTCTCACCCGGGAGCCTCTAGTGAGTGGCTGAGCTGCTCTCAGAGGGGCTGCAGGCTGGGAGTGTGGTATGGGGGCCGGTGGCGCCCGGGGCTGTGTCACCAGCGTGGAAAGCGATGGCACAGGGTGGGGAAGGGACCCCTGAGTGGCCCTCCTTTTGGTTACCTACAGCCCCCTCCCCACCACCCAGCGCCCCAGTGCCCCCGCTGTTCCAAGCTGCCCCCAATGGCTCCTCCGACGTCCGTTTCTACCTTACCGTCTATGCGACCATTGCCGGCATCAACTCCCTCTGCACCCTGCTCCGGGCAGTGCTCTTTGCCGCGGGCACCCTGCGGGCAGCTGCCACCCTGCACCGCCGCCTGCTGCACCGAGTCCTTAGGGTGAGTGGATGGGGGGGGGGGCGGGTGGAGAAGCACAGCCCTAGCCACGTGCGCTGTCCACGGGGGCTCCATGGGGGACCCTGTCCAACATCTCCTTCCAGGGACAAACCCGCTCCTCACCAAGGGATATAGTTCTTGATGCTCTCCAAGGCCTGGCGAGGCCCAGTTTGGAACAGTCTCCCACCCAGTTCCTTCAGCCTGGGTGGCTTCCTCAGTCGTGCAATGGGGAGAACAGGAGAATTGTGTCCGAGCTATTTAGCTCTCAACTTGGGCTGCAGAGGGCTGAGTCAATCAGCTCCCGGGCTCATGCAAGGCCGTGTTCGCTGTACTTCTGCAGCCGAGGTTCGAGTCCTGGACTGAGAGCCTCAAGCGCAGCTCTCAGTGGAGGCTGTGTGCTGCTGGGACGCTGAGCTGTAGGTTAGGTGGAGCTTCCAGACTGAGACAGACTAGGGAGAAAGGCCGGTGATCGACTTTGGAAACACCAGCCACTGAAAACCAGAGGAACTGTGGTTCCATCAGGTTGTGCATGCAGTGGCTGTGAGTCGCAGTGACTCAATGGCAGCTCTGTGTGTGTGTGTGTGTGTGTGTGTGTGTGTGTGTGTTCCCATTTCCCCTCCCCTCTTTGGTTCACAGCATTCTTTATGTTCCCACATGTATCAGTTTGAGTTTTTGCAACAAGCCTACGCTTTGTGTGCTGGTATTTTTCACTTACATAAGGGAAGACAGTGTTGGATCTTACCCTCTTTCTGAATGTTTCTATTGAGGACTGCTTCTGAGATCTGTCCTCCTCACCCGTATGTCACCTGTTCCTTCCTCCGGGGGCTTATCACGATGATGAAATTACTATGCAGAGCGTCCTTAGGGCTACGTACAAGCCCCTAGTACTTAGTTTGGATGGCACCAGAAACCAAACTCACTGCCGTTGAGTTGCTGCCGACCCTCTAGGACAGGCGAGAACTGCCCCTGTGGATTTCCAAGATGGTAACTCTTTACAGGAGTAGAAAGCCTCATCTTTTCTCCCACAGAGTGGCTAGTGGTTTTGAACTGCTGACCTTGCAGTTAGCAGCCCATCATGGAACCACATAGTAGGAACTTGGGTAGCTATTATTATTCATGTTGCAGCTTTTGTTATTATAAAGCCCTTTCTCATCCACTAGCATATCAGGGCCTTACTACAGTCCTGTGAGGTGTATTGCTGCCATTTTACAAGTGAGGAAACACAGGCTCAGGGCTTGGGTGAGCTGGCCAAGGTCAGGCAGTTGTGCGGCCTGAAGGGGTTCCTTTGTTCATAAGCTGGCAAGAGAGGTGCTCCCGAAAGCCACCCTGCCTCGTCCCCGGCCTGAGACACGCCTGGCCCCAAAGTAACGACAGACAGTGAAGGGCAGCATGGGCAAAGGGAGGAGGGGAAATGAGCTCCCTTTGCCACTGGACTTCCCAGAGGGGGTCCCAGCCAGGGAGCAGCTGCCGGGCACTTCTCCTCCAGGCCAGGCAGCCTAGGCCTGGCATTTGACTGCTGCTTCTGTGGCCCCCTCTCCTCCCCAAAGCCTGCACGGTGAGGTGAGGGATCCCCTCCAGACTCCTTTTTCAGACGAGGCCCTTGGAGAGTTGAAGCCCCAGGCTGGGTGGGGGGTGGGAGGTGGGGTGGTGGCTCACACGTAAGAAGTGGTGGAGCTGGAAGCCCAACTTCAGCCATCTCTGGCTCCCAGAGTCTTCCCCGGGAGATCTGGCTGGGCGTGACTGCCACCCTCAGCAGCTCCGACATCCCCTTCACCTAGAGCATGAGCCCCCTGCCCTGGAAAGGACAGGAGGCCTGTGTGGCCCAGGGGCAGAGAAATGGGCTGTCATGGGGGTCCCCACTGGCCAGTGGGTGGGACATTCTACCTCCAAGCTCTGCCAGTCCCTCCTCTCTGTCCCCAAGCCCTGGGGACACCAACCCTTTCCTGTGCTCTGCCTTGGCCCTCCCTTCCTGTCCTATTCCACCACCACCCCCTGCCCCCCAGGGATGCCCACCAAGCCCCTGCCTGCCCACATGCCCTCTCCCAGGCTCCAGTGACGTTCTTCGACTCCACCCCCACGGGCCGGGTCCTGAACCGCTTCTCCTCCGACGTGGCCTGCGCAGACGACAGCCTGCCCTTCCTCCTCAACATCCTCCTGGCCAACTCGGTGGGGCTTCTGGGACTGCTCGCTGTGCTGGCCTCGGGCCTGCCCTGGCTGCTGCTGCTGCTGCCGCCCCTGAGCCTCGTGTACTACCACGTGCAGCGCCACTACAGGGCCTCCTCGAGGGAGCTGCGGCGCTTGGCCAGCCTCACCCTGTCCCCTCTCTATACCCACCTGGCCGATACCTTGGCTGGCCTCTCTGTTATCCGTGCCGCAGGGGCCGCCTCCAGGTGGGTGAGGGCTGCCTATCCCAGCCAGGGCCCTCAGGGATGGGTGCTGGGAGGAGAGTTGCTGAGGGCAGGTGTGGAGTGGGGGTGGAGAGACCCGGTGGGAGAAGGGAAGGTTTGGGGATACTTGGGAGAAAGGTGGGGCCAGCCAGGGCAAAAGGGCTTCGCTGGGCAGGGCAGACCCCACCATGAAGAGCACGTTGGCAGCTCTGGGTGCCATATTTGGACTGGGCAGTGGGGCAGTGGAATGGTCTCACACCCCTCCTGGTCTCCCCAGGTTTGAGCAGGAGAACCAGCACCTCCTGGAGCTGAACCAGAGGTGCCAGTTTGCTGCCAGCGCCGCGATGCAGTGGCTGGACATCCGGCTGCAGCTCATGGGGGCCGCCGTGATCAGCGCCATCGCAGGCATCGCCCTGGTGCAGCACCAGCAGGGCCTCACCAGCCCAGGTGCCCGCCAGACCCTTTCTCCCACAGTTACCCCAACCCCAACTGTCTCCGGGTATTGCCCCTGTCCCCCACATCTTTCCCTCCCACCCAGGGCATCCTGTGAGCATGGTGTCCTTAGCCTCATCATCCTCCGCCTCGTTTTAGAGTTTGAGAAACCGAGTCTGCATCCCTGACCTGCTCCCAGTAGGAATAGGGCTGGCCTCACCTGCCATCCCTCATAGCTGCCCCTAGCCCACTCTGCTGGCCTGCACCTAGCCCTGTGGTCATCGCTACTGCCTTTCTTCCAGTGCCCACTGTCCACCTGCCCCGTCCTTCCTCCCTCCACCCACAGGTACACACCAGTGTCCACCCCTTCCCTAGCGCTAGGCTCTTCTCCCCAGGTCTGGTGGGCCTGTCACTGTCATATGCCCTGTCGCTGACCGGCCTGCTGTCCGGCCTGGTGAGCAGCTTCACCCAGACGGAGGCCATGCTGGTGAGTGTGGAGCGGCTGGAGGAGTACTCCTGCGACCTGCCCCAGGAGCCTCACGGCCACTCCCTGCAGGTAGGCCTGCACCCCTGTCCAGACCCTCCCCAGCCCAGAGTTCTGGGACCTTAAAAGGTCCCTTGAAGTCCCCCATCTCTGCCCGAGTTGCCCACCTTCCTCTTGTCTGTCTTCGTGCATGGCCCCCCGTCATTCTGCACTGCCCCTGCCCCTGCCCCCCTCCCCATCCATGTCCTCCTCTCCTCCCTATTCCCCTGCCCCTCTCACCTGTCTCTCTGTCTCCCACCCATGGCTCCACCAGCTGGGCATCGGCTGGCTGACCCAGGGGAGTGTGGAGTTCCAGGAGGTGGTGCTGACCTACCGGCCAGGGCTGCCCAATGCCCTGGACGGGGTGACCTTCCGCGTGCAGCCCGGAGAGAAGCTGGGCATCGTGGGTCGCACGGGCTCCGGCAAGTCCTCCCTTTTGTTGGTGCTCTTCCGCCTGCTGGAGCCCAGTGCCGGCCGAGTGCTGCTGGACGGCGTGGACGCCAGCCAGCTGGAGCTGGCTGAGCTCAGGTCTGGGGAGGCGGACACAGACTTGGGCTACCAGGCTCGATGTCAGGGGGTGGGGGGTGCTGAGAGGGAGGTGAGATGAGCAGATGAGGTCACCATCCTCCTACTCAGGGCCACATTCCCAGCATGGCGTTGGGGGGGGTTGTCTCTTGTGTACTTCCCACCCTCCCCCAGACCCACAGGCATTGCTTTCAAGAGCCTTCACACTGTGCCCCAAGATACTGAACCCCCCACCCACCACCAGCTTTCAGGAGTGGCAGGCACAGCTTAGGGCAGCTTGACACCTGGGGGAACAGCTTCATCTGGGAGGATCCGCCCCCTCCCCAGGGGAACGGGGTCTCATTTTCTCTGATGTCCAGGACGTCTGTGAGAGGGTGACTGTCCTCACACCCTGAGCATGTGACCCCCGCGCCAGGCCCTGCGGCCCTCCCTTCTGGTCTCCCCTTGGGGGCCCGAGGCTGTGCCCTGCAGCTCTGGAAGCATCTGACAGCTCAGGCCCTTCTTCATTTTGCACATACCTCTTGGAGGCGTGAGCTTCCTGAGGACAGGAGCCGGGCCCTTCCTCTCCTTGGGGCGGCCCGTGGCTCCTTGTGGCTCTGGGTAAAGGGCAAGCTACTCATCTCTCCGGGGGTGGTGAGAGGGAGAGCCCAGCGACACCTGCTCAGGACTTGGCTCCCAGCGTTTCAGGAGACCCTGGCCCCTTCCCTGAGAGTGTGGGCTAGAGCAGGGTGCCCACACCTGCAGCCTGGTCCCCATGCCCTGCCCTCTCCTCACTCCTAGGTCCCAGCTGGCCATCATTCCCCAGGAGCCCTTTTTGTTCAGTGGGACCATTCGTGAGAACCTGGACCCCCGGGGCCTGCAGGAGGACAGGGCCCTGTGGCTGGCCCTGGAGCAGTGCCACCTGAGAGAGGTGGTTGAGTCCATGGGTGAGTACTAGGCCCCGCTCCGCAGGGAGGGTGGGTGTGGGAGTTGGGCTGGGGGCTGGTCCTGATGGAGAGGGGGGCCCTGTGAGAGGCCTGAGACTTTTGGAGTAAAGAGGCTCCTCCCGCAGGGGGTCTGGACTGCGAGCTGAGTGAAGGGGGCCGGAGCTTGTCCCTGGGGCAGAGGCAGCTGGTGTGTCTGGCCCGGGCTCTCCTCACAGATGCCAAGGTAAGGCCAACGGGAGGGACAGTCCACAAGTCCAGGGGGCAGGCGCCGGTTGGGAAAGGCTTCGGGACCCTAATTAGAGAAGATGCGGAGCCCTGGGTCTCTTTCCCATGACAGCCGAGGTGGGGCTGGTGCCTGAATCGGAACCCAGGCTTCCCTCCCCTGCCTCCTGCCCAGGTCCTGTGTATTGATGAGGCCACGGCCAGCGTGGACCAGAAGACGGACCAGCTGCTCCAGCAGACCATCCGCACCCGCTTTGCCAGCAAGACCGTGCTGACCATCGCCCACAGGTGATCAAGCACCCCAGGGACACCTGTCCCTTCCGCCCCTCTGCAGCTCCTCACCCTCTAGCCCTGGCCTCGGCATCGCAGGCCTGGGCCCTTCATAGCACATTATTTGAGGGATGCGTGCTTCCAGGAGAAGGGGCTTCTCCCTGAGGGCACTGTCCCGAGCCCCGATATCCCACACTGACCCCCTCCCTTCTCCCACACAGGCTCAATACGATCATGAACTCAGACCGGGTACTGGTGCTGCAAGCAGGCCGGGTCGTGGAGCTGGACTCCCCTGCTACCCTGTGCAGCCAGCCCCGCTCGCTCTTCCAGCAGCTGGTGCAGAGCAGCCAGCAGGGAGCCCCGTCCTCCACCTGAGGGCCTGGGTCTCCCCTCCGTCTACTGCAGCCACTGGGCCGGCCCAGAGGCCGAGACCACTGAGAGCTCCCTCACCTCCTTCAGCAGGGAGGCAAGGCACCCAGACACCACTCCTCCCAGGTGGGTGGGTCCCAGAGACGCCTCCAGCACTAGGCTTCTGGGTCTCTCGCATCTGGGACTGCAGGCAGCCATTCTGGGGCTCGGAGCCCACTGGCATGTTCATAGTTTTATTTGATAAAATTCCCATCTTACATTCTGTGTATTAAAAAAATAGTATTTCTGGTGTGAGGCTGAGATCCCTCCGCGTGTGTACCCCAGGGGAGGGTAATGAGAAAGGATGACAGCAGTCCGAGGTGTGGAGACGGTGAAGATAGGGGCCCGCAAGCCCCCCACCTCCATCACAGCGCTGTGGTCTTTCCGGGCTCACAAGGCAGGTCGGGCGGCAGGGGGCCACCAGCAGGCAGCATGCTGACCTGACACTCCTGGTCCTGGCGTGCCAGGGCATAGTGCGGAGTCGGGTAGCAGCAGGGTCCAGGGGGGCGCACACCCCGGCGCCAAGCCCTCAGGGTCAGCAGCCCAGTGGCCAGGACCAGGGCGGCAGTAAGGACCCCAAACACCACCAGGGCCACCAGGCTAGACTCGGCCAGGCCCGCCTCCTGCCTGCGCTCCACCTCCTTCACGGAGATCCGCAGCAGGCCAGCCCCCATGCTGTCTGGGGCTGGCATGGTGGCGGGTACCGGCACAGCTGAAGTGGGCCGTGGGGGCATGTCCGCCGTGCTGAGAGGGCCTGGGACTGGCAGGACAAGCTCACAAGTCTTGCCGCCGTAGCCACTGGGGCAGAGACAGTCAAAGTCGTGGACACGGTCCCGGCAGCGGGCCCCTCTCTGGCACGGGCGGCTGGCACAGTCGTCCAGGTTGATGGTGCAGAAGCGCCCTGCAAAGCCCTCGGGGCAGAGGCAGGAGAAGCGGTTGATGCCGTCCAGGCAGGTGGCGCCGTTGGCACAAGGCCGCATCAGGCAGTCGTCAACATTCACCTCGCAGCGGGCACCCACAAACCCTGCCAGGCAGCGGCACGTGAAGTTCAGAGCAAAGCCCTGGTTGTCCTGGCACTGCCCGCCATTCCGGCATGGGGAGCTGGAGGGAGGGAGGACGGGCGAGGGAGGGAGGATGTGGAGACCATCTTACACATGGGCTGTAGCCTCCTGACCACTGCCATCCCTCCCCCACTTTCTAGCCATGTCACCTTGGGCTGCCCTCTCTAAAAAGATGACCTGGCTTACCAAGTCGGAAGGGCTCAATAAGATCACCTCGTGCACAGGCTCCGAGACACTCGGGCCTGCAGAGGAAGCCAGGGCAGCAGTCCAGCCTCTACTTGCCCGTTTCCTCTTCGGTACAATTAGGCCTCCCCAGACGGCTGTGTGCAACAGCTTTAGGGGCTAGCTGCCAGCCTTCGTGGGAGGATGAGGGGAGCCCTAGCCCCTCAGCTCCTCCACATCCACCTTCCCCAACCAGAGCAGCGGCATCTTCACCCGTGTATACCTCCAGCGCCTAGAGTTACTGGTTGTGTTGGTTTGGGGCTTCAGAAATGGTTTCAGGAGGCACACACACACAAAAGCCTGGCCATTGTGGCGGGAGTTTTTTTCCCCCCTAGGGTGTCCATGCGGGTCTTCTGACTCGGCCACCATACCCTCATAGCCCCTCCCTCTCACCTGTGTCATCAGACCCAGATCTGACCCCCCTCCACCCCCGGGCCCCAGCACTCACCCTGCCTGATCACAGGGCCCAGCCTTGCGCTCACAGTCTCTCCCGTGGAAGCCTGGTGGGCACACGCAGTGAAACTCACCGCCCCCGTCGTACACACACTGGCCTCCGTTCCGGCAGGGGGGGTGCATGGCACAGATATGCTCATCTAGAGAGGAGACATGGCACGCT
The DNA here is from genome assembly GCF_000313985.2 of Echinops telfairi. NCBI lineage: Eukaryota > Metazoa > Chordata > Mammalia > Afrosoricida > Tenrecidae > Echinops > Echinops telfairi. The sequence continues at coordinate 22,723,292 of NW_022107432.1, read as the reverse complement.
CTGGGCTCTCGGACCACAGGCTCCATGGGTGTGGTGTCAACTATCAGCTGTTTCTCCCAAAGGAAGAAGAGCCCCACCAAATTTGCAGCCGGGTGCTCCCTAGCCCTTGCTCTGCCCATCTGTCTCGCAGCACCCCAGAGAGCCCCAACTTCTCCCTCGCCGGCGATCATCGATTGCAGCTGCCTTGCCAACCGCACAGGCTTCCCAGGAAGATCGATGCAGGCTATCGATCGATGTGTGTAAGACGGAAATTAGACACTGCCCTGTACTTGAGGGCTTACACAGGACAACATGGGTGCTCAGTAAATTTAAAGGGATGTTCTCTCCAAATACATGGGGTCCCCAGCCCGAAATCCACCGCTGGTCCCCCTACCTTTGTCACAGAACTTGCCTGCCCAGCCACTGTGGCAAATGCACTGCCAGGGCTGGTGGCAGGATCCGTGCTGGCAGCCAGGCATCTTCACGCAGCGCTCACAGTGCAGCCCCTCCCAGCCCGGGTCACACCTGACAGGGAGAAGCACGGGCTCAGGAGACGTGGGGGAAAGGAAGGAGGCAGGCCCGGGGCAGAAATCAGAAGCAGGTAACATAGCCTGAGCCCTGGTTCTGCAGTGGTTTGGCTGCTAACTAAATGGGCCGTGGCTGCAAGGTCTCCTGCTGTCCCACGGGAGAAGAGATCTGCTCCCGTAAATAGTACAGCCTGGAAGCCCGGATAGGGCAAGTCTACTCCGTCATCTGTAGGGTCTCTATGGATCAGAACGGACAGCACACCACAGCAGGCCAAAGGTGACACAGTGGTTAAAAGCTCACCTGCGAATCGAAAGGCTGAAGGTTCACAGCCCCCAGTAGTAGTAGCCCGGAGGGAGAAAAACCTGGACCTGCTCCCATAAAGATCCTAGCTTAGGGAGCCCTGGGGGTCAGTTCCCTACCATGTGGGGCAGCTGTGAGTTGACACTGTTGTGTGACACTCAATAAGGGGAAGGAGTCCTATCCCAAGTAGGTAAAGGGGCACACTGAAGTCAGACCTTAAGACCCCAGCCTTCATGTCCTGTGGAAGCTTCCTGAGCATCAGTTCCCCCTCTGTAAATCAGAGATACAGCCCTCAGAGGGTGGGATTAAGGAAGAGACGATGGTGCCAAAGTCTGTAAATGTCTCCAGTACCACTAATGGGATCTCACAAACTTTTTTTAAAGTGACCTTGAAAGGTCATCACCAGGCCCATCCTACCTCTGACTCTAGTCTAGAGTAAATACCTGACCTGTATATCAAAGATCTTCCTAGGATGAAGATTCCCAAGCACCCCCAGGCCCCTGAGCAACCGCCCTCTCCCTGTCAGCTCATTTCCTCATGTTCAGAAACCCAGAAACACGCTCCTCTCCCTACAGAACACCCCGGCCAACCCCACGCCTGGGCGTCAAGGAGTCAGTCAGCAAAGAAAGCCCTCCTTTCTTCTGTATGCTTCTCCCCTGCAACCCTGCCTGCAGGGTTTGTTCCCAAGGTTGAACGAACCATTTCTTCTCGTTAGCTTCTCCTTTCTGCATGCTCACTGCCCCCCCCAAAAAAAACCCCCAAAACCTAGCCCTGTCTTTTCGAGACTTGGGTCATAAGGTCCTGGTGTCTTGAGGTCACATGTTTCAATCCCCCCTCCCCACACTCACACTCACACTTAGAAATAAAGAAGTAAGATAGAAGCTGGAAGAAGCCAAGGAGAAACCGGGAAAACCCGGGGCAAGCACCGGGCTGGGAGTTCTGACCCATCTCCCCTGTGTGCTATAAGAGCTCCACCGTGGACAATTGACAGAAGCGCCCACACGCTGCCCAGGGACTTGGCCCGATTGTAGCTGGGGAGAGGTGGGGCACGTCGTTACCTGCAGGAGCCGTCAGGCGCGCAGCAGCCATGGGCCAGGTCACAGTGGGAGCTGCAGTCATCGGCTGCAAGAGATCCGCGAGAGAGGGTGAGCCGCCGGTCAGCGTCCGGGTCGTGGAACTCAGGGGGAGGAGGTGGGGCCCCAGTAATGAGGCGAGGCAGGGCAGTACCCAGGCCCATCTCATTCTGAAGGAGCGACCTGGCTCTCGCCAGCCCCGCGGGTCGGAGCGGCTGCAGTGCCGTCTCTGGCCGGCAGAGGACAACGTGCAAACGCGGGATGACCGGACGCATAGGGCCGCGGCCCCGTGCCCGGGCGCGCTCACCTCGGGCTGGCTGACCGGGTGTCCCCAGGATGCACAGCAGACACACGAGATGTAGGCAGCAGCAGCCGCTGGGCATGATCAGCGCCGACCCCAGGAGGGACGGGCAGATGGCTGGCTGGACGGACGGACGCACACCTGTGGGACGGCGTTGGCTGGGAGACAGCCAGACGTGGAGACAGCGGCACGGATTCGGGTCCCGAGTGACCAGAGCCGACGGCGGACGATAGGCGTCCCTACAGAAGAAGGGAGTGGGGGCAGCGAGAGGGAGGGGGCGGGGAAGGGTTGAACTGGCGAGGCTTGCAGGCAGGAACCCGAGAGCGAGGTCTGTAGGGAGAGGCGAAATGTTGGCTGCGCGAGGGCGCAGGGAAGGGCCAGGAGTAGGGGTGCGGTCAGGGGCTGGGGGCGCGCTCGGAGATGTGGACCGAGCCGAGAGGCGGCCTAGAGCGCGGCGGGGACACGGGGGCCGCGGGGAGGGGCCGATCCCAGCAGCGAGCAGTCTCCACCCCCCACCTCCAGG
>NW_022107432.1:22713131-22719953 GCF_000313985.2 Echinops telfairi | reverse complement strand
GCGCCGCCCGCGCCCCCAGCTTTCTGCGAACCCGGCTTTCTTCCACCCCGGGAGAAGATTCTAGCAGGAAATTGTCTAACGTGCGCGGTGTTCCGCATCCCTGCTGTCTTCACCGGAGCCCCAGGCTGCACGCCCACCTCTGCTCTTACCAGCCGGTTCCCTCCGCTCTTCTCGTTCGTTTTCCGGGCACACTCGGGGCACCCTGGCCGCGCCCTGCCCGCCTACCACCAGCTCACATCGCCCCTGCTTGGAAAGCCCTCACCACCGCTCCATCTGTCTGTTCCTGCCGCCTCGCCTCTGTCCCTCTTAGCCACCCACAGCCTTCCAGGATTGACCCTGCGCCCTCTAAATGGCCAGCCCGCTCCATTTCCCCATCGCTCCCTCTCTGGATCCTGAATCCGTCGACCCCATTCCTTAGTGCAGCCCACAGTGCCAAGTCGGCCCCACCTGCGAACGCCCCCTGACTCTGTAAACGTCCAAATTCCCACTCCCATCCGTACCCCGCTCTTGCACAGTCCATTGGTCTCTCAGAGGGGGAGGGTCGGGCGGGGCGGGGTGTAGTAGCCCCACTGGGTTAATGGCTCAGAGAAACCTTTGCAGGACAAGAACTGGGCACAGGCATGTCGTTCTTTGCTGGAGCAGGACAAAAGAGGGCCATCAGTCTGCATCTCTGCCTCCTAGGTCAAGATTCCACCATGTTTAACACTGGAAGGAGGTGTCGCTGTCCACTCGCAGAGCATCTCACAGACACGCCGGGCTACGTCTGCCTGCAGCCTCCGTTCGGCTAAACACCCACCCCACCCGACCTCTTTGGCCAGCTTCCCCTCAATTTCTCTGAAGATTGGATTTGAGTCATGCTATCTGACTCTATTTATTTTGCTTAATTTTTTCAATGAAAAATTGCAAACAAACTATAAAGGTAAATAGATTATAACCAACCAAATTCACTACCATCGAGTCGATTCCGACTCATAGTGACCCTATAGGAGAGGGTAGAACTGCTTCTTGTGGGTTTCCAAGACTGTAATTCATTAAGGAGTAGAAAGCCTCATTTTTCTCCCTAGGAGCTGTGAGTGGTTTTGAACATCCAACCTTGTGGTTAGCAGCCCAACACGTAACCCACTATGCCACCTACTAGGGCTTCTGTTAAATAGAGTATATGGTACGTTGAAATTACACAGCTATCAAAAAGGCAACTTCTACTCCTGTAAAGAGTTATAGTAGGGGAAGGAGGTGGTTGGGCGGGTGGGCACGTGTGCAAAAAAAAAAAAAAAGAGAGAGAGAGAGAGTTATAGTCTCAGAAACCCACCGGGGAAGTTCTACCCTATCCTGTAGGGTAGCTATGAGTTGGCATCAACTCAGTGGCAGTGAGTGAAAGATGCCAAAAAGTAAGAATAAGTGGGGGAAAGTGAGAAACCACATAGAAACTACTTCTATTGGCAGTGATTCCCTATGGCTGCTAAGATTACAAGTTATTTTCTTGTTGATACTTTTCAGCATTTCTACCTTTTCACAACCAATGCGTACAACCTTTTTATTGTTACAAAAGGAATTTAGTGACAATAAAGACCTCATAGAATAAGGAAAAGAAGATCATCCATAATCATAATAAAAGCTCTATGATGGTTTGACCCCTCTCTTTTCCTAGCCAACTGTTCTGACAGGTAGAACCATAATGTGCCTGTAATGTTGTATCCTGCTATAATTACACGATGCTGTGTGGTGATTATCCTCAAAAGCATAACTTTAGATGACTGCATATTCTCTTAAGTAGATATAATTTATTTAACCTAGACCTCACTATTAGGTATCTGAAAGCTGAGAATAGCAGAAAGATGTTTGACGGAGTAGATCACAATAAACTATGGATCGCCTTGGGAAGAATGGGAATCCCAGAACACTTCATTGTGCTCGTGTGGAACCTGTACATGGATCAAGAGGTAACTGTGCAAACAGAACAAGGGAATAATGCATGGTTTAAAATCAGGAAAGATAAAATAAAATAAAATTAAATTTTTAAAAAATCAGGAAAGATATCCATCAGACTTGTGTCCTCTTGCCATACTTATCCAATCTATATGCTGAGCAAATAATCGGAGCGGCTATATTCTGATAAGAAGGATTCGGCATCAGGATTGGAGGAAGGCTTTAACAGCCTGCAATGTACAGAGGACACAACCTTGCTTGCCCGAAGTGAGGAAGACACTTGCTGATGAAGATGAAGGATTGCAGACTTCAATATGGATGACGACTCAATGCAAAGAAGACCAGCATCCTCACAACTGGGCCAATAGGTAATATTATAATAGAAAAGAAAATACTGACGTTGTCCAGGATTTCATTTCCTTTGGATCCACAATCAATGCCCCTGGAAGCAGCAGTCAAGAGATCAAAGTACGAATTACATTAGGTGACACCTCTTTCAGTGTTGAAAAGCAAGGGTGTTTTTGAAGACTAAGGTAAGCCTGATCCAAGGCCTGGTATTTTCAATCGCCTCATATGCCCGTGAAAGTTGGATGTTGCATAAGGAAGACTGATGAAAGATAATCTGTGCATTTGAACTATGATGCTGGCGAGACGATTGGAAGTCCCATGAACTGCCAAAAAAGCCAACAAATAAATCTGTCTGGGAATATGTACAGCCAAAATGTTCCTTTGATGGAAGGATGGCAAAACTTGGTGTCATGTACTTTGGACATGTCATCAGGAGAGGCCAGTCCCTGGAGAAGGACATCATGCTTGGTAATAAAGTGGAGGGGCAGCGGGGGAAAAAAGGAAAGCCCTCAGCAAGATGGATCGACCCAGTGGTTGCAAGAATGAGCTCAAGCAAGAACAATTGTGAGAATGGCACAGGACCGCTCTGTGTACACAAGATCGCTATGAGCCAGGACCAACTGGACAGCGCCTAACAACAACAAGAAGGTGTATTTACTTTTTGCCATGACAAATGTACTCGACAAATACATGCCGAGCACCTATTTTGTGCTAGACATTTTTCTGTGCAATGGGAATACAGCCCCTAGATCAATCGTAATGCCATCAATTACATATATATAGAACATAGTCTATATATAGAGAATATTATATATACAATTTATTTTATTTTGGTGGTGGTGGTGAAAATACCCGTGCTAAACAATACAGAAACTCAGCACATTTCTGTGTCTAATTTAGTGACACCGATGACTTTCCTCAATTGTGCGACCATTCCAACCTCCCTTCTAATTATTCCACTACCATTAACAGAAACTCGTGTCTCCCTAAACTTCCTTCTAATGTCTCAAGTTGCTATTGTCTATTTGGAGAAGCCCTCATGGTATAGTGGTTACATGTTGAGCTGCAAACTCCATGGTTAACAGTTTGAAACCAACCCCTGCTCTGCAGAGGAAAGATGAGGCTTTGGACTCCAGCAAACGCTACGAGTTGAGTAATCAACTTGATGGCAGTGAGTTTGGTTTTACTGTCAATTTGACCCCATATAGATAGTTATTTTAATGTTCAAGGCAGATGCGCTTTACTAATTAAGCTAAATTATTGTTTTAAACCATGTATTGCATTGGACCAACCTGCCTCAAAGCTCACATGTCACTTTGAGGACTAAGCTGCATGTGCCCCAAGCCCGGGTATTTTCAGTCACCTTATATGCATGTTAAAGTTTGACAATGGGTAAGGAAGGCAAGGGAAGAAAGGATGCATTTGAATTATGGTATTGGTAAAGATTATTGAAATTAACATAGGCTGCTAGAAGAATCGGCAAACCTAACTTGAAGGAAGGACAGCCAAAATGATCCTTAGAAACAAGGATGGTGGGGGGTGGGGAAGGAGGGGGGAAATGAGGAGCTGATACCAAGGGCTCAAGTGGAAAGAAAGTGTTTTGAGAATGATGTTGGCAACAAATGTACAAGTGTGCTTGACACAATGGATGGATGGATGGATGGATGGATGGATGGATGGATGGATGGATGGATGGATGGATGGATGGATGGATGGATGGTGAGAAGAGTTGTACGAGCCCCCAATAAAAGGATTTTTTAAAAAAAAAGAAAGAAGGATGGTAAGACTTCGTTTCATGTACTTAGGACATATGTCCAAGAGAGACCAGTCCCTGCAGAAGGGCGAATGCTTGATAAAGTACAGGGGTCACAGAAAAAGAGGAAGATCCTCACCGAGAAGATGGATTGCATAGTGGCTGCAACAATGGGCTCAAACATAACGTTTATGAAGGTGGTGCAGAACGCTACCCATTTTCTCGTATAGGAGTTCCTGCGTGTTTTGGGTCCTTTCTTTAGAATAAAGTCTGAAGACATGAGTGACTGAGTCCAAAAATTTTGATAAATTAATAGTTCCTTTTCCCTGGTGTCATCCATTGCAATCCGCTGAAGAAATCGGTAAAGCTATTGGAAGCTTTTGGAGTTGATGGATCAAGCTCTCTCAGTTGGTATCCCTACATGCTTTGGGACTTCTGACGTCAGTTCTGCTGCATTTCTCTGAACCAACAGGAAATTGCTGATTTGTTGTCACTCTCTTTACTTGTACTTCTGTTAAATTCTTGGGGATTATTAATGGTTCATTACCAATTGGACTATTCTGCCAGTAATCAGTGCGATCCCTCACTCAATCCCTCACTGCCTTCGAGGAGGTGCCAGTGCATGGGGACTCTGCAGGGCAGGGTAGAACTGCCCCTGTGGATTTCTGAGACTGTGATTCAGTACGATACATTGTGACAATGACCACACACTTGCTCCAATCCCACATGACCCTCTGAAATAACTTTGTTGCTCTTCCCAGCAAGAGGTGATATCTATTTCTCAGCCCTCTGAAGCCTAAGTTGGCTTTATAACAATGTGGCAGAAATGATATTGTGTGTGTGTTCCAGAGTCTAGGTAGGTCTCACGAGACCTTGATGCTTCCCCTTGGACCTCTTAGAAGACTCCCACCATCATGTAAAGAAGCTTGGTCTGGTCTGCTGTCGAACGGGAGGCCCAACAAAAGAGAACGGAGGAACTCTAAGGGACAGTCCCAGCTAACCACCAGCCATGTGATTGTCCACCTTGGAGTGTCCAGTTCCATTCAAGCTTCCAGATGAGTCAACTTGGGTGAGGTGAACAGAACTGCCCAGCAGAGCCCAGCCCATATTGCATAACATAAGCATAGAGGTGGTGATTGTTTAGAGATACTAAGTTTGGGAATAGATTGTTAACCACAAATATCTGATTTAAAAAAAAACCTCTTTGATTTCTTTTTTGCCAGTGAAAAAGATGGTCACACCCTAGGTATGATTACTGTGGTAGTTAAATAATCTAGGGCAGAGTTGTGAAGGGGTGGAGTCTAGCCTGTCAATCAGGTCGCAGCTTGATGACCTCATTTGGAGGTGCCACAGAGATAAATAGCTCGCTGGAGGCCAGATACAAAGAGGCTCTCTCTGCTTCATTTTTCCTGCTGACAAGCCACATGGAGCTGCACTGGAGTCCTGGAGCTGGAGGAACCACGTGGAGACCCATGCCAGTGCTAAGATGCTTCCACTGCCACTGGATCCACAAGACTTTCCACCCACTGGCTTGTGATCTTCCTACATTCGTGGTCATTGCATGTGTTTTGTAAGTCTGAAGAGGACTTTATAGAGTAGTGTTGGACAAATGGGCTAATATAGGACTTATAGACTTGATCTGGACTGGGCTGGGATGTTTTCTCAATATTCAATTGCTCTTGGATATAAAGCTCTTTCTGATACACATGGGTGTCTATGAATTTGTTTCACTAGTCAACCCAGACTAACACAATTGCTACCAATAGTTTCACACCTTTCATAATCTCAGTTTTGAATATCACATGTCCCTCTGTCTAGTCCACAGTCTCTGGTCCCTGGACTCAAACAATTCTTCTGTCCACTGGGATCTCTCTTCTGTGCCACATTATGACTTTTGTGGGCCCTTGGCACTGGACCTTCATGGACCCCTCCCTTCATCAAAGAAGATTTAAAAGTATATTTTTAAACTGCATGTGATATAAACACAAATGGAATCCAGGTTGGGTTCGTTGTCATTTTTTTTTCTTTCTTAAAAAGAATCAAAAATAAAACCAATAAAAAAAATTTTTTTTTAAGAAAAAAAAGAATTTTAAAATTATTTTAAAATAATTATTCAAAAGAGTTTAAAGTAAAACATTTTCTGCCCCCTAAAACTATTGTGGGCTTCAGGCATTCTGCCTAAGGGATAAATAAATCGTATCTGTTATCCAATGATTCTGTCTTATTTTTCCATGTCTTTTATCTCCATCACATCTACTTTTCCCTCCTTACTCAGCCTGGATTCCATGACCTGTCACCGTAACCAGTCCCTTGTCTATACGCTCAGGTCCCTGGGCTCTCTGTCCTTCCAGAATCTTCACCTGTCAAAACCCTAACCCCGTGACTTCACCAGCCTTCACCCAAGCAGCGAGCATCTAGAGCAAACAACACTTCAGTGCTCCCTGGTCTCCCTTTCCATCCATGCCCCTCAAAAGGCCTTTGTGATGACCAGCAATGCCTCTGCCTTTCCTGAGTATCATGCCCACTCTCAGCCTCACGGAGCTGTTTTTACTTTCTCTTCTCTCTCCTTCCTTCTCTTTACTCTGCAGGTGAACCTACTGTTCGGACTAAGCTGAAGCAGGTCAGGGCCCTGCATGTGCTTCCCGGCATGCCCCGTCCCCGAAGGTCAGCAGCAGAGTCGCCAGATAGGATAACAGGTGAAACGAGATGTTCCCGGTTCAAAGAACGCCACAAGGAGTCGACAAGCAATTCTCAGAGTTTCTAGACCCCATATGCTAATTGCCATAATTGTCATA
>NW_022107432.1:22710259-22712931 GCF_000313985.2 Echinops telfairi | reverse complement strand
CCCCCCCCAATAAAGCTATTTCTGTTTCTGCTCTCCCCTGTCCTGTCAGTTATGTCTGTCCATCTCCCTGTACCTCAGTTTCACCTTTACATTTGGTGCCTGAAACCCGGGAGAGGTAGGGACACGGCTCCATGCTGTCCTGGTCCTGCTTGGGCTGGGATGGAGCCCACCCCTCCTCTGCTCTCAAACCTCTGGAGCCTGTCTGAACAAGTGACTTCTGGTCAGTATCTCTCTGTGTATGTTCGTTCTGTCTTGTCCATCCTGTTTGTCTTTCTAGACACCGAGGACCAACAAACTCATATGGGAACTTAGGGTCCCCATTTTTCAGGGCGCCACTGCAGGGGTTTATTCTGCTACCCTAGTACTAAGAGAAGCTGGAAATAATTGCTTTTTCCCCCGAAAGGGGTGCAGCGATAAGGTCAGTTTCTCGTGTCCATCTTTTCTCTGTGTCTGTCTTTTCTCAAGTGGCCTCCAGCCTTTTGTCTCTGTGTTTACTTCCTGGGATTCCTGCCCATGACAGGACTCCTAGCACTGGGCTTAGCAGTCACTGCACCTTCTGCTGGACTGGAGTGATAGGGTGTGTCTGAGCTTCTTCTACCTGTTCGTGTGTTTTGTGTTTGCGGTTCTGTGGTGCCTTCTCTAAAATCTCCTACTTCCCCTTTCTCTCACCCTGAACAAAGGCCTCTGACCAAAATCCATTTTACCGGCCATAAAGCCAGGCCCCCTCCCCCCTCAGCTTCCATCCTGTCTCTCTCTGATCCAAGGTCCCCTGTCTGTTGGATGAAAGCCGCAGGCCTGCACCAGGGAACCTTCCTGTTCCGGAGAGTCCAGGACTCTCTCTGGGGTCCCTAACTGTGATCAGGATGCCCCTCAGGGTTACAGAACTGATGGGTACTATTGGGGACCAGGGGATGCCCTTCTCCTCTGTCTGTACCCCCTGCAGTTTGAGACACAATGGGAAGTCCTCTGTCCCAACCCCCAAAGGACAGTCCTTTGGGGTGCCTACTGACGACCTTACTGAATTGGGTTTTGGCTCCTGATCTCGGCCCTAAACGCCTGTTCTTTTTCTGTAACCAAGTTTAGCCTCAATACCAATTGGACAATGAGTGGAGTTAGCCAGAAAATAGCACTTTCGATTTTAACATTCTCCATAACTGCAACAACTTTTGTCAACAAACTCACAAATAATCAGAAGTCCCATATGTTCAGGGCTTTTTCTTTCTTTGCTCCTGTCCCTCTCTACTACCTATCCCTCTGCTCAAGGTCTCTTAGCCAAACACTCTCTTCATCAGGCCCCTGACAGTACTCCCATCTTTCTCCAGACCCCCTGATTCCTTGTCTGCAACCCCAGTAAAGCCTCCTCCAGATTCTGGGTACCCCTCACCATCACCTCCCTCTGCTACCCCCTCAACTCCCAAAGGCTGAGGCAACTGTGCCTCCGACACCCGTCCCCTCCCTGGAGCTAGACCCTTCAGACTCCCTGGAGTCTCTCTCTCTCTCTCCCCACCCCCTTCCCAGCTCCCTCCATGCTCAGCCTCCTCTGAGCCAACACCTGCAGCTTCCCACAGACCTCTCCCAGATAGGGAAGCAGCTTAAAGTGGCCTGGACTGAGAGAGTGGTCTGGTTCATGTTCCCTTCTCTCTCACTGATTTATCTCAGGTAGAAAAGCATTTAGGCTCCTTTTCTAATGATCCCACCACCTGTATTAAGGAGTTTTGATATTTAACTGAAGCTTATGATTTGTCCTGGCATGATATTTTTGTCATCCTTTCCTCTACCCTAACCGCAGATAAGAGGGAACGCATTTTTCTCACTGTTCAGCAGCACTCTGACCAGGTTCATTTACCCCACCCTGATCTAAGCAGTTCCCAGACAAAAACCTGGTTGGAGTTATCAAATTGACAATCAAGCAGGTAGGGAAAGATGTGCCCGCTGGGATAAAATGCTTCAGTGTGTCCTGGCTTGGCTTCAGGCCATTTCCCATATAGGAGTCAATTTTAATAAACTTAACAAGATCACACAAAAGCCTGACGAGAATCCAGCTGCCTTTTAAGCCACTTAACTAATGCTTTAACCCGAAAAGCCCTCAAATCCTGGTCCAAGATTTAGTGAATACGACATTCAAGGTTTTTAACAGCCACGAAGAGCAGGTAGAGTCAGCCTGTGATGCCTGGTTCCGGCAGAAGGTAAATTTTCAAACCCAAGCCTTAGTAGCAGCCCTATGGCAGGCGATGCCCCGCGGCCCCAAAAGGGCAGCGTGGGGTGGGGGTGTTTGGGAGCAATGACTGCCACCCGGTGCTTGCTTCAAGTGTGAAGATGGGCACTGGTCAAGGGAGAGCCCCAGGCCTGCAGCTCCAACCAAACTCTGCCCCGCATGTGGTCCAAGCAGACACTGGAAGTCCGACTGTCCTTGAAAAGCGACAGGCCCTTTGCGTCTCCACGTGGGGGGACCGTCCTTCCAATTCCTGACCCACCATTCGCCCTGCTGGAATTGGCTGAAGACTGAGGAGACCCTAAATGGATCCCCCAGGACCCTCGCTGAGCCTGGGGTATCGCTCAAGGTATCAGGTGAGTAAATTTCCTTCTTACACTCCTGACCTGCCCTCATTTTCAGGGCTAGGCAGTCCTTCCTCAATCTCAGTCATGGATATGGATGGCAAGCCTACCTGCCC
>NW_022107432.1:22707327-22709063 GCF_000313985.2 Echinops telfairi | reverse complement strand
GGGTTTAACTCTAAATAGACACCAGGTCATAAAGGACCTCCAACCACCAACTTCAGCTGAACAAACATAGTTCGTCCCCACCCAAAGGTTGAGAAGGGCAGCATTCCTAATCCACCCCTGTCTCTCTAGCCTCCCTGCAGTGACAGCTCAAGAGTGCCGTGAACATGATAATAAATCAGGGCTAGTAAGGCAAAGCATAGCTGTCTTCCTACCTGTCCTGGTAAACCTTAGTTTTGCCTCCTCCCTGGCAGCGGCAGAGATTTCTAGCAGAGCACTAGAGCACAGCATGCTCCAAACTCAGAACGTTAACAGACAACTCCAGCTGGTCAAGGACTCCACCTCAGAGTCTCTCTCCTCCTTACAGCAACAGCTTACATCCCTGGCACAGGTAACCCTTCAGAACCATCGTGCATTAGACCTGTTAACAGCTGACAAAGAAAGTACGTGCATGTTTCTAGGAAAAGAGTGTTGCTGATATATTAATGAGTCAGGAGTGGTTAAGCAAAATGTAGAAACCATGGCTGAAGAAATCAGAAGTCACCGCTGGGGCAACACAGCAATCACCTACTGGTTCCAAAACTCCGTTATGTCCTGGGTCATGCCTCTGGTAGGACTCCTGGTATTAATTTACTTACTGTTACTGTTTTAACCCCTTGTCCGTTTAAGTTCCTTCAAGAATGAATGAAAGACATATCCAATCTGACTGTTAACCAACTCTTGTTACATTCTTACAGCCCCCTCCCTACCTGCCATTGCTGGTCCAGCCCAGTCCAGCCCATAGCCCTCCCGGCATTGCCCCCGTACCAGCAAGAAGTAGTCAGATCAGATATTGATACCCCTTTATCACTAAAAAGGCTGGAATGTTTGGCTAAGCTGAATCAAGTCAGGGCTCTGCATGTGCTTCCCTGCATGTCCCCGAAGGTCAGCAGCAGAAGGCACCAAATAAGATAACAGGTGAAACCAGATGTTCCGGTTTAAAGAAAGCCACAAGGAGTCAACAAGCAATTCTCAGAGTTTCCAGACCCCATATGCTAATTGCCATAATTGTCATAAATTCCTCACCACCCCTTTAAAAAACCCCGCCCCCAGCTGCTGAACACGACTTCCCTGACCTATTGGCCTAGGGCAGGCATCCTCAAACTATGGCCCACAGGCCACATGCAGCCCACCGAGGACATTTATCCAACCCACCAGGTGTTTTTGCCCCTTTTGTTTTACTTCAAAATAAGATATGTACAGTGTGCATAGGAATTTGTTCATAGTTTTTTTAAAAAGTATAGTCTGGCCCTCTAACGAGTCTGAGGGAGGGACAGTGAACTGACCCGCTGTTTTAAAAGTTTGAGAACCCCTGGCCTAGGGCATGGAACCTCATCCGGGAGCTCCCCCGATAAAGCTGTTTCTGTTTCTGCTCTCCCTTGTCCTGTCAGTTATGTCTGTCCATCTCCCTGTACTTCAGGTTCACGTTTACACTTACTGCCAAATTCAGGGAGAAAATAGAAGCAATTTGAAGAGAATTTCCATAGACTTCCACTGCCTACCTGCATCTGTCTGCACACCACTCCTCCTGTAACTATGGATGAGCTGCCTGTGTCCTTGTCTTGGTAAACTCCTTCACCTGTACACAGTTCTCATCCCTTCTGCTCTCTATAACAACATACAAACGCCCCCTTCTGCACCTTCAGTGTGTCTGTTTCTATGGGATCCATCCCATCATACTCCCTCATCTTGAAATAAAA
>NW_022107432.1:22703547-22705069 GCF_000313985.2 Echinops telfairi | reverse complement strand
AGAACCTGTGTGTGAGGAAATATTAAAATCTATTCATTAAAGTCACCCCCTTTGGATATTTCCATTGTAGCAGCACTGCGATAGATAAGCAGGAGAAGACACTTGGGGAAGTCTCAGAGCCTTTAAAAACCCCTTTCCTCTTTTGTAAATGGGGAGACTAGTACCAGCCTCAGCCTTTGACAGGGTTGCTGTCAGGATAGAAGGAACTGGAGCGTGGAAAGGTGCAGGGTGGGCATGGGGGGGAGTCGGGGCGGAGCAGTTGCTGAGCTCTGGGCCATCCACGGGAAAGCCAGCTTCTTAGCCTGGGGTAGGGCAGAGGCGTGGGGCCGAGAGACAAGATGGGAGGTTAGAGTGGGATGTTTTTGACTGTGCGCTGGCTTGTCTTTATCAACGCTTTCTGTTTCAATAGCTTTGGAAATGCACCCACTACAACAGTGGTTCTCAACCTGTGGGTCTCGACCCCTTTGGGGGGTCGAAGGACCCTTTCACAGGAGCCGCCTGATTCATACCAATAGCAAAATGACAGTGATGAAGTAGCAACGAAAATTATTTTATGGTTGGGGGTCACCACCCCATGAGGAACTGTACGAAAGGGTGGCGGCATGAGGAAGGGTGAGAAGGATGGAAGTCCCCTACATACACAATCAGGTCTGTTTCATTTCGTTCTTAATGTAACATTACCTAGGATTTGCAAGAATTAAATGAAAGTGGTATTCACAGAAAAAAAAAAAAAAAGGACGGAAGTCCCTTGACATAAAACGCATTGCAAATCACATGCCTGGCTGCAAAACTGTTTCTCATAAACACACCCTCGTCCGAGTAAAGATCACCCCGGAGAAAGTTTGTTGTACCTCTGAGATTTTCAAGAACTCTCCCTCCCAATCGTGGATCTCTGGCAGAGACCCGTCTTCCTCCATGTAACTAAGGCCTTAAACCTTCACTTCATCCTTGACTCCTCTCTCTCCTCTGTTCCCTTAGTACAACTGGTCACCAGACCTTGTCCAGTCCTCCTTCCTAGGACCCGGGATTTGCTTCCTCCCGCTCCCCTAGCCCTTGTCTCCTCACAACCTCATACTCGGGCCACGTGGCTCCCTCCTAGACCCCTTCTCCCAGCACCCACTGCAGTGTACCTGAGGACCCAGGCTCTGTCACTCTGTTGGTATTCTCTCGCTCCCTGCCTTCGCAGTCTGGATTGGCTCCCAGGACTGTGTGATAGTTAAACAAGAGTACCAGAAGATGCTTCGAATCCTGGCATCGTCATCCACACCTTTCCTGAGCCTCCAAGCTCTTTGCTTAAATGGACATATGGAATCCGGGGCTCCATTCTAAGTGCTTCACAAACGTGAAGGCATCCGTAGATTTCATGCTTTGACACCATTTTACAGATAGGAAAACCAAGACACAGAGAACTTCAGGAACGTGGCCACATCCA
Source organism: Echinops telfairi (assembly GCF_000313985.2). Classification (NCBI taxonomy): domain Eukaryota; kingdom Metazoa; phylum Chordata; class Mammalia; order Afrosoricida; family Tenrecidae; genus Echinops; species Echinops telfairi. The sequence continues at coordinate 22,703,637 of NW_022107432.1, read as the reverse complement.
CGCAGCGGGCTAAGGAACAGAGGGGAACATAAACCCGGGCGTGCTGTTGAACGCTGGGAAAGTGACCAGAGAAAGGCCAGGGAGTGGACT
>NW_022107432.1:22700405-22702191 GCF_000313985.2 Echinops telfairi | reverse complement strand
TTTAGGAATGTCATAAAATGCCCAAAGGGCATGCCAACTTACCAGAAGCCTGAGCTCAAAGTCACTCAACTCCAGCTCTGTGGGTCCGCAAACCTAGCTCCCCCAATTAAGTGTCCAGAGGCACCCCACTCCACAAGCTAGCTTCCTGCCCTAAGGCTCTCTTTTGATCTCAGATGGGAAGCCCACCGCTCTGCCTTGGGCTCTGGCTCTTGATCCTGCTGCTGTTGCTGCCATTACAGCTGCTGCCTGGATCAAGAGGTTTGGTGCACAGGGACCTTGATGTCCAAGGGACACACTTCACTCCAGCTTTTCATTCTTGCTAGCAGTGAAATCCCCTTTCCTGCTTCTGCGCTGGCTCATTTGATACTCAGCAGTGGCAATGACCATTAGCCCTGTTAGCAAGCACTCACAACTGAATCATAGACTCCTATCAGGATCTTCCCCCACTAGATGATGTGGAAATTACTTGGGATGGCTCTTCTAGCTAGTCTATGCAAATAAGATGCAGACAGCGTTCAGAGATTGGCTAGCTTTGCCATTCTGTTGAGTATAAAAGGCATCCCGTGAACTTCAAGAAAGAAGAGCAAAATCCTTGCCTGAAGTGGCAGAGGCAGCAAGACACCAGAGACCACAGCCCAGAGACATGAAACAGAGCAGAGGAGCAACGGCAAGCCCTTGTGGCCGAGCAGTGGGTTGTCCTCTGGGTCCACAGAGCGAGTAAAGTTGAGTGCCTTTGGACAGGAGGCTGGCTGTCAGAGTGGGGTGCCCTTTGGGTATTTATCAGTGCCAACTTGCCTGAGCAGCCTGAAGGCCAAGGGATCATGTAAGTGCGACGCGAGGACCAGAGAATGTGCCTGCCAGCAGGGCTGCGAAGACACCAGGCCGACAGGAGGGCTGCATCCTCAACGCTTTGTAGCCTGGGAGCTTCCCCCAGAAACCCTCTCATCACGAGTGCTGCCCGTGAGTTCTGTGTGGTTAGGCTCATGGACGATCAAACCCAGCAAAGAAGCAGAGTGTTGTGGGAGGGCTGACTGGTGTCAGAACAGGGTGAAGGGCGTGACGGACAGACGGAGGCGGGTCTGACCTCGGGAAGATGTGGAGGGGGTTCTTCACGGGCAGACGTGGCCCCTGGGCCATTTTCTCACCCCCCTTCTCTAACTCACACCATCCAGACAAGGTCACTTGGTGGGAATTGCAAACACTGTGGCTGGAAGAACCGTATTCAATAACTCACTCCACTGCAGAGCCGGATGACTTTAGAGTTCTCTGAAGCCTGCCTTGGTGGTGTAGTAGTTATCTGTGGGGGTGCTGACCATGACGTCTGCAGTTTGAAACCACCAGCTACTCTGAGAGAGGAAGAGGAGGCTTTCCACACCTGTAAAGAGTTACAGTCTTGGAAACCCGCAAGGGGGGCGGGGGTGGACAGGTCTCCCTACCCTATAGGGTTACCATCAGTCAGAATTCACTAGATGGCAGTGAGTTTGGGTTGTTTTTTTTTTGTTTTGTTTTGTTTAACCATGACCTCTTTTGGGGGAAAGCTTCTAGACAAAGGAGGCTCATTTCTGACTTTGACCCCAAACCTCACCATTAGCCACCCCGCCCTAGAGCACCCTCCTTCCAACTCTTAGATTCCCTCACTTTGCTCACATTCATTTTCTGGTATCTGACAACCAGCCTCTCCTCTAGGCCCCTCCAGGCTCACAAGGTCTCCTCCTCCTCTCTCCTCAGCCTCCTTTTTATCCAGTGAACTTTAGCAAATCCAAGCAAAATCAAAGTGCATAGGCCA
>NW_022107432.1:22695561-22699973 GCF_000313985.2 Echinops telfairi | reverse complement strand
AGGGGCAGGCACATCAGTCCTTGTCCTCACCAGGCAAAAGGCCATCATCCACCTGCTGGTCCTGTCCTCTCACTGCCTTTCCCAGCCAGGGCTGGTCAGCCCAACAAGTGGGAGCCTTGTGTAAGAGCTCTGTGGGGGAGCCATGCCTAACCCTTCCATGAAGCAAATGCCCCCACCCCACCCCCACCTCTACCGCCTTGACTTGTTTTCTGTCCTCCTCTCCACCCCCACTGCCCCTCCTGCCTGACAGCAGAGTTGGATCCAGCTGCTCCGGGGCTGAAACCCAACCCCAGCCATTGTTCCCACCTTTCGGCTGTGCTTGACTGTGTGTCTTGGCACAGCCTACGCTATGCGTCAGGGAGCGACAGTGCCAAGACTCAGGTCCTGGACGCCGTGCCTGGAGTGCCGGGGAAGATCTAAAACCTCTTTTCGGGCAGAGAGGAAGCTGGGCGAAGGGAGATGCTGGCTTGGGGTTCCCTAAGCGGTGGTGGAAGGGGAGTCTTTGCGGTCACATGGCTGGTGTCCAGAATGTGAAGACTGGACCCCCATCCATTTAGAACCCTCAAGGTGTGCAGATAGCTGTCCTGGCAGGGCCAGAGGACCACCCCTGTGCAGGACGCTCAGTGTAAAGCGAGGCTGTACCAGGTGTTCACGAGTTAACCAGGCCCCTTTCACCTTCCAAGGCTGCCAGCGGGTAGGTGAGGCCTCAGACTCCTAGAGGGTCTCGCTCCAGCACATCCAGTAGCTGCCATGGGGGGCCCTTCACGCTTCGAGAACCTGGGTCTCCTCTCTTGGCCTTTCCCAGATAACACTTGCCGTGGGCAACTGAGCACGTACATTTGAGGCCAAGTGGCTGGCGATGACCCAAAGGACTAGAGAGATGCTCCCCTGTGAAGCAGCAAGGAGACTGAGGGGCACAGTCAGAGGGAAGCAGGGCCTGGCCAACGGGATGCACGGCTGCTGCTTCCGAATTTTCTGAGTTTGAGATTGGAGAGGAGGTGAGGTCAAAGTCTGAGATGCAGGGAAAGACCAGCTCTGCCCTCAAGGGAGACAGTGGAGGCTGGGGGCACCTGGAGTCGGGAGATGGTTGATTCCACCCGAAGCCGGAGAACAAGGCTGGCTAGCAAGCAATCACAATCACGTAGAGATGTGTGGCTTTAAAATTCCATTTGTTTGGCTCTCATCAAACGTAACATTCCCTTCGGAGAAAGGCATTTGCATAGAATAGAAGCTCATCGACCAGGGTGGCATCTGTGGGCTTTCACTCAAGGCAGACTTAGGAAAGGAGGCTCAGGGAAAGCTAGGGCAGTGACTACATGATCCCCGAGCTCAGAGTCAGAACAATCATGTACACAGGACTCGGCACGTCTAATCAGGGTTACAAATAAGTTTGGAAACAGCCTCCTGGTTTCAGGCTATTCGTAGACAAATAATGTCAAACGTAACCCCAAAAAGCTCCCCTGACCTAAGGCCCTTCCAGCTGTCAGGATGAACCTTCTAAAGGCCTTTTGGACTGAGCCCAGCATGGCTTCAGCTCCTTCCCAGTACTTCTCCACTACCAGGAGCTCACAGTGCTGTCTCTGTCGAAGACCCACTTCTTTCCCGAAGCCCTTTTCTGCCTACATAGAATTGATGAGTCCAACCCCATACTTCATGCCAACACATTCATGGCAGCTGGGAGAGTGAGTCTAGATCAAGGGAATCCGAGAAGGAAATGCCTTGCGCCCAGGTGGCTCATGATCTGGGAATGCTTGCTCACATGGTGCAGGTCGTACCTGCAGCACGAACCAGGACCCTGGGGGCATCAAGGGACAGCCATGGGCACGCTGTCGCCTTCCAGTCAATTTGGACTCACGGCAATCCTTGTGTGGGAGAGTGGAACTCTGCTTCGTAGAGTTCTCACAGCAGTTTCCAGAAGTAGACTAGGTTCTACGTTGCACTTTGGTGGGTAGTACTATTAAAAACGTAGGAATGGCCATCTACCCTGCAATTATTGGTCTCTCCTCTTCCAGAGGAGACAAGAGGGATGGACATGGAAACGCATAAGGGATCGGTCCAGTGGCCTGATGGTCCACACAAACATCAGTCTCCCCACCGGAACTGGCTGCCACGACTAACACTCTTAAAAGGATCACATTAGAAGGTTCTGGATAAACTCAACCCAAACCCACTGCCATCGAGTCGATACTGACTCATCGCGACCCTGCAGGACGGGGTAGAACTGCTCCTGTGAGTTCTGTGACTGCAATCTTTACGGGAGTAGAAAGCCCTGTCTTTCTGCCTCGGAGGGGCTGGTGGTTTTGAACTGCTGGCTTTTCAGTTAGCAGCCCAGTGCGGAACCACTACACCACCAGGGATTCTAGAAGGGCCTGGACAGAGTGGGAGAAAATGTGGAACAAGAACTCAAAATCGCAAGCGAGATCAGGCTTACTGGTCAGAGACAGGTGAGACCCTCAAACTATAACCCTTCTCCACCTTCACGTTTGGAAGGGAACTCATCCCTGTGGTAGAATAATCCAGCCTTTGAAATCAAAAGGGCAGCATTTACCAGAGGACAGAGTGTGGAGGACGAGGAAAGAAGGGAGGCTGAGGCCAGAGAAGAGTGGGGGAAGTGATGGCACCAGGAAGGGACTACAGTGGAAGAGCTGAGTCAAAATGTATTTGAATTGTTGAATGTTAAACTGATGATCGGCTCTGTAAACCTGCACCTCATACCCAATAAAAAATCAAGAATAAGCAAACACCAGACCGCCACTATTTCTGAAAACCCTGAAGGCCTGCGAAGGCACGCTCATTGCCCGCGTCTTTGAAATGACAGTGAGCAGGGACCTGACCTAGGAAATGGACGGACGGGGAAGCGTGTGTGCACCTGTCCCTCCACAGAAGGGGCATGAGCGATGGGGCAAGTGGGCTCCCTGTATTCAGAGAACGTCATCGCACAGACCCTGAAAGTTGAAAGTTCTGGCAGACTGCGATTTACTTATTTTTAAACAGCAACGACAACAGATGTGTTTTGTTGTGTTTACTGACACCTTTGTTGTTTCCAGAATGAATGCCATTTCAAATATGTGGTCCATGAGTTTGTTTCCTTGAGAGTACAAGAGCCTCCCTCCCCTGTGGGTCCGAAGGGCAGAGAGGGGATCTGGGGGAAGATAGTCACTTATGAAAGAAAAAGAGGTTCCCACCCTTTTGTCTTCACGTAGGGTTTTCTTTCTTTCTTAACAGAAAACAAACAAACAACAGTAGCAACAAAAACAACCCTGAGTCTGTGGCCTTAGATTCCCACCAGCTACCACATTTTGAAAGCACGGTATGGGTAAGAGGTCCCTGAGGGGCACAGTCAGTTCGCACCTGACTGTTCACCTTAGAGGAGACCTGGTGATGAAGCCAGTTACAGAGTGGGCTGCTAACCACAAGGTCAGCAGTTCAAACCCACCGGTCTCTCCGGGGGAGACTCATGCCCATGTCTGCTCTGTAGAGATTTAAAGCCTCAGAAACTCCACACATCGATGGCAGTTTGATGGCAGTTCAAACTCACCAAGAAGTTCTGTGGGGAAAACGCCTGCTGACCTACTTCTATAAAGATCACGGCCGAGACCACCCTATGCACTACTTGGGAACACATGGGCTCTCCATGGGTCTACATTTTGGGGGTTTTGTTTCTTGGTACAGGCAGTCGGGGTGGGGTGGGGCTTGTTTTAGCCTCTGAGATGGCTTTCGTGTAGTTTTACCCATTTAAAAAAATATGTGTGGGCTAGGAAAGCAAGGGCAGCATGGGCAATAAAGGTAGTTGGATCCAGGAAGTACTGCTGAGGTTTTATCTCTGTGTGATGATAGGGGGAGGATTTCTGCGGTCAGTCCCAGGAGGGGACAGGCCTGGCTCCTGTTCCTGTCCCTAAGCCCAGGGAAAGGGGACACCTCTCGGCTGTGAAATGTTGATGAGCTGTGGAGGGGAGAGGAACAAGGGGGGCAGATGGAGTTCCTGAACAATTGTTCCGGCTGTCACCAGAGAGCATAAGCAAGAGGGAGCACTGGATAATTTATAGAGGAACAGGTGCAGAGGTATCTCCGGAACCATCTGGCCGGGGGGCCTGGGTTCGGGTAGATGCCCTCTTGGGGTCTGGGTAACTTTGACCGCCAGCCCACCCTGCTCTCAACCTGGCCTTCTGGCTGTCCTCGGGCTTTCCCAGGAGGCCTGGGCCCACCTGTACTCGCCCCCTCCCTCCTTTGCTGAGCCCAGAGGCTCTCTTTGTTACCATTCCTGATAAGGCCAAGTCTGGCCTTGGAGCCTGTGACTTCCACCTCTACACCTCCTAGTTTTTGGTATTCTCACCCAACACCTCCACTGGGTTCCACAATCCACCCCCCACTCACTTCTGTGTCGCTTATTCACCCAGTGAGCACTTGAGCAA
>NW_022107432.1:22686840-22692807 GCF_000313985.2 Echinops telfairi | reverse complement strand
TTGTTGTGGGATTGGAGTAGTCGGGTCGGGAGGCGAGAGTTGGGGGGATCGCGGAGACCCTCGCACGGAGTCGGGGCGCAGGCCGGAGACGCCGTGGGGTCAGGAAGAGGAGCTGGAGTCGCGGCGGGTTGGAGGCGGAGAGGAAAGGGGGAGGGCAGGGGGCCTGGGACCCCGTGGGCAGTCTGGGGGCGGGAGGACCCAGTCGTGGGTGTGGTGTCGGGCCTTGGAGACTCAGGCACAGATGGGAGGGGAATTCCCGACCCCAGAGGAGAGCCTCTGGAGGCAGGCTGGAGGAAAGGCCCCAGCGGGGCTGTAGCGGGACTGCTGCCCAGAGGCTGGTGGGAGGGGAACGGGGAGCGACCTCGAGAATGCTGGGCGGGTCTGCTAAGGAGGGCACTAAAGCCACTCAAATGCCCTTTTCCGGGCGTAGGTCCGCCTTTCCACAGCTCCTCATCCCAGGCAGCATCGTTTGCCCCAATTTCAGCCGAAGACTCAGGGGCCCCAGGGACTGCGCACATTCCAAGTGCCTGCTTGGGAAGAAGCGGAGGTAGCGACTTGGCGCAGCCAGTCCCCAGAGCGGGTAAGGTGGCGGGCCACCTGCGACAGGCTTCGGGTTGGCAGCGTGCATGGGCTGTGGAGTGATGCTGAGAACTATAGAGTCTGAGAGGGAAGCGCTTCTAGAGCGGTTGTCGTTGGTATCTTGCCCCTACCTAAGTCTTCTGTGTGGGTTCCAGGCCGGTTTTTGAGAGGTGGGTGTAGCATGCAGCCTTGTGTGATGGAGCGTGAGCAAGGGCCCAGAGCTCCGACTGAACGTATATTTCTAAAGTGTTACCAAGGTAGTGTATCTCATATTTTCGGTTTGCCATTGTATCTGCTAGTTTTAGGTGTACCGTTCAGTGGCATTGTGGTCACAGTGTTGTACAACCCCCACCCCTATCTCTTTTCAGAACCTTAGGCTGAAAGTACTCTGACACACATCCATCTTAAGCCATTTCATCACCTTCATTCAGGCAGCCTACCTGGGAATGAAGACGTGTATGCTTTCAGGAGAAAGCAACTTTCTGATGGCGTCGGCTGGTACCCGTTGTCACCAGCTCCTGAAGGATTCTTTCTTGCTGCTTGTCTACTTCATTTGCTCTTTTCTTTTTTTCTGTCAAGAGGGGCTCGTTAGAGTTCCTTTGGGATGTGGATTTGTTAGGAAGGGGAAAGGAAAGTCAGGTGGGAAAGAACAGGATGGGATGGGGGAGAAGCAAGCAGGGCAGCTTATGGTAAGAGGGCAAGTTGACTGATGTGAAGCTCTGGGAATGTTTATTCCATCACTTCCTGTGACCTGAGACCCCTGATTTAGGAGATCCAGATAAAGGTGCACTACAGTTGGGACCAGTGTGCTAATGGAAGGAAAGGATTATGGAGCTTGCCCTGCCATCTTGAGTTCATTTTTTGTATATGGTGTGAGGTGGGGGCCATTCTTCATGTTCCTGCAAATGAAATGCATGTGGTGTGAGATAGGGGCCCTATTATTTTCCAGCACCATTTGTTAAAGTCATTCCCCCATGTAATGATCTTCAACCCTTATGTCAAAGATCAGTGTCCATAGGTGGATAGATTCAACTTTTAGGTTCTCAGTTCTGTTCCATTGGCCATTGTGGTTCTTGGCTTTCTACTTGAGGAAGCAGTTACAGTCTTCCACCCTGTCCTACAGGGAGGTCATGAGTCAATTTGACTCGGTGGCAGTGAGTTTGGTTTTTTTAATTTGGCAACAATACTCTTCTGGTAAATTTCTTCTCTTCCTTTGTATTCTCACACACACAAAACGCTTTCCTGGTGAAACCAAGCTTGACATGAGAGATAGTGGACTTAAAGTTGGGAAACAAGGGAAGGGGGTTGGAGCCAGAAAGTAGACCCTCTGCGGTCCTCCCTTCCTTTGGTGCCCTGGGTTATGCCTCAGCCAGAGTTGGGAGCAGCTTGCTAGAGAAGCCTGTTCAGGGCCATGATTGGACTGAGGGGGATATGCTTTGACTTGGGACTCCACACCATCCTCTCCCCCCCTCAACAAAAGGCTTACACTCCCAGACAAACCAACCCAAATCACAGTTACTGGGCCAGCTTCAGTACTTTCGTGTATCTGACGGGCTGATAGTAAATGAGCTGTGACTGCATTTCTAGAAGGTTGGAGATCTTCTTTTTGTGACTGTAGCCAGCCAAGACCGTGTGGCCGAGCCCACTTAGTCGAGAGTAGCACAGGCTCGTGCCCAGGCTGCCTCGTTTTTAGCTCAGAGCGTTGCTATCTGTAGCCCTGTTAACCTTCCCAAATTGCTTATATGTGCTTCATGACCCGACTTTCTTACCTGTCCAATGGAGTACCCATCTCAAAGGCTTTTTCGTGAGGGTTAATATATTAATACCTTTAAATGCTTAGCCCAGTGCCTGACACTCAGAGAGTACTTGTCGTTTTGTTAGTCAGATCTCAGCGCTGACTTCATGGTTCAGTCTTGTGTGTTTGGGCTACAGCCTTGTGTGGATGGTAGTTGCCACTGTGAAGCCACTCCCTCCTCATGGTGATTGGTGTGCAAAGTAAAACTGCCCCCTAGGGTTCTCAGGGCAGCGACCTTTCAGAAGATCGGGCTGATCTTGCAGCGTGCCTCTGGGTGCGATCAAACGCCAACCTTTTGGTTAGTTGGCAGAGCATGTTACTACCTGCCCCCCCGCCGGGCACTCCTTGCTTTACTGTGTGGTTGTTCGGTGCCATTGAGTCGGCTCTGACTCATAGCAACCCTGCAGTGTCCAGAAGATCCAAAGGACACCCCTCTCCCTACCCCACCCCCCCACATGTCCTGCGGCCACTTTCATAATTGTTAGGTTTGAGTGCCTTGTTGCCACTCCTTCTCTGCCAGTTTGTCCTACTGTGGCGCTGGTGTGTTGCTGTAATGCTGGAAGCCCTTTCACAGGTATTTCAGACTCCAGGAATCACTCGAGGTGTGAGCAGGTTTCAGCTGAACTAGACTGAAGACTGCTGAAGCTTCTAGACCGGTTGGTGCTGTGAAATCGGTTCCAATTCAAAGTGGCCTCTGTACCACAGAATGGGATACGGGCTGGTCCTCACCCTCCTCAAGATTGTTCTGATGTTTGAGCCCAACGTTCACAATATTTTGCTTCTGTTCATTAGGTTTTCAGTAATTGACAGTGTCTCGGGGCTCTCCATAGGGTTTCAGTGCTTAATTCCTCTGAAGTGGACAGTCTGTTCCCTCTTTAAAGTCCAGAAACTGCTGAAACCTGTTCACTTTGGGTAACAATACCTGGGCCATAGCCTTCAGGCTCACAGCAATACACAAGCCACCACAGCAAGACAAACTGACAGACCAGTTGGTGGAGGGCAGACTAGGAAGAAGGATTGGGAGGGATTTAGCCAGTGGCTGCTTTCTTTTGTTCTTATCAATAATAATAAAATATATATTTAATAATAATATTTTTAATAATCATTGGGAGCTATTATAACAATCCATAATTCAGTTTGATCAAGCATAATTTTACAATTGCTACCACCTCAGTTTCAAAACATTTTCTTTCTTGAACTCTTTGAGATCAGCTCTCTTTTATCCCCTCCCTCCCTTACCCTAACCCCCACCCCCCCAGGAACCCACTGATTGCTTTATGAATAATGGGACCTGAGGCTCCCCTGGAAGTAGAACATAGCTTTTTTCTGCACTGTGGTGGAGTTATCCTCCTAAGCAATCTAAAGTGACTTTCAAATGCCAGCGATTTCTTGCTGTGAGGTTATCGGATTATTGTCTTTGCACGCGAGCTATAGTGACGATGGTGAGTGCTATGGGGAGGCAGAGATGGCTGCGCACTTGGCTGTTAGGGCACTTGTGGGAGAAAGGCCTGTCCGTCTATCTTGGAAAGGTCACAGCCACTGAAAACCCAATGGAGCTCAGTTCTGCTCTGAAACGTGTGGGGTCGCCCTGAGTCCCAATCGATCAACTGATGCAGACTCCAAACACTGCTGTGGGGTATGCCGACTGACTCATCGCCACCCTAGAGAACCGGGTAGAGCTACTGGAGTCGAGGACCTCGTCTTTCTCCTGCAGAGCTGGTGGGTTAGAACTGCTGACCTTGTGGTTAGCAGCCCGATGTGTAACCCACTCAGCCACCAGGGTTCCTGAACTCTGCCGGCAAGTTGTCTCCGACTCACATTTTAATTGCTTGGCACTGTTTGTGGTAAATGCTTGACACGGGTTAATGACTTTGATATCCTTCCCAACTGTGAAGTGGCTAGTATTAACAAATGTTACAGATGAGAACATGGAGATGTGCAGCAGTAAAGGACATTTCCTCAAGGTTACCCAGCTGGAAAGTAACAGCTGAGACTCAAACCCAGGCACCCGGGCTGACTGGCCTTTCAGCCTTCGCTTGTATTGTTAATATGCCAAGTGGCGGTTTACATGTCTTGGTTTCTGACCCTATCCTGGATCATGTGTGTTGGTCCTGGCTTAATTTATGCATATAGTGAAAAGATTTGGGGTTATCCAAAAGAACCCAAACATGTATGAGTAGAGCTCTCACCCTGTGCCCCCTTCTCCCAGAAACAGAAACTGGTGCAGGGACGGCGGGGAGGGAGGGAGCGCTCTGGGCCGGGCTAGCCAAACCTTGGCTCTCCCCTCATAATTCAGTTTGGCCACTGCCCTTTGGAGGACTTCACTCGCACTTTGATCACCATCATTAGTGGTTGAAATAGCCTTTGTGTTAAGTGTACAGACAGTCTCAGTGTCTGTTTTAAACAGAGCACGTAGCAAACCACACAGGAGGGGGAGAAAACAGAACATGAAATTTGAAACACCTCCCGTCCCCCAGGTTGAGGGGAAGAGCGTGGAGAATAGGGGTGCTGTGCCGAGGCTTATGTCTGAGAAGGTTCCTCATTCAGGCAGAAGGCCCTAGCGCAGCCTTGGGGCAGAGGCGTGCAGCCTGATTGACTGGCTTTCCTTTGGCTGTTTGTGCGGCTCACTCTTCCCCTCCTACTGAGTCACGTCCTGTCTCTTTACCATGCCCTCGGGACCCATCTTTTCCCTCTACCTGGGACTCCACACCCTGCAGTGAGGGGAGCCACGTGCCTGGGCTCTCACCAAGTTTCAGAGAAGCCAGGACCAAGGAGGATTCTTAACCAACCCTACCCAGCTCTGGGGCGAGCTTTGCTGGTCAGTGTGATTTTGAAGTCGAGCAGTATGTGCCAATCTCTGCTCCCCTCCAGTGACTCTCAGGAGCCACGTGCCCCAGGAGCTTGTGTTTGATCTTGATCTGTGCTGCAGCAAGCCTGCGTGCTGAGACCCGTTCCTCTCCCCAGAGTGCGCCTTGATAGGAGTCCTCCGCCTCTCTGGATTCCGGTCACATTTAGTAACTGCATGGAACTGCACAGCAAAGTGAGGGCTGATGGAATCTGAGCCCACTCCTTCACTCCCTCTGTCTTTTGTCATGCTATTAAAAAAATGTTCTCCTCACAATGCCTCTCATTCATGCATTATCTGTGACTCGAGTCCCTTCACCTCTTCCTTATCACCCCACCGTATGCTGAGTGCCAAGGACCTCTGGGCAAACCCCCTGTTTCTCATCTGGATTCAACCTCTTAGCAGCTCCTGGAATGTATCAGGCCTCCCTTTCTAACGGCGGGCCTTTTGCACACGCAGGCCCTGCTGTCGAGTGCATTTCATGGTCTCTTCCCCCCTTCTTCCTTTACCTTCCTCTTTGCCCTTCAGTCTCAGCTTGAATGTCACCCCCTTTAAGACCCTGCACCCCACGAGAGCCCTTCTTCTGTACTTCTAAACACTTACACATAAACCGACCCAGCCAAACCCACTGCAGTCCAGTTGGTTTTCACAGCAACCCTGCAGGACAGAGTAGAACTGCCCCAAGGGCTTCCAAGACCGCACTCCTTGGAAGCAGACTGCTTGGGCCCTGGAGCTGCCGGTGGGTTCA
>NW_022107432.1:22684606-22685781 GCF_000313985.2 Echinops telfairi | reverse complement strand
TCTTACCAGCATGACGGTAGGATGAGCACTCAGTAAATAGATGCTGAGTGAATGAACGTCATTTGGGAAAACTGGGTAAGCAAGGGCTTTGTTACATTCAAGCTCGAATCGACCCTTCGGCTTCTGCCGGCAAGCAAGGAGCGCTTTTACTGCAGGAGTAAAACCGAGAGCGTCTCCTTTCTTGGAATGCAGCAAGAAGAACATGGAATTGGGGCATCCCCAGGGTGTGTCCTGTGCAACATGAGCTGGGCACACTGGCCTCTTTCGCTCCTGGCTGGGTCATCATGGTGGGCATGACTGGGGGCGGTGGATGGTGGGTTTGCAGTGTCGTTCAGGCTGTGGGTGGGGTGACTGGGTGGCATAGATTCAGGATCCACGTCCCCTAGTGTTTTCTGAACTGCAGAGCCTTGGGTGAAACGGAGAGTAGAACCCCTGATGGGAGCCGAGAGGCATGGTCCATTCTTGGCCTTTTGTTGTTCGCGCAGGAGATGGGGGCAGTCCTTCAGGCACCGATTCCCAACACACACCAAAGGAGCCTGTTCACCGTGTGATGCCGTGTGGTGGTCCAGGATGAGTGCCCTGTCAGATGAAGAGGGTGTTGGCTCTGACTGCAGCCGGCAGCCTCGGCTGCCCCTTAAGCCCCAGCCCTCGATGGGCCCATCGCTGTGCGCTCTCCGGGGACGTCCCGAGCTGTGGTGTTGGTGTCTCTCACCCGTGTCCCCCACTTAGGGACAAGATCGGTTTTCAGATCTCTGATGGCTGTGCATGTAGCCTATATGCCGTGGGTGCTGCTGATGAGCAGTCCTGGCCACCATGTGACCCAACCCAGCCCTGCCCCCGGGGAGACCAGAGCAGATGGAGAACACTTTTAGGGGAGGAAGGCCTTACATAAACAAAAGGGGAAAGAATAATTAACAATAGCACTAGTAACTCCTTTTTCGTTCCTGGGTTGGATGACCTTGGTTTAAAGGAGTTTCCAGGTGGTTGGATTCAGCTGACTCCCTTTTCAGCCTTTTCCTGTCCCCCTGGCGCGTCCCTCTGCCAGCAACCACTGCCACTGAGTCGATTTCAACTCAAGCCACCGTCCGTAGGGCTCCCAAGATGTTAACTTTCTGGAAGCAGACAGCCTTGCTTTCTCCTCAGGAGCAGATGGTGGGATTGAACCCCGACCTTGT
>NW_022107432.1:22666630-22684465 GCF_000313985.2 Echinops telfairi | reverse complement strand
CCCCCCCACCAGGGCTCCCTAAGCTAGCTCTCAGTCACTGCCCTCAGTCAGTTCTGACTCAGAGCGACCCTGTCGGACAGTAGAGCTGCCCTCATGGGTGTCCAGGACGGTAACTCTCTATGGGTGTAGAATGCCCGGTCTTTTCTCCCGCAGAACAGTTGAGGTTCTGAACTGCTTGCAGCCCAACACATGATACCCCCACCCCACCCCACCCCCGGCTCCTCCCTAAGAGGAGGCAAAGCACCCTGTGGGAAATGTCTCCTGCTCGGTTAGCCTCTCCTAAAAAGTCTTTGGCTGCCGGCACCCTCTCCGCTACTGATTAAGCACTCTTCTACGTTTGGGGTGACTGCTTGCTTTTCTGGCTGTATTATTTTGTGGGTTCCCTCCCCTCATCTAGGGGGTTCTGTGCTCACAGCCAGGGTTTACTACAGCGTGGCTAGTGCTCAGGCGAATCCCAAGGGGGGAGCCCAGTAGCTATTCAGTGAGGTGAAGCAGTCTCCCTTGGCTGGGGACCCTGCCTTTTCTTCCCTAGGCACCTCTTGGCCGGCCAGCGTGACAAACTGCTTGCTATGTGACACAGACTTGAGAGGGGTTGCGGGTCAGCGGAGCCAGATGGTGGTGGTTCGGAAGGCTCCAGGGGTGCCGGAGTAGGAGGGGAAAGATTTGGAACCCCGGAAACCAGAAGGAGCAGTTCTGCTTTGCCTCATCAGATCTCTGGCTGTTGGAATCCACTCGATGGCTGTGAGTGTTTGGGTGTAGGTGCTGTCTGCTGCAGTAGCATTTAGAACCCTTCAACTCGTTTCAGCTCAGAGTGCTAGGTGCCTGGGGACTGTCCCCACCCCCTAAAGGGAGGGACTGCCTCCAGGGAAGTCCACCAAGGCTGGAAATGCCAGACTTCCTCTAGGCCTGTGGGCTAGAACCCTGGGCGTTGCGGTTTGGGGTACTGAGCGACGAGTGGCCTCTCTGCCCCTTCCCAGCTAAGCTGTGTAGGGAATTCCCGTATTGGAGGCCTCCAGTTAAAGGTCTTTATCTCAGGCAGGCTTCCCGTGGCTCCCTGGGGGAAGATTACTCTTCTTGATTGGCGTTGGAATTGGAGACAGGAGACTGGGATGCTGCCCTACGTTTGCCCGTAGTCTGGGCAAGACTTGTCTTCTCGACAGCATGGTAGTACTGCCCACCAGATTGTGAGGACCATGGGAAAGGGCACGGGGGCGGCAAAGCCCAGGATGCAGGTGGAGGCTTGTTAAAAAATTTTATTTTATTAGGGGCTCATACAATTCTTATCACAATCCATACATAACATCAGTTGTGTAAAGCACACTTGTACATTCATTGCCCTCATCATTCTCAAAACATCTGCTTTTCACAAGCCCCTGGTATCAGCTGCTCATTTTTTCCCCTCCCTCCCCGCTCCCCCCAAGCTTCCTTTTTGTAAAACACCAGCCCTGCAGTTGTTTCTGCCCTCACCCAGCTCAGCCCCAAGACTGGGAGCTCCTCCTGCTAACTGTTTTGTGTATCTTCTAGTCAGGGTTGTTCCTGGTTATGCCTCAGCATGCACTGTCTTAAAAACCCACAGCTCAATCCTAAGACCTGCTGCCCTTCAGCGCACTGCTCTCTCTGTTCCCTTGGTAAGCTGCCCAGCGGTAGACGCGTGCTCGCTGCAGTCTGAGAGGGGTCTGCCCAGAGCCTTCCTCCCAGGCTTGGGGGCTTTCGCCCTGGCTGGCTCCCTGGGAGGGCTGCAGACTGGACTAGAAGCTCTTGCAACAGCAGGCACCCTGCTTCCCTCTGTGGGGGTGGTTTTGTGTTCTGAGATGAGACTGGCCAACATGGAGTGCCCTTGTGGGAATCGGGACGAGACAAACAGGGTGAGCACCAGGGTGGCCTTTCACCTGAGAGTCTGCCCTCCACCCCTCGTTCACAGAAAACGTGTCTGGTCTGGCAGCTCCCGTTTCAGTGCAGAACGCGTGCCTGGTTTCTGGACCAGATCACTTGCCGTTCCACCTTTGAAAGCCAGCCAGCACCGGCTCTGTGTCCACAGGGTCTGGGGATGGGGCTCTGAAGGCACCTGCCAAGGGCTGCACGGCCTTTTCAGTGTAGGGAAGAGGTCTGGCCCCAGGAGAAGAGTGGCCTTCTTTGTCTTCTGGATGACGGCCTCCTCTCTCCATGGCCAGGCCTCGGCCTGTTGAGACTCAGGGCTGCTGTGGGAGCCTGGAGGAGAGCCAGGGAGTAACTGTCGGGAAGTCCTGATTGCCTTCTTCGTGACCTGCACCTGGGAGAAGGGCCAGGCCCATGGGAGGCCACCGTCCCGCCGTCCTGTGATCCCAGAGGCTGTGCTTCTGTAGCTTCCTTGGCGTGTGGACACCTGGCCCGCATCCTGGGGGCTCTCATTCGCCGGGAGCCCCTAAGCCAGGGTGTGCTGTGGCCAGGGTGGCTCCAGAGGCTTTGGGAAAGAGTGTGTCGGCCATCCCCTGGACTTCCTGTGAGGGCCGGGTCGGCCTTCCTGGGCACTGCTCGTGCTGAGTGTGTGCAACCATTCCTCTTGGAGTCCGGGCAGCTCTGTGGCTCCCGGGGGTGCCTCTGGCTCTCTCAGACCCTGTGAGGTGGCCGTGTGTCACCCCTTGCCTTTGCCAGACTGGCCTGGCTCCGATCTGGGTCCCACACTGCCCCCATTGTCCTGTGGGCTCCGCTGCAGCTCTTGTTGGCAGCCTCGGATCCCTGGGCTGGTCCCCTCCCTCCCCGCTCTCGGCGCCCATGGGCGGTGGTGGGGTGGACTGTGCTGGCACCGGCCGGGGATGGGTGGCAGCTGCAGCTGTGGGTGGCTTTGTTCTCACAGCCTGGCTCTCTGTGTTCCTGACTGGCCTTCCCGGGGCCGTGGTTCAGCCTGGCAGCAGTGGGCAGGGAGCTGCCCCCCGCCCTCCTCCCCAGCAGTAGCCCCCTTCTGTCCTTTTGGTTGGCTAACCAGAGCCTGAGGACCTGAGGTCAGTGGCCGGGCCCTCTGGATGGCAGGGTGAGTACAGTACTGTTTCCCGTTGAGGAGAAGCCCCCCGAAGGCCTGGTGAGAAGTCAGCTGTTCCCATGAGGGCCAACCATGGGGACTCGGGGGCTCCCCACAGCCTGGCGTCCCTTCTGCTCTCTCTCTGCAGCTCCCAGACGTGGCTGTCTGTTTCTATGGAGTGCCCGGAGGGTGGCTGCCATGAGTGTGGATAACCGTGCTCCCCGGGAGAGCTGGCTGGCTGGGGAGAAGACACTAACCCTGTGAGTCTGACCCCGGCCAGCTAACCTGTGCTGAGGGTGCCTCCCACCGTGCTTCTGCCTGCACCCCTCCTCTCCCCACTCCCCCACGCTTGGTCACATTCTCTTTAGCTGGCATCCTGCTGGTTCCTCTGCCCTCGTGTCCCTCCTGCCCACTGGGTTCTTCCAGGGTGAGGAAGTGCCCCTCGCCCACTCTCCGCATGTCCTCCTTCCTGCCCACCTGGCAGCCTGCTGCTGGAGTCCCTCTCTCGCCCTCTCCCTGCAGTGTGCCCAGCATTGGCAGAGGTCTCTGTTCACTGTCTGTGCCCGTTAGCACCGAGGGCTGTGAGAGTGCCCCAACACTGGGCTGCCACTGCCACTCGTGCCGCTGGGACAGCTGAGACAGGCGTGGGGCGGGGAAGGCTGGGGAGGGTCTGCACTGATCACACCCAGGACGGCAATTGTGCAAAGTTCTCGGTCGGCATGGGAGAGGGTGCTGGAAACTGTGACTTGACTGTGGGGAGTTTCACGGAGAGAGAGGGAAGCCCCCATAGGATGAGAGCCACAGCCCAGAACCAGGTACCCACCGAGAGGCCCCTCCTATTGGTGACCCTTGCTCAGGGAGGTGGAGTGGGCGGGGTTTGGTCCTCCACCCCCTTCCATGTCTGGAGGTTCGGGTGGACTTTAGCCAAGAAGAGCTGGGAGGGACACCTCAGCCAGAGAGGGGGCAGGCTCTGGCTTTGAACTACCCCATTGATGGGCCCAGAGGCCCTGACCTCAGAGTAGGAGACCGGTGAGTGTCGCCTGCACAGGGGTGCCCCTGCTGTGAACCCCTTCTCTCTCTGACTTGGGAAGGAGCAGGGATCTAGAGAGCACAGGGAAGCCTGTCTCTGGAGGCCACGCTGAAAGCCCTGAGCGATTCTGGCCTCCGTGGGCTGTTAGCATGGGGGTGCTGCAGGGGGTCCTGGGGACTTTGAGTAGGGGTCAGCGGGCTGGTTTGTGTGGCTTGTCTCTGATCAGGAACGTGGAAGAGTTGGGGGTGAGCCCGGTTCTTGGGGATCAGCCCTTCCTTCTGTCCTTTGAGCCAGCCCGAGTCTAAGGTCCAGTGCTCTGTTGGGGGTTTTTGGTGCCTGCCTTACTGGAGGGCTTTGTCCTTGTCACATGTTTTTTTGAACCATTGGCCAGTGGGCAAACTTGAGGGCTTTGCCCTGTGCGGATTTAAGGGCGCCATCAGGCATTATCAACGCTCAGGATCACTTGGGCACTGTGTCTCCTGCCCGGCTGTGCCACTCACTCGCTCACTCACTTGGCGTGCAGGGCAGCAGAGCTGGTCCAGGCACAGCTGGCACCTTCCAGCCTTGTGGGCCCAGGCTCCGCCCCTTGATCCGCAGGCTGCCTGCCTGCCACGCGCCTGAGATTGCTGAAGGCTTGGCTCATGTGTCTAAGGAACAGCTGCTGGCCGGAAACTGGGGGCTAGTGGCAAGTAAGAGGGGGCCCCCTCGGGACACTGGAGGCAAGACTTTGGTAATTTGGGTTCAGGGTGCAGGGGCTACTCTATTCTCTGGCAGTCAAGGTGGATGTGGGGGCCATTGTAATGATGGGGGTGGTTCTCCCAGACAATCCCCAGGACCTCCGTTGGGTGGGCCATCACAGGGCAGGCCAGGCTCTCAGCAGAGCCAGTTTTGTGTTCTGGCCCTTGCTTGAAGGCAGAGCCTGGATTTTGGAGGCTCTGGGAGCTCCAGGATGTTGTAGTGTGGTGGGAGGGTCGCCTGTGCCCCAGGCGGGCAAAACCAGAGACCCCCACATTCAAGGACAGTTCCCTGTGGGGAGGCCTCCTCCCTGGATGATCGGACAACCACATTTTGGAGCCTTCAGAAGGGCTTCTGTACTTTTATTCTGACTCTGTCCTGCTGGGCTCTGAGGGACGAGGCAGCGTCTGCAAAGAAGCAGCCATGACTGACTCCGGCTAGATGCCTTGGGAAGAGTTGGAATCATGTCTGTGGTCAAGGGTGGGCCTTTCCGACTGGGGAAGGTTCATTGTTCATTGGTTCCCGCAAGGCTCCTGCTTATGTGGTTCACTGACCCTGCGAGCTGAAAGGCAGGTTAGTTAGCTCAGAAGTGGCCGAGCCTAGAGCAGTGGTTGGTGATGTGGGACGTGGAGGAGGCTGGGCAGCAGGACGGGGTCCATCGAGTGGTAGCATGAGGTGGCAGTGCAGAATGTGGAAAGCAGGCGTTGGTGCCCAGTGGGCCTGGCTGGACTTGGAAAGCCAGGGAACCACGTCTGTTCTGGATTGGATCCTGCTTCTCTTTCCTACACCAGTGTCGAGGCGGCGGGGGCCCAGCCGCTGGAGAATGTGGGCCCGGGAACAAGCAGGTGGTGACCTGTGCACCTTACACCCTCCTGCGGCTTCTCGTGAACCCGCTGTGGCAGCCCTGGGGCCCTCCCTCCCCGGCAGGCACCGCTGACTTTGCCCTGGGCGTTGGGCAGGTCAGCGCCACAGAAGGGAGGGGTGGTGGGCTGGGGCATGAGGGAGTCCTTGGTCCTTGGCCTTGAACCTCTTGCCTCCAGTGGGGGCTGCAGGGAGGGCAATGGGAAGAATCCCTCAGTAGAGCTTTCTCTCACAGCAGCAGTCTCTGAGCACAGTGGAAGCTCCGGGCTTCTCCCCCCACCCCCACCCTGAGAGCAAGGCCGAGCCCTATCTCTGGTTCAAGGGCGATACATGGCAGGCTATCCTGGGGTTGCAGGATGCTGCTCGGCCAGTATCGGGGGTGGATTTCGCTGTCCGTCTGTGTGTGTCAGCCCTCGGCCCAGCTGTCCAGTGGGTCCGAGGTACAGATTCACCGAGTGTGCGTACTCCCATATCTAATGAAAGTCGACTTTGTTTTGGGGAGACAGCTAATCGTGCCCCATGGGGCTGTAACCAGGGAGAAGGTATTTCATACGGGGCAGGCGGCAACAGGCGGCCTGTACTGACTAGCAGATTGCAACACGGCAATTAGGAAGCCCCCTCCCCCTCCGCCCCAGCAGATCCAGGGCAGTGTCTCTGAGCCGGTGGTGAGGAAAGGAAGGGGTGGGTGAGCAGGGTTCCCCTTCGTCCTACACAGTCTGCAGGACGGCCCAGGGAGCCCTGGGGAGGGGGTTCAAACTGCTGGCCTTGGTGCAGGGGCTCCTCCAGCCTTTCTCCAGGGCACCCTGTGCTTATAGCCCACACCCCACGAGGTGGCCCAGGGTGTCAGGAGAGCCGTGTGAGTCCAGCCTCCCAGGTCAGTGTCCAGCGCTCCCTCTGGAAGAGCCTCTTCCTGGAGACTGCCATCACGAGCTCCCACTGCTCTGGATGGAGGGAGCCAGGCCGGAGAGGTGGGCCCCGATGGTGGGGTCCTCGTGGAAAGGCTGCCCCCCAGCTTTCAGCTCCTTGGCTTCCTTGGCTGCCATGCTGCAGCCCCGGGCAGCAGCTGCCCAACCCACTGGGCTCCTGCTCAGTCAGGGCTGGGCTCATGGGGCCCGGGGGTGGGGCACGAGAATCTCAACTCCGAACTTCTTTGTGGACACAGCATGCGCCCCATGCTGGCCTTGTGCTGAGGACCCTGCAGGTTCTGTAGCGGGCCTTGCCTGCCTCTGATTTAGCTGAGCAGGCTCTGGTTGAAGAGGATGCCCCACTCCCAGCATGCTTCCTGGTGTCCCTGCTGCCGGCACCCGGCGCTCTGACCGGGACGGTCGGGCTGCAGGGCTCGGGGCTGTAGGACAGGTGGCAGCTAGAGCCAGGGCTGTGTGACGCGGAGTACGACCGTGCTCCTGACAGAACTGCCAGAGGCCCGAGTATGCCCTGGGCCCTCCTTCTGTGCCCACCGCCCGGTAGGGAGTTCTGGACCTCAAGGACAGTGTGGGCATTGAGAGGGACAGGGACATCCGGGCGGGGGGAGGGGCCTGGAGCTCCTGGGGAAGGTGCTGCTTGTGGAGGGGAAAAGGCAGAGGCCAGCTGGTGGGGCCTCCCCTTATTCTGTCCGTGCCCCCACCCCCCACCCTGTTCCAGCTCGGACATGTCCGTGTGTGTGTGTGTTTGTGTGTGTGTGTGTGTGTGTGTGTGTGTGTGTGAGAGAGAGAGAGAGAGAGAGAGAGAGAGAGAACCGGGCACCCAGCCTACAGCTATTGGAGGAGCCCCTGCCCTGGGGCACCAGGAGCGGGAGGGAGGGGGGCGGACTTGTTTGCTCCCCAGTGCCCCAGGAATGTGCTGTCCTCCAGGCCCGCCCAGATTCCTGCACAGGGAGTCAGCCAACACGGCATGCTGCTTGTGCCCTGTGGGGACACGTCTGTCTCACCATCAAAGGGGCGGAGGTTGGCGGCTCGTGCCTGTACTGCCCCGCCCAACTCCCCCAGAACCCCAAGACAGGCACCGGGCGCCTACCTCCAGACAGACACAGGCAGCCACTCCTGCCCCCTTACCACACGCCCCTCTCCCACCTCACCCCCTGCCCCAGGCCCTGTTGGAATGTGACAGGAGTCACGGCCAGGGCATGTCTGGACAGCGGGGACACATGCTGCAGCCAAAAAGGCTTCCCTCAGCCCCATGATTTTCTGTATGCCAGGCCACCTAAGGTGACTGCCACCCCTGAGCGCTGTGGTGGCTGCTGCCCCCGTGCTGCGGCCCCGCTCATTACTGATGGGGGCTGGGGGTGCCTCAGTGTAGACCAGGGCCTAGCCTGTCCACCTGGGAAGGGACTTGCCCAGGGCCACACAGGGTGTCAGTGGTGCCAAGGCTGTAACCCAGGTGTCTCAAGTCGCCCGGCGGCATGAGGCCTCCCCAGGGTCTTCCCCCTCACCCTTCGTTGTGAGGGGCCACCCTTTGCACTAGACAGAATCCCTAGTCTCTGCCCCAAAGCAGTGGTGCCTTTAGCCATAGGAACGTGCTTCCTCACACCTGGGAGGCGAGGGGTCCAATTCAGGGTGCCTGCTACAGGGAGGCTCGTTCTCTCCAGCTGCTGGGTAGTCTTCTGTACGGTGGCATCTCCTGCCCCCCCATCTCTGCTCTCCCCCCTGCTGATGCCCTCTGACGCCCCCCACTCACCTGGGCTTCCTTCATGTGAGCAGCACAGGCACGGGGGACGTTCACAGCGCCTGTTGAGGCGAGGGCAGGGCGTACCTGCCACCACCTCCACAGTAGGGGGGCCCTGGGCCCTGGTGGAGACATTCCCAGCACCCCTCTGCCCCTCTTCCTGGACCTCCACCACGCTGTTCCTTGGGCTTCTCCTTTGCAGCCATGTTCCTTACGTCTCTCGGTTGCTTTCAGCCCGAGAGACTTGTGAGAGGAAGGGCAGGTGCGGGGTGGGGTTAGACAGGATGGGACTGGCCCCATTTTATATCGGGCATGTGGTAAACAGAGACCCCGAACCTGGGCACACCTGTGTCCGTGCCTGTCACCTGGGCCCAGCATGGTACCTGTCTGCAGAAAGCCAGGGCCCCGTGCTGCCTGTCCTCTCCCTTGCCCCCCACTGTGGGGGCTCTCTCCCTCGGGGCCTGGCCTGGGCACTGACAGGCGGGCGGCTGACACCTGGTTTCCACTTTCTGCCCTTCTCTAGTTTCAGGAGCTGTGGGCTGGAGGAAGTGGAGAGGCCGTGGGATGCTGAGGGCCAAGGGCTGACTCCTGGACAGCGGAACAGAGGGAGCTGCCGGCAAGCAGACGGTATGCCCCTGTCAAGACCTGCGTCCCCTTAGCTCTGCTGGGGGAGGGGGCAGGCAGGTGGCCCCTCTTGGTTGGGGGCTGGAGGGCACGGCCTCAGTGGCCTTGAGCCGAGAGCTCTTGAGCTCCCCACCGAGGAGCCTGTGTTGAGGGGACCCTCAAAGTCGCTGGCTTCTATTGATGCTAATGTCGTAGGACATTTCCCAAGTAATAGGTAGGCCCTGCTGTTCTTAGGTTCCCTCCCTTAGCTCGCTCACTCACTCTTCACAGCAGCCCTCTGCAGCGGGTGCTGCTCAGGCCCCCAGATCAGGGCTGAGGAGACCGGCATTTTGCCCTCTGAGGGCCGCAGAAGTGGCTTGCTCTGTGGACTCCCGCCCCAACTCCTAAGGCTCACTCACTTTCCTGGACCTGACCTGAGCCTCTCTGTCTGCTTCTCTTGGCACGCCAGCAGGGGCCCTGGCTGTGGGTCTGACTCGGGTTTCCTTCTACCACCCTCCCTCTGAGCCCACTTCCTGCCCTGCTTCCCTCAGTAGGCTGAGGACCCCCCTCCCAGAATGACCAGTGCAGCCCCGGCAAAGAAACCCTACCGGAAGGCACCGCCCGAACACCGGGAGCTGCGCCTGGAAGGCCCTGGATCGAGGCTCGAGCTGGAGGTCAGCGAGATGGGAATTCCAGCCCGGCCAGCAGAGACCCGTCCCGCTCCCGCCTAGTGCCTGGCTGACTTGCCCTCCTGCCTGGGGACCTCCCCGCAGCAGTGCTGCGAGGGCTGTGCAGATGTCCTTCGGGAGGGTCTGCCCACTGGTTGGCAAAGCCGAGTGTCATAGCTGAGCAGAAAAGACCCCATACACTCTTACTCTCCCTGCAAGGGCATCCTGGCAGGGGTGTAGACTGAGGAGCCTGGACCGCTGGCTGCAGCTGAAGAAGAGGAGCCTTCCAGTGCAATCTGCAGCCCCCTTGGAGGCAGTGAGGAGGCGGCCAGCTATTGCCTGTAGCCTGCTGCTCTTCTCCCCAGAAGTCTGCTCTCCTTCAGCACTGAGCCTCGGGGGCTTCTTTGGGGTCTAATTGTGACTTGTCTGCCTCAGGGGGCTGCAGGGCCTTGGTCAGAGCTCAGAGTCTTCTCACATGGCCTGCAAGGTCCTGGGCAGCGTGTGGGGAGAAGCCCAGTGAGCAGCTGAAAGCCTCCTCCGCGCAGTGCTGGAGAGAGCCAGCGTGTGGCTGGGCCCTTGTGCCACTGGCCGTGGTTAGGAGAGGGCCTAGAGCTCAGGTGGCGAAGAGGCAGGGGTTGGGGTGGAAGGGGCTCTTGACTCTTCTCAGGGCTGTGGGAGAGGGTAGTCTAGCCTTGTCTGGGCATCAGTGGTTGCCGCCTCCATCACTAGAGGGCCCCGCAGTCTACCCTGTGGTGAGACTCTTTCCAGGACTCATGGGTAGGGGGCAAACCGGTGAGGGGTAGTGAGGGGCCCAGAACTGAACCTCAAGCTTCTGTTATTTTTTTGTGCAGGGCCCCCTGACTGATGCTGAGAGGATGAAGTGAGTGTCCGCTGCCCCTGAGACTGCCCTGCCCACCTCACCTCTGTCTGCTCGGCTCTAGGCCAGGCTTCCGATACAGCTAGGCTTCTCCTAAAGTAGAGGCAAAGGCCGGGGGGTGGGGGTGGGCTCTAGGGAGAGATGTGAAGTTGTGGTGGTCCCTTCTGGAACGGGACTTGGTTCTGTGGGCTCCCAGAGAAAGCCTGGAAGTGACTCCCTTTGATGGGCCCAGCTCCTGGCCTGGAGCAAACAGGGCAGCTGCCTCCCTGCCAGTCACGTGAGGCCCCTGCAAAGCAGGGCAGTGCTGGGCTGGATTTCCGAGAGATTAATAATGGAGAAGCCTGATTGTGCAGCAGGGAAACTGGAGCTGGGGGGCTTTGGTGGCCAGCTGGCTCGGGCTGTAACTAGAGGCTGATATTGGAGTTGGCCCCCTTATTTCCGTCTCATTGCTATCCAGTGCGGGAGGGGGTGTCGGTCCGACCCCTCCCAGCCTCTCAGTCTCCCCACACCTCCCAGCCCAGGCTGTGTTCTCAGGCCCCCATACCTGTGAACTGTGTTGCCTCAAACTCAAGCCAGATTTTGGGGAGTCCTTCCCTTCTTTGCTTCTCCTCCTGTCCCCCTTTCTCCTTCCTTCCTGAGCCTGGCCAGAGGCTGGGGCTGACCCTTATGTCCCGGTGCCCCCAGGCTCCTGGAGCAGGAGAATGAGGAGCTGCGCCGGCGCCTGTCCGCGGCCACCAGGCGCACCGAGGCCCTGGAGCGCGAGCTGGAGATCGGGCAGGACTGCCTGGAGCTGGAGCTGGGCCAGAGCCGAGAGGAGCTGGATAAGTTTAAGGACAAGTTCCGCAGGTGTGCGAGTGAGGGGCCAGCACACACCTCATACCCCCATTCACAGAAGGCTAGCTCCCCGAAGGGCCCAGGGAGCCCCTGACACCCCTGAGAGGGATGACTTGCTAAGAAAGACCCTGTAGTGAGGAGGGCTGGGCGGGGCTAAAGGCGCCCGCTCTTGCCCAGCCCTCTGCCCTGCTCCCTCTCCAGGCTGCAGAACAGCTACACGGCCTCCCAGCGGACCAACCAGGAGCTGGAGGACAAGCTGCACACGCTGGTAACCTGCCCCCCAAGACAGTGTGGCTAGCCAGGCAATGCCAGTGCACCCCGAGCCTGGACGGAGAGATGGGGGCTGGGGTGGGGCGGGGGCTGCAGTGTGCTGTGCGCGTTGGGACTGTCTGAAGGCTCACACTGTTCTGTTCTTTTCTCTCCTCGTCTCCCCCATGCTGCCACGGTGCTGCCGCCCTCCTCTCAGGCCTCCCTTAGCCACAGCTGGATCTTTGCAGTTGCGTCTGACTTTGCATTTCCTCCTTGCCCTGGGATGGCTGGGCCCTGGCTCCTTCCTCCTGCCCCTCAAGGGCGGCTCCCACACCCTTGCTCTGGAAGCTGGAGCCCCAGCCTCTCCCCGGGGGACCGCTGCAAGGCTGTGCTGGGGTCCTGCTGTCCCCAGTGCACACTCGGCCCTAGGCTGTAGTGGCAGCAGGCCCAAGCCAGGCTTTTGGGGCAAGGGGTGGAAGTTGGGGGTGTGGGTGCGGGTGGGAGAGGATGCAGTCCCATCAGATCACAAAACGACCTTTTGAGTCTGTAGCCCCTTCCCTTCTCAGCTAGATCAGCTCATGAGGGCCCCAACTGCCTCCCAGCCATCTTCTTCCTCACTTCAGCTGCTCCTGGAGGCAGCTGCCCATGACCATGGCGGGCCCAGGGTTTGCAGTTAAATGCCTCTGAGGTTCCAGCCAGAGTCCCTGTAGCATCCCTGTGGTGGACAGCCCTGCCGCTGACCCTGGCTGCAGTGGGTCCTTCTCAGGGAGCCACCCAGTCAGCTAAGAGAGCAGGAAAGGAGTCCTGGTCTCCTGTGTCTGTCCTTCCGTCATCTGTCTGCTCTGTCTGCCTTGGCTGGCCCAGCACCTGTGGCTTCCTGTGTCTCGGGCCTGGGAGAAGGTGGGATGGGGCGGGAGCAGGGGGGTGGGAGCCGCCTTTCCCACCAACGTTGTGCCTTAGATCAAGAAGGCGGAGATGGATAAGAAGACACTGGACTGGGAGATTGTGGAGCTGACCAACAAGCTGCTAGACGCCAAGAACACCATCAACAAGCTGGAGGAGCTCAATGTACGTGCCTGTGCCCCGCATCCCGTGCCCTGCGCCCTCCCTGGCACGCCTGCCTCCCTGCCCCGCGCAGGGCCAGCCTCTGAGCCCGCCCACCCGCCTGCTCTCTCTGCAGGAGCGCTACAGGCTCGACTGCAACCTGGCCGTGCAGCTGCTCAAGTGCAACAAGTCCCACTTCCGGAACCACAAGCTTGCAGAGGTGAACCCCGGGACGCCCAGCTTATGAGGCTTCCTCCAACCAGTGTTGGCTTCTGCCCCCTTCCCCTGGTCTCCCCTGCCGTGAAACCCCTTTCCTTCTACCTCCCCTCACCTCCAAAGTCTCTCCATTGGTGTCTTGTGCAGTCGGGGGCCCTTCCTGGGGGCTGAGCCACCGCTTGTTGGTGTTTAGAACGAAGGCAGGCAGGCGGGGAGGGACAGACTCAACTTCAGGACCCCCGCCAGGAAGGAGGGGGTCGCTAGAGCTGTTGGCTATAACCCACCCGGCCCCTTACCAAAGGGACAAGCTCCAGACACCAGAGGCTGGGGCCCAAGGTTCAGGGGTGTACATGCAGAGGGGAGGGGCAGGCGATTGCAAACTGAGGTCTGGTTTGGGCAGAAGCCCCCACTGAGGTGAGAGATTTGAGTGTACAGGGGCCTCACATCCTGGCTGAGCGAGCACATCAAGAGCTTCCAGGGATTGGACCTGTGCCGAGCCCCCATTCGTGAGGTCGGGGCACACAGCAATGTGCTGTTCCCAGGGGAGACAGCATAGTGCCCAGCCTGAGCTGGCAGTGGCTGATTGGTGTGAAGGCTACGATTGTTGCTCTGAGCTGGCTCTTCCCTACTGCCCTGTACCCAGCTGCCCTGTGAGCTGCAGGATATGGTTCGGAAGCACCTGCACAGTGGACAAGAGGCCGCGAGCCCGAGCCCTGCCACCGGCCTGGTCGCAGGGGCCGTGGTGCCCACCTCCATCATTGCCCGTGTGTTGGAGAAGCCAGAGTCTCTGCTGCTCAACTCGGCCCAGTCGGGCAGTGCTGGGCACCCCTTGGCTGAGGATGTCTTCGTGCACGTGGACATGAGCGGGGATGCCTCGAGTGACCCGGCCAGTCCCCTGGCCCCTGGCAGCCCTGCCCCACAGCCCAACGGAGAATGCCACTCTCTGGGCACTGCTGGGGCCTCCCTAGAGGAAGAGCCGCCCCTGCCAACCTTTGACAAGTTGAGCCCCTACCCCACACCGTCCCCACCGCACCCGCTGTATCCTGGCCGCAAGGTCATAGAGTTCTCAGAGGAAAAGGTGCGGGTTCCCCGGAACAGCCCCCTGCCCAACTGCACCTATGCCACCCGCCAGGCCATCTCCCTGAGCCTGGTGGAGGAGGGCATTGAGCGGGCCCGCCTCAGCGCTGGCCCTAGCAGCCCCGCCTCCACCCAGGCCTCCCCCCACCACCAGGCCAGCCCCGCGCCCCCAGGATGCAGCCCCTCTGCCAGCTCTGCCAACTCTGAGGATGACCTGCTGGCCAGCTGGCAGCGGGCATTTGTGGACCGCACCCCACCGCCTGCCGCCGTGGCCCAGCGCACTGCTTTCGGTCAGGACGTGCTCCCGGAGCTTCAGCGCCATTTTGCCCTGAGCCCCCCTGATGGAGATGAGGAGGCCCCAACACCGTCTCCCTCACCTGGTGAGAGCAGGCTTCTACTCCCCATGGCACCCACGTCCGGCTCTCCTGGGGAGGAGGAGGAGCAGCTCAGCCTGCCTGCCAGCCCCGAGGAGGAGCGCCAGCGCCTCCTTCCCCAGGACGGCGGCACGGAGGAGGGGCCTGGCACTGCCCACAGCGAAGGCAGGACCTGGCCACTGGGCAACGCCAGCCGCCCCCAGCGCAGCCCAAAGAGGATGGGGGTTCACCACCTGCACCGAAAGGACAGCCTGACCCAGGCCCAGGAGCAGGGCAACCTGCTGGATTAGCCCTCCTGCCTGCTGGGGCCACAGGGTGGTTTAGGGTGCCAGCTGGGCCTTTCTTTGGCTGCCTGGGAGCAGGGCCCTCCCTGCTCTTCTCGGCTATATTCTCCAAAGGTGCAGGGGCCGAGGACATGGGAACAGGGTGGGACCACAGGGCTTGTTTCCTGTTCTGGAGGATGTGAGGGTGCTGGGGCGTGGTTGGGGTCGTTCACCTCGCATTCTGTAAGCGGTCTGCTACCCTCAGCCCACAGAGGCTGCAGGAGCTGTGGCCTTCCAGGGAGGGGAGGCCCACTCAGGGTGGGCCTCGCAGTGCCCTCCTCCCTCAGGAAGGGAATGGAGGGCAAGGTTCAGGGGCCTCAAGCTGTGTGAGGCCCAGCCTCCCCCCAACTGTGGCTCTAGACTGTTACTCCCCATTTGGGGGAGATTTCATGTTGCAGACTATTTTAAAATCAAATAAACTATTTTACTGGTATCTCCTGCTTGGTCTGAGTGGCCTTCACCCACCCTCCTAGTTGTTGCTAGCGACTCACTGGTCTGGGGCTCACCTGGGCACAGCATCACCCCGGATTCACAGCCCTGGAGCTGTGACCTCCATCCTGTCTGAGTCACCCCAGAACCTGGGGTTAGGAGGGGATGCCAGAGCGCACTGTCTGGGGGCTGGGTGGCACTGCCCCCTAGTGGTGCTCTGTGGTGACTCCAGATCCTCCCTCCTGCCAGGCCCCAGTGACCACAGCCACACCAGGTGGTGGATTCATAAAATCTCTTCCGATCCAGCGGGCTGCAGCCGGAGCCGCTAACAAGTCCAGAGGCCTCCCTTGGGTTCAGGTAGCCGCTAAGGCTGTGGTCCAGTCACGGCTTCCAGAGCCTCCCACCCCAAGGCCAGACCTGCCAGAGCCTGAGGCACCCATCAGCCCCTGCGGGCCCATGCCCCAGGGCTGAGGCGCTGGGGACACAGACAAATGTCATGAGGGCCAAGTGGAGGGTCACATCTCAGTCTCAGCCAACAGATTGTCCCCCAGTCCCGACGTCATCAGCACCATCTGAGAGCCGGGATCTGGAAAGCAGAGTGGTGCTCGGGCTGTCACTTGTTCCCCCGTTGGCGGCTGCCCATAGGTGGCCTAGGTCCCCCCTCCCAAGCCTCATCCAGCCCTGATGGACCGACCCTCTGGGCTCTTACCACTGGGGCACATCCAGGAGCTGCTGCCCCTCCTTCTCTCCCGTTCCCGGGTGTCGTCGCCAGCCCCCGCTGCCACCTCTTCCTCTTCCTCCCCCTCTGAGAGCAGGTCACAGATCTGCCGCTGCAGCTCTGGGCTAATGCTGTTCTCGGCCAGCACCAAGCTCCGCAAAGCTGTGGGGTAGTTCTCCACCATGTCCAGCAGGGTCTGGGGGGAGGCAAGAGCATTGGCAGGGGTGGGGACAGTTAGGGCAGATCCTCAGACCCCAACCCTTAACTATGTCCACAGACCCACCCTGCCTCCTAGCCTGTTCCTAGTCACAGTGCCTTCTCACCTGGGCTGACTGGTTGGTGAGCCCAGTCCCCTCCAAGTCCAGGACCTCCAGGGTGCGGCTAGAGGCCACGGCTACAGCCAGCATCCCGGCCACGTGGTCACCTGGGGAGAAAGCACACACTCACCTGTGCTCTTGCTAGCCTGCTATCCCTACCTCACTGCCCTGGCCTGGATCTCAGACCCCACCCCTAGGCCTCCATTCCTAGGCCCAGAAGAGCTGACAGGAAGGGAGCTTGGTGACTGAATCGTCCATCTAGCTGTTTGCCATTTGGATTTTCACAGACTCCTCTCTCCTTCCAGCTCGCCCGCCCACCCTCCCTCCCTCTGCAGGGGAGGTTACCATGACGACCAGTGGGCCCAGGTTCTCGGACGGAAGTTGAGGTGGTTTGGGGGAGTGTTGAGCCTCACCCAGGGGGTTGTAGTCCAGGTTGAGGACGCGAACCTGGGAGCTGTGGGCCACAGCAATGGCGAGGCGGCTCCAGCCTTTCGGGGTGATGCCAGGGTTGGCACTCAGTGTCAGCTCCTTCAAGCCTGGACCGCAAGAAGCCAGGGTGGGGAGGGTCAGGCCCTCCTCAGGTCCCTTCCCACCCATGTCTCTGGGCTGTCCAACTCGAACCACAGCGTTCGGGCACCATGGAGAACCCCAGACTCCCTCGTCCCCTGCCAGCCTGGGTTCCAGAGGCTCCCCTCGGCTTTGCCCCCAGTCCTTCCCCTTCCTAGAGGGTCTGAAAACCTTGTCGTCTACACTGCCAGAGCCCTTCCCTCTGCACGTCGCTCTTCAAGGCACACAAGCCATGCGCTTAGCAGGGACCTGCTCACCAGACTTGGCCCCGTCCGGGGGAAGGAGGCCGCAGATGAGGTTGATGGCTTCGTCCCCCAGCATGCAGTCCCCCAGGTCCAGAGCCACCAGGGCAGGGTGGAGGGCCAGCGCTGGGTTCAGCAAGGCCAGCCCAGCATCTGTCAGGGGGCTCCCATGCAGGCTGGGGGGAGGATGAGGTGAGAGGGCAAAGGTCATCACAGTCTTCACCTCTATCAATAGGGGGAGGGGTACCTCTTAGGAATCCCCCACCCCCCATTCTGTGAGCCCCAAGGGTAGGGAGAGTACTCAGTCAGAGCTTTGGGAAAGAACTGTACACTGTGGGGATGAACACAGGTAGAAGCAGAATTCGCTTCTCCTCCCTGGCAGGGCCTGGGATCCAGAAATCAATCGGGAGGGGCTCCGAAGGGTGTGTGGATGGTCGACTCAGGGGTGGGGGGTGGGGTGTCTTCTGATGGGCCTATTTCATTCTGGGCCCCATGATGTGCAATGGCTAGGCGGGGAGCCACCCTGCTCACTGCCTGGAGTGGGTGGGTGTCCCATGTGATTTCAGGTGGGGCCAACGTGTGCGGCCAGTCCGGATGTGGTGGCGGCACGGCATGAGGGTGGGATGAGGTGTGTGTAGAAGGGGAGAGAAGGCAGGCGTGGAGGAACGGAAGGTGGCGGTGGTGGGGCGCAGTGCCCGGGGGCCCCCTTGCGAGGGGGCGCACTCACAAGAGGGACTGGATGGAGCGGTTGGTCCGCAGCGCCTCCGCCAGCTGCTTGATGCGGCTGGGGCTGGACACGACGCCCAGGTTAAGGTTGAGCTGCGCCAGGGACGTGGCTCCCGCCAGGGCCCGGCAGATGCGGCCGAAGTCGCGGTCGCAGAGGCGGCAGCCGCGCAGGGAGAGCAGGCGCACGGCGTTGTCGCGCAGGCCGCGGCAGATGTCCCGCACCTCGGCGCCTGACAGCGGCTCCCCGGAGATCTGGATGGAGCTGGGCAGCATTGTGCCTGCGGCGGGG
>NW_022107432.1:22662292-22666071 GCF_000313985.2 Echinops telfairi | reverse complement strand
GGGCCCCGCCCCCGCCCGTGGGCCACGCGGCCCCAGAGGTGCGCGGACCCCGGGTGTTTCCGGGCACCGAGACACCTTTTCCTTGCTGTGGGGCCGCCGGGCTAAGGTCTGGGACTGAGAAATAACCGTGCGCACGCGCGCGCGGGGATGGGGTGGGTGGTATGAAGGGTCCTCCTGTAAAGGAGTTTGAGACCATTCTAGGCTTCTCTCCTTTCACTACATTCCAGACTCTCCAGAATGTGTGACACCCCATGCATGCCCTCCTGTTTGCAGGACCCTAGCCCCTCTCTTTGCGACCCCCTCTAGTCCTCGCCCCGCCTCCCTATGATGCCAGGCGCTGTGCAGGCATGCGTGGGGATTCTGGCCAGCGGAGTCCCCGCCAGCCACGCGTTAAGATGGCAGCCTGGAGCCGAGGGCCCAGACGACTGCACAAGCATGGCCAACCTGAGCTGCCCCTTAAAAAGTCCTCAAAGCAGCCTGCAGGTAGTGGGCCCTGTGCCACCCTTCCCCCACGTGCTCGGCGCTCCATTGATGCCCTCATGCCAGCTCAGCCCTGTGAGATGGGACTAGCCCAAATAAAGAGCGGCCCGCTTTGAACCGCCAACCTTGCAGTTAGCAGCCCAACGTGTAACCACACCACCACCAGGGTTCCTAGGAGGACTACGGAATGTTTAAACAAAAAAAAAATGTAAGGGAAACATGAGTATAGTGAAGGGAGGTCCAATGCCCCCATTCTCCATTCAGCACCGGAGCCCTGCCTTGACGAGGCAGACTGAGGCCCATGGCAAGGGTGGCCAGGGCTGGGGTTTCTGACTTTTAAGCGCAACAGCACTCCCAAAGGAAGACACAGCACAGAGAAAACACTCAAATGGATCTCATTTTCTTTGACCTTCTTTAGTACAACCAGGGCAAAGTCAAGTGTGGCTTGAGGCACACGACTCCTACAGAATGACCTCTGCACACAGAGGCCGAGTCATGACGTGGGGTCTGGTCTGGAAGCTCCTGCCCCGGAGTCACTGCTCCCGTGTCTTCCAAGGGTGTGGGGCTCTCCCGCCTGGGGCTTCCTGCTGCTCGTGGGTCCGCCAGTGTCCCCTGCCCTCAGGGGCAGGTTCCACAATCAACCCTGTTTCCTATGTACTCTCTCTGGCCTGTCCCACCTTCATCCAGGCTCCGGTGAGGGCACAGAGCAGGGAACAGGTGACGTGACCACTGCGGACGGACGGCACTGCTGCCTGCACAGGAAGCAGAGTGGCAGGCAGGACCACTGGCACGGGAGCTGCAGGCCCAGACTTCAATCAATGTTTTAATTACCCAGTCTATATTTAGCCAGACACTGGGAGAAAGAGGAAGGCAGGGGCGGGTGGTGAGGGGCCTCAGAGGGGCTGACCCACTTTTTGCCCGGCTGGGCTGCAGAGCCTGCCGTCCTGGCAGCCAGGGCAGCAGGAGACCCCATCAAAGAGACCACATGTCATCAGTACTGTCCTTTAATCTTCCTCCGCTCTGCAGCTTGGGGGAGGGGGGCCGGCCAGGGATCTCAGGCGGGCTCAGTGTGACTGTAGGGTCACCGCGACAGCCTTGATGGTGGCGTTGAGCACTGTGGCCGGGAGCCCCGCTGGGATGTCTCTTGGGACCCTCTGCATGGGGGGGACATTGGGGCCCTCCAGGGTGTCCAGGATCCCTGGAAGAAGGGTGATGGCAGGTGAGCGAGAGTTGGCTGGGCCTGCCCCACAGGCAGATGGTCTGGTGCAGCCCCAGCCCCGCCCCTGCTTGTCACTTACCCTCCACCACCTTGTGGTAGGCAAAATGCAGGTAGAGCAGGAAGAGCATGTGCAGGGCGGCCAGGGTGCCACAAAGGAGCAGCCGCTGTGTGGGGCCCACAGTCCGGGACACCAACACTGCCACCTAGACTCACCAAGGATAGCGCCCACATGGCTTGGCTTCAGGGACGGGGCGGGCAGAACCCTCTGGGCCCTTCCCCACCCATTCAGAATACTTCCAGGGGCTCCCCCTCAGCTCTGGGAGAACAGCCCATTCTGGACAGCACCTTGCCCAGCTTACCATGCGCAGAGTGGACAGCCCACCAACCAGCAGCCAGAAGAGGTAGAAGAGGGCATGGAGGTGGATGTTATAGGTGACGAAGAGGACAATGCAGTGCCCAAAGAGACCATAGCCCTAGGGAGGAGGATGGTGGAGAAGACCACTCGGGCTGGGCCAGCCTTGAGCCCTTCAATGGGGACCCTGGATCACAAAGGATCCACTGGCCAGCTCCTCCCGCACAGACCAACACCTGGCTGCTCTCCGAAGAACGTCCTTGCCCGGCCCCACACCTGGACACCTGGCTCCTTACCAGCAGGGCCAGCATCTGGAGCATGGTGACCTGGGCGTTGCACAGGTAGGCGAGGAAGTAGATGAAGGACGAGACGCCCAGCCAGTAGCCGAAGCAGGTGCCGATGGCTGTGCCCATCAGGGTGCCTTCCCGCTGCAGGGACAAGACTCGGCTTAGCCCTGGAGAGGCCTCTCACCGGAGCCTCATGCAGGCTCTTCCTCGAGGACGGCTCCTGCACCACTTCATCTTCCTCGGCCGTTTCAACCTAGGTCAGCGCCCGCCTCCCCCACCCGACCAGCCTCTGGTCTGCTTACGATGATGGTGTCGGAAGTCTTCATCCCGTGGAGGAGGATGGCTACCAGCGTGAAGACCAGCATGAGCGGTCCGTAGAGTTCACCTGCAATTTTCTGACAACAGACCAACTCAGTCAGGCTGGGCGGTACCCTGGCTCTGCCCTGGCACCTCCCACGGCATGCCACCCCCTAGTCACCTGGGGGAAGTTGACCATCTTGATCGGGATCATGGACTCCAGGAGCCTGGGACAGGAGAGGAGATGTTGAGTAGGGGCAGCACTAGGCTGGGCACTGAGTCTTATGATGCCTCAGATCCCAGCAGACAACGTTAGGTGGCTGGGGGAGATGAGGGCTGGACAGACAGACATGAGATGGGGAAATGAACTCCTTGGCCCTAAAAACACTTTGAGGGAGGGCAGTCCTCTGGTGCCGTGCTGACCGCAGCAGCAGCAAGAGAGAGAGTGAGACGCGGCTGGGCCCTGAGGGAGGGCCCGATGACCGATCTCTTTGACCTGCTCCTCTCATAAGGCACACAGACCGGAGCGGAGCCTGCCAGCAGTCAGGGCTGTGAGAGTGAAAGTTTAGACGAGGGCCCTGCAGAAGTTGCATGCCTTTTACCTCTTACTGCTTACACGCAAGCCTTGTGTCTTCTTGAAACGTCTATGATGAACTAGAAAAAGCCCAAGCAGAAGGGATGCAAGTCCCTTCCCTGCTGGCAAGTAATTGACTTCTACCACAGCCATGGGTTTTCTCAAAATTATACTTCTTTGGGGACTCCTGCCCTGCCCCATTTCCCAGCCTGCCCTGGGTCAGGTGTCCTTTCTGTGTGTCTTTGCTGGGACAGAGGAGGTCTGTCTTGTAACCACACACCAAGACAAGTCTCCCATCTGTCTTCAGCAAGCACCATGATAAGCATTTACTGGGTGTCCTAGGCATCTGATAGCTGTTAATTAAATTAAGGGACAAAGAACCAAGCTAAGATTAGATCCAGTTCTTGAATTCAGCAACTGTGCCCAGAGATGCTAGTTTCCAAACAGTTCTGATGGTGCTGGCAATAAAAATAGGTGGACCAGCAAGAACCCACTACCAGAAAGTGGTTGGCCTCAGAGACAAAGGAAGAAGGGACATGTGAGTGGACCAGCTGGTTCTTTGGAGCATCA
>NW_022107432.1:22649609-22662186 GCF_000313985.2 Echinops telfairi | reverse complement strand
GGGGGGGGGATTGGCATTGGCATGTATGTTGGCTTCTAAGGGCCGTGGTGTCTGGAAGGCGTTGTTAACGCTCTGTGCAGTGGCTGGAGGGAACTCTGGTGTGTCTAGGGTATAAGGTGCAGTGATGAGGGGTGGGGGTGGGGGTGTCATGAAGCGTGGGAGTCCCTGGGGTGTAAGGCTGAATGTTAGGAGGGTAGTTCTAGCAGAAGGCTCTTACCTGCTTCGAACCTGGGCAGGCTCCACATCAAAGTAGGGTCTCAGGATGTCAATGTTGGCGTACAAGCTGAAGGCCCGTGAGGCTTGCCTTTTCCCTGCCTGCCACATCTGAAGCAAGGAAATTGGGGTGGGGCGGGGCAAGAGATGGGGACTGTTGCCTATTTTCCCATTGGGTTTTTACATGGTTCTAACGGGATTCATTTGAGGTGGGCTTCACCAACTCCAGGACCTGGGTCCTGTCTAGATGAGATCTTCCCACATGCCAGGGACCCTGGCCCGCTTACCTGATCAGCCACCTGCCGGCTCAGCTGACCCTTAAAGCCCTTCATGCCCAAGAACTCGCCATCCTCCTCTTCGGCAGCAGCTGCATCTGCATCTACTTCTTCCTCACGCAGGCGCTGATGCAGCTCACCCATATCCTCAAAGCTGGAGCCGGAGGTATCGTCCATGTTCTCCATGTCAATCACGGCCGAGCCTCCACCCTGGGGAAACACCGGCTCTCAGGAGTGTGCGGCCCTCCCTTTGCTCTCCATCAGGTAAGCCCTCCCCTGCCCATCCCAGCAAGTGGGTTTTGTTCCTCCAGGGGCCAGGAGTGGGGCTGGCATCACCCCACATCTTGCCCCTGTGGTGCTCTCAGGACTGGGTCCTAGCTCGGGCTCTCTCTTCTAGCCTGGGAAACCATCTCTCTGTCTTCCACTCACGTCTTTCCTATCAAATTCTCAAAGCGCTGTGAAAGCGCCCATTTCCTTCAGCTTCCCTGGGCCCAGGGCGAAGCTGTGCATAGTGTCTCCAGCCAGCGCCAGCGGTTCTCCCTTCTCTCGTCATGCCGGCCAAGCTCCCAACTCGTCCCGAAAGAACAGCACCCTCTTCCTAAAGCCTCGGGCGGGCCCACAGGCCTGCGACCCTCCGGCAGGCGCATTTCTTGGGCCCTTTTAGGTCAGCACCCCACCCCACCATCTCTGTACGCAGACTCAGATGTGGGTAGTGTTGCAATTGGAGCGAGCGGGTCAGAGGGCAGACGCGGACTTCGAGGCCCCAAGGGAGAGTCCTTCAACACCTCCGGGCTGCTTTAAGGGGCTGCCGGCAGCCGGGGCCTTGGGGCCATTACCTGGATGTTTTCTTCGAACCCTCCCCATTCGGGGCCAGCCCCGTTTCGGGCGCCGCTGGCCGGCGCCGCCGTAGCTGCCATGTCCCTCGAGGGTTCCCGTCGCTGAAGCCCGCGCTACCCAGCGCGCGGAGAAAGGGGCGAGAGCAGAGCCCGGGGGAAGATGTCCAGGGTCGAGACGGGGAGACGGGACCCAGCCGGAACACCCACAGGAGGAACCCGGATGTTTGGCTCAAACTGACTGACGGAAGCTGGGGACGTGGACGGAGGCGGGGCAAACTCTCGCGATACTTCGATCGCGGCGCGAGTGCGTTACCAAGGAGACGGCGGCGCCTACCAGAGCGCGCGCGCGCGTTGGACGCCCTGGGGACGTCGTGCGCGGGAAGATGGCGGCGGCCCAGGCGGTGGACGAAATGCGGACCCGCGTGGTCCTAGGGGAGTTCGGCGTTCGCAACGTAAGTCCCCCGGCTTCGAGTGCGGCAGAGAGGAGAGCGGGACCGCGGGGAGTCGGGGTCGAAGGGGGGCCGGGCCGGGCTTCCTGCCCCCCTGCGGACAGACTCGCTTCTCGTTCTAGGTTCATACCACCGACTTCCCCGGTAACTACTCCGGGTATGATGACGCGTGGGACCAGGAGCGCTTCGAGAAGGTGAAGAGGGAGGAGTTGGCGGGAGGACGGGAGCGACGAGGGTCGAAGGTGGTGCGGACGCGGTGCCCACAGGGCCCGCCAGCTTCCGACGGAGCGTACGGCGTGAGCCCCGCTCCCGTGCCCGCCGCGCGCTCGGCGCTGCGTGCTCCGCATCGAAGCGGACACCGTTTGTGCCCAGGGCCGGGAGTGCGAGCTTCTCCCAGCGGGGCACACGCGCGTAACGCAGTGGTTGCAAATCCAGCCCAGCTAGGTGAGGGAGTCGTTGGCGACGGACAGCGGTGCGCTCGGGGGGAGGGGGTGGCAAGGAAGACTTCCCCTGAAGGTGGGGACGACGGAACGGGGCCTCAACGATGGCAGAAGTCGTGCCCAGCTAGTTCGAACGCACCGAGAACTCGAGCGACGTTGTAAGGGCGGGAGATGGGCGCCGGGCTCGGCGAGTCGGTTCAGTGCCGCTGGAATGCGGGGGGCCGGCCGGGCAGGGCGTGGTAGCAGGCCCCGTCGGGGGCAGGCAACGTGCGGGGGGTGGCGCTGACTTGAGAAGACGGGCAGGCACCCCTGGTCTTTGGGGGAGACTGACTCGGGGGAGATCACGTGGGGCAGGCAGGTCAGGTAGGAGAGCTGCCCGGAAAGGGGTGAATTGAGCAGAGGTGGGACAAAAAGTGAAACCCATGATTGATTTACCGAGGTGTGAGAAGGAAGCGCAGAGTAACCTGTAGCCTAGGATCTGCTGTGATGGACGGTGATGCCCTCGCCTTCTGAAGTGCATGGAGGCAGCAGAGAGGAGTGATGAGGCACTGAACTTTCTGCACTCGCAGTTTAGCAGGCTAGTGTTGTGTATGAAGGCGCCCTGGGGATGCAATGGTTAGGTGTCGGGTGAATTGCAAGGTCAACAGTTGGAAACCATCAGCCGCCATCGAGGCTTTCTATTCCCGTAAAGTTAGCCTTGGAAACCCACCTGCCCTCTAGGGTCGCCCTGAGTTGCCTCGCCCGATGGCAGTGAGGTTTGTTTGTTTTAGCATGTACAGGCAGATGAGGCTAAGTCAAGAAGGTTTCAGCTCGGGTCGCACATGCATGTGCTTATTCCAAACCAAGCCTGTTTTAAACTTGTTATTGCATCTGTGAGTGGTGGGTGGCTGTAGATGAGTTCTGGTAGTGGTAAACAAACAAACACGGCCATGGAGTACCACTCTACTACCAGGGCTCCTTGTCTTCATCTCCTTAAGGAGCTTCCAAAAAACAAACACCCAATCAAAACAGCTTCCAAAGGGATGACCAGGCCAGTTAATCAAGTAAGTTCAAGGTCAGTTCAGAAGGTTATGATTACTGTTTTGGGAATTCCCAAGGGGTAATCTTGGGGAGATTTTCTTAGGACACAGGAAAAATCAGGGGTGATTAGGAAGTTTTAAGTGAACACTGCATTGATGAGAAAAAGACCAGGAAAGTTATGCCTAGGAATCTTTTTTCCTATCATGCTAATCTTAATTTTGTCGGGAAACTTTACCCCATTCATCCTACAGTCTTGAGCATTCCCTTTTAGACATCTGTTTGTTCTGAAAATGAGAAGATGTTGTAAAGGAACTGGATTTGAGCCCCTCTAGGATCTCAAAATTGCTGTTTTGATGTGCAAATAAAAGTGCAGGCAAAGGTCAGAGAGCAAAATCCTGCCTTCAGAAGTGTAGCCCTAGAAGGATGTTGCATCAGTAGCTTCACATTTTGATCCACTACTAGCATTGCTCGTGTTTTCTAGCATTAGTTCCGGACTTACCCTGTTTCAAATGAGATTCGAAGTGAGACCTAATTATGGCAGTCGTTAGTGAAAAACCCATGCATAGTTGAGGTCACCTGAGAGACAAGAGCCCGGGCAATAGAAGTGCTTAGTGAATTTAGAAAAGGAGAGAACTAAAAGATTGGTGCTCAGAAACCAAGGGAGAAGAGTTTTTTAAAGGGATTTTATTATTAAAAATTCCAAACGTAGTAGAGGATTCCAGAGTGGGAAATGTAGTCATGACACTGGTCTGAGAACTATGGGAGTTAACGTTCTTTGGTTTGGC
Source organism: Echinops telfairi (assembly GCF_000313985.2). Classification (NCBI taxonomy): domain Eukaryota; kingdom Metazoa; phylum Chordata; class Mammalia; order Afrosoricida; family Tenrecidae; genus Echinops; species Echinops telfairi. The sequence continues at coordinate 22,658,168 of NW_022107432.1, read as the reverse complement.
TGGAAGCAGAATACAGGTAGTACAGAATGAAAAGGAGGGAAAAAATGAGACTTCAAGAAAGGGCTGTGGGGAGGGTCAAAAAATGAGCTGACACCAAGGGCTCAAGTAGAGAGCAGGTGTTTTAAGAATGATGATGGCAAAATATGTACAAATGTGCTTGACATAATTGCTTTATTATGGATTGCGATGAGTTGTATGAGCCCCCAATAAAAGGATTAAAAAAAAAAAGGACTGTGGGGGCAGAGAGGCATCTGGGCATAGTGGAGGTGTTTCGATGAACCCACCCTCTGCTGTCAAGTCCATTCCGACTCAGAGTGACCCTGTGTGGGCTCTCCGAGGCTGTACATCTTTTGGGGAGCAGACAGCCTTCAGTTTCTCCTGAGGAGCTGCTGGTGGGTAGCTCTCTGGTCTCGCAGTTAGCAGCCCCACACATAGCTCACAGCACCACCAGGGCACCTGGATGAATTGAGAGGGTCACATGTTAAGGGCGTAGTTGGTGGGGGTCGGCAGAGGAGCCCTGAGATGGACTCGGTGTCCCGCCCTCTAGGATTTCCGTGTGGATGTGGTACACATGGATGGAAGCTCACTGGAGTTCGACATGGTGGGGATTGATGCAGCGATCGCCAATGCTTTCCGGCGCATTTTATTGGCCGAGGTACTGGTGGGCATGGTGGTGAGGAGCGGCTTGTGTGTAAGGAACCATGCTAGTGATTCACTTGCCAAGTTTAGGAATCTCAAGATGACTCTCTTGCTTTTCCTGCAAACTTGGGCATTTCTCCTGGTGTTTTCCTTGGGTGGGGGTGGAGGGCGGGGTGAAGAGCCTGTTTGGATCTTTGCAGCAAGGCAACTCTTTCCCGGGGCAGGTGCCAACCATGGCTGTGGAGAAGGTACTGGTGTACAACAACACGTCCATTGTCCAGGATGAGATCCTCGCTCATCGGTTGGGGCTCATTCCCATTCATGCTGATCCGCGTCTTTTTGAGTATCGGAACCAAGGTGAGGGCTGGGGTTGAAAGTTTTGGCCTGCTCTAGAGTGAAGATCCAGTGAAGATCTCTGGCCTCAAAGCCAGCATTGGAACTCAGGAAAGCTATCTTTGGGCCCCAGGGGCTTGAATGAGAAATGAACCTCAGGGTCTCTAAGCCTCCTCTCGTTTTGTGCAGAGGATGAAGGAGGCACGGAAATAGACACTCTGCAGTTTCGGCTGCAGGTCAGGTGCACACGGAACCCCAAAGCTGCTAAAGACTCCTCTGACCCCAATGAACTCTATGTGAACCACAAAGGTGAGCAGTGGGAAGGGGAAGAGAGCATGCATGCTGCCTGGGTGGAGCAGGCAAGAGGTTCTAGGGGTGGCCATCTTCTTCCAGTGTACACCAGGCACATGACATGGGTGCCCCTGGGGAACCAGGCTGACATCTTCCCAGAGGGCACTATCCGGCCAGTGCACGACGACATTCTCATTGCTCAGCTGCGGCCGGGCCAGGAGATTGACCTGCTCATGCACTGTGTCAAAGGCATTGGTGAGAACCCTGTGGGCTGCCCTGGCTGGCAGGGGAGGGGTGGTTTGATTGCATTGGGCTAAGGTGTGACTCGGGTTCAGTGGAGGTGACCCTGCCCAGCTTGCCCTTTGGCTGTCAGGAGTCTGTTCCCACAAGCATTTGATTCTATGCTCCCACCCCCAGGCAAAGACCATGCCAAGTTTTCCCCTGTGGCCACAGCCAGTTACAGGCTCCTGCCCGACATCACCCTGTTGGCGCCGGTGGAAGGCGAGGCAGCCGAGGAGCTGAGGCGGTGCTTCTCACCTGGTGTTATCGAGGTGCAGGAAGTCCAAGGTATGGTGTATGGGCCAGGAGCTAAACATTGGGTGTTGTTTGCTCCAGTCAAGTATAACACGATGGCCTGTTGTCATTAGGTAAAAAGGTGGCCCGAGTTGCCAATCCCCGGCTGGACACCTTTAGCAGAGAAGTCTTCCGGAATGAAAAGCTGAAGAAGGTGGTCCGGCTGGCCCGGGTTCGGGATCATTACATCTGTGAGTCTTTGGGGTAACCAGGCAGAGGGTTCCGATAGCTATCGCTGCCTTTCACAGCTCACGTGAGATTTAGCATAACAGATTCAGGCAAGCCCTAACATCTGTTTTTGGCCCCCAGTTTCTGTGGAGTCCACAGGGGTGCTGCCACCAGATGTGCTGGTGAGCGAAGCCATCAAAGTCCTGATGGGGAAGTGCCGGCGGTTCTTGGATGAGCTCGATGCGGTTCAGATGGACTGAGGTTTGTTTGCGCTGGGCCAGGCTGAAAACTGGTTTTAACCTGCACCCAGTGCTGCTACACCAAGCCATTGGGACTGAAGGTCCTGGGTTTTCTGGGACAGTTCTAGCTTTATTTTCAATCAATACATTTTATTAAATGTGCCATGAAATAAATCATGCCTTTGTAAGGCCTTTCATGTAAATAAACTCACGTTTAAAGAAAAATCCTTTTTGTCAGCACCCTGGATTTTGGCTCAAAGATAAACGAGGTCTCAGATGTCAGAATCAGTGTGTCTTGAGAAGTGCCAGATTGGGGTGCGTTTCTGGGACTCAGCTGGACACTGGGAAGATCTTGAAGGAACCAGTGTGACTCTACCTATTCTCTGGACTATTTGGGAATGGGGAGAGTTCTGGACAGAACAAGGTGGTCAGTAGCTACTTGAAAGGAATGGCAGTTCCCTGGAGCAACAGTTGGTAGGGGCCTGGCCTAGCACCCACCTGCTAGACCAGTGGTTCTCAACCTACCTAATGCCACAACCCTTTAATACAGCTCCTCGTGTTGTGGTGACCCCCCAATCATAAAATCATTTTTGGTGCTACTTCATCACTGTCATTTTGCTACTCTTGTGAATTGGGCAACCCCTGTGAAAGGGTCGTTTGACCCCCAAAGAGGTTGAGGCCCGCTGTGCTAGATGCTGAGAATGGAGGGTCCAGGGACAGGGAAGAGTGATCTAGAGTCATCTGGCTGCTGGCCCGCAGCCTTTGGCTGGATGCCGATGAGCAAGGGCCCTGAAATACATAACTGAAGCCAAGACAGGAAGAAGAAGGCAGAGGGGCCCCTTCTATATAAAACTGAGAATTTTACTGACATGCAGATGTGCTTTAGAGTTAATGTTTCTACAAAAAAAATCTATAAACAATAGAAAACTTCTAGCGTGAAGTCACAGGATGTTAAAAATATTACAACAATAAATACAACTATGCCTTCCAAGGCCCGGCCCCGCATCAGGCGGCTGTCAAGTTTGCAGGGGGACTACCTCCACACAGCACGCCAGGGCGCCGACGGTAGGGGGGCAGGGACGACATGAGACCGCACGGAAAGGAAAGTGCCCACCCTTGGAAGCCCCCTGCCAGTGGATGGCAGGCTTTGTTTCCACGTAGAGCATGGGCGTGACATCACTTCAGCACTAGGATCTTGCGGCCACTTTACCTCTACAGGTCGCCTTCCAGTGCCCTTCAGAATGGACTGGAGACTCAGGGCAGGTGGTGTTGGGCAATAGGCTCTTGGTGTTGGGCAATAGGATGAGTGACCAGGGACCTGAAAGACCGTGCAATTTTTGAAGGCACCTGGACTCACCTAGGAGAGACCAGTGGCTTTGTCAGCTACTCGTCACAGATGTAGCATAGTTGGTCTGGATCCTCCTTGATGGTGTCATGAGACACTACATAGGGTGCTGTGGCTCTTGTGCCTGAGTGGACGCAGGGCTCACTGGTTGAAGGGCAAGATGTGAGAGCTCTAAGCCCTGGCTGTGGAGGTGCTAGGCTTGGTACCGTGCTCAGGGCTTAGTAGTAGTTGCCTGTATCACGGATCCCATTAGAGGGCCAGATACTTGCTCTGAAGAAAATGAGTGCTGGCCAAATTCATTTCGGCACTTGACATCTGACCCAGACATGCCACAGTGGGCAAGGGGGCTCGGGGGTTCCAGTGACCCAGCAGAAACCCTGGCTGTAAGCACTGGTCTCAGTGTTGGGTCCAGCACCCTGCACGGGTGGGAGGGCCTGGGGAGAAGGGCTGCTCTGCCCCAACTTCTCCCTCGGAGACACCTAGAAGATCCAGCCCGGATGGCAGAGGCCCTCCTTCCCTCTCTTTCTCGGACTCTGTTGTCCCAGCTTCTGGCCCACACGAGGGCCCGTTCTCGCAGCTCCACACCTGGATCACCCTCCAGGTGGGCAATGGGGGAAGCAGGTGGCAGTGGAGGGGGACCTAGAATAGCTAAGAGGAGAAGGAAGAGATGACGAGGAAGGCTGCCCAGAAGCTTGACTCAGGGCTCAAAGATGGTGGCCAGGACGCTCTCATTTTCCAGCACGTCTGCCTCCAGCATTGGCTTCGTCTTCTTGAAAAGTGAGGGCAGGTTCTTAATGTGGACTTCTTTCCGAAACTGCTCCCCCAAGGGCTTCTGTGGATCACACACGAGAAGAAACTAAAGGTGGGCCCTGGCCAATGCCAACAGCAGGCTTCTCTGCTCACCGCACCCCCCCCCCCCCATGGACGCACTGGGGAAGACCTACCCCGATGCAGCCAGCAATGAGGTGCTTGAATTGGTCCTTGAGGCGCTTGAATTGGTCCTTCCGGCGCTTGTCAGGCACTTTCTGCAGGGAGGGGTTCAAAAGCTTGCAGTCAAACTGGTCCAGAGAGTCCTTCTGCATTTCGGGGATCTGCTCCATCACCGCGCGTATCTCCAGGTATCTCGGGCGCTGACAAGCGGGGACAAACGGTTGCTGATCGGAGCCTGACCACCATCTCGATTCCTCCAACTGGCCAAGCCCAAACCCACTGCTCCATCGGGGTCCGTGACTAACTCTATGGGAGCAGAGAGCTGGGTCTGAACTGCCAACTCGGCAGTGAGCAGCCCCGTGCTTAACCCACAGTGCCGCCCGCCCAGGCTCTCTGCAGAAGGTAGGGAGAGGTCCAACTGACTGGGAGCGCATGTGACCGCTCACCAGCGCCTCGTAGATCTGGAAGGCCAGGTGGACCAGGGAAGCCATGCACCCGTCATGCTGGCCGTGGATCTGCAGGCCCCTGAGCACGCTGGTGAAGAGCCACGTGACTGCATCTGCTAGCAGGGTCCCTGTCAGCACCTGGGAAGAGCACATGCTCAGGGACAAGGGGGACTCACACAGCCCTAGGAGCACATCGACCGCCCCCGCCACAGTCCTTCCCTCGGGCTGGGAAGGGAAGGGACGATGAGCCCTACTTGTTTGAGGAGAGGCCAGCAGAGCTGCGTGGTCGTCCTCTGGCAGGACAGAGTATCCTTCCAGGCCAGGGAATTGAAGGCAGTGATCAATAGCGCCGTACAGACCTCCTGAGCATGAAAGGATGGGGTGGGGAAGAGGTTAAGTACAACCATCTATCCTTGCCTGCAGGAGGTGAATACCGCCACTGAAGAGAAGCCACTTTATTTTTCTATTTCTGTATAGCAGTTAGCCAACCCCCCACCCAAACCCACCAGCAAGCCACTTCTCAAAGGAACATCAGGTCAGGGTGTGGGGACTTGTGCTTCTGCGGTTTTCATTCTGAGTCTTTGGCCAAGGTCCTGCATTTCCCCTGCTGTCCGAGTCCTTTGTGAAACAGCCTACCTCCAATGTAGGAATGGTACCCAACCACTGGGGGCGCAGTGACTCACCTCATGCTTCATCAGACACTTGCCCAGGTCTGTGAGCTCTGCCGTGGCCGAGGGGGTCACCTCTGTGGCCATCATCTCTTCATCTGTAGGCAGAGGGCAAAATGGTAAGTTCCCACCTCTGAGGACCGAGACAAGGACAGAGGCGGTGGAAGTCTGAATTGCAAAGAACAATTGGAATCTCCTGCACTGACAGGGTCTGCGTGGTCCTGGGATTTGCCAGGAGAGGTTATGGGAGAGACTAGGACGCAGTTGTGAGAAATAAGATGTAGTGGGAATAACCCAAAGAGGATCTTATTCCTTGAACAAATAGTTGTTTTTTCCTGATGGGAGTTGACATCCTAGTCAGGAAGACCTAATGAACGAGCATGTCAACAAAATGCGGGGTAGCGGTAAGTGCGGGGCGCCACACCTGCTGCTCTTGAGAAGGTGGTCATGGGAACCTTTGCAGAGGCCACAGGAAGCAAGGGAAGGGAACCCGACGGGGACCAGGACAGAGACAGCCGCTCATGCGGCTTCTCACCCGCACCAGACGACCAGAGTGAGAGCTCCCACAAACACTGGCCTGCATATACGAGGAACAATACTTAGAACCAGGCCTCCCACAGCCAGGCAGCCCACTCACTCACCATCTCCATCTGCAGCGGGGACAGCTGTGTGGTCCGCACCTTTCTTGGAAACACAGCAAACAGCTAGAGCAAGAGAGCGGCATTACTGTAAGGGGAGGTCTCTGGGCAGGTGAGGGAGGAAGGAGGTGTACTATCTAGATACAAAGCCAGCTCCAGAATGAGGAGAAGGATGTGCTTGGTCAGACTGCATTCTGGACCCTCCGCAAATTCAATGAACTGAGGGGAATTGACAGAATTCTCGGGCGAGCAAGCAAGCAAGCGAGCAAGCCTGATACAAAACCCACCCCTCCTACTGTGGATTTTAAACAGATTCAAGGCCCAGTAAGGTTTCCTTCAACATTTGGCAATCTTTGGCAAAGGCCAGATTTTTCCTAACCTCTCTCCCAACGTCTGCTATTTCACACCATTTCCTCCTACATGTCAACAAATAGAATATAAACACTCAATTCAACTCACAATTCAGAGCCCACCCCTAGGCTGGCGTGAGGCCCACCTTATCTCTCTAGTGGACTGCTGGTTATCACTACCAGGACGGCTGCACGCAGGCATCCCTGCCTGTGTCATGGGGCTGGCGGGCAGGCCGGGACAGGTGAGCTCTCGCCTTCCAGGAGCATTCTCTCTATGTCCCGCCCCCACGTGTCACTTACTGATGAGATCCATGACCTCTCGGGTTAGCATCCTCACCAGCTGCTCCTCCAACATCTCTTGAGACTCGGGGTTTTCATCTGCAGCCTCATCTTCTCCACTGCACAGAAGCAGGGGGCCCGTTTCCAGAGAGCGTGGGAAGGGGTGGGCAAGGAGAGCAGCGACCATCACCAGACCCCTGCACCCACCACCTCCTGGGCTGCGTTCTACAGGATGGGCAATGATGACCCACTGAGACCCCCGGGAGCTTGTCCCAGAACCACAGAGCTCTGTAGTCGGGAGCCTGGCCTGCACTGAAGACTCTGGGCTTGCTATGAAGGCCCTCTGGCGGGCTGCCTCCTGCCACTGCCTGCCTGCCTCCCCAACTCGAGAGAAGCAAGGTTTTTCTTACCACAGCAAGCTCCTCTGGTTGATGACTTGCCATTTCTGGGACAGCCGCTGGGGGGGAGAGAAGTTTTAAGTGCTAGAACTGGGGAGCATTGAAGCAGACCAAAGAGTAGAGGGGCCTGTTTCACGGCTGAAATGAACCCATGACGGAGCCTGGCCAGACCCCTCAAAGCCAGACACCGTTCTGCAACCTCCACCACTGCCAGACGAGGGCGGCATTGTACACATCGCACACCCACCTGGCCCACCCAGTTCCAGACCCAGGGGCGCACTCCTCAGATCACCAGCCCCTCAGATCACCAGCCCCCTCTCCTTCACTTAGGAGAGAGGTTAGGGAGGTGCAGAATCAGAGCCTGAAGGCAGGTGCTTCAAGAGCAACGGAACTAGCTTATTTCTGCAGGGGCTGCACAGCCCACTGTGACCTTGTTAGTAGAGCAGAGCTGCCCAGGCAGGGTTGGAGAGAGCACTTCCAGGGAACCCTGCCCCCAGAAATACTGCCAGCTCTCCTCCCCTTACCATGTGCAGGTAAGTAAAGAGAGGGCCAAGGATGGGCGACACCAGGGCTTCACAGAACTCCGGGGGGCAGCAGAGCACCAGAGGCTTCACGAAGACGCATGGCGCAGCAGGTTAAGGAGCCTGAGCGCACGTTCACAGTCCCCTCCTCCTAAAAAGCACCCCTGACAGGATGGAGACAGTCCGGTGGCACGCTACTGCATGCACCCGTTGGCACTCAGCCCCCAAAGGACTTGAAAGACGCCAAGAACATCCTGGATCAGTAGGGGGAAATCTTCAAGCTCTTTCCCTGAGATCCTAAGCTGCGTGGTTACTCAAGATATATTTGATTCGATGATGGTCCCTTTTAACAGGCAGCACAGACACGAGCAAGCACTGGCTGCCCCAAAGCAGGGAGGTAAGGACAGGAGCGCCACCCCTGTGATGAGCCTGCCAATGCACCAGCCTCCTCGGATCTGTGCTTCAGGGAAAAAAGACTCTCAAAGAGTTAAACAAACCATAGAGACGAGCCAGTCAGGGTGCGGTGTAGCACCAACAAAACACACAACTTTCCCTAGTTCTTCCATGTACCTCCCCCACCATCATGACCCCAACCCTACTTTACACATCCGGCTAGACCAGAGGATGTGCACGGGTACAGATCAGAGCTGGACACACAGGGAATCCAGGACAGATCAACCCCTCAGGACCAATAATGAGAGTAGTGACACTGGGAGGGTAAGGGGAAGGTGGGGGGAGAAA
>NW_022107432.1:22634233-22648458 GCF_000313985.2 Echinops telfairi | reverse complement strand
AAGACTGCACACGAGACCTTTAGCTCCATCAGTGTCCTTGATCTTTGGTCCTAAGGGAAAAGTACCATCTAGCTCCCTGCTGCTTTTAGGGACCCTTAGCTCACATCCGATGTGATTCGCATTAATGACAGAACTTCCAGCAGCTTGGCTGATTTGACGGCTGCGTAACGGAGGCCAAGGCCCTGGGTGTGTGGTGCACACAGGTCAGCTGCCTGTTCCCAGCAGCCCTGAACACAAACCCCAGCTGGCTGCCTCCTCGTGTTCTGTGAAGAGTAGCAGCAGGCTGGACAGGGGAGGGGTAGCCTTCTTTCCTTACCAGTTTTCATAGAGGGTGCAGAAGAAACGCTGCATTCTTTCCAGGACGGTTTTGTACACTGCAGTGTCGTTGAGTTCCAAGAGGGGCTGAGGTAATCCTACAGAGAAAGACAGGTCAGGAACACACGTGGCAGCAGTCGGTAGACTCGGGGTGTGGGGGGGCTGACAAAACAGAGCAGCTGGTCAAGACCACCAGCTGGAGGCTCTCCGAGATTACTCAGAGAGATATGCTAAGCCTCTTTACAGGGAAAGGGGAATGATCCTAAAATACCCAAGATTTTAAATTAGACCTGGCCAGGGTCTCTCTGAATCTTTCCATAAAGCCCTGGGTGACTGATTGCCCCACCCCACCTTTTAGGTGGGGGAAGCCCATTTCCAAACAATATCTTATGCAAAAGCCGAAGATGTGTAACAAGTTGAAATGAAGCCCCCCACTGCAAGTGCCTTCAGAGATCTGTAGTCTGGTCAGGTCTTGCTCCTAGTTGGACAGTTGCCAGAGAGCATGGTTTGCTTACTGGAGCATGTTCTAAATGGCCACACACTTCAATAGCTGGAGTTTCGGGGGGAGGCAGAGAACAGGATGGTGAAGCAGCATTCACTTTTTACATCCATGGTGACACCTTAGGGTTTCTATTTTTATGGCTTTTAGAAGATGGACCTTCAGTGCAGTGGGGCCAGAGGAAAAGGCCCTGCTGAGGACAGTTAGGGCTCTGGAAAGGCAAACCGATACCCTTCCTTTGGTTACAGTCACAGCCAAGGACTGCTGGCCGAATGCTGGACTCTGGCTAGGTGAGGAACAGACACAGTGGGGCTGTGCTGGTGGGGCGGCCTAAAGCTTTGGGAAGGGGCACTTGGTTAAACAACCCTGGATGTCTTGGGCTCTAACTTCTAGCCACACTCATACTTTGCTGCCAGTGTTTCAACCACAGAGCCACCGCTCCTCTGTAGTCCTAGGACATACTCTTTCCTGCCAAACTCAGATCTCCTTTCTCCTACTCTGCCTACAACGCCAGCACCTCCTCTCGCCCGGCCCGGTGTGGGTCGGCCTTATTCATTCTTCAAGTTTCCCCTGGGAACAACTGGGAAACATGGCTCATCATCTATTCCTGGACAAGTTCTTATTATAAATGAATGATGCCCTGCTACTACTACTGAATGCTTTGATCAAAGAATGTACACAAGAATCCTAATCAAATGGGGGATATGCAGAACAGAAAGGCAGACATTTCAAAATCTCTGGGAATCCAGACTTTCTAAAGCCGCTGAGACTGGATAAACTTGAAATTACTGCCCAGAGATAATTTTCAAATAAAAAACATCTCCTGGAGTCACTTCTACTCTGTCACCAGGGATCAATATGAAAGCAATCAAGTCAATAGCACACAACAACTATTTCAAAGGCAGCCAACTTTGGGAAGCACAAACTAAAAAGCAAGGTCATTTAAGTGCCACAATCTTGTTTAAAAAAAAAAAAATCCCCTGAAGTTGGCCGTGAGCACTGTGTTAAGAACCATCTCTCTGGATCACACTGCCAAGAGGGCCTCAAAGGAGAAGACAGCGGGGAACCATCGAAAAGGGAGGCCGAGAATGACTGCACACCAGCCAGAGCAAGGTCCCTGTCACGGAAGTGTGTGGGCACTAAGTGTTCAATTGGCTTATGTTCCACTGTGTAAATTCTTTACAATAAAAAATACAAAGAAAAAGAGAGTAACACTGGTAAAAAATGCTTTTAAAGATTATACAGTTTATTGATTAAGCTTCTTTAAGCTTCATTGTTTTAACACATTTAAAAAAAACTATGTGAAAGGCAGGAAGTTAATGCCCACCAAGTAAAGAGATCGTGGTTTTTTTAACCATCGAATGGCCCTGGCCCCCACCACTACCTAACAGCTTAACAGAAAAGCGAAAAAACCAAACACACTGTCATGTCAACTTAGAGCAACCCTGTAGGATGGGGTAGAACTGCCCTGTGTTTCCGAGACTCGTCTTTCTCTCCAGGAACCACTGGTGGTCTTGAACTGCTGACCTAACCACGGAGGAGTTAATGCAGTTGGGTATACCTGGCTCTGTGAGCCTCTTCTGTGGGCTACGATAATGAAGCAAGCACATTGCCCATGTGGAGACCGTAGGTGCCCCACACGAACAAGGAGGAAGAGACACCCATTAAGCTGAAGCTGCTCAAGGAGCCCCTGGGAGAGAAGGTGAAGAACACCTAGAATTCTTACCTAATATAGCAGACTTTTCTGCTTCAAACATATCCAAAGCCTTTGTGAAAGGCTCTGCCATTTTGGCTAGCATTTCTGGTGCATAGAGAGTATTGTGGGTCCTGAAAGAGACAAGGACGCTCCGTGAACTGCTTGTTGAGAAGGGGAAACAGTGGGTGTTCCCTTTACAATTCAGTGAATCCATTCTAGGACCATGCTACCATGCAGACAAACCTGACCAATACCTTCAACGAGGAAAAGAAAGCACACGCGTTTACATGTCACCCAGCAAAGGAACATCATTGACTAGAAAGAGTACAGTCCGCACCTGAGACCCTAATCCAGACAGCCCAATGCTAGGAAGCAGAGTAACTTTTAACAACTACAATTTGTCATGTTTGCAGTTGATGAACTATGTTTGTATTTGGAGGGAAAGAGATCTGAAACCGTACATAAAATGATCTCTGATAAAATCAGTTCTTCCCAAGAAGGCATCCATAGTGTAAGGTATGACAAAGAGCACACTAGCCATTTGTTTTTATTCTTGAATTAAATGCTGACTGTGGCCTACAGTGATAGATGTGCGTGTGTGTGTGTCTAAGACAGTAAGGTATGATCAATTTCCTTGACATCTGGTATTATATCTCCTCCCTTTCCCGTCCTCAAGGACATGGCACGTGACAGGAGGATGCACACTTCAAATAGCTCAAACGCCAGACTAGCTGTTTATAAGCTGTAACCTCTAATGGTAGTTGGGTTCCTGGACTATCTCAGGAAAACCTGCCTGGCACACAACCTGGTGCTGTCTTCCAGAGTCAGAGGGATTAGGCATCACCTGGCTCTAAAGAAAAGGGCAACCATCACGGAGAAAGTCGCTGATGTCTGATAAATAACGACCCGTGCAGTGAAGGTCTGAACTGAAGGCCGACTTCAGGTTCTCCATTGGCACATACGCACTACAGGGCCTTTTCTAGGCAGGGACAGCATCAACATCTACACCTTCTTCATTCATCAGGTGCCTTGGCACAACAGGTGCTACTAATACTATTTTTAAGGAAGACAAACCTTTCTCTACTGAAAAAATAGCAATTTAAAACTCACAGCTTCAATACATAATTGGCAAGACTGTCAACTTGTACAACACGGTTTAATTCTACTTATAAAAACTGAAACCAGGAATTCTATTCTTGCGTGAATACCCAACACATGCACATAATTATCCAGACATTCACAAGAATGTCCCCAGCAGCACCATTTATAACACGGAAGCACTAGAAGCTGTTCAAAGTCTATCAATACAGAACGCATACAGTATGTCCTCAAGGAGAGTAAACCGAAAGGGCATGCACATCATGGGTCCGGCTCAAAAACACAACGCTGAGCGAAAGAAGCCAGACACCAAGGAGTGTGTGCTTCTGGTCCCCTTGATGTGGAGTCCGCAGACCAGGCAGAAGGAACCTGAGGTGGGCATTCTTGAGGGGCGGTGACTGGGAAGAGGGCTGGGCAAGGTGGTTTCTGAACGTGAGTGCTGGCTACCACGCTGAAAACTCACCTACACACAACTAATGGAGAAAGCGAACCCTAGCAGCTCCAGCTGCACACTAAAGAAGATCAACTGCTCAGGAACTATAGCCAACAATTTTGGGTTTAATTGATGCTTAATCAAAAAAACATTGAACTTTTAGAAAAATACCAGTATGATCACTCTATGGCTGTGGTCTCCTAAGCCAAACAGCGATGAAGGCCGTTTCCAGGTCTTCGTCCTCCCTCTGTGGTCTCCCGCTCCAGGACCAGCCGAGGACATGCAGCGAGAGCCTGCGCAGCAGGCAAGCCTTCTGCCCTCACGACTCCATCACTTTCATGTTTCTCTAAGCTACACACATTGTGTTTACAAACAACAACACTCAAACCATATTTATGTATTGAAACCTTTTCTCCTTTTAAAGCAGAACAAAATACTGGTGTCTATGTCAACAGATGTGTATCACCCTGACAACTCTCTCAGGCACTCCACCCAACCACTTTGGTCGAAACTAGCTCAGAACCTTTGACTCCTACACTTCTGGCCAAGAGCTTCTCGGAGACCCGAGTAAAGTGGTTTCTCCAGTTAAGATTCCATCCCTACGTAATAGGGCCAAACGGCACTGGAGCAGAACTTCAACCTCTAACTCAGAAATAGTATGGTGGGATATAAAAGGCACACAAACGCTGCTTCTCTCAGGAAGAATATGAATTTTATACCAAATTGATCTTTCTCTTCAGAAAACATCCCTGCGACAGTACACAGGTCTCATACCACCAAGCCCTCTGAGTACGTTAGCTCAGGTGAACCTCAGCCTTTAATAAGAGCACCTGGGAGTGAAATGTAGATGACGATTTCAGGGCCGAATTGAGGCCCTGATTCTGCATTTCAAAGAGCTTCTCCGTTGACTGCTCAGCCTGGTGGCCCGAGCACTGTACTTTGAGAAGCAAAGACCCAGAAAACTGAAATGAAAGATGGTAACACTCACTCCCCGCCCTTGGCACATTCGGCCGGTGGGCGTTTGGTTCACTTGAGACCAGGACTTCTGGTCTGACGAACTCAGACTGGTGCATCTGAACAGCACCCAAAGAAGCACACTCCTGAAACTAACTGCCAGGCTCCCAGGGAAGGACTCCTTTCATGACGTGAACTTAAAGGCAAATAGAGTTCACACGAGAGCAGGGTCAAAGAGAAGAAAGTGGGAGAAGAGCTTGGAAGAGGCTCAAAATTAAAAACGTCCTTTGGACGAGTTCACATACATGGAATTCAAGGCTTGTACAAGTGAGAGCTGATGCTATTTCTAAAAGGAGCTCACTTCTGGGAAAAAGCAAGATCTACTCCCCCATTATTACCCACTATGATCGGAAAGCAGACACAGCAGATAAAAACCATTACTCTGACTCACCTGATAAGGGCAAGCAAATTGTCAAGAAGTTTCAGAATTTGCTCTGTGCAGGGGTTCCGGAAGATTGGATTTCCACTGGGTGTATAACCCACCACAAACCCCCCAGCTTTGGCCTCTTCTAAGTCGCTGGGCCAGCAAGTTCGCTTTATGACGCCCAGAATGCTATACACACAAAAACGCATCTGAGAAAAATGGTAAAATAAAAGGTAAGCACAAAAGGAGAGATGGAAGACGAACTGCTATCAGATCTATTCGGGGCAATGGCAACGGCAACGAGGAGGTGGAGGGAAGGAAAGAGCCCTCCACCTCCACCCTCTTTGGGTCCAAGTCCCTAAGGGAGAGGTCCCGCTCACAACACGACCTTGTCACCAGGTGGCAGTACGCTGATCTTCTTGAAGGAGGCGTGGTTGGGCCCTTGCTGTCGTTGAGGAGGTATCATTGAGTCAAATCGATCTTGGACGAGATGGCTTAGCCACCCTGCACCCTCTAGCTATGCTCCTAAGACCCCTGTCCCCACTGCCCAATGCTCTTTGCAACGGACCTAGTGGTTGCTGGTTAACTAATGTGACTTTTGGTATAATGGAGGCAGGAACAAAGTTTATTTGAGCAGCGAAGAACCACAAAATATCAGTTTGCAGGACTTAAAATGCCAGAGAGCAATGGATTCCACCCTGGTAACAAATCTCTGACCTATTTCCCTATTACACTTTCATTCTTAAGCGCATTCTAGAGATCTGAAACAGAAGCCCCGTTAAGCCCTCAGCTGCTAACCGACAGGTTGGTGGTTTGAATCCACCCAGCAGCCCTGGGAGAGACAGACTGGGTGAAGTGCTTCAGTCAGTAGATTACAGTCAAGAAAATCCTATGGCACGGCTCGACTCCATGAGTTAGAAATTTGACTTAATGGTACCTTAGAAACAGCAACGCCAAAATACGAGGGGGTACCCCCCAAGACAAAAAACAAAACAAAATCCTGATAAAATCTCTGCTGGGTGAAGCTTTTGTAGTACGCATCGTGCCCGCTGAGGGAGCATGGAGCAACTTGCTGAGTCAGCACACCCAGCGGCGTCGGCTGGCAAGGCTCTTTGCGCTCACGTGAGTTTTTCCTAAAAGCAGTTGTGTTCCAACCTCGGGTTTTTTGTGTGTGATGGACCATTTACGAGACCAGTGTGCAGCTGTGAAATTCTGTTTGACGATGTAGAAGAGGTGAAGAAAAAAACGAGGGAGGTGCTGTCAGCCATCCAGACAGATGAATTTGAAAAATGTTTCCAGGAATGGAATCGCAGATATGACAAAAGCATTAAGTGTAATGGAGAGGCCTTTGAAAGGGATAAATGTTATGTAAAAAAATTTAAATACACAGATTTGTTAAAAAAAATCCTTTTTTTGGAGGGGGTACTCCCTCGCGAATGCCTTCACAAACAACATCATTCACTCTGTGGTGGGAACCAGCTCGATAATTCTAGTCCAAAGAAGGAAAATACGCAGCTTAGGGACGTGGGCGCCCGGCCTTCTCTCAGCAGTAGAGAAAAACAAACCCACGGGAAACAGGACAAACACTCATCAAAGGAGCCGCCCCGCCCGGAGGGGCCCACTCACCCGAGCTCGGTTCAGGCCACAGGGATCCTCCAGGTCCGGGTCACAGCTTTTCCGATCCGCACCCACATAGGCGAGAAAGGCGTCAACGTCTGCCAGCACTCTGAAGGTTGGGCGGGGAGGCAAGTTCTACCTGAAGGCTGAGCGTTGAGGGAGGACAACTTCCCATGCCCCTCTGGCCCAGAGGAGGGTTGTGACAGTCAGAGAAGGTCACACAGAGTGCCAGCTGTCTTTTGAAAGCTTCAGCTTCCGGGCTCTACGACCGAATGTTAGTAGCAGCACTCTAAGAATTCGAAAGATTCTGTGCTCGAGAAAGCAGAAGACAACTGGCACACTACAGCCGTGATTTGTTCCCCGTCTCACGAACATACTCATTCCCTCTCTGCTACACTTCTGGGCAGCAGTGGCACTTTCAGAGTGTAAATGACAGAGAACATCGGGAATCGGGAATAGCAGAACCACAGCTTAATATCCTCACACCGCCCCAGCACTGCCCGGGCCTGGCTCATGAACAGACTGGGGGGCTGGAGTGCACCAGAGGGCCCGGTCTGGGGGAGTCTCCTCTACCTGTGCATGTCTTCAGAGAGCCAGATATTGGCCACTGGCGCCATCAGCTCCTCTAAGAAGGCCTTCTGCCGCTCATAGTTCTTGAACTGGTTGCTAACAAGCACAAGGGCTTCCATGAGGGCACACTTCTCCATCTGCGTCAGGAGCAGCTCGTTGGAGAGGAGTTGCTTCACGTGGTTATAAAGCATGTCAAAATTGGGCTGCAGATCAGAGAGGAGAGAGGCAGGGTTGGTGACGGACGAATGGACAGGAGGGCCAGGCCCGCCGAGGAAGTGGAGAGCATCGGCATGTTCCCAGGAAGGAGGTCGTCACCATGTAATGGAGTCACAGCACGCTTCTCAAGTGTGGTGATTAGGAAGGCCATTTGGACAGAAGGTGGCCACTGTCTGGAGCACCTGGGTGACCACATCTCACCGTACAATTGTGGCAACAATGACCTTGTTCAACGTTAGCTTTTCAAGGTCCCTTTACAGGCAAGAACTATTTATTTTCTATTTATGCAGCGACAAACACCTTCTGTGCACTCAGCATGGGGATTTCTGGCTAATTTGTAGTCTGTCAGAATGTAAAA
Source organism: Echinops telfairi (assembly GCF_000313985.2). NCBI lineage: Eukaryota > Metazoa > Chordata > Mammalia > Afrosoricida > Tenrecidae > Echinops > Echinops telfairi. The sequence continues at coordinate 22,640,278 of NW_022107432.1, read as the reverse complement.
TTTCGTACCGAAATCCCCAAACCAGGCGGGTCTGGTTTCTCTCCAAGTTAGGCGGTAAAAAACGTGACAACCCCACTAAAGATCTGCACGTTCACAGGGAAAGCCAGCTACCTCGTAGAGAAGCGCTCGCTTAGAAGGGAGAGGTGCATCTGCGTGCTTCAGCTGCACTACACAAGGGAGAGAGGCAAAGAGCTCACTGCGAGGAGGCCCGTCTGGCTGGGGAGCTGTCATGAGGGCTGGGCGGAAGGAGAAAGAGAACCAAAGTGGACAGGCCTCAGTGGCTGCTGAGCCAGGCTCCAGGCACTCACCAGCACCAGCTGGGGGTAGTCACGGCACACCTTGATGATGGAGGAGCAGGCGTGCCTCCGCACATTCCTCACTGCCCGCGTTCTCGGGGGCTGCAGAGGGGGGGCAACAAAGACACGGTCACTTTAAAAACTAACCGATGGGTGCTGCCTAGAACCACGCACGTACTTCCTTCAGAGACACGGTCACATCGAAGCTTCACAAAGGTAAAGCGTTGAACAGACTGACATTCAGTCGCCACTGGCCCACACAGTTCCATTTTGGGCAAAGTAGGTAACATTTTTACATGAATCCACATCCCAAGAGCTGTGGCTTAATTCTCATTAAGTGCTCTTAGGAGTGCAGCCCCCGCAAGGCAGAGAAAACCACCAAAAGAGGAGCATCAGCAGTGAGGCCGCTGCACTGTGACAGCCAAAGCACAGCGGCAGAGGCTTGTTGTGCACCGAGTGAAGCGCCTACCGTTTCTGACCATCCAGTGCCAAATGCTCCCCCTCCCCCAAACACCCAGAGGAAGGGTCAGGCTCTCAAGTTAGACTCTTGATGGGAATCATGATCTTACCTTACTTTCTTCGACAGTTTCAAAAGTGACAGCTGAAAACAGCTATGGGGAAGGAAGAAAGGGCAGACCATCAGACCCAAGGGCAGTTGTGATTTTTCAGCAGTAGCTACCCAATTTGCAACAGAAGCCCCGAAAGGGCATTCTTGTTAACAACATGGCAACACAAAGGGCGTTCCCTGAGTGCACACAGCTTCAGACGCTCATGGGGGCAGGTGTTTTACAAGACGCTGGAGACTCACAAAGCTGTCGTCACAGTTTAGAAAGAAGGTCACAGAATCCCACAACAAGCCACATCCTCCTCTGACTCTCGGCTACGGTGATGCCTGCCTCCCCTCCACTTTTCATCAAAAGAACCATCTACTCTCTCTGATCCCATCTTCAAGCCTCCCATTCAGTCCTTAGCAACGCAGTTTTTGCCCTGGCCACATGAAGCAGCACAGCTCAGCGTGGAACTCATGGAAGGAAGACATCTCCCAGGTCTGTGTGAAGAGGCTCTCTGCTGCAACTGAGAAGCCCCTGGCCTCTGATGCCGCACTGTGCAGTTCTCTGACCAGCCCTCTCTCGTTCCTTTGGGGCACTGCACCCTTCCTCCTGCCCCCAGTGCTCAATGGGGACCTGCATGGCTCCCTGTCCAATCTATCGCCACTCCTGACATACCCCTTTCTGGCTGCTACTACTGCTGGTGCCGATGCACCATCACTGCATCTCACCACGTCCTCCAGTCCAGGCCTGCGTTGCAGCATGGTGATCATGCTACACCTGCTCTACACAGTACTTCTGACCCAAGGCACCCTCTTCTCTTCCTTGCCCTTGTTCTGCCTCCTGAGCCAGGACTCTCATGCAGGTGGTGGCCACACCACGCTCCTATGCCACACAAGCTAGAAACTGGAAAACTGCCATACCATCCTTCCACTCACAAGTCCCCTCCCAAACTGACAGGGGACCCCGATCCTCTCAACACCTGATCTTCTCCAGAGCACTCCCCGCTGCCTGGCACGCCAACATGCTTATTGATGCTCCTCCCTAGACGTTCTAGTTCCACGAGGCAGCCCTAACTCGTTGCCGCCACCTTCCACCGAGCCTGGCATGCCCAGTGCTCAATGAACACTTGCTGCCTGGATGAGGAGCTTAATCAAGCCCCAAGGCCAAGCCCAGCTGACTTCTCTCCCGCCCACTCCTGGAGGGCTCCATCACCCAGCGTGGGCCGCCTGCGCGTTTGCTTTAGGACAGCACGGAGGGAGTGCAATCGCAGCACCCCATCCCAGTTCAGAACCCACTCCACAGGCTCATGTCAAACCCACTCCGTATACGAACTCCTCCGTGGCCCAAAGGAAGTTTTGAAGGTACTTTCCCCCCAAATCAGGACCGTCAAGGCTGACAGTTGTCACATCTCTTCAGTGTTTTTAATCTCCGACAGCCGTCTGCTGTGTCTCCCATGACGCTGGCTTTTGGAAAAGCCTATGCCGATTCTCTTGTAAAAGGCCCACCTTCCGAAGCTGGCTCCTCTTGGTAACATTTTTCTTGTTCCACTGGCTTCTTGTGTTCTACCCCCACCAAACTCCTGCAGGCACGCCCACCCCCCACAGACGGCCACATCTTCTCCACTCTGGTCACTGCAATTTGGCTCAGGAATTGTCTCTCGTAAAAAACGCTTCTCCCTTCCCGGCACACAGGTTCGGTAATTGCAATGCCATGTGGGAATGGCATCTGTCCATATGCCTTTGATCTCAGAGTTGTCTCTAAAGGGCAAAACGTGCCCCACATCCGGACCCAGAGTAAGCCGCATGACTAACACGACCGTCAGTGTTTACCAGCCTGCCCCCCCCCCCCCCTTTCAACAGCAGCGAAGGCATTCCTTTGCTTAGAAAAGCCGGATCGCGTGTACGGAGGAGGTGGAGTTTACCTTGGAGAAGACCTGGGGCAGGAACTCTGGTCTGTAGGTGACAAAGGGAAAGAGGGCTGAGACATTGGTGAGGACACAGGACAGGATGAGGGGGTCCTTGGTGTCACAGTTGAGGACCATCTGCAGCAGCTCTATGCCTTCAGTCACAGGAACTTCCTGCAAACAGGCGGGAGAGGGGGCTGCCCAGCTGCCACCACGCAGCGCGCTGCCCACGTCCGTCTAATTAGATTCCTTTTGATGGTAAATACGTAATCGCATGGTCATCTATGGTACGTGCGGTTTTAGATGCTACCTTTTAATCTTTACCATGCAAATTGTAGCCCACTGTTGAAAATTCTCATCAACAGTGCTGCCAAGTGCCATACTAGGGATGTGGCCTTCTCTGCTCCGGCACTGGGGACATTTCCAGGGCTTTACACTGGCAATAACGCTGATACTCATACACCTTTTTTGGGGGGCAGGGGGGAGATATGGGGAGGAGTAGCTCCGACATTTTCACTTATGCCATTTGGCTGAGAATCACAAACTTTGGAGATGACGGGATTTAATGGGCCCAAAGTCATGAATTTCTAAGTCAAGTTGCTTTTCTGCTCTAACAGGCTGTGAACCCTCTGCCCACCTGTGCCCCGCCCCACCCACCTGTGCCCTGGCCCGCCCAAGCTCAGTGACAGTCACTATCAATCCCGAAAATCTTCACATATTGAGTAGGTTAAAATCGAGCTTATTTAACAAGCATTTATTTGATTACAAACAAAGATGTATCTCCTCCCTGTTTCTGTACCAGTTTAGTTTCTCTTCTACAAACGATCTGATCAGGTCCTTTGACTACTTTTCCAATGGGCTCTTTCTAGTGCTTAAGTAACGAACTACGTGAATAGCAAGTCAGTCAATGTGCTATCCGCGTGAAAAAACACACTATGCGTTCCTTATTTTAATAAGGCCATAGAGACTGCTTTTACCCACCCCAGCATACACCAAAATATCACCCCACAGTGTGCTATGATAACCATTATCTTAGTCAGATTAAAATGCTAAGCTGGTAAACACTGTTACCCAAATACTGTAGCTACAATAAAAGCTACCTAATAAGAGAAAGGTATGGAACGTATGAAAAACAAAAACAGAAAACAAGAGGTACGGACTGAGCATTACTGGAAGAGGAGAAGGATACTTAACTACTCTGGTACTTACAGAGCTCTGACGTTTTTTTCAATGTTAGATTTCCATCACTGTCTTCCCAGCACAAGCTACCTTACTGGAGGAGTCTGCTGACTACCAGGCTCACATTACCACCTTAAACCTGGGTGCCAGATGAGTTAGAGAGATACAAGGTAGACCTGGGTTATCTGAACTTCAGTATGTTTTCAACCACTCAGAGGCTCGGTTTCCTTTTCTGTAAAGTCTTGCATTAGTAGGTTTTTCTATTCTCCTGCCAACTTAAAAAACAGAAAACCACAACCTTTATGCCATCAGCAGGAAGAAGAGTTACTTACCTCTTTCTCTAGGGTTCGAAACATCTGGTTGACCACACATTCCAAAAAGAAGGTCATGGCTTCCCACTGCACGAATGAGGGGGAGAAGATGGAGCAGAGGCTGCCCTCTCCGGTGCCGGCTGTGGGAGAACAGGGTTTCAACACACACACACACACACACACACTCTCTCTCTCTCTCTCTCTCTCTGCAGCATCACAGAGCAGAGAGACAGGAGGGCCGTAGAGACCACTTGGCAATTTCACAGTTGAAGTAATAGGGTAATTTAGCTTCTTTCATTCCAGCAAAAAGACAAATACAAAGATCCTGTGTGCTGAAGACAGAAGAGGTCCTTATCCAGCCTCCACCACTAAACACCAATTGCCTGAATTCACCCGAGGGCCTTGTCTGTGAAACCATGGTGAGAAATGAATGTCTGTAAGCATCAAAACCAAGCACTCGATAAATACTAATTTATCCACTGTTGTCCCTCTTTATACTCACCTACAGAAATCTGGTGGTGCCATGGTTACTGTCCGGGTGCTAACTGAAAGGTGGGCAGCGTGAGGGCACACAGTGGTTCTGCAGGAAATGACCTGGAGATCTGCTCCCCTGGACTGCAGCCTACAACACCCCCACTCTCACCCCCGACCCCCCACGGGGCAGCACTACATATGCAGGGGAGCTGGACTCAAGGGGGCCTAATAGGAAACTAAAAGGCCTTCCAACAAGAAACTGGTACAAGATACAGACGGCTGCTGCATGTCCAGTAGCATCCTGGCCCTGGGAAGACTGTTATCAGCAACTGTGTCATCCTCCAAGGTCACAAATGCCACCGGAGCCTAAGACGCCAACAACACAGGCAAAATGGTTCACAAACTGCTGTTCTTGCTTCATGTGACACTGCCATTCACTAGCTCCTCAAAGGCACAACACAACCGTGCCTCCACAAAATGTCACATTGCTAGACGTCTGGGGACTTCCGAGTCCACTGTGAGCATTCAGAACTACTGAGTGCAAATCTCCTGGTGTCCAGTAACTATGCACTGGAAAACTCACACTCTCCTCCACCACCCACAGCACGGGACACGAAGACAACAGAGCAGACACCTGGCTTACCCAAGTGGGCAGAGGGGACTACTGGGACTTTTCCAAAAAGCAGCCTTTCCCAAAGGCCTTAAGCTGATTTAGAAGTAGCTGTACTGCTCTGCTTGGCTGATAAGGGATTCTTCCTGAGCTTCCTGTGCAAGAACTTGGTTGAAAAGCTCAAAAACGTTAAATTGAAATCGGTCAAGATGGTGACTGGAGTAAAGTAATAAAACCAACAACAAAGAATTGATTCTGCTGGAAAACAACACCGCAAGGCAAACATTTACCGTTCGTGGGCCCAGCATCCACCGAGGTTGAGAGCTGGTACTTCAGCCACTCCCCAGCCATCTGGAAACTAGTCTTGGGATCCAAACGACATGCCAACCTCATCACCTCTCCTTGTTGGGCCCGGGAGGCTGCCAAGCAAAGGATGTACATCAATAGGTGGAATACATCAGGGGCTTAATGTTTGAATCTCATTCCAGAGGGAGATGTCACAGAAACAGTCCTGTCGACCTGCGCTTGGAACATACTAGATGCGCAATGGAGCTTTGCTGAGTTAAAAAACTCAGAATTAAAAAAGCAAGCAAGCAAGCAAATAAACTACCTATAAACTCCCTTCCCAGCTCAAGCCTGTAAGTGGCAAATTAATATTGCCCTTAGCTCCATTCTGATGGAGTGAAAAGGAAGGAAGGTTGAGAGGAAGAGAAAATGGGGG
>NW_022107432.1:22617522-22632622 GCF_000313985.2 Echinops telfairi | reverse complement strand
TGAGGGTAATGAATGTACAAATGTGCTTTATACAATTGATGTATGTATGGATTGTGATAAGAGTTGTATGAGCCCCTAATAAAACAATTAAAAAACACGGTTTGGGAGTACAACGAAACATTAAACACAGGGTCCTAGGACCCAGCAATTCCATCTCCACCCAAGCCCCCACAAAAGCGTGTGTATGTTCACCGCAACGTTACTTGTCATAGCCCCCAAGTGGAAATAACCCCCAACGGTCGACTGATGAATGGACAAAGAAGGGAATCGTTGCAATGGGGAGCGCTGGTGTGCTCTCACAGGAGGTCTCTTGGGAACAGCAAGGAAAGACCGCAAACGGTGATGGAGTCCTGCGACAGGAAGGGCCAGCACAGAGACAGAAGACAGCCAAGAGGTTGTCAATGACTGGGGGGGGTGGGAGGGGGGGATGGGGGTTGGGTTGTGATGAGGGAAAGTAGAATGATGGCTTGATGGGTCAAAGCTTTTCTTTGTTGATGGAAATGTGTTAAAACACAGCTCAATGAATATCAGAATGTCCCTGAATTACGCAATTGGTGACCTGTAGGGCAAGTGAATCTACAAAGGGGGGACACGGGGAGAGGTTAAGGCTATAGAAAAAAAAAAAAATCACAGAATTAGGTTATCAGAATATAATGGGGTTTTCCTCTTCTTTGAAGAAAAGAACTGAAAGACAGGTAGCATCTAATTCTTAGACTGGAAGAGAATTTAAGAGTGCCTTTGGTCCTGTGACGGTGATCCCTGAACAGAAAGGTCCGGAAGAGTGGGCACGTTGGAAGTCCGAGCACGATGACACAAGGGGAAAGCAGTGCTTTGGCCAGCTGCCATTGGAATTAGGGGCGACAACACAAAACCAAGGAGGTTCTAGGGGTGCAATGGGCTACGCTTTGGGCTGCTAACCACAAGGTGGATGGTTTAAAGTTCACCAGCTCCCCAGGAGGACGACGACGATGCTTTTTGCTGCCAGAAAGATTTACAGCTTCGGGAGTACGCAGGGCAACTGTGCTGTGTAGAGTTGCTGTGAGTCAACCTGCTGGCAGTGGGTTGAGTGTTCTTAGCGTAAGAAGTCGGCGTGCATCAGGACCCATAACCCTAGCAACCATTCTGAGAAGCCTGTGCGGGGAAATTCAAGGCTAGTATCACTCACAGTTGAAGAAAGCGTTGAAGTCCTCATCACTGTCAAAATCACACCTGGAGTACTCACAGCTGGGACTGTCTGTTTTAGAAGGAAAGCCCATCTGGAAAGAGAAAGGAGATTGGGGTGGAAGTACACAAGGGAGTCCAAGCACTTTTAACTTTCAGAGTCAAGGGTTTGACGAGACAGTTTAAGTAGCCAATTCTGCTCAACTGCAAGTCCATACTTTGCTCCCAGCTCGATAGTCCTGAGAGTAGCAGACAAGAGAGCAGGTTCCCATTTGTGACATTACCAATTAAACTCTAGGAATAAACATGAAGGACCTGGTATGTTTTATTCGAAAATTGATGAGCCCCTTGGCAGAGAATTGGAATACCGAGTGCTACTTGCTAGGGGAACTATTTGTGCAAATAAGGGTGCTCCTGAATGGTTTTCATTCTCTGACTTTACAAGGGCTTCAAAAGGTTGTGGCAAAGTGGAACTGGAAAACACAAGAAAGTGATGGGATTTTCCAGCAGCTTTATATAGCTCCTTCATATTGCTGCTGTTGTTGCTAGTGCTGTAGTCAATTTGACTCACAGCAACCACCTGTGTCAGCCACTTTATCCACCGATCTTGTTGACAATCTCCCACTTTTTTGCTGTCCTTCCGCTTTACCCAGCACTATGGCCATGCCAAAAACACGTGAGACAAAGGCTCACCATCTATGCCTCTGCGGAACATCTTGGCTGTAACTCTTCCAGATAGACTTTTGTGGGGGGCAGTCCAGAGCACTTTCTTTTCGTAGTGCCGAGTACTTTCAAAATTCTTCATCAGCAACACAATTCAAATGCATCAAACCTTCTCCAGTCTCCTTATTCAATGTCTAACTTCGATATACATGAGGGGACTGCAAGTACAATGTCTTGGGTCAGCGCACCTTAGTCCTCAAAGAAAGCCCTTCCTTCTCAAAGCCTACGATGGTCTTATGCAGATGGATCCAGTGCAAGGCGTCATCGGATCTCTGGATGCTGCTTCCAGGACCACTGCCTAGAGATCCAAGCAAGGTGACACCTTTGACGACCTCCGTCTTTTTCTCTCATCATGTGCTAGTTGTGAAGACTTTTTTCTTCACATCCAGTTGTAATCCATATTGAAAGCTGCAATTCTTGAACTTCATCAGCAAGTGTGTTAAGTCCTCACTTTCACCAAGCAAGGCTATATCATTTGCATATTGTAGGTTGCTAATAAACCTTTCAATCTCGATGCTGAATTCTCTTCTTCATATAATCCAGCTCCCCTGATTATTTGCTCAGCATAGGATACAACCCTGACACACACCTTTCTGTATTTTAAACCATGCAGTGTTCCTTGTTCTGTTTGTACAGCCGACTCTTGATCCATGCACAGATTCTGCGTGAGCACAATGCAGTGTTCACTGAAAACCCGTGGATAGGTTTGTAGGAAATATGGTAAGATACTGAAAAGCTAAGAACAGACGCGGAACATTATCAGAGATAAGTGTCCGGAGACGAGCTCTCAGGCCAGCAGGCACTCAAAAGACGACTGTCTTCTCAGACGCCAGTCGCCCTGGATGACAGGACGGCATAAAGCCTTCAGGATCTCTCTCACCTGCTGATGGGGCTCAACTCAAAGTGAGAATAACAGCTGCAAACATCAGTAATCGGGAACTCAGAATGTGCAGAATGTGAATCTAGGAAAATTGGAAGTTGTCAAAATTGAAATGGAACCTATAAAGATATATATTCTAGGTGTTGGTGAGCTGAAATGTGTTGGCATTGGCCATTTTGAATCAGAAAATCATGTAACTTATTATAACAGGAATGATCGTTTCGAGAGGAATGGCGTAGCATTGTCAAAAAGGGCAGGGCATTTCAAAATCGATCTTGAAGTACATTGCTGTCTGTGATAAGATAATAGCTATCCAAACACAAGAAAATGCGTCAACACATATTATTCAAATTTATGCACCAACCCCTAACGCCAGAGATGAAGAAACTGAAGACTTCTACCGATGCCCCCTCCTACAAGTGGCTCTGAAATACGAAAGGACCCTCGTCATAAGCAGTGTGGGCCGCTTGCTCTCTGAGGAGTAGGAGAACAGCGCGCCCAGAGCAGGGTCTTGGTGCCTGAGGACGGGCTGCCAAGGGTGTCCATGATGTGTGCTTGCTGCCCTCCACATCCTGAGATCCCCACTGCATACCTTCAGCAAGTTAGTCATAGACGCCCGAAGATATTTTGGTATTATTGCTAACAGCAAAGCGTCGCGGGACAGAATCTCATGTCTGAACAGGGCTCCCCAAGTCATTTGTGTTGAAGAACGTAGAAACTGAAGGGGAAAAAACCAACAACAAACAAAAAACTTCAGAGTGAAGATTTGCATTCTATCTAACCAAGATAATTATTTAGGCTGACAGCTTTCATGTCCCACCCCCATCACAACCATCTCTATATTTTTTTCTTTCCATCTATATATTTTGTAGCCCCCCCCACCCCCTTTACTGCAAAGCTCGCTATGATGCACATTTTATTCAGACTAGTCTTGTGCGGGTCAGGTGCCATTCCAGGAGTGTGGGCAGGACTCTCAGGAGTCCTGGTAGCACTGCAGGCGAAGCACCAGGCTGCTCTCACATGTGAGGAGGAGGGGGATGTCTGCGTTAATAAAGTTCTAAAGTATCAGAATCCCTAACATTAAGAATCAACTTATTAAAAGAAGCTGTTCTACTCTGTCCTACGTAGAGTCTCCGAGCCAATGGCAGTGGGTTTGGGGTTGTTTTCGGGGGAAGGGGAAGCCTTAACTCTACCACTTCCTATCTCAGTGCCTGAATTTGGTTCACAGACTCTTTGGAGACATTACCTGACTTGGATGGATTGTGAAAGCAAGAAAGGACTCTAGGTATTTTCCAAAGTTTTCTGGGGTCTTTACATCAGAATCTACACCCTGTGGGAAGAAAAAAAAAATTACATTAATAATGCTTATGTGTGAAGGGAGGGGACCAGGAAAAATGTAAACACATCTCTTTGGTCAAAGACAGGCATCATTTCAAGGGCCATCCAATTTATTGCCTCAATCATCAGTAAGACCCATTCTGTGCCTAATTAGTAAATTGAAAAAGAATATTGCTTTTGGAAATATAAAAGAAAACCCCTCTATCCCCCCCTCGTAGAGAATCGCTCTGTGGATCACCCATTAAAAACACCACACTTTCATGCCATCTCAAAACAGCAGACATGAAATCCCAATGTTTGTCTCAGGGACCCCGCTTGTGAGACTGTCAAACGTCATTCCATTGGCACTGGGGAAAGCTTCTTCATTCGCACTCTGTTTTAGAAGGGCCAGGTACTTGGCAGACTAATCGACAAGCCGAACAGTTCACAGGAGACCCGACATTGATGTTTGCTTTTAGTAACTGACTTGTTCAAAGAAACTTACATCACACAAACCCTATTACATTACAACAATTGAGCCCACAGAAACATCTGATACAATCTGTAGTCTACTACCTCATCAAACTAAACTTAATGGCACCTGTCGCCTGCTTGCAAATACCATTTCTACCTGCTCTCTCCCGAAGCGCCCAGGAAGGAAGTGCTCACCAGCAGTGCACACAGTTGATTGCCCAGAGCACACAACACCTGACAGAGCCTCTTCAGGAAGACGTAGTGTTTCTCTACCAGGCCTCCTCCGTCAGCAGTTCTGTAAGACACGAGTGTGATGAGTCCTACGTCAAGAACCGAGAGCCTTCCCATCAAAGGTGCTCTACGTGCTTTGGGCCTCAGCACTCAAATTCCAGGAGGTATTTCAAATCAAAGACCCAACCTACCAACCAAACCAAAGCAGAACAACAAAAAAATCTCAACCAACACTCAAAGACTGCAGTCTCGAACCTGGAGAGACATTCTCCTCAGGGATTTTGAGATGCTAATGTAAGCTCTGAATATCATATTAAATAATACATATGCTTATACATTAGAATGCACAAAAAAGTACCTGCTGATACCTACGGAAACTTTAGAGATCATGGGGGGAGGGGCATGTAAACCATTCCGTATACCACCAACACAAGAAGGGTGTTAAAAATATGACTGTGTCTCCATTTAAAAAACCATTCAGTCAGGTCTGCAAACTTTTATCTACTTTAGACTCCAAATAGGCCTGTTAACTGGGTATGTGTGCTGGGGGTGGGGTGTCATTAAACTTATTGGATGGCCGAACCTGACCTGCAATGATCTCAGACTAGTCACACCAGTCACAGGTGACAATCACTTGTGTGAATAAGAAGAGCCCTGGTAGCACCGGGGTGAAAATGCTCGGTTAGAAGCCTAATGTTACCTGACATGGGCAGACTGTGGGGAAGTGTGGCAGGATGGGATAGGTCTACTCCATCCTAGCTCACTGCTCTAAGTAGGAACTGACTTGCAGAGTTTTGTTTAGGATGTGTAAGCGTCCCATTAGCTGCCTTTGGAAGCACCAGAGTCTAACATAAGAGGCCTGTGCTCAGGTAAGTAAGAGCTGCTGACGTGGCGTTAAGGGATCCTATACAAGATCCGGAGTCTGACGGCCTGGGTTTGGACCGTGCCTCCACTAACTACGGGGATGACACGTGCCTGCAGCACACAGAGAGGGCGGGCTCCTTGGTATAAAGGTCAGGCTCTCTTACAGAACTTAAAAAAGGCCCAGAGACAGTTCCGACAGTGCCCTCATTTAATTACCAGGATCCTTAACAACAGCACTGCGGCCTCCACGGGGACAAAGCGCCACATTTCAATGGGAGTAAGAGAGTTTAAGATGCTCAGTTGCACCCCTTTTCTTTATCCTTGGGACCAAAAGTAAGGGAAGGGGAGCAAGAGAGGGCAGCAGGTCCAACTAATTACCAGGCACATTTCCATTCCACTCCCCGGTAACAGGCACACACCAGGAGAGGCTTAATGTTTCCCACAGCAAGTGGGAGCCATGATTTACAGACATCATGGCACACACTGTCAGGTCCCATGAGCGCATTGACAGGACACACACAGGGACAAGGACACAGACATAGACACCCCTCCTCACTTTGTTCCGTTACTTCCAAGAAGCCCCGCACTGCAGGCATTGACAGGGAGAGCACCTTGCCAATCTGCACATGGGGCTGGCCTGGGGACAGGTAGTCCAGCAGATCAGAACAGTGCCTGGATCGGTCACCCTGGCTACCAAGAGCTCCAGGCATCAAGAGAATCAGGGAGATGAAGTGGAGGGGGAGGAGCTGTGAAAGTGAGTGGTTGCTAAGTCAATAACCACAACTTATTTCTAGCAAACGATCTTCCTGAAGACTAGCTCACTGGCATTATCTAAAGACACAGTTGACGACAGAAGATGACCAGCATTTGGGCAGGAACTTCATGCACATCCACGGGGGACAAAAACGCAGTGGAAAACATACAGGAAAAGGCTACTCACTGTGCAGCAGAAAGTATGTAGTGCATGGCCACATCTCCAAACAAGACCATCAAGGGCTTCCGGTCTTCCAACTTGCCCTGGAGCCAATTTTAGACACACGGTCAAACAAACGGCATCATTCACAGCTTCTTAAGTACCAACGTCTTCTCCACTTATATCATCAAACCTAGTGACTTCATCATTTCTCGTCTACCTGAGGACTGACTGAATACTAGAAAAAGGCCGGTCACACCTGGATGACAAAGAGAGGTCCTGGACAGAGTAGGAGAAAAATACGAACAAAACTCAAAATCATAAAAAAAGATCAGCCTGGGTGGACTGATAGGAGCCCTGGTGGAGCTGTGGGTCAGGCACGGGCTGCGATCCGCCTGAGAAGCATGAGGCTGTCTGCTCCCACGAAGATGGACAGGCTCACAAACCTAGCCGAGGCACGACGAGTCAGAAGCAAGTTGCTGGCAGTGGGTGGCGCTGGCCTGAGAGAGACTGGTGGGCATCGTTGAAGCGATGGCCGAGTCACCCTTCCCACGGGAACTGAGCACACCTCCACTGCTCAGCTTTCAGTCAAGTGATCAAGGAAGGAAGTCCTATGAAAGGAAGTCCAGTAATGGTGGGGAGGTGGGCACTGGAGGGCGGGAAGAAAGAAGGATGCACCAGAGTCCACACAGGGAGGATGTGGGAGGAGTGCTGTTGGAGATGCCCACAGTCCAACTACTCTATTATACACTTCCATCCAAATCACAACAGAGTTAAAACAACAATACCCAGGCAGGACTTAGATACTTCAGTCCATATCCACAGGATAATATCTCCATAAGGAAGCGAGCCGTGATCTCGTCAGTTTTCCAAAACACATAGTCACCTTTCAGACTCTCTGACACAAAACTGTTAGTCTTAAATCTTAGTACTTACCACTCTCATCTCCTATAGGTGAAGTACCCAGATTCATATTTGTTTTAAGAACCAATCAGGCTGATAAATTTCTGAATATTCTACCACATCTCTGAATATTCCTAGAACATTGGAACACTACTGCCACAAGGGATTGGAGACAGGCAAGAAGTTGGCCTCAAAATACACATCACAACAACCAATCATCAAACCTGTGGATGCCTTCATGATGCTCTGCCGGATTATGCAATTTGACACACCAAGGCCCGATATTATGAACAAGATCCCTTCCCAGGCGTCCTTACGTTGGATTTGTAGGAGGGTGAAACAGGTGCACAAGATACTTATTTTGCCTTACTTTAGTTTAAGAAAGGAGTCCTGGTTGTGTGGTGGCTTAAGGGTAAGGCCTGTGGTTCACACCTGGGAGCCCAGCCACAGGTGAGAGACAGGTCTGCTCTGGTGATGATTTCACCTGGGCCCCTTCTGGAGCAGCTGTCTCACAGGCTCACTGAGTGGGACGGAACTGACGGGAGGGCAATGGGCTTAGTGCCAACCCCCTCCTCCACAAACTCAAAGCCTTTCTCCAAAGATTGAAAGCCGCACATACAGCCAATAAAGGGGGTGTGAAGAATTTGTTTCAAGTAGGGGTTGGAAACGGCTTCATGGTGAGGGCAAGTCTCTAGAACAATAAAGGGCAAGGCTGAGTGGTCTCCCAGGAGTGTATAACCTGGGGGCTTACTGTCCTTAGAGAGGCTAAGGGCAAAGCAGTCAGCTTGCAGTGGGACTTACTTTTCTGCTGACTGCAATGAGCAGACACTCGGCTGCTCCCAACTGCAGTTCCTGTTCATTCAGAAGCAGACACAGCATCTCCAGCAGTTTACAGTTTTCAGCAGTGATGTGATTCATGGACACCCAGTCAATGTAGCCGGCTAGAGTATTCAGGGCCGCCACTCCGACGCGATAGTTTGCTTGGGCCTGCGCGAAAAGAAAGCCTCCTTGACCATGAATTCCTCACGGATGGACATGCTCTACTTTTTGCTAATTCTAAAGGGCTTCTTTCTTTAACGCGCCCAAGTCATACTCACTGATAGGAGGTTTCCTTCCGATATGTGATTGCTTCCCAAGCACTGGTATTCTCAACAAGACTGTACTGGCATGTGTGACACTTTTCCTCTTTCCAGAAATCCCAAATGCTGTCCCCCGTGCGCCGCCCCGCCAACCCCCTCCCCTCCACAGCCGAGTTGACCCTCCACCAGGCCTATGAAATGAAGCCCTGGGGCACAGTGGTTTGTGCTGACGGAAAGGCCGGTTCAAACGGCAGCCCCATGTGGGACCAAGATATGGCAGTGCGTCTGTGAACATCTACAGCCTTGGAGACTCTGAGGGCGGCCAGAACCGACGTGACAGCCATCACCCTACTGGGGGAACTCACAGACCCTCCTGATCCTCCTCACGGCTCATACCTTAGACTCCTGAGCAGCGTCTGTCTTCTGAAAGACAAGAAGCATACGATTCAAGGTTTTCAATGAGCAACAGACTAGGTAATAATTCCTGCTCCTCCCCTGGAAAATAGGTCCTTGAATAGTAATTCTCAAATATACAGATGACAACTTCGAGTCTTGGAAAATGTTACCCTGACTAAGAACAGACAACTGCCATTCCTGTAAGGAGGGCAGGCAATTTCAAATTTTGCAATACAATAAAAAGCATTTTGAAAAGCCTATACAAACTTGTCAGCGAATACTAAGATTCACAAATCTAAGACTGACTGAACACAGCTAATAAAGGTGAACCGCGAGTAACGTGGATGAAGCGCCAATAAAACGGTTACAAAGGAAGAAGACGGACAATGAGTAAGGCTCAAGAGTGATGAAATGACAGGTTAAAACAAAGCCCCACTTTCCATGCTAAAATACAAAGAAACTCTAACTGCCCAGGGTACACTGAACTGGCACGGTGCTAATGGGCTGGGGGGTGGGTGATCAAGACAGATCTATATGCATACAATCTTTGAATAGTAGGTGTGGGCATATGATGGGGAAAATCCTGTACAAAAATACAAAAAAATCCCAAAAAACTGCACACACACACACCAAAACACTAAGCACAAAGTATTATACACTAAGTAATCAAAATAATGGTTATCTCAGTGTTGTGTAATTATAGTTGGTGTTGATCCTCATATTGCAACTTCCATAATGATGCTACAGAGTGCTTATAATTCATGAATATATAAAGTTACTTTCCCTAGAAGCTCCTGAATTGAGGAGTATGTATAATCACTGAAGGCAGGTAAAGGGAAACAAGGCAAATGGGAGCAACAACTCCTGAAGTACCTGGAAACGCACCACCCCTGGGACCACCAGAGACTCCCCGCCCAGCCCCTTCTCTCAACCTCCCACAGAGGGCAGTTAGAGTCTGCGGGAGGCTGCCACCACTCTCGTCAAGTAGAGGCGGATGGGGAGAGCTGAGGAGAAACACCACCAGCACCGACTGATGTGTGCACGGAAGGAAAGGGATCCCGTGACTAGTCAGGTCCAGCCCCCGCCCTCTCTGCTGCCGTGAACTCTGACCCTCTGTGCTTCCGGGACCCGTGGAGGAAGGAGCCAGA
Source organism: Echinops telfairi (assembly GCF_000313985.2). Lineage (NCBI taxonomy): Eukaryota > Metazoa > Chordata > Mammalia > Afrosoricida > Tenrecidae > Echinops > Echinops telfairi. The sequence goes on along the minus strand of NW_022107432.1, from coordinate 22,622,533 downwards.
GTAGTGGGACGTGGGGCGCGCGCCTATCCTCCCCATCTCTGTTAACCACTCAATCCATGCCTCCACTGGGAAGGCAAAGAGCCTGAAAGAGTGAGCACACCAAGCAGCACTTGATGTGTGCTGGTCCCGGGCACAGGGGGTCCTGGTGTAGTAGACCGAGAGCCAAAACCAAAGCTAAGGAAGGAGACCACAGTGGGTATGTTTCTAATTGGTGTCATCTTGTGCTGCAAGAATACTTCAAGCCAGATGGCTGAAAGGAAGATAATCTGAAAGTGCATGAAAATCAATGAACTTGACAAAGTATTCCAGTCACAAGCAACAGGCGATCTTTGATGTGACACAGCTGTGATACTGCTTGTAAAAAATGCAAGGTCACGCGTCTTTAAAATGTTTATGCACTACAAATCCCAACTCCTTTGGCATTTTACCACTAACCTATCAATTTTCATAAATCCCAGAGTAATAGCTCAATTCATCTTATGTGGCTGATCTGCAATTTACTATCCTGTTGCGTTAAAACATTCTTTTTTTTCCTGTGGAATGTTAAAACTTCCAAAGAAAAGGATTTGAAACAGACAAAAGTCTACACATATGCAGTTACTAGGCTCCCACCACGAGCCATCACGCTATGCGATACTTCTTGGCTCACAAAACACACCGGAGCTCTGACCCCGTCCCATGAGTGGGTCCACATTACAGAGGGCACGGACAGGGCTCTTCTGTGTGACAAAGGTTCCCCTTCTCCCAGGGATTAAACTGGGGGCACAAAAGAACAGCCCCTTAATACGCATGCTTTTAAATGCAAAGTTTTTGGCAAGTTTACCATTTAAGAATCTTTTAAGCTTTTTTGGACAAAGACTATACCTCATAGAAAAAAAATAAGACTTAGAGGGAACCGATTACATGGAACTGTGTGTGACCTCCTCCCTGGGGGACAGACAACCGAAAAGTGGGTGAAGGGAGACGTCGGACAGGGCAAGATATGACAAAATACCCATCTATAAACTATCAAGGGCTCATGAGGGAGGGGGGAGCGGGGAGGGAGGGGAAAAATGAGGACCTAATGTCGGGGGTTTAAGTGGAGAGAAAATGTTTTGAGAAACGATGTACAAATGCGCTTTACACAATTGATGTGTGTATGGATTGGGATAACAGTTGTATGAGCCCCTAATAAAATGTTAAAAAAAAAAAAAGAAAATAAAATAAATAAGACTTCAATTCTAGGTCAACCATTTTTCAGAAGGAGAATCTTCCATCATCATCATATGCTGAGCTTTGGTGCCTCACCTGTCATACAGGTATAACCGTTTCTGATGCTTAGCAATACGCTGATGATCACCATAGGGTTAGCATGCAAGTGGCCCTCACAGAGCCCACATCACTCATAGAAAACAAACACACGGGGGATTGTGTGATTTGCAAAAATACACGCAAACAAAAAACCATACCAAGTGTAGAACATGGGCCACATTTGCACAGAAATACAGTAATGAACTTATCAAGTGCCAAACAAGCATAAGGAATGGCAGTGCTCCCAGAGCTCCTCCCCGCCCCCTTCCCTCTGAGCAGCTCAGAGGCTCTCTGCTTCACCATCCTCTGAAAACAGACCTAGTGAAGCTGCCATGGGCATAGCAGCCAATTCTGTTTAGTCTACTTTGTGAAACAAGAACTTCTGAGAATGCTAGATTGGGGTTTCTCGGCCTCAGCACCAAGAACAGGGTGGATTAGACAACCCTTTGTTGCCCTGTGCACTGTAGGATGCTCAGCAGCCTAACGAAATGCCAATAACCACCCCAAGCTGTGACAATGTCTCCAATGTGCCACAGAGCGCGGCACAGCGGCCCGGCGGAGAACCGTCACCTCAGGTTCGCTCTCACGCTCGTTCTGAAGAGGCTCCGCTGACCGAGCACATCCTACTCAGCCTTTTCTGCAGAAGAAAGTGGAGGTCAAAAACATCTAGGACTGCAGTGACTGGTCTCTCTCCGTCTAGAGCAGCAGTTCTCAACCTGTGGGTCGTGACCAATTGGGGGTGTGTGTGTCAAATGATCCTTTCCCAGGGGTTGTCTGATTCATAACAGTAGCAAAATGACAGTGATGAAGTAGCAACAGAAATAATGTTATGGTTGGGGGTCGCCACCACACGAGGAACTGCATGAAAGGGTCGCAGCATGAGGAAGGTTGAGAACCGCTGCTCTAGAGGAACGAAAACCCAAAATGGAAGTCACATGGGTACACTAGTCCAATAGTCTATTGGATGGACCACGCAAACCCAGTCTCCTCTACTCTGGGACTGGTACCCAGATGGTGCCAGCCAGGACTACCAACTGCTCTGAAGGGGAGTCTGTACAGAAGGTCTTGGATGGAATGTGGGACAAAACTCAAAATTGTCAAAAAACAAAACGGGTTTCCTCCTCAGAGACACCCCCATGGGGGCAAACCCTTAACCTCTGGGTATGAACTCTGACCCATATGCCTCAATTTTTAGCCAAACAACAGACAGGATTATACGGGGAACAGTAACCCTTAAGGATCCTCTAGTTCTTTCATGCTCCCTCCCCACCCCCACTATCATGATCCCAATTCTACCTTACAAATCTGACTAGACCACAGGATGTACACTGGTACAGAAAGAAACTGGAAACACAGGGAATCCAGGACAGATGATCCTTTCAGGACCAGTGGTGAGAGTGGCGATATACCAGGAGGGTGCAGGGAAGGTGGGGGAGAAAGGGGAAACTGATCCTAAGGATCTACACATAACCCCCTCACTGGGGGACGGACAACAGAAAATTGGGTGAAGGGAGATGTCGGACAGTGTAAGACATGAAAAAAAAATTATAAACTATCAAGGGTTCATGAGGGAGACGGGGCATGGAGGGAGGGGAAAAGATGAGGGCTAAGTAGAAAGCAAATGTTTTGAGAATGATGAAGGCAACAAATATGCAAATGTGCTTGACACAATGGATGTATGTATGGATTGTGATAAGAGCTGTACGAGCCCCTCCAAAAATGATTTAAAAAAACAAAACAAAACAAAAGAATCACTCCTGTGAGATCAAAGGGGCAGCATTTGCTCCAAGACCAAGCTCAGCAGGGTTAGGAGAGAAGGGATGGAAACAGGAAACGGGGAGGACATGGGGTGAGCGATGACTCCGTGTGGGACTGCTATCAGTGAGATGAAGGGCAACGTGCCCACCCACAGTAAAACACATCAAAAGAAGAAAGAGAAACCAGCAAGGTTTGCTGCAGCCAAGATGGACACAGGCGTGGCCCTGTGTGTCCTCGGTGCCGGGATGGAGACAGTCACTTCAACAAGGATCACCCCACCCAGGAGAAACCAGGGCTACCACATATTCAGAATGAGCCTTGATTTTCATATTACGTTTTCTTACTGTGAAGGACACCTTCTCTTTCCGAGCACAGAAACTCACAGAACTGATTGGTTAGAAAAGGAGTTCACTTTCCCTCCCAGCAACCCCTTTCTTTTCTGCATGTGACATGGCCCTTTCTTTCTGGAGAGTACACACCCTAGCTCCTTGCTGAGGGGTGGGGAAGGTAGCCCTTACCACTTGCTGGTACTTGTTTAAATTCTCTTGAAGGGTGTTAAGCAGGTAACTGAAGATCCTTTCCATGTTCTGGGTGAGTGTTTGCTGGATGTCCCTTCTTCTCTGAGGGGGAAGTGTCTGAAAGGTCACCACGTCTTCTGCCAGTCGCAAAAGAATGAACATCACTAATTCTGTCTGTGTTTCCTACAGCAACAGAAATAAGCTGTTTAAAGCGGGTGCATAAGCAAATGTGGTGAAGAAAGCTGATGATGCCCGGCTATCAAAAGATATAGCATCTGGGGTCTTAAAGGCTTAAAGATAAACAAGCGGCCATCTAGTTGAGAAGCAGCAAAGCCCATATGGAAGAAGTACACCAGCCTGTGTGATCACGAGGTGTCAATGGGATCAGGTATCAGGCATAAAAGAACAAAAACTCAAATCATTGTGGTGTGAATGAGATGGAGTGCAGAGTGGAGACCCAAAGCCCATCTGTAGGCAAAAATGGACATCCCCTTACAGAAGGGTCGCAGGGAGGAGACAAGCCAGTCAGGGTGCAGTGTAGCAATGATGAAACATACAACTTTCCTGTAGTTCTTAAACGCTTCCTCCCTCCCACTATCACGATTCCAATTCTACCTTACAAATCCGGCTAGACCAGAGGATGTACACTGGTACAGATAGGAACGGGAAACACAGGGAATCCAGGACGGATAAGCCCCTCAGGACCAGTGGTGAGAGTGGTGATACCGGGAGGGTGGAGGGAAGGTGGGGTAGAAAGGGGGAACCAATCACAAGGATCTACATATAACCCCCTCCCTGGGGGATGGACAACAGAAAAGTGAGTGAAGGGAGACATCGGACAGTGTAAGACATGGCAAAATAATAATAATTTATAAATTATCAAGGGCTCGTGAGGGAGGGGCGGCGGGGAGGGAAGAGAAAAAATGAGGCGCTGATACCAAGGGCTCAAGTAGAAAGCAAATGCTTTGAGAATGATGAGAGCAACAAGTGTACAAATGTGCTTGACACAATGGATGTATGTAAGGATTGTGATAAAGAGTTGCACAAGCTCCCAATAAAAAGATTTAAAAGAAAAAAACCTTTTAAACGAAACGCCCCCTAATAAAGATAGCATAAAAACCCTGAGGATTTACGAAGGGTATACTGAATTAATTCCTTGGTCCTTCATACCCCTTGTTTGGAAAGTGTATCCAATTCCACCAGCATGTCCGGCCAGTGCTGGGGCCACTCTCGCTTGATCATTTCCACTACAATTCGAGACAGCACATCTTTAATATGGTTTTCCTCTTCCAAAATGTTTAATGTTCCCTGCAAAAGAACAAAAAATATTGAGATCTGCCACAAGTGAATTCCCACAACACGTGGCTGTGAAAGGGCAGAAAATTCCCGAGCAGATGTGGTTTCCGACTACACACAACAAACAAACCCGTTCACCAAGTCTGAGC
>NW_022107432.1:22614869-22617377 GCF_000313985.2 Echinops telfairi | reverse complement strand
GACAGCGCCAGTGAGGGCTGCACCAGCTCAGGAAAGGCTGTCACGCCAAGCAAGGGAGACATCAGAGCTCTTCTCTGCAAGCTCCAGAGACGCTCACGTGGGGCTCACTCATTTTGAGAGTCAAGGTTGGAGGAGCACAGAAACAAGGAACGTGGAGTACATTGAGAGGATAATAAAACCGGAGGGTCTGGAGAAGCAAGTATAGTCCTAGTATTAGGAGAGGGCTGTCAGGACCGGTGTCCACTGGGTCTCCCAAGAACTAGCGCCAAGAAGTCCTAGCCAAATGTTAACTTTAAAAGGACCCTTTTCCTATTAAAGACACTATTTTGGGGAGATGAAAAGAGGTAGGAGAGCCCATCATTCACACTTGGTTTAAAAAAGAAAAGGAAAAGGCCATGGGCTTTAAACATATGTAAAACTCACAGTCCTTTGAGAAATGATGTACAAATGTGCTTTACACAATTGAGGTGTGTATGGATTGGGATAACAGTTGTATGAGCCCCTAATAAAATGTTAAAAAAACAAACAAACAAAAAAAACCTCACAGCCCCTCTCCTTCCTTCCTTCCTTTTTTTAATATTTAAAATAACTGCAGAAATCACTCACTCTGCATATTATTATTAGTGTGATCCAACATAGCCTGGAAAGGGAAACAAATAGTAAATCAAGACTCCACTCATCCGCAGGCTGTTTCTGCCCTACCTTCCTGTTTAAAGCCCTGAGGATGAAATCCAACTGCGCAAGAGAAATGCCATGCAGTAAGCGTTCTTGCAGTGGCGGTCTTTTGATGTAAAGGTGAACATTTAAGAGCATACAGAATCTGCTCTCGGCCTGTGTGGTTCCAGTAACTCTGTACATAAATGCCGCCCAAAGTATCTCCCAACCAACTTATCCCTTACGTTTGCAATCAGCTCCATGACGCTGGTCTTCAGAAAGAACTTCTCCAGCCGAGTCATGCTGTTCCACCGAAACCTGCCCACCAGGGGGAGAAGGAAAGAACCAGGTCAGAAGTCTACTCTTCACAGGAGACTCCCTCGGCTTCCTGTCAGGATGTGCTGCCAAGTTCATTAAGAAATTACACTTTGGATCTTGTGCCCGTCTACCATTGGACAGAGAGTTCACATTTAGCCAAATTGCCAACAGCAGAAAAATTCCTGGGAAAGGTTTTCTACATGCAGCGGTTGTTCATTAAAATCCACATAGGGTTTATGCACAAACCAAGTGCCCCCCCCCGCCCCCCGAGATCTTATTATTGAACAGAATAAAAGCAAACATACACCTGTGCCAACTCCAAGTATATAGCTGTTCTTCCAGAAAATACAATCTTGATACTACCAACCACCTTAGGATGCTGATTTACAAGGTAATAGTAGCTCCCTTCCAACTGTGATGAAGTCTTACAAGGTGAGTTCTATAGAAGGTGTTGAGGATGAGGGGGCGTGGGGTGGTGCTACTCAGGTTAGAGTGTTCAGTTATTTCATACAATCACACTTTGGATGTGCGATTCGGAAAAGGGAACACTTGTTAAACTTGGATTGGTGGTTCGAGCCCACCGCAGCTTGGAGAAAGGGAGAAAGATGAGGTCGTGTCTTTCTGTAGAGCTGTGGCCTCAGAAACCCTATGGGGCTGCTGGACCGATTGAGAGTGGGTTGGTTTGGGATACACTGCACAATTCTAAAAAGGCTTGAGAGCCTGCTGACCCATAAAAGGAGCGCCATAAAAGTTGGTTGAATGACTAGCAACTAATATTTTGTGATTGCTTCCTATAGAGCAGGCACTCTACACAGATGCAGAAAATGAAGAGTAGAAAGTGCAGTCCTGAATAAGAGTTCCCACGAGCTTCTGCTAACCTCTTGGGCATCATTCCTTTTTTCCCCCCTCTGGGACTGCGCTTTTCTATTTATCTAAAGAACATCACCGAGCCATCTAAAATGGAAGATTTGCCCTCTCACATACTCCAATGGTCAAGCCCAAAGATGTCTTACTTGACAACGTGTTCCAGGATCTGAAGGCCAAAATGCCTGACAATGGCAATCTGGGTTTTCTCAGCCAGCCTCAGGCCACAGTGGACACAGATGGGGCATTTTTCTTTAAATTCTTCACAGAACTGAAAGAGGGAAAGTTAGGGTTCCTCTTGGGAACTAACAAAGACTGGAGACTAACTAAGCAGTATCTTAGGAAATAGCTTAAGTTGTAAAAACAACAACAAAAACCAAACAGGTCAATATTATTTGAATAAAGAAGCAATAAACATTTCTTGCACTTTGATAAGGTACTTTGGTGGTATAGTGGTTTATTGATTGCACTTCTAACCACAAGGTCAGTGGTTCAAACTAACCAGCTACTCCAAGGTAGAACCATGAGGCTGTCTATGTCTTGCAAACCGACAGGAGCAGTTCTATTCTATCCTATAGGGTCATCATGCTTCAGACTTGACGATGTCAGTGAATTTGGTTTTCAATTTGGGGGTTCTGGATTTTCTAGGGTATGATCCTACTCATACTTTAA
>NW_022107432.1:22614266-22614692 GCF_000313985.2 Echinops telfairi | reverse complement strand
AACAAACTCCGAGAAGAACGCAACTGTTGCGGACTTCAAACACTGTGGCATACATCCAGCTACTGAAAAGTTCCAAGTGGCGCTATTTGACTACGTTGTATCACTTCAAACATGTTCAGCAAAAACATTTTCCCCCAACAGTCCTTTCTCAGCGCTCAGAAAGGCTGCTTGGATGAGGGGCAAGGGGTCGGGGCGCGCCAAGCTTCTGTTTTTAACAGCACCCCGCTTTCTATGAGCATCCCGAAATGGGAGCGCAGGAGTCAGGAACGAGAGCGCATCCGGGACACACGCAAACGACTTTCAGGAAACCAAAGCACCCTCGTTAAAATGCAAAGCAAGCGGTACAAGTTCAACTTGGCGGAAAATCGCCCGAGAGACCATCACACACGAACAATCGCAGGGCGCGGGGCTGTGTGGCAGGGATTG
>NW_022107432.1:22592114-22613384 GCF_000313985.2 Echinops telfairi | reverse complement strand
CGAGCTGTCGGAAGTGCTCGCCGGGCGGCGCCCTGGCCCGGGTGGACCCCTTCCGTGAGAGCGCCTGCTGGGCAGGGGCCCTTGGTGACTCCGGGTCCATTTCCACAGATTGCTGTCCAGACCAACTGGACTGCCTGGGAAAGGCGACGAGAAGGTCAAGACCTTCCTCCCAGCGACGGCTTCTGCCTGGGACGGTTCTGACAGGTGCTCATCACCCCGCTGGGAGAACACCGCCGGGCTGCTTGTGCTGCCGGTGGCTGGGAACAACATTGGGCTCCGGGTTTCGTGGAGAAGGAACATAGTTAAGACACTGGTATTGTCCTGTAAGTGGAATTTTCTTTTCGAAAAATGTATTCATCCCTATAGAGCGGAAATCGACATTTTATTTGTAACCACCCCTCCCCGGAGGGGGGCGGGCTACAGTATCATTTCGTGGACTCCAGACTTGTTTGAACTTGCTGCTGCGCTAGATGGAGGTATTTCAGGATGCCATTATTGAAGGCTTGGGCGGTACTGACAAGATATTTGATTTGAATGTTGTGTCATCCTCATTCCCAAAACATGGTTTTGGCAAAGTGTTGTTTCTTCTTCCGTCTTTCAAAAGCTCCTGTTTCCCCAGCCAAACACATTAATGGAAAACTGCAGCCGTTTTATTTTCTGTTGAGCTGCATATCTGTTTATGCATTTGCATATTTAGCAAAATGTTGGCTGGGCTTAAATCACTCCTTCCTATTCCTGCTCCACTCCTGATAACGGTGCCTACTATGATACCTGGGGCTGGGTTTTTTGTTTGTTACAATGCATTTACTATTTTAATTCAGACTTTACCTGTACCCATCTACCCACCCCACTGTTATCAGTCAGGTGTGACTCAGTCCCACCCTTTAGGCCAGAGTAGAACTCCTATTTAGGGCTTCCAAAATGGAAAATCTTCAAGGTAGCAAACAGCCTCATCCCTTCTGTCCCCGCCTCCCTTCTCCCCCCTGTTATCCCAGTATCACAGAAAAGCCACTTCAAGTTCAAGGGACATCTGACATGCCAAGGCTTAAATGTACACATATTTGAAATATCACATTCTGCCTGTCTTAGGTGAGTGAACATTGGGAATGTCTTTAGAAGGAATGAATGCCTTGACTACTCTGACTTTCTGTATTCTTTATTGTTCTTTCCACTTCTTCCAGCTGTAGAATTGCATGCCCTCCTTTTTTTTCCAAGGTAGATGCTTTCTTTTTTAGAAGACACCTGGGTGCTTGCTCAAGTGTGTAGCCTGTTTCAGATGTTTCGTCACAAGTTACGGGTTTGTGTTTTCATAGGCATCCTACTTTCAGTTAGCGGTTTCCAGCTTCTGCTGCATACGAGAATCACGTGGGACAATTTAAAAAATCTCAATGCCCAGAAAGCACCCAGGCCAATTAAAATAAAACGCCTGAGGATGGCAGCCAGATGGCGATGAAAGGTGTCCAATGTCAATTTTAGGAGCCCCTGTTTTAGTTTTAGTTCTAGATCAGTGGTTCTCAACCTGGGGGTCTCCCCCTTTGCGGATTGAACGACCCTTTCACAGGGGTCGCCTAAGACCATATTTCCTATGGTTTGAGGAACCAAGACGCTGTCTCCAGGCGGGTCTGCCCACATGCAGATCCGCCCACATACGGTGTCATCACATCTCCACATACGGTGGAGAACTGTATTAAAGGGTCATGGCATTAGGAAGGTTGAGAACCACTGCTCTAGATCTTTGACACTGTTACATAGTAACATTAGTCTTTACCCACTCAAGTAGGTAAGGTGTGTTGGTGCCGTCAGTCTGTCACCCATATCTTTGTGTATGTGTGTGAACAAGGAGCCCGAGTGGCATAGTGGTTACACATTGGGCTGCTAGGTCAGCAGTACCAAAGCACTAGCTGCTGTTTGGGAGAAAGACTGAGCTTTCTATTCCTGTAAAGAGTTCCAGTCTTGGAAACTCACGGGGGGAAGTTCTATCCTGTTCTGGAGGGTCGCTCTGAGTCAGCATCAACTCAATGGCAGTGGGTTGGGTTTTTTAAAAATACGTGACCAGTGTGTAGTGTGGTTTTATTTGTACTAAAAAATGTATCTGAGTGGGTAGAAAATCACTGTTAGAACTGTAAAAATTAGTATGGCAGCGGCATCTGCCCTTTTCTGATGTTACGAGGGGGGGAAATCACTATCAGCATCAGCCCAAAGCTGATCCTGGGAAGCCGAGGTCCGGCATTCCTCCACCCTGTAAAGCACCCTACTTTTTACCAATTCTGACACCAGCGGCCCTTCCAGAAGCACTCTACTCCTCTGATAGGTCTGACAGTTTATGACAGTCGCCACACAAAACTCATAGACAATACTCAGGATCCGGGAGGTCAGGCTAGGTCCTCTCGAGAAGCAAAATCAGTGAATCCATTCAATACGTAGGTAGGTGGATAGAGCACTCACTCACTGCTGTGGAGTCCATGTTGACTCCTAGCAACCTTAAAGGACAGGATAGAATTGCCCCTGTGAGTTTCTGAGACCGCAATTCTTTACAGGAATAGAAAACACCCGTCTCTCTTCTGTGGAGTGGCTGGTGGTGTAGACCTGCTGACTGGGGTCCAGCCCCACAGTCAACGGGCCCTTAGGAGTGATGTGTATAATTATAGAAAAAAGGAGACAGGAAAGGGAGGCACAGGGGACTGATTTGAGTTTATTCAACAAAAAGATTTTATAGTAATCATCCTGTTAGTATATATGATGAAATAGGCAATGGGTTACTCTTGAATATCCTGAGCCCTATAGGGGAGCACTTCAAAGGAAGTGTCTGGCAGGTGAGAAACAAATGGTGTCATTTGCTCTTTAAGAATAAAAGACAGATGAACCCCTGGCTATGGGCAAAGAGACACCTGATTGGTGGTGGTGCTCTTATATCAGTCAGGGGCAGAGCAGACTGGCAGTCCTTTGTTCATCCTAGCTTGATGCCTAGATCATGGCCAGAACTGTTTCATGCCTAGGGCACATAAGAAAAAAAGGTGGGGGGGATAAAAGACAGATATAGATAGGGGTCTATATCTTTAACTGCACATATGGTGAGCACATCTGTAGGAGACAGCTTTCATTTTATGGAGGGTGGATGTGAAGAAAAGTTCTTCCTAGAGAATATGTACATTGGGGTTTATCTGTCTTCTCATGGAGGTTTTCCTGAACATTAGAGTTGTTCTTCCAACCCCTGTGGCCACAAGTGTAGAGATTAGGCTGCTTACACTTTCTTCCAGGTTCTCAGTTTCCCACAGCTGACCTTGCCAATCACAACCGAATGCTTAACCACTACATTGTAGATTTATCTCAAGGAAATGGCTCATGCAGTTATAGGTGGTTGATGGTAAGTCCATCAGGCTAGATGCTTCTCCTGACTCATAGTTTCAGGGGATGATGAAACTAAGATATGCAGGTCAGGTAGCTGGCTGCTGGCTCAAGGGCTGCAGAGGCTGCCGAACCCCAGCGTGGGCCGGCAATATGGCTGGCTGCTGCATCAGTCCCAAGAACTAGAGGTCAGATGATGGTGGGATTCCAGATTCAGCATGGAGAGTGAGCAGGAAAGCAAGTGAGCTTTGCTACAACATCGATATATACTGAATGAAGGCCACACCCCTGAGGAAACTTCCTGATTGCTCACATCATGGAGGTGATCCCATCATAACCCCAAACGGAGGATAGCTACATCATTACAAAACTGCCAAACCACTGAAAATCATGACCTAGCAAAGTAGACAAGTAGCTGTCACCTGGGTTTATTAGTGAAGTGACTGGTTATAATTCAGGCTCAGAAATGATTTGAGATACATACATTTTTTCTATCAGGATGTCCTCTTCTTGGCCATGCCTGCAGGCAGGCCTTTCTTTGACCTGTGCCTTTTTGAGCAAGTGTTACCAAGCCCTGTAGTTTCACCAGTAAATGCTTGCAGGCACCCAACTCCACCAGTGAGCCTTCTGCCCAATCAAAGGCACTCAGGCCTCTCACTCCGTGGACTAGGAAGGCCACCACATTGCCACCTGTTACTCTCCTGGTTCTGCTGCCACCGTCTCTCACCATCCCTGGTGTCACAGTTCTTTGTCTCTTGAGTCTAGGAGATTCCCAGCCCAGGGACCTCTGGTCCAATGGAGGTGTTCTGTTCCCACCTCTTTTTGCCAGTAGCTCCTCCCTTCCTGCCTCCAGGGTGGCTCTTTTTAAGCCTAGTGGTATGGCAAAACACATTAGTCCCCTCATTAGAGTACCATGCACTTTGTTTGCATGGTCCCACCTCCAGGGTATCATGCATCTTGTTTGCATTATTAGCAAATTGTCCAATCTTTTTGGTGGACCACAAGCACCTTATTTTGCATAGCCCACCCTAATCATTTGGTGGCTATTAGAAGAGCCTGGGAGAAAGGTCATATAAAAGTAATTCGTTGTAACAACACAACAGCACTGATTACAGCCATTCCACTTCCTGGTATTGATGGGTGCTAAAAGGACTACTGGACGTTTGAGGAGAAACAGGTTATTTGCATAGTTTTGAAGTATTTACCTTAAGAAGTACATCAGTTACAAAAGGAAAACTAGTCACGTCACAGTGAGAAACCCAGAAAACATGACCTCCTTGTTCGTAGCCCGGACTCAAGGAGACCTTGTATACAGGGTGATTGAGGGGCTATTGTGATTTATGGTGTTTTCATTGGCTGGTTTTCCAGAAGTAGCTCACCAGGCCTTCCTTGTCTGTCTGTCTGTCTTTGCAAGCTCCACTGAAGCCTGTTCAGCATCAGAAAATACACACGCCTCCACTGACAGGTGGCTGTACTCAAGGGACACTGCTAGGACTTGAACCCAGATCTCCTATGTGGAAGGCACAGCTCCTGATTTGATACACTTATAGGAGTCCATCCCCACAAACAAACAAACAAACAAACAAACACAGCCTCAAAGTAATCATGCCACAGCTCAGTCGCACCCATGCTGAGACCTTTCTCAAAATAACTGACCAGCACTCCTCAAAAGTGTCACAGTCGTGGAAACGAAGCCCGATGGAGGAAGTGTCACAGGTTAGAGGAGTCTAAGGAGACAGGGTGGCTATGGGCCTTGCAGCACCCTGGACCAGAAAGGGACGTTTGTGGGGAAATGGTGAACTCCAAATACAGTATGTAGTTGTGAGTCATCGTTTTTGTTGTTAACTTGTGCTAAGGGCATTATATCTAAGAATTCATTGCCAATAAGTATCCTGTCTAACCATCAGTAAAATATTGTTTTACAGCAGGATGGCCGCCAGCTACCCTGGACAGGATCGGGTGGTTGCCCTGGTGGACATGGACTGCTTTTTTGTCCAAGTGGAGCAACGACAAAACCCTCACTTAAGGAATAAGCCTTGTGCAGTTGTGCAGTACAAATCATGGAAGGGTGGGGGGTATGTATCCTGATCACCATTGTAGCAGTCCAGTCGGTTACAGTTTTGATCTCTGAAAGGCTGTGTGTGTGACTGAACGATGACATATACGGCCAAAAAGTGTGTGCATTTGTATGGCGATAGTCTGTTTGTTGCCAAGTTTCTGTGTGCCGTGCCTATTGTCATGTGGTCATTTTTTTCTGCTCCCTTTTTTTTGAACCTTAGAATAATTGCAGTGAGTTATGAAGCTCGTGCTTACGGGGTCACCAGAAACATGTGGGCAGATGATGCGAAGAAGTTGTGTCCCGATCTTCTGCTGGCACAAGTTCGTGAGTCCCGGGGGAAAGCTAACCTCACCAAGTAAGAAGAAAAAGTGGCTTAACAGGGAATAAAAGGGTTGGAAGTAGTATTCCATGAAGCTAGGAACTGGTGTTTCAAATTTGCTTTGTGTAAATTATATCTAAAAAAATTCCCTTTGGACTTCAAGTTTTAGAAGTTTAGCTTTGGAACAGGAGACAGCCATTGGCATAGCTAAGTCAGAGGTAGGCACAAGTCCCGGCCATTATAATAAACCTAAGAGCTCGTATGTTTCGAGCACATATTATGTGCCAGGCGTTGTGTTAAGCTCTCTATAGTCAATATCGCTAGATCTCACCTTATTATAAGGTAGCCGCCAGTATTGGCCGTGCTATCAAGTCAATTCTGACTGTGGACAGAGAACTGCCCTTTAAGGCTTCCAAGGCTGTGAGCTGTATGGAGCTGTCCCCTCATCTTGCTCCTGCAGAGTGACTAGTAGCTTAAGGTGACCAGACGCCCTGCTTTTGGTGGTACAGTCCCAAAATTTAACAATTTCACCTGTGTCCCACGGCATTTAAAAAAAGTCCCGATTTTTGGAAAGAATGCACGACAAGCTAGGGTATGCGGTTTTCGGCTGCCATGTGGCTATTTCGCCAGGATGAGTTTTATCAGTGGTGTCCCACTTTACCAATGTTAAAATCTGGTCACCTTATAGTAGCTTCAAACAGCTGACCTTTGGGCTAGAGGCTTGATCTCTCCTGGCAATATGTCCAAAGTACGTAAGACAAAGTCTTGCCCTTTCGCCCCTAAGAAGCACCACGGCTGTGCTTCTTCCGAGACGGTCTGCTTGCTGTTTGGCAGTCCATGGTGCTTTCACTGTTCTTCACCAACACCGTAGTTCAGAACATCGATTCTTCCTGGGAGTTTAAAATTATTATTGTAATAATTAACCTGAGAGGCGATAAGCATGTTATTTATGGAGACTTAATGCATACTAAGTACTTTTTAAAAAACACTTGTGCAGAGGCCATGCTAATCTTCTCTTATAATTATGTTTATAAGGTTTTATATGTTTCTTTAAATACCATGGAGTAATTTTTCTCAGGAGGCTGTGAGGACATCCCAATCCCCAATTCTGAAATGGTGCATCTTTTCCTGACTCTGTGTGTGTGTATGGGGGCGGGGCTACACCTCTCCTCCGCTCCCCCACAAGAGCAGCCTAAGGGGAAAATGCCCAAGTCTGTGTAATTTTCTCATGTGAGCATGTTTTTAAAGAATGTATACTAGTTTTCACAGGAGTCTTAGTGAAGAGGTACAAATATTTCCCTCTCTGTGGCTCAAAGTAGGTCCAACATGAACAAAAGACTGATTTTAAATTCCACAGCAAATCCAAAGCAGAGCAAAGAAAACAGCCACCTGTTGCCATGGAAACCATGTCCTGTAGGACCACCGGAAGAGCTGCTCCACGTGGCTCTGTAGTTGGGCTAGGAGGGCCAGGAGGCGAGGACCAGCCCCTAGGTTAAACAAACTAACCAGTGGCACACATAAAATTCATAATGTCATCTAGTGATTTATAATGAAAAGTATTTTGAAGACCAGATTCTTGAGTCCATTCATCCGTGCTTTTTGCCTCATGTAAGTTCCTTCTTGTTTGAAGATGTGAAGACCAAAAGAGAAGCAGACGACTTCCTAGCCGATATATGCAAATAGCAAAAGGCACAAGCAGTCACCGTGAAATGTTTTCTGGTCAAACGGTGTGAAGACATGGCTCTTCTTTAGAGAGCTACTCCCTGCCACATAGACACCCACGTCCATGGGCTGGGTGCTTTCTACCTGACAGCGCTCAAGTCCCACTGCAACTGTTGGCCTCCAGGGGTCAGCCTTTTCTTTGCTACTGTTAGGATGAGCCATCTGCCAGCCTACTCACCCTGTCAGTTGGGTTGCTGTCTTCCCTGTCAGGCCACGGGTCTCCTTTGGGAGCTTCTGAACTGATTTGTATGTCACTGCTCCATTTTGAGAGAGTTGGAACGCGGTCAGTCATCTCATTGTTCCTTCTGTGTACTGCCTGCGCATATGATCTGTGTACTTCTTAGGTACCGGGAAGCCAGTGTTGAAGTGATGGAAGTAATGTCTCGTTTTGCTGTGATTGAACGTGCCAGCATCGATGAGGCTTATGTAGATCTGACCAGTGCTGTACGAGAGAGACTACAAAATCTAGAAGGTCAGCCTATCTCAGCAGACTTGCTGCCAACCACCTACATTGAAGGGTTTCCCCATGGCCCTACAACAGCAGAAGGGACTGTTCAGAAAGGTACATCTATAGCATCCTATTGCTTCTGCTCCCTGCCTTTGGACCCTGCTTTGCTTGGGCATGCTGACCCTTCTTGGACTGATTGAAAGGACATTTGAACTCCATCCTGAATGCATTGCCAAAACTCCTGTGGCAGGATGCACCAATTCTCGTCTTTCTCTCTCTAAGTATAGAAGCTATAAAAGCAAGTTTCTCTTAGAAGTAAGTAAGGCAGGTTAGTGTTAGGAATAGAAGCAGAATGAGCACTTTTGTCAATTTTCGGTTAATTTATATGATTGTAGCTTAGTGTCTTGGATTCTTCATTTGTAATAAGGATGAGAATTTGGGGGACAGGAAGTTAAGTCACTCAGCATTTCTGAGTAATTCCCAGCATAATATCACCAGTGAGCCGTGCCTAGCCCCTCATTGTGCTTTACTGCACCCTTCCCTTCCCACCACACTTGGTTGTTGTGTGTGAAGTATCTCTGTAGATGTGTATTATAATTGTATATAATTCATGTATGTGTGTTAGGTTCGAGCTCCTGGCCAGGAAAGGGTGGTACACCTAGGTGGGCATTACACCTGGATTGGCCCATCTGGGCCAGGTGAATTTGATTCAGCCTCCCAATGGGCCCCTGAAAAGCTGGAGGTTTTGCTCTGGCACGCTCTCCCAGCAGCTCCAACACACAGTTCAGCATGGCCGGGCTACACAGCCCAATAACGGCTGTGCCACGTCCCGCCAACTGTACCTCTGACTCTGGCTTGTATTCCATTTACTGTAAAACCTGAAACCGCTTCTAACTTTTCATAAAACTCACTTGGATCACAAACCAGCCTTCGGCGTGAAATCTTTCTCGTGTGGAGCCAAGGCCAGAGGTATCTCTCTCTCTCTTTTTTCTTATTTTTTGCAATGGCGATTTAGAGGTCTCTCCCTGTGGTGGTTATATTTACATATAACTGACTGCTTTTACTAACCAAACACCTGCAGTTTGAACCCACCCAACAGCACCATGGAGAAAAGGCCTGGCACTCCACCTCTGTCAGGTGACAGCCACTGAAAACCCTATGGAGTAGAGTTCTCCTCTGACGTGCTTGGAGTCCCTGGACTAGAGGATAGCAAGGGGAACTCTAGCAGAATGTTCCCTGGTGTGGAACCACCATGTCTACAGAGGATTCTCCTAGTGACGACTCAGTCTCTCTAAGGGATTTCTCATGAATGGGACTACCAGGTCATAGAGTAGCACATACAAAGGAGGCTTCAAATACTTTGTGGACAAATTCTATTACCTTGAGTTCTATTTTTTTCGTGAACTGTTTGAAGCCCTTTTGTATATATAGTTTCACCAAGTACTGCCAGATTTCTCGCCAGAATGGCTATATATATGCGGTCCTATTTCTTCTATATCTTCATCAATGTGTGGTGCTATCTAATTTTGAAATATATTTGCCAATGTGATGGCTAACGAGTGGTGTTTTACTTTAGTTTGCATTTCTCTAATTATAGGGCTGAGAAGCTCCTCATGTACTTATTGGCCAGTTGAGTTTCTGCTCTGTGAATTTTGCTTATTTATAATTGTAGCATATTTTCCCATCTGGTTTCTTGCCTTTTTAGTGTTGCTGTTGTTTATTGTCCATGTGTAAAGATTTTTGTTTGCCCTTTGTTGCGGTGTCCTTCGAACGGAAGGCTGTAGTCTTTGATCTGCATCAGTACGTGCTACAAGTCCGCCTTGCTCTCAGCAAGTACAGTCGTGTCATCTTCATATCGCAGGTTGTTTAATAAGTCGTTTTCCTTTCCTGATGCCCATTCTTCATGTAGTTCAGCTTCTTGGATTATTTGCGCAGCATACAGATGGCCTAAGTACGGCAAAAGGATCCAACCCTGACCCATACCTTTCTTGATTTTAAACCACTCATGATCCTCTTGTTCTGTTTGTGCACCTTCTGCATGAGCACAATGAAGTGTTCTGGAATTCCCATTCTTTACAGTGCTGCCCATAATGTGTTACAATCCTCATGGTCTACTGCCTTAGCATTGTCAATAAGACACAGGTATCCTCTGCCGCCAGCCAAGGTCCATTTGACTCCATCAGTTATATCCTTTGTTTCACATCCTCTTCTGAATCCAGCATGAATTTGGGGTGGTAGTTCCCGGCCAATATATTGGTGCAACTGTTTTTGGATTTTCTTCAGCAAAATTTTATTTGCTTGTGATAGTATTTGATAATTCTCACATTCTGTTGTATCACCTTTCTTTGGAATGAGCACAAGTATGGATTATGATAGTTTTAAATACTAGATTTAAAAGAATTCATGAAGAATAGAGATTTATATTTCTTTAAAATTTAATATTATGAAAGTGAGATTTGGTTGGATCTCTCAGAGCAAAGAATTAGACATCTAGAGGCTTTTCAACGGGGTGTTGACTCACTTTTCCAAGAGACATTTTGATAATGGCAATATTTGAAATAGTGTATCTGTTCTCCTCATGTGTAACAGCACCTTTAGAACTGTGATTTTGTAACATTATTCCTATTTAGAAGGGCTCTTTCAGTAAACACATGGGTTGTTGGGCTTTAACCATAAAGAAAATGCCTGGACATAAATCTATAGCACGTAAATTTCTTAGTGGAGGAGGGAGCCCACTTTAATGTGTTATTACTTGCAGAAACAATATAGATTTGTCTAGAACAAAGTCCAAACGGAGTTTCACTAATTTTAGTTATAGTAACACATTTCCCTGTGCTTGATGTTTTAAAACAAGGTGGGAAGTTTCCTGTTGTTGTCCAACAATTTTAAGATGCATCTTTAATATCTTGAAGACATGGTGCTAAAGGGAATTAGTAGACCTCCCTGGGAAAACATGTTCTCCGGTCTCAGGGAGTTGCGGCTGGAGGCCACAGACCCATTGGTTTTCGAAGGGAGCTACGATGGACAGGAGACATTTGATGATGAGAAAAGTGAATGCTAAAGTGTATATGGAAATACAGAGACATGAACTCGTCATGCTTCGGAAAAGCAGAACAAAGTTGGAGGACTTACACTACCTGATTTTGAGATTTAACTATAAATTGACAGTAATTGGGGCAGTGTGGTATTGATGTCAAATACAAGATTTAAATAATGTGATCCTAATCATTATTATTTCACCAGAAAGAAAGTATTGAGTAGGGGATAAGGTTGGCAGTGTTGATACTTAGGAATACCTCATTTGTGGGCATTGTGTAGAATGTTGTCAATGGAAGTGGAAAAAATAAAAAATGAATATCTGGATTTTCTTTTTGTTCTTTTTAAAAATTATTTTATTGGGGGCTCGTACAATTCTTATCACAATCCATATATACATCCATTGTGTCAAGCACATATATACATTCGTTGCCCTCATCCTCAAAACATTTGCCTTCTACTTTAGCCCTTAATATCAGCTGCTCATTTCCCCCCTCCCCACTCCCCTCTCCCTCATGAACCCTTCATAATTCATAAATTATTATTGTTTTGTCATAAGTTACACTCTCCGACATCTCCCCCTGCCCTCTTCTCTGCTGTCCATCCCCCAGAGAGGAGGCTATACGTAGTTTCTTGTTATCAGTTCCCCCTTTCTACCCCACTTTCCCTCCACCTTCCAGGCATCGCCACTCTCAACACTGGCCCTGAGGGAGTCATCTGTCCTGGATTCCCTGTGTTTCCAGTTGCTATCTGTACCAATGTATATCCTCTGGTCTAGCCAGATTTGTAAGATAGAATTGGGACCATGATAGTGGGGTGGAGGAAGCATTTAAGAACTAGAGGAAAGTTATATGTTTCATCGTTGCTACCTTGCACCCTGATTGGCTCATCTCCTCCCCACAACCCTTCAGTAAGGGGGTGTCCAGTTGCCTAACAATGGGCTTTGAGTCTCCACTCTGCACCCACCCACCTTTACAATGATAAGATTTTTTGTTCTTTGATGCTTGATACCTGATCCCTTCGACAGCTTGTGGTCACTCAGGCTGGTGTGCTTCTTCCATGTGGGCTTTGTTGCTTCTGAGCTAGATGGCCGCTTGTTTATCTTCAAGCCTTTAAGACCCTAGATGTTATATCTTTTGATAACCGGGCACCATCAGCTTTCTTCACCACATTTGCTTATGCACACATTTGTCTTCAGTGATTGTATCAGGAAGGTGGGCACCCAATGGAATATCTGGATTTTTAACCTTTAATTCAAGTCAGAATTGAGGGATCAAGATTTGCATTTACTTGACACAGAGAGCCCTGGCGAGGCTGTGGAATATATGCCCTGGACCGCTAAGGTCACAGTCCACTCACAAACAGCAGCTACGCCTCGGGAGAAAGAAGAGACACACCAGGGGTCTACTCTGTCCTATGGGGTTGCTATGAGTCAGAACCCACTGGAAGGCAGTGAGGTTTGGCTTTTGGTTTACTCACAATAGACCACTTGGCCCATAAGAGAGTTTACCAAGAGAGAATGTGTTTGTACAGAGACGAGGGAACGCTGCTCAGAGCCCAAGGTTAGAGTGTGTGAGGAGGAAGACGAGCTAGCCAAGGGCAGTTTGTCCTTACAAGTGCTCACCTGCCTCATCTCTGATCTATGCAGCCCTTCCCTCAGCAGCGCCAGCATACTTCTCTTGCCTTGTTCAGCTCGCCTGGCTGCCTCTTTAAACCAGCATGGCTGCGTTTCCTCTGCACACTGCCCTCGCGCTGTAATTTGCTCTTCAAAACTATGGCTCGTTCTGAAAATGATATGGCACCATATGTGCAAATGTGCTTGACATGATGGATGGATGGATGGATGGATGAGAGCTGTAAAAGCCCCCAATAAAATGATTTGAGAAAAAAAATCATGGCTCATTCTAAATTGGATGCCGAAGATACAAAGCCGCATCTAACTTGTCAGAAGAACAAATCTTGTAGCACTTCTTAATGGATTCTAAGTCACTCAACTGGAACCAGCCTCCAAAAAAATGTGTAACTACTAACTGAAAATGGTTGCGGAAGCTTGATTTCATTTTGAATATTTTCTAATTGGACAACAATAAAACGTATGGATGTTCAAGGGGAAGTGGGAGGAAGAAAGTGCAGGAAAACTGGGCAGAGGAAACAGATATCCTTATAAATAAATCCTGGCTCCTGAATGATAGCAAGTCGCATTTTAGAACTGGAAAGCGCAGCCTCTGCTGAAGCTGCTGGCATTCCCATGAAGGAAAAATGGATCCCTCTGATACTCAGTCTTCTGAAATGGCAGCCCTGCGCATACCCTCCTCCCTGTTGTGTGTGAAAACCTACATCTGTAGTGCCCAGAATCTGAGCATTGTTGCCTTAGCTAGCACCATGGAAGGGTTTTTCAAAACGATGTCTAATTGTGACCCCTTCAACTTTTTCAGAGGAAATGCGACAAATAGGCCTATGTCAATGGCTTGGCACCCTTCAGCTTGGTCACCCTGCCTCTCCAGACCTGCAGCTCACTGTGGGCGCTGTGATTGTGGAGGAGATGAGAGCCGCCATAGAACGGCAGACGGGCTTCCAGTGTTCAGCGGGAATCTCCCACAACAAGGTGAAGACCAGCCGGAGAGTCCTGACGACCACAAGCCTGGCGTTCTTTAGTTAGTGAACGTAGCAAGGATCGACCTGGGTAGGGCATGTCAGACATGATTCAGACGTATAAGTTTAGATGTGTTTCCGTTTGAAATGAATCTTAAGGTTCCAACAAGGCCTGATTCATCCTTTCGCATGAGAGTTAGCATTTGAACGTGCACTGTCCTACAAAGCAGGCTGGACACTTGACAGGAAGCACTGACGGTATATTGGGTTCTGTGTATTTCCTTAGTGGCTGAACCAGCCAGAGGAGGGAGGCTAGCCTGGGAAGGTCTGTACTTCGGGAAAGCAGTCGAGAGCCTTGATTTTCCCAGATTTCAAAGGTTTCCCACCTTGGCCAGGGAGCAGTCTGACCACTTTTCCTACCCTTGTTCTCCTGGGAAATACTTGGGTTTCCTTCCTGACAGGTTTTGTCTTACACAAACGTCTGCAGATTTTGCTGGATAAATGGATTTCTTTGACTTGCTGACTAGTGTAGCATTATATCATTTTCATACGTGCAGCCGGCTGGGTCCTGTGTGTGAACAAAGGGCGATAGAAGTCCGAGACGTCCCTCTCTCTGACCAGGCACCGTGAGGAAGGACCAGCGGGTTCCCCTGGTTGCTGCCTGCCCGGAGTCAATTGCCCAGTTTCCCTGCAGAGTCGTTGCTTTGCAGCCCGTCTGCCCCATTAGGCTGGGAGGGGCAGCAGTTCCAGCATCAACTAGACTGAAGGTTGCTTAGTAGACATTTTGAGAGTAGTTCTCTAATGATTTGTTGATGCTTTTCTACTTTGCCCATCAGTGATAATTTCTGAAAATACCCCTCTGAAGCGCCACCTTCTTGGCATTCTAAACGATTTTATCTTTCCGTTGTTTTCATTTTGAAGCCTGGTTTAGACCGTGTTTGCCATTGGCAGATGATTATGAGCCCAGTCTCTGTTACAGATTTGAAATTACGATCACCTACGTCAAACTCAGGACTCAAAACAGAGGAGGCTTTCACTAGACGTGTAAACAGGTGGTGTAGGGTAAGACAAGGTGGTTTCTGTAGTTTTCCGATGAGTACAGGAGAACTCCATACTGTTGGAATGTCTTCTTCAGCTTGTCTGCATTTTAAACCTCTTGAGGTGGGAGGACTTCAAGGAAAAGATGAGGGGGAGGACAAAAGATGAAAGAAAAACTGGTTGTGGAAGAGCTGTGGGAAGAACAATGAGGACAATGATGATGGGTCATATTTTCCACTGAGGATGTGGAACCAGGCTTTAGCGATGTCTAGAATTTCTGGTTTTGATTTGGTGTTTAATGTGGAAACCATTAGCTACCCTTAACCTCTGTGTATGTGTATTTTAATATTCACCAGCCCTCTGTGGGAGTGGGGTTGACAGTAATGAGGTTTTTACACTTTCCATGCTCTAGGTCCTGGCAAAACTGGCCTGTGGATTAAACAAGCCCAACCGCCAGACACTGGTCTCCCACGGCTCGGTCCCACAGCTCTTCAGCCAAATGCCTGTTGGCAAAATGTAAGTATTCAGGGCGTGCCTTACGTTTCACTTGTATCCACATGAAGGCACTCTCTGGTGGAGGTTTCTTCCTTAGCAATGACTGACGCCAGCGCAAATAGGTACCTGGGCTAAGTTGCTCCCATCCTGGGCCCGAGAAAAGGAGCCAAATCCAATGAATCACCAGGTTGACCCTAGGAATGATGTGTCCTTGACAATAGGGCTTATCCTGTTACTGAGGTAACAGTGAAACTGCCGTCACAAGACTGCACTTGAGTAATTGCTAAAGAAATTATGCAGGCAGTTCCCAAAGTTCCTAACAGAAGAAGAGGAGTGATCTGAGAAGGATTCGGGCAAAAGGCCTGGGCTTTTGTGTGGATGTCTGGCAGGGTGCAGCGAGTCCGGTGAGACCAGGAGAGCAGTACTGGTGTGCAGACGTTTTGAACACAAAGGAGAAAGTGTCAAGGGTCTCCAGTGAACTGGAACCTAGTCCTGCTGTTGTGGTTAGTCAGTGTTGAGTCGGCCCGTGTGCAGCAGAGCCGGATGGTGCTTGGTCATCTCTTCAGTCATCGGAGACACGGATCTGTGTGGGGGAAAGCCAGCCCCCACAACTAATCACGGGTACTGTAAGCTCAATTTCATGGTTTATATATAGAGAGATTATAGTAAAGTCATAGAGTAATAGGAGAGATGGGAGAGAGTGTAAAATAAAGAAGTCAGACACATTTCATGGTAGCATGCTCACCTCCCGGACGGCCTTGATTTCAATAGCCAGGTCCATGCACAGTGTGGGCAGAGAGTGCAGGAGAGAGATTTATTACTAACCAAGGCTTATATATCGTTTGGGGGCATGCAAGCCCCCTAATTACAGGTAAAGATACATGTCACAGGAAGGGGTTGTACTATAGGTACTACAGTAATGAGAGGGACAATCTAGGGGTGTATAGGCAATAGGAAGGGGAGGTAATGGGGGTACACATGTGACAAGATGGGCGGATCCTAGATTCATGATGGCAGCCCAACCTTGATTGCCCTTGAGTTGGAGAAGTGATTTAGCTGAAGCTTTCAGGGGAAGCAGTCCATCGTTCCTAATAGCAGCGAGTGAGCCCCACCTGTGGTGGGACCAGACAGTAGTCTGATGGCTGAGTGCTTTCAGGGAGGTTATCTCTTAAGCATCTGACCGCCCACCATGTGCTGGCAAACAGCCTCTAGTGTTTGGCATATCTTTGGGGGAGACAAAGCTGGGGAAAAGTCTTTTTGTATCCCACAGGTCTGTGTTGCGGTGCCATTGTGTGCTGAGTGCCTTCCAACCTAGGGGGCTCGTCTTGCAGCACGGTACTGGAGAGTGTTCTGTTGTGATCCACGGGGTTTTCATGGGCTAATTTTCTGATGTAGATTGCCAGGCCTTTCTTCCAAGTCTGGTAGCCATGGTGACCTTGCTGGGAGATGAAATACTGATGGCATCGTTTCCAGCATCACAGCAACACATAGCCACTATGGTATAACAGACTGACAGATGGGTGTTGATAAATCAGTTCAGCTAGACCATGTTGAAGAGCGGAAGTAACTGGAACGCGGACTGAAAAGATAGGTGGAGGAGGACAAGGCCATAGGGAACATGAGGGTCAGGCTGAAGATGGTTGGGCATATTCTTAACTCCAGAAGGTTGTGGTGTGAAGAAGGGATTTATATGAGTGTTGACATTTTAATCCCCAAATAAGACAGTAAATCCTGTGCAGTTAAAAGGTTTATTTATAGTTGGCTTGAGAGTCCAGCAGTGACATTTTGTTTGAGCTCCTATTAACCTTTTTTGTAGGTCCTAGCTCCCCGCGTATCACTGGATTCCCAGCAGCATCTAGACTTGCGCTGGCAAGTTGAGACCAACCCTGTGCTCTAATTTCCCCTGAACTTTGTGGAGACCCAGTTACAGAAGCAGAATATTTTATGCTAACCAGATATTTACCAAATGCCTTTAAATTATTTCTCTCCTCTTTATCAGCCGTAGCCTCGGAGGAAAGCTTGGGGCCTCTGTCATTGAAATCCTGGGGATACAATACATGGGTGAACTGACCCAGTTCACTGAAGCCCAGCTCCAGAGTCATTTTGGGGAGAAGAATGGGTGAGCAATTCCTCTTGCCAAAGAGAACGTTTATGGATGTAAATACAGACAGAAGTGCCCAGTACAACTATCTCCAGGTTCATGTTTACTGAGGAAATTTCATTGGTCCATCTTACTTTAAAATATTAGGTCCTAGAACTATGGCCTGTTATTCTCCACGAGCTGACTCACGTACCCGGGTAGGTTGCTCGGTAGGAATTGTTACTCTGGAGCCTGGATATCTCCAGATGATCCTCACAGATTCTGTTGTGGATGGGCCTGCTTGTTGGCATTTATTTTGTAGCCCAGCGTCAGGACTCATGGTGCTGTCATGGTCATTCACAGACAGCGCCCTGCTGTCCCCTATGCTGAGGGGGAACAGAACAATGTCCACCTTCCTGGGTCTGCTCATACTGGAACAAGCGTCCTTGGCACAGTTTGCCATGTTGTTTGGCTCTAAGGGTGTCCCTGTTTCAAGTGGACCACAAGTAGAGAGCTGAAGTGTGCTGCCTCCTGCACCTGAGCTCCAGAAGGCAGTGCTACGCCTCACGGAGAAAATACCTGTGTTAGCTAAGCTTTGTGCAGGCGTGAGTTACAGTGCTGCCGGCCATGAGCTCAGTGTTAGTGCATCAACAGAAAGCATGTGTGTTTGAACAGAAACACACGCGGAGCACGATGATGTTTTGTGTGGTCAGTTGACAATGTCGTGAGTAGGACGCTTACAGGATGGTAACCTTGTATTTCCCCTCAGAGCAGTGGTTCAGGATTCACCGAGCTGGTGTTTGTGTTGACTTTATGGGACATGACAACCACACATAATGAGAATCTGCTGTGCTACTGCGTCATTTACGTGTGCTACAATGCTCCCTTAACATCTTTGTGTTTACCAAAAACCAAGCCCGCTGCCTTGCCATCAAGTCCGTTCCGGCTCGTGGCAACGCCACAGGACAGAGCAGAACTGCTCCACAGGCTTTCCAAGGCTAAGTCTCTGTGAAAGCAGACTGCCTTGAATTTCTTCCATATCTCGGCTGGCGGGTTCAAATTGCTGACCTTTCGCATAGCAGTCAAATGCTTTAACCACTGTGCCACCAGGACTCCTTGTCTTCATGTTTAGGCCTCCGTGAATGTGTGTGCACACGCTCATGCATGCACACACGCGTACACACAAAACTTTCTGGAGATGAGTCTGTGGCTTGCTCAGGATTTTTCCGTAGCAAAAATTCAGTAGAAGGGGCAGGGATTCAATATCAGAGGTCAGGTGCATCTAATTGCAGTCAAAATTTTCCTTTTTACTCAAAGGAATGCCCGGGTAATAGAAGTATTTGTCTTAATAGGAATAACCATTTAACCACTTCACCTAGTATTGACAGCAAAGTTACAGAGCAAACAAACAAACACCCCCAAACCAAAAATAGCAAATGCTAGGGACGGTGCAGAGAAAATAGAACCTTCATACACTGTGCTGGTAGGACGGTGCGGACTGTCCAGCCAGTGTGGAAAACGTCCTGGTGCTTCCTCAAACAAGACACCATATGACTCAGCAATTCTTCTAGTGGGTGTCTGTCTACCCTTAAGAAATAAGGAACCGGAGCACAAATAACTACGTGCACAGCCACGGCCATGTTCACCGCTGCAGCACTGCTCACGTTACAAGATGACGGAAACAACCGTGCGGGGAGAGAGGGTCAATAACTGGTACATACATCCAGGGGACTGTTCTACAACATTAAAGAAGAATAAGGAGCCTGGGAAACACCTCCTGATATAGACTTGGAGAGCATTATGCTGAGTGAAATTAGTCCATCACAAAAAGATAAATGTTTTCCTAGCCAAAGAAACAGATTTTGAGGGTAACCCTGGGTGGGAGCTCAGGGAGGGAAGGGGAAGTAATCGGTGGTAGAGTGTAGAAGGTATTAACTTGGGTGAAGGGAGAGGCAATATTCAACAAGAGGGAGATGGAGTGGGGAGTCGGGGAACAGGACAAGCCATTGGGGGGGTTGTTGAATTGTTGGATGCAAACATGATCTGTAAGCCCTCACCTAATTCACAACAAACGTTAAAACAAAATGAAGGAGCATTTATTCGAACTTGAATGTTTCTTTGCTGTTTTTTATTAGGTCTTGGCTGTATGCCATGTGCCGAGGTATTGAGCATGATCCAGTTAAACCCAGGCAACTACCCAAAACTATTGGCTGCAGCAAGAACTTCCCAGGGAAAACAGCACTGGCTACTCGGGATCAGGTATGCCACCAACTGCCTCTTTTCTGCAGGTTAGCAGGCAGGTTTATTAGGTTAGCTGGGAACGTGTGCTAGAAAGGCAAAGTATGAAAGGAATAGAGGTTCGTTTCTAAACACTGAAAGCTGGCTCGTTTAACTTGAGCTTTATTGCTTCCCCACCCCAACTTCCACCCAAAAAGAAAGAACGTGGAAGTGATTAAAGTTCTGATTAGAGTTCCATTTGGGGTGGGTGGCAATTGAGGGTGCCTCAGCTGTGGGCCTTTTCTTTTTCTCTGAGCTTGCACATGCCTGAATTGGCCTCACTATGGTATGTCAGCAGGACGAGACAGTGAGGGCAGGTCAGAGAGCTGAGAAGATGCCTGTTGTCTGGGGGGACCTGAACACAGCCAGCACCTCCCTCTGTGACAGAGCTAGAGTTTTAAATGAAGATTCCACCCTCAACACCCCGTTGTAGGTGCAGTGGTGGCTTTTGCAATTAGCCCAGGAACTGGAGGAGAGACTGACCAAGGACCGGAATGATGTGAGCTTGTCTTGCTTTCTTTCTTGGAGTGGGTTTTGGGATTTCAACAGCAATTGCTTTTTCCTTTATGGCGTAGAAGCAAAGAAAACGGTTTAAGATCTTATAGAACTTTTCCCGACATGGACCCATAAAACGTAGCATGCTTTTTTAAAGCCTGAACTTGAACTAAAGCTTCTAGCTCCATCTCCTCCATTACCATTCCACTTTATCTGACTCCTCCTACAATCTTGAATATTCAGTGGCCCGTCATCAACTTTTGACTCCACTTACGTAGTGTTAGAAACGGGACCTTTAGGATTGGACTAACTTACTGGACTTAGATGTAGTCTGCCTGACACAGGAATGATGGACATGAGAATCAGTGACAGGAATACTTCGAATGAGTATTCAGTCATAGAGTTGACAGCTTACGTGCTTCACACATATATATGCACAAGCACACACAAACACGAGGAGGTACTCGTCTATGTTGCAGTATCATAAACTGCTGTTTTCACCATGTGTAAGTACACAACAGTGGCATTAATTGCCTTTACTGTGTTGTGTAACTGCTCCACTATTTCCAAAACGTTGTCATCACCCCAAACAGAAACTCTGTACCCATTAAATTATAACTCCACATTCCAGCCCCTCCTTCTCTTGACCTGGTGCTTTTCTGTCTCTGTGAGTTTGTCTGTTCTAGATATTTCATGTAAGTAGAATCATACATGTTCTTTGTGTCTGACTTATTTTTTCAATGGTTTCAAGGTTCGTGTTACATAGCATGTTTCCCAATGTCTTTTTTAATTGCTGAATAATTTCTGTTATATGACTATCACATTTTGCTTATGCATTCAGCCGATAATCCACAACTTGGATTGTGCCCACTGTTCGGCTGTTGTGCCTAGTGCTGCCGTGAACACTGGCCTACAAGTGTCTGTCTGAGCGCCTGCTTTCAGCGAGGCATGCAGACCCTGGGCCTCTGGTAGTTCTACATCTTCTTGTGGAACTACCAGGCTGTTTGCTACTGCGGATCCTGTTTCTCTTCACCCTTTTCAGCACTCGTCACCCCCCTCTCCCCTCCTCTGTTTATTTCATTTTATATAAACCAAACTTTATTAGTTATTACCAGGGCAGGAGGGCCCCTCTTTTTAACAACCATCCTAGTGGGTGTGATGTGGTATATCTTTGTGGTTTTGCTCTTTTTTTAAATTTTTTTTATTGGTAATATATGTTTTATATTTCACCTTAAATATTTTTTTCTTAAAATTGTCCATATTTACAGGAAATCTAGCATAAATTCCTACATACAGAGTTACTTTTACATTAACTCATTAATTTTTATATTAATATTAATTATATTACTATTGAAAGTAGCAGA
>NW_022107432.1:22572855-22590443 GCF_000313985.2 Echinops telfairi | reverse complement strand
CGGAACTGTCAGTCCCGTTGTTTTCTCCTCCAGATTGTTCATCCAGCCTGTCCTATCCAGACAGGCCTGCGGAGACAACATGCATAAAAACAAGACAGGGTTTTGCTCTTTTTCAAAGAAATATTTAATGTACATTTCACCTAGCATAAATTCACGTGGATTTAGTATACTCCAGCTATGCAAGCATTACCACAATCAATTCTGGAGCATTTCCACACTTTATCAAGAAGCCCTCTAACTAATAGCAGTTGTTCTCCCTTTCCCTCTCTGGTCCTCAGCCCAAGGCAACCGCGAGTCAGTTTACCTACCTACCTTCCTTCCATCCATCCATCATCCATCCATCTAGCTATCTCAATACATCTGCTTTTTCTTGGCTTTTCATGTAAACAGAATAATACAGCATGTGACCTTTTGTGACTTGGTCTGTGACTTAGCAAATGTTCAGGCATGGTGTATGTATTGCTACTTCACTCCTTTGTAATGCCTGAATAATATTGCACTGTATGGATAGACTACATTTGCTTGATCCATTCATTAGTGGATAGACATGTAGGCTGTTATAAATAAAAACTCCCATATGAGTTTTTAGTAGACATATGCTTTCGTTGAGTGGAATTGCTGAGTCATTTCCTTTTGAGGAAATGCCAAGCTTGTTTTCCAAAGTAGTCGCACCAGTTAGTAGTCCCACTAAGAGTACACCAGCCCTCCACATCTGTCAGCCCTCCTTGCTCTATCTTTTTGATTTGGCCCTGCTAGTCAGTACTGTGTTCATTCACTCAGCTGATAACGGACAGGCTGGAGGCTTGACTTCTACCCAGTGGCACCATGGAAAAAACTTCTGGCAAAAGCAGCCACTGAAAGACCTGGGGTCCCCAGTTCTACCCGGCACACTTGAGGTCTCTGTGGGTTGGAACCCCCTCCACGACAACTGGTTCCTGGCAGTGGGTGTCAGGGGTCTCATTGTGGTTTGGATCTGCATTGTCTCATGATGTTGATTTCAGCTTCTTGTTCATGCACCTGTGGCTATATGTATATCGTCTTCAGAGAAAAGTATGTTGAAATCCCTCATCCATTTTCAAGATTCGGGTATTTTGTTTTCAATTATTATATTAGGAGTTCTTTATATTAAGTCTTGATCTTGTTCCTTGTCAGATGTCTGATTTGTCAGTATTTTTCTCCAGTCTGTAGGGAGTTTTGTTTGTTTTTCACTTAAGGTATAGTTTGGTGTGCTTTCTCTTTTTGAGACATCTGAGAAGCCTATAAACCAACTGGGGTTACTTCCTGGAGGAGTCCAGGATGACAGTCTGCTCCTCCTTTAGCAGGAACGAGCGGCGAGTGTTCTTCCACTAAGCAACTGGGATAGGAGTCCCGTGGTCATCCGCCTATTTGACTTTGCCACTAGGTGTCACTCCCTTTCTCTTTAAGCCACCCTGTGCAGCACCGGCAGATCCCTGAATACTTATCTAGCCTCATGTTTCTAAGGACTTTTGGTCAAAAGAGTAATCTGGTGTAGCACACTCTGCAACTTCATTGTTGAAAACAGCCCAGGTGGCAGCCGGTTCATGCTTCAGCCATGTTCAGGATTGATTGGTCTTTGCTTCCACTCTGCAGAACCCAATATGATCAGGCCTCTGTCTCCTGACTTCATCTGTCCTCTCCCCCGCACACCCTCCCCTCCAGCCTTTGGGGCCTCACCCTTTTCTCTGATACCCCAAGGAGGCATCCACCTCACCCCCTTTGCCGGTAGTGGTCCTTCAGCCTGGAGAGCCTCTGCTGATGCCTGCCTAGCAGCTCTCGCTCACTGTATTCAGATCTCTGCTTAGCTCTCATTGGCTCCTCGGCGAAGCCTGCTCCAACCATGGAGACATTAGCCACTTTACTCGGCTCTGTCTTGTCCATCGCGCGCATCTTTGTCCTTATTTGTCCTTATCGTCTCCGTCTTCCAGGACCACAGTGAGACCACGAGGATCTGGACTGTGTTTTGTGTTTCTCCTGGATTTCTAGTGCCTGGACAGCTCCCACGGGCATCCACTTGTCATCCAAAAGCTTTGCTTGAGAAAGGTTCCTTGTATTTGTCAGCTTGTGTTCTCTCAAGTTACCAAACTCTACAGATGTATTTTCATGCTATTTCCATGGCCTCCTTAACAGCCCCCCCCCCCCCAATTGCTCTTCTCGTCTCCTTTGCCTGAAGGGCATTTTCTGTAATATTCGGTGATTTTGAAGGACTCGCTATGTAGACTGTTCACGTGATGTCTGCCTCTTGGCCTTTATCTCTCATTCAGATGCCTAGCGTGTTCTCTAGAGGCAGGCTCACTGCACAGATCTTCTACACATGGGCGGTAAGCAGCAGGTGCTACAGGAAACGTCTGTTCTCATTAAGCATAAGAGAATCACAGCAGGGAAAAGAAAGGTTGGCACAGATGCTCGATCTTTGACACCGTAGCTGGAGCTTCCCTTTAGACAGTTCATGAAATAGAACATCGTATGGCAGCTACTCAAAACAGACAGACAGACATTTTCATTCATTCTCTCTCGTTCCTGGTGGTGTTGCCTGGGAGGTGTTGGACTACTGACTGCAGGGTCAGCAACTCAAACCTACCAGCCACTCCCCAGGAGGAAGACGAGGCTGTCTACTCCGTAAGATGTGTAGCCTTGGAACCCCACATAGGGGACTTAGGGGCTGGGATGGACTTGACAACAGTGGTCTTATTGTTGTGATTTTCCATCAATGTCAAAATCGTCTCCCTATCTTAATATTTCATCACCCCAATTCTATCTTCTCCACTTACTTTTTTCACCCAGAAATGTTTTTTGATAAAATGATTCTATCCTATAGACTATATACTGTTCATATATAAGATGTATGAATATAGGAAATGTCTTTGCATCCCTCAGAGTACCTAATAGTGTCTTGTGCATAACAGGTCTTCAGTCTATATTTGTAACTTACCTGAAAAATGCTGGAATAAACAGCTGCACTGTTGACTTTTGAACTTTCTGTTTCCACACCACTCTGGCACCCCGTACTTTCCTTTCCTGCAATTCAGCGCATAAAATCCAGATGTTCATGGTAACCTCAGTTCTGGTCTCCATCCTCTCCCGCCCACAGAACAACAGGGTGGCCACTCATTTGGCTGTGAGCATTCGGATACAAGGAGACAGGCGTCTCAGCAGCCTGCGCCGCTGTTGTGCCCTCACCCACTATGACGCACACAAGATGAGCCAGGACGCATTTGCTGTCATCAGGAACTGTAACACTTCTGGGATCCAAGCGCAGTGGTGGGTTCTCTTTGAGCATATCTCCTTGCAAGAGATGTATGGCCTGCCTTAGCTCTAAAATGATCTCTTCCAGCCAGGCTGAGC
This sequence comes from Echinops telfairi, assembly GCF_000313985.2. NCBI lineage: Eukaryota > Metazoa > Chordata > Mammalia > Afrosoricida > Tenrecidae > Echinops > Echinops telfairi. Next base: position 22,587,080 of record NW_022107432.1, on the reverse strand, counting down.
TCTTTGTGACTCTGGCTAGTACACTTCGAGCAGAGGGGACTGGTCTTTCACTGAGGGAGGAAACCCAGTTGCAATGCTGAAAGCAAGGCAGCTCAGCTGAAACCTCCTTGTTACCATTTGGTGCATGCAGATTCCCAGGACTCGAAGGCGGAGTTAACCTGCTAGTGGCCGAGTAACAGCCCACTGCACTTGGAGTATGAAACTCAAATTCCAAGAATATGTGTAGAGACTTCTGTCAACGATTTGATTGTCCTGTTCTAAAAACCTGTTGATAATCTCTAACATCCCAACTCAGTTATACGTTCTTCTGGTGTTATAACAAATGCCATATGTTTCTGTAAATTTTGCTTCAGTTGCTCATGAAATTGGGCAAAGTCTATGGGAGAGTCTCTTTTTGAAGTGTGTTCATCTGCTGCCCACGTAGGAATGGTTTTCACACCTGGGATCCTTGACTTATTTTGCAGGTTGTCAGTTGGCAGGTGCTGTCAAGTCGGTTCTGATTCATGGTGACCCAGAATGCAATACTGCCCAGTCCCGGCAAATTATGTTTGAGCCCCTTGCTACGGCCACCACCGTGTCAATCCGTCAGGGGAGGATGACCTCTCTTTCACTGACCCTCTACTTGGCCATGAACAATGTATCTATTATAGTACATTGAGAAAAGGGAGTTCTCTAGGTGTGAACTCACCACTGGCTTCCTGGGAGAAAAGACCTGGTCATCTGCTCCCGGGAGTCTAGCAGGCAGCGCTCAGCTGCCGTAGCCGGTGGCTGTGGGCTGGAATCAACTTGATGGCGCATAGCAACAACAGACTAGATGGTCTATATTGAAATGATAGTTTGGTGAATCACTTAACTCATCGTGTAGAGAGATTTATTGACACAACTATTAACTGTACAGACCTCTACAATATGACAGGGTCTCTGAAGTTTGAGAGCCTTTGTTCTTTACGTAGGATAATTTACCTTTTATTTCCCACTGCCTTTTAAATACTAAAATGTTTTAGATGTAATACGATGTTCGTATGGAAGACTAGAGTGCTTCTCACCACGAGCCCGAGGTTTATTGCGAGGGAAGCATCAAGATGACCTGCCGGTGGACTGTCCCGAGGTGTAAAGCCTGAGGATGGGGAGGCACTGCCCGCATTTAAAAACAGCGCTTCTTATGATCGCTGTGACGCACGGTGGTGTGGATTGTTCTCTTCACTGAGGGCTCATCGATGTAGAAGAATGTGTTCTCTTAAGTTCCGTCATGTGAAAACCGATGTGGGTAACTGGCAGAGTGAAGAACTGTGACAGCAATCTTTGGAAATGTTTCCGAGACACCAGGGTGGGTGATCAAAAGGAGTTGTAGAATTTCATTCCCGAGAAAGTGCAGAGTGGAAAATCTGTCTGGAATGGCTTAAAAGGATTTGTTTGCAGTCTTTCCAGTTTATTAGTATTATTATTTATTTATGATTAAATATTAACTATTACTCTAAATCATAGATTCCCAAACTGATTGGGCCTACCACCCCCTTTCCAGGAAAAAAAAATTAGTCAGTGCCCCCCTGGCAAATAAAAACTTTTGTGCCATTGCCCATAATCCAGGATAAAGTGTAGGAATCCGCTTTGCAGCAACCTGGATCATCCCAGCGACCCACCCCCAAGGGGGCGGGATCACCCACTTTAGGAGAAGCTGGTCTTTAGGGTAGGTTTCTGTTGCCTTGAATGAAAAAAGCAATTTTGTTTTCTTGCCCAACCCTGAATTGTGTGTGTGTGTGTGTGTGTGTGTGTGTGTGTGTGTCCGTCCATCCAACCCTGAACCATAGCAGCTCTACATCAGAAATGTATTTTAAAAAGAATCCCCCACTGTCAGGGAACTATCCTAAGGTGGGTGTTTGCTAAGTCAGTGATTGTCTTCCTCTCAATCAAAAGAGTGTCTCAGATCATCAGCAGCAGCAGCAGCCACCGCTAAGAACTTGCTAGAAACACCAGTGCCTGTCCCCTCCAGGTCTGCTGAACCTGTGTTAACAATCAGATACGCAGGAATGTTTCCGGTCCACTGCTGGGCCATGTAGTCATGTCTTCTGGGGTAGAAGCAGACTCCCAATCATTTAGGCGTTGAATCTGTCCTCAACTCGGAAATCAGGGCTCACCTCATTTCTTTCCTTTCGTACAGGTCCCCTCCCCTCACGATGCTTTTCCTCTCGGCCTCCAAATTCTCTGCTTCCACCCCTGGGTCTGGCACAGACATCACCATCTTCTTGAGCAGTGACCCAAGTTCTTTGCCAAAGGCGCCAGGTGCCAGTTCAGAAGCTAAGACGCAGGGAAGTGGCCCATCCATAGCAGCCACCAAGAAAGCACCCAATTCTCTGGAATCCTTCTTCCAAAAAGCTGCAGAGAAGCAGAAAGGCAAAGAAGCTTCTTTCTCATCTCCGACCGCCACCACCCAGGCCCCCGTGACCAAGTCGCCATCCAAACCCGCACTGCCTTTCCAGACCAGTCAGGCTAAGGGGATTGAGCCCTTCTTTAAGCAAAAAAGCCTGGAAGCCCTAAAACAGAAACCAGTTAGTAACCCTTCGGTTTCCTGTTCTCCACAAAAGCCCAGCTCCAGCCCTCAAGGGTTCCCAAACCACTCTCCGACAGACTCCCCAGGCCGTGTGCAGGCTTGTGGAGAGGTGCTGAGCGCAGGACCCGCGGGCGCAGCTCCTGTGGGGACGGCTTTGGCCCTGAGCAGCTCCCACATGCTCGCTTCCGTAACCACCCCCACGTCAGCGCTGGGTGAGGCTCAAGAGGCAGTGCCCACTCCGAGTCTCCTGGACGCTGAAGACCAAGTTTCGTGTGAGCAGTGTGGCTCCCTGGTGCCAGTGTGGGAGATGCCGGAACACGCGGACTATCATTTTGCCTTAGAGTTGCAGAAATCCTTTGTGCAGCCCCAATCCCCACACCCCCGCATGGTTCCTACCCTTTCTCCTCAAGGCAAAAGAAACCTCAAGAGCCCTGTGGCCTCCAGTACTAAACGGCCCAGGGCTGAGGGCATGCAGACACTGGAATCTTTTTTTAAACCATTAGCCCATTAGGGCTGCCCTAAGGTGTTCATATCTGTCTATTCCCTGGGAGATAGAAATGTATTCACTTCTCCAGGGAATTCATAACTTAAGTTTTTAATAAGCAAATGAATCCAGTTAGGCGCTGAGTTACAGCTCCTATCTTCCCAGCCATGGAATCCAGTCCCTTTGCCAGTAGAGACTAAGAATCCATCTTCCATGGGATTCAGAGCGGCTCTGAATCTTTGAGCTGTCACACTTAGGGAGGCGGTGCTGCACAGTGAGAAGTGTGTGTTTCCTGGAGCCCAGGAGACCTGGTTCTACCCCTCGCTCTGCCTGTGAGCAGGCTTCTCCTCATTTGTACAATTAAGAATGCTTTATAGATTATTAAAGGTAGAAAGCATGCAGTGCCTAGCTTGAAAAGTTGGCACAGAGGAGGTATGAACTGGTAAGGGTTTTCAAGTTTCCCATCAGCCCTGTGACGGTGCAGGTAGTACTTTGCCCCAAACTCTCTCAGATGGAGCCCTACAGAAATACAGTCAGCTGTTGAAGCAGACTGTGCACATAAAAGTTACTCAAATCCTGAATTCGGCTCCAGTGAACCCTAGTATAAAGAGCCCTGTTGGCACCATGGCTAAGTGCTCGCCTGCCAACTGAAAGGTTGGGAGTTCAAATCCATTCAGTGGCTCAAGGGAGGAAGACCTGGCGCTCGATTTCCATAAAGGTTACTATGAACCAATGGTGACTTTACACTCGTCACCACCCCTTGACAGAGGGGACCTGCCCCTGAGGGCTTCCTAGAAGGGTCCCTTTACAAAATCAAACCACCAGGTCTTTCTCCCATGGTGAGCTCGAACCACCACCGACCCCTGAGCCATTTTGCCAGCAAGCTCCTTCTCTTCCTTAAAGATTGCAGCCCAGAAAGCCCCCAGGGGACAGTGTGCTTGAAAATGGACCTATGGGCACCTAACAACAAACCCTGTGTAACGGGGGCAGCAGCCTGTCGGCCCTGTCTCCTCTCATACTTAAGCAGAATGAGATTGCTGCTATTGACCCAGTTCAGAAACGTCTTCCTTGCTGAAGTGAGCTTTGAGAGTTTTAACTCCATTTTTAAAATTCATTATTGTAGCGCTTTCAACTTGTCAAATGATACTGAATTCTTAATCTCCGTTCTTACGTATGGGAAGTCAACTTTTTTGGCTTTTCTGACATCTCATGGGAAACCTGAGTTGTAAAGATAAACTGAGTAGGGTGGGGTGGGGGTAAATAGAAAGGGAAAATGGTATGTACCCACACACCCCACCCCAGACATCTACATAAACCTGTACTTTTTGGCTTATTTATACATTAGGGAGGAATCTACATTTAGCTTGAAGAAAGGAGAGCAGTTTGAAAATCACTTCTTCCTCTATGTGTTCTATTCATGGAAATAAAATCAGCGCTCTAATAAAAATCAGTAGTATACATGGCTTCGTCACTAGATTTATAGATTCTTGAAGGCAAGAATTCTTGCATGGTGCCTGGCACCTAAGAGGAGCTGGATAGTCAATCAATGCATGTGGTGAAAGAGCTTCCATCGGATTACCCAAACTGAAATGATCCTGCTGGGGGGCCTGCCTGCATACAGCTCTGTATCCCCCTAAATGCCCCATCCATGTTAGAAAGTGGCTCCCACTCTTTCAGGAGCCCCAGAAAAAGTCACCAAGTATAGAGATGTTGACTTTCCAAACTTCCCTTTTTGTTAACCCAGAAAAAAGAGGTACTTTAAAAACAAAAACCGTGGTTGGAATGACTTGGGTTGACAAGCTTCTCCCCCTTTCTCTTCTTGTTCCTGGCATGAAGGCCCCACGCAGAGAAATGCTACCGTGTGAACCCGGGTTCCGCTCATTTCAGGACACCAGTCGTGCATGTGGCAGGAGACGGCTGGTGGGTGGCAAGCCTTCTGTTCCTTTGGGGATACTCCCAGCCTGTCACCATGCAGGGTTAGGTCGACGCTAGTGCCTTTTTGCTGCATTTAGCCTTTCCTTCTTTGTGACGGGCCCCCGGTGGTGTAGTGGTCACGAGTCAGCAGTTGGAAACCACCACCAGCTCTGGTGGTGCAGGTTCTCCCATAGAGAGTTAAGGTCTTGAAACTCAGCAGGGGCAGTTCTACCCTGTCCGATTGGATCACTGTGAGCTGGCAACTCTGCAGAGTTTGGGTTTTCTTTGCAACTATGTATCAGCAGCAGCACAGAAGTTAAGTAGAGCTCTGCATTCCGATACAGAAACTTTAACCACCGGGTTGCTTAGTAGCAGGTTAAACCCAAGCTAGTTTAAAAAGTAGCTGAGCCCAGGAGTTGCGAGGAAATTGCCATTTAATACCTTGGAGGCAGAATGCCCCAGGGGATCTTGGGAATCCTTTACTATTTTTCTAAGTCCGCCCCGCCCCCCCCCCAATTTGACTTTATACCTATCAAGGAGCCCTGGTGGCACTGTGGGTTTACCAGCAGCTCCAAGGGTGAAAGATGAGGCTTTCTGCTTCTGCAAAGAATGTCTTGGAAATCCACAGGGGCCGTTCTACTCTGTCCTAAAGGGTCACTGGGTGGCAGTCGCTTGTACCTATAAAACGTCTTCAGATACTCAAACAGGAAGAGGGACGTAGCATCATCCAGGTGGCCCTGGGCAGCATATACACCATACTTCAGGCTACCTGTCATTGCTAGGGAAAGCGAGAAGAGCCAAATTACCTTTTGTCTCAGTTTTGTCTGTAAGCAGTTGGCCCTCTAATCTCACCATCTCTTGACAGCATTAGTTTCAGGGAACCATGGAGGGCTCCTCGTTGTAGGGGAGCTTGCTGCCCATGCCCATTGAAAAGGGTAGGCTTCACTTTATACTCTGCTAACTCCGAGAACTATGTAGAACAGGCCAGAACACTGCTCACGTGTCGTCCAGCGAGTCAGGGTCAGCGATGCTGGAGTTTGGTTTATCTTGCTCTACTCCTGGGGAGGACTCTTAGCTCTGGAGGCTACGCCTGGATCTTAATCAAAGTACAGTGTATCCAATAAAACACTTTTATTCTGTACAATATATGTGTGTGTGTGTATATATATATATATATGATATATATATATATGCAGAGAAACCTTGCCCGACAAATCCCCGAGTCCATGCGAACCCAGGAGGCAAACAGGGGAAGGAGGCGGCCAGGCCTAGTTGGGGGGGTGGGATTGGGGGAGTATGGCAAGGGCTCTCCCTTTCCTCCGCTTCCCTGCATAGAGGGAAAGGGATGGTTGCTGCATAACAGCAAAGTGAGAGGCCTCAGAGCAGGGAGGGCCGGGGAAGCATGGCCGGCCGGCTGGGGAGCTGTGGGCTAGGTGCCCAGCCACTACTAGATGGTGGTGTTGGGGGGTGTGTGGGGGGGTGTTAAACCTTCCTATGGGGTCCAGCATTAAAATCAACAGATCACTGCAGAGTAAAAGACAAGACGGAAGGACATGCAGCTGACCTTGGATGTGCCAGGCCTTAGCTCGGGCAGCCCCACGCCTGGGCCAGCACAATAAATAGCACCTGTGGGGCCGAGAGGGGAGGCGAAGGGGCGTAAAGCTGAGAAACAGGCTCAGAGCACGGCCAACTGTGCGCTGGCCCGGGCTGCTTCCGCAGACCCTGGGCCGGGCCCTGATTTCTTGTGTCCACAGTCAGCTAGCGATGGGCAAATTCCAAAGCCTTGAGAAGAGGTATCCGAAAAAGGAGTGCTTTCAAGGGCCAACCCTGGTTGTGACAATTCCTGAAGTGCAGGGAGCACCCGGCAGGATCACACTGGGCCCTGACAGCAGGGCCAGGGTGGTCACGGCCAGCCCCCTCCAGCAGAGCGGCCACGGAGTCAGCAAGTGGCACACAGCTGCTTACCACTGTCCTGAACACTCCTTCCGTCCCCCTCTGAACAGCCCTGCCCCAGGCCACCCCAGAAGGGTGATGGGGGGCACGTGGCAGGGAGCACCCCTCTCCCTAGCCTATTCACACACACAGCCGCCAACAGTGGGCAGCGGGCGGAAGTCACTGTGTATTGGAGGGGCGGCAATTGACTTGTCCCCACCCGGGGGGTGGGGGTGGTGGTGCTCAGAAGCCCATGTTGGCCTGGGCCTCTCCGGCTGTGACGGCTTGCACGTCGGTGACATGTCCGATGCCCTTGGTGACGCCCTCCCGGAACAGCAGCTTGGCGCCCACCTTCAAGTACTCCGGGTGTTTCAGGAAGCGGAAACGGACCACTGCCTTTTCCCCTGTCCGCAGCTTGTCCTGCAGCGGAGATGCAGTCACTGGCCGGCCCCTTCATCCCCAGTCTTGGCCCTCCACCCTCTGGGAGGCCAGCCAAGCCTATTCCCACTCTTGGGGGTGGTGTGCCCTCGGTGGCATGGGGGTAGGCACTACATGCCAGGGGCCAGCCCGCCCGGGTCGGACAACTTCCCGCTGAGAAGCCACCCCCCAAGTCACCTTGGCATGGATCTTTTCCACCACTGCAGTCTGGCGGACATTGCCAACGTGCACCGTCACCTGGAACCCCCGCCGGAAGGTCGTGGCATGGAACAGGAGAACTATCTCCGCCTCGAACACGGAGCAGATGGTGGGATTCATCTCAGGGCTCACCATCACCATGCCCTGGAGGCAGACCTAGCATTAGAGGCTCTGGCCCCAGCCCACCCCTCGCCCCTCTTACAGCCCCTGAGCTTCCCCTTCCTCCAGGATAGGACCTCGGGCCTGAGCTCAGGAGAGGAATCTTTCCTCACCCACCTCCCGGGTCCTCCAGCCTTCGTACTTCTCCCCAAGGTTAGGGCCCAGTCCACAGTGGATCACAGTGGTCTGCCCTTGGTGAGCAGCCTAACCCTTTGCATGCACACACAGTTTGGGTAACAGACCGGATCAGAAGCTGCTAGGCCTGGAGACCACGTTGCCTTGGAGTTTCTCTGCAGTCCCTCAGACAGGTGCTCGCCCTGCAGCACCACTGTCCAAGGCCCTTGTCTCCCAGGTCCCGCTCCCACTCGCCCACCCACCCACCCACCTCACCTTGCGAAGCAGTGCGCGGTCGAAGTCCCCAAGGGCCAGCGTGGCGGCCTGCCCAGCTCGCAGCACACGGCAGGCCGAACGGTTGCGCTGAATACTGCCCACTCTCAGCTCCAGGAAGCAGCCGTCGTCTGTGGGGCCCACCACCAGCTGGTCCCCCTCGCGGCAAATCCCGCTGCAGCCCAGAGGGCGGGTGGTTTTCAGTGTCGGCCTACTGCTTGGGGCCACCCGGGGAATTTTGTCCCTCCTGAGCTTGATCCTTGAGAGGAGGCTAAGGGATCCTAAGTCCAGGGCTAGAGCTGGAGGTGCCCTAGTCTGGGGTTGAGATGCAGGTGGCAGCTACTGTGAAGACACAGAAGCCTTGGTCCCGGAAGGGCCAAGTTATCCCCTTGGTTTCGTCCTCTTAAGGGCCCTGGCCTCTTCCCCATGGGGGATGACGTCAGGTGGGTACACTCCAGTGTCTTCCTGGGCCCGGTGATGCCCACTAAGCAGTAATCCCCTGTCTTCCCACCCAGGCTAACAGACAGCTTTCTGTGACCTGCCAACAAGCACAGCCTTTCGGTGGGCACTGCTCGATAAGGGGTGGGGGTCGAGGGGCCTGTTCCTTGGGACCATGTCTTCCCGAGGAAGAGAGCAAGAGCTGAATAGGATGGGCAGCGAGCAAGGCAATTCACCTGGACAGTGTCCCTCCAACAACAGTCCCCACCTCCGGTACTGTGTAGATTTCATCGACCTGAAGTCAGAGAAGGCCCCATCAGCGGGCGGCCATGCAGGGCTGGCCGGTCCCCGAGTCGGTCCTCCATGGGGGCCCCTTCCTGTGGGTTCCCGGCCGACCGGCCACTACCTGGAACTCCGTCAGCTGCTGCATGAGCTCCTCTTGCTCTTTGCTGTTGGTCAGCGGCGGCAGGATGTTCAGAAAGACTTTAAGCAGGTCCAGGCTTTCTCCAGACACGCTTGAGAGTGTGAAGATTGGGGTGACACTGGGAGGGGAACATGGAATGGACAGGTAAGGACCTTCCCAACGAGAGGCAGAGGGTGGGGGCTCACACCTGGGAAGGGTTGGCTGAGGGACCTTTCCTCCCAGCTGCTAACCTCCTCCTGGGAGGCTCTAAGTCAGTGGTTCTCCACTTCCCTCATGCCATGACCCTTTCATACAGTTCCTCATGTGGTAGTGACCCCCCCAACCATAACATTATTTCCGTTGCTACTTTATCACGGTCATTTTGCTGCTGTTATGAATTGGACGACCCCTATGATAGGTCGTTCAACCCCCAAAGGGGTCCTGACCCACAGGTTGAGAACCGCTGCTCTAAGTGCGATCTCTGTGTACCCGCACATGAGACCCAGCCAGAGCACGAGGAGAGTGATGGATGCCAGGGGTCGCCGGCTATCAGACACCTCCATACTGGACAGGGGAAGGAGGGCATCAGGCAAGATGCCCTCCCACATTCCCAAGCTAAAGACCCACAGAACGGAGAAGCCATCTGGCCCTGGGGGGTGGGATCCTAGGTCTTAGGGCAGCCTTCTCGGGGGAGAAACCCTTGCAGGGGGGCAGCCTTCACCTGCTTCCACTTACTTGGGTGACTGGGCAAACTGCTGGGCAGCGGTGACGGCGTCATCCTCGGAAGTGACCAGCATGGGGACCTTGTGGCAGCCAGGCTGTTTGAGCACTCGCTCCAACTGCCGTACTGTCCTCTCCACCGTGGTCTTGGCACACAGGTCTACCTTGCTGACCACGACGAAGAAGGGCACTTTCAGGGCTAGGGCCAGCCCCAGATGTTCCCTGGTGGTGCCGGCTGCCTCCCCAGAACACCGAAAGGGGAGAGAGCAGACGGGAGGGAGGAGGGGACGTTAGTCTGGCTCCTGGGTCTGAAAGTGTCGGTCTCTCCCATGGTCCCCCAAGCCGGCTCCCAGGCTGCATACCTATCCCAGTGTTGGCACTGACAAGGAGGAGGGCGCAGTCGGGGCAGTAGGAGGTGAGGCCAAAGATGGTGGTGTGCAGGTACTTGTGGTGGCCGGCCAGGTCGATGAAGGTGATCATCTTGGAGCTGCTCTCACAGATCTCTTCGGCTGTCCGGGAGTCGCTGTAATTCACCACCTGGCCCGGAGCCCAGGGCCTTCAGTGCCCACTTGCCTGCCTCCCCAGCCCTGGCCTCAATCAGTCCCCGGGCCACTGGCCTCATCACCCTTGGCTCCACCTGCCCCGTGGCTTATTGGAGTTGTCTCCTGAGAGGGCTAGCACTTGATCCCAGCTCCCTGCAGACCCTCCTCTACACTGCCCAATCCCAAGAGCCTTCACGCTCGGCCCCCAGCCTTGGTCCTCACTACTCCCATCCCTGGCTCAGAGGCTGGCCCCACTGGGTCCCGCTGAGCACATGCACCTCTCCCTTGCTGTTAAATCCGAGGATCTCGAAGCTGATGCTGGAGGTGCGGCCCGACTGAATCTCGTGCAGGTGTCGGAAAAGGTTGAGCCGGGCCCGGCCCCGCCCGTTGTCCAGCTCCCCCTGGGTCAGGACTCCCAGCAGAGTCGACTTCCCCGAATCCACGTTTCCCAGGACGGCCACTCGGAGGTCCAGAAACTGTGGACGAAGCACCAGGGGTCAGGGCTTCAGGGCCTCAACCACTGCACAGGGGGCAGGGCCCAGGCCAGGGAGACTGCCACCTCAGGGCCCTCCCAGGGGACGTGGGTGGGGGCCGGCCGGCCAGGGGAGAGCGTGTGCTTCACCTGCTGGTTGTCAGGGACCTTTCGTACCAACACCTCGGTGATCTTCCGGGGCGTATCACTATCATAATCCACTTCTCGCTCCCGGAGGACCGTGATGTCAGCCCCAACTCTGTCACGACAAGGCCAAGTTTGCCACACTTTGCCCTCGGGCCCCCTGTCCGGGCTCTGGACCCCTGGCCTTCCTGGGGCTCCCATGACACCTCACTGCACCTCCCAACCTTCTCCACTCCACCCAGGAGTGGAGAAAAAACAAACAAAAGGAAAACTCAAGTTGGAACTCAAGCCCCAAACACCCTCCCCCCGCCCGCCCCCCTCCACTGCCCCCCCATGTCAGCCCATCATTCAGAGGTGGCGGCAACAGCAGGAGAGCCCGCCAGGCAGGGCCTCCGGGGGGCTGAGGCAGGGAGACGAGGGGCAAGGCAGGCATACTTCTCTGCCATCCGGTGCAGGGTCTTGAGGGAGGCGCGCATCTCCTCCTCAGCCAGGCCCACCAGCAGCCCGTTGTCCTCCACTCCGATCTGGTAGACAGCCTCACCGCGGCCCTCCTGGAGCCGCCACTTCATCTGGGTCACTAGGTGCTCAAAGCGGTACTGCGATGGATTCACCAGCTTCAGCTTGGGGGTAGGGGTGGGGGAGCATGAGATGGTCAATCAGACATGCACCCCACAAAGCCCACAGGCGCAGCATTTCCCTCCAGAGGCCCCAAGCCCTCCCTCCCCTTCCACCCAAACCCCCTCATCCCTGGTCCCTGACCCTCTCTTAACAGTAAGCCTCCCTCCAACAGAATGAGGGGCAGAGCCTGGGTGCCGACTGACAATCTCTAGATATCATGAGGTTTGGAAGAATCTCAGATCAATCAACCTGCCCCGACCCTCTGGCCCTCCCCTGCCTAAGACTCACTTTATATTCGATGTTTCCATCTTCAGCCTGGGGAGGAAAATAAAAGGGGTAGCAGTTCCCATATGCCATCTGGACCCAACACGGGCTTCCTGGTTCCCATGGGGGCCTGGGAAGTCCCGGTGGCACCTGTCTAAGCATGTACCTGCCAAAGGTCAGTGGCAGACAGGCCCAGTGTGGCCAAAGGAAAAGCCGCTACAGACACAGCCAGTTGTGCAGGAGGCCAGGAACGGAACCCGAGCCCTTCCTTTCTTCAACCACAAGCACTACGTTCCTCCAAAATCCAAGATCACCGCCCCCCAACTCCCTCACTTCTTCCCCAGAAGTCTACGTCCAGGCTCCCAAGGCCTTTCTTTGCCTCTGGCCTGGGAGACACTGCTTCCTTCCTGCCCGGGGCCTCTCTGCTGATGTCATCAAGGATAAGAGGCTGCAAGAAGTTCTGGACCAAGACCAAAGGGTGAGCTCAGCACCGGTCACTACAAGCCCGTAGAGAGGAGGCCAGGTGACCGGTGAGAGCTCCAAAGGTGGGCTCCCATGAGACTCAGAAAACATACTGAAGGGGTGAGACTTCACACACCAAACTCACAAGGACCTTTATCTCCTGCCTGCTAATCCTGGTGCCTCGTGTGAGGTGAAAATCTTGAACTCACCCCCACAATCTCTTTGACCGTCTTTTTGAACTAGACGACCCATCACAGACTCGGGTGCAAGGAGATGGGGTGGGGCTGAGGGTTTGGGCTCCCTGACCCAGGAAGCTGCTCTAGAGCATGTCATTCAAGGGAGAGTGAGCCCAGGGGCCCGGAGGACAGTCCCCTCGGCCCAATTTCCCTCCATAAGGGTCTGGAGAATTCTTGTCTGTCTTACGTTTCTTTACTTTGGTGGGAAAAGGGAGTGTTTAAAAAAAAAAAAAAAGGAGATACAATTCACATACCATAAAATTCACCCTTGTGGTGGGTACAATTTAATATTTTCACAAGGTTGTACAACCATCACTACTGTCTAATTCCAGAAAATTCATCATCCCCCAAAGAAACCTTATACTCATTAGCAATCACCATTCCTGCAACCCCCCCACCCCCACCCCCCACCCCCCGGAAACAACTGCTCTACCTTCTGTCACTATGGCTTTACCCAGTCCTGGTGGTGGAGGGGGTTACTCGTTGGGCTGCTGACAGGGTCAGCGGTTTGAAACCACCCGCTGTTCCTTGGGCGACAGATGAGGCTTTTGGCTCTCGGGATGATTTAATCTTGAAAAGTGACAGGGACAGTTTCCCCCTGTCCTGTTGGCTGGCTATGACTGGGAATGGACTGATGGGGTGAGTTTGGCTTGGTCACTTCTGGATTTCAGCACTCTCCTCCTCCTTTTGCTTTCCTTCCTGCTCCATCCTCTCAGCTTTCCAGCTATGACAGGTCTTGGGTCATCTCCTCCCGGTCAGGGAGGGAGAAGCGGGGCGGGCATTTTCTAGCTGCAAAGAGCCTGCAGACGTTTTAAACCTGCTGGGTGTGAATCCTGCACGGGTGACTTGGGAGGGTACAAAATGATGGTCAAGGGAAAGGGTCCTAACACTGTGGCGCTGGGGCCTTCAGCGTCCACAGCCCCTGGGAATTTCTAAGAAATGGGGTGGGGTGGGGAATCTACTGGCTGTGAAATTCTCGAGAGAGGTCCGGCAACCAGGGGATTGTGGGGACAGGTTAAAGATTGACAACCATGGCTTTTGGCTCTCCTTTCCTAAGAGGGCAAACCAAAACCAAATCTGAAACAGCGCACAGGATAGAATTGCCCCTGTAACTCTAACTCCAGTGAGCAGATAGTCCCATCTTTCTTTGGAGGAGCAGCTGGTGGTTTTGAACTGCTGAACTTGTGGTTAGCAGCCCAGCTCGTAAACACTATGGCACCAGGGCTTGCTTATACCCTGCCTCTGGGATAGAGGGAGCAAGTGTGAGTGGGCACCCTTCCTCGTCCCCCAGCCAGGCAAAGGGAGAGAGGATGAAGCTTCCCCTTCCCTCTGGCTCTGTGCATGTGTTCTGGAAGGTGGGGAGAATATTTTGCTCTTCCTCCACATTACGGAACAACTTTGGAACAAGTGGTGGTCTCCCCGCCCCCCAAGAAGCAAGCCCCTTCACCTGTCACAGTGCAGGGAAGGGTCTGGGCAGTCCACTCTGCTGTTTTGGGGGGGCAGGAAGGGGTTCCTCTCTTCCCATTTCTCTTTCTAGGGGAGTTTGGACCCCGAAGGGGAGGTCGTCTAGTCTCCCTGCCCCTCCTCCTTGGGGTTCCGGGGCTGGAAGGAGGGGGCCCCCTGGCCCGCCCTTCTTCCCCGGGGTGGGGGTGGGGGCCTGACACCGGAAGGGGGGATTCATTTTCTTTCCCGGGGTCCCGGGACCGGAAGAAGGGGTTTGCTCTCACCCACCACTTCTCAGGTGCTCACCTCTGGGGGCAGGTATGGAGGGTTGTTGGCTTTGCCCCCTCGGTTCCTTCCGTTCTTCTTCTTCCCCTTCGGGCCCCCACAGCCGCTGCCGCCGCCGGCCCCCCTAGCCTTGAGGGA
>NW_022107432.1:22556191-22572607 GCF_000313985.2 Echinops telfairi | reverse complement strand
GCCTCCGGGTCGCGTCAGAAACAGCCGCGCGGCAACGCGGGATATGGAGTCCTCAGGCCTGGGCCGTCGCCCCGAAGAGCCGGTCGCCGTCCTACAACTCCCAGGAGGCATCGCGCGGCCTGGGGTCGCAGGTGGGTTCGCCGCGTAGGCCGGGAGCGCGCCTCGGCGGGTAAAAGGCCCAAGGGAGTTGTGCTATGGTTTCCAGTCCCCGCACTCGGAGCGACTCCTTAACGAGGATCTGGCGTGAGTTTAGGGCCACGAAGCCTAAAGCAGGGTCGGCTCAGGCATCGGAGGGCAAACTACGCCAGAACCAAGCTCTGTGGGTGCTCCCCTAGCGCAGATCCCCGCAACAGGTTTCAGACCTGGCGAGCTCTGGACCAGGGGCGACTGGGGACTTCGAGTGCGCGGCGCCGCCCCTGCCTCAGTTTGTCCCCTGATGGTCGGCGTGCCGTCGAAGTGAGTCAGGGCGACCGCCAGGGCGGAGGCGGAGGGTGGTTAAGTCTAATTACGGTTGTTATTGTTGGGCGATTATGCCACCTTTACACAGTAGTCACTCCTTTATTACCCGAGAGCTGGCACCGTCCGGGAGACGGTTTCGGCAGCCCGAGGCACCGCAGTGGCCCCAACACGAGGCCCGAACCCATAAACCAGCCCCGATGCCCAAGGGCTACGGGGATGCCCTCTGTGAATAATCCCCTCCCCTTTGTTTTGAAGCCGAACCAATCCAGGAGGATGTCGATTTTAAAATCACCCGGACTGTAGGAAGGGGCTTGGCCTCTGCTTGGGGCGGGACTGGGACTCTAGTTACATCAAGCCGGGTGAGGGCGTGGAGTGGCTGGAAATAGAAACTTGGCCAAAGGCCCCACGAGATTGTTGACTTTAGACTTTCTTGCCAAGCCCTTTCTTGCTCTCCTACTCGTTCGGGCGCTAGCAGTCAGCAAAGAGTAAACACCTTCAACGCCAGCGCACAACACATCAGAAAGTCAAGGTTGAGAACCAGTTCACCTTGGACGCCAGGGTGCAATTTCCATGGCTATCTCGGGGCTCTCGACTTGGCGTGTGTCCATTTCCCCCGGCTTCACAAACAGCGAGCTCCTCATACATAGCCCAAAAGGAAACTTCCCTCCAGACCTGTTTTCCTGGGAAAACTGGAAGCTTACCTCTGGGGATCCCATCAAGGGCTCAGGCTTGAAAGACTCCATGACTCTGCCCGCAGCCACAAGGAGAGAGGCAGGTTGCTGATCTCGGAGTGGCTGTCCGCGTGGCATAACCCCCAAAACAATGAGATGGGGATGGGCCAAGGTTTGCAAAATTGGCCAATACAAGCAATGACGTGGGTCTTTGGTTGTTAAAAGCAAGTCATGTTCCTTCTCAACCTTGTGCAGTTGATGGAAGGGCTGAGCTGCACAGACCAAGGCTAGCCAGAGGCAGAACCCACCAGGGAAACTGCTTCTGAGACTGAAACAGGAGAATTTGGTGACAGATCCAAGAAGGGTGGGGGATGGAGAGCTAGGACCATTTCCCCAGTACCTTCACCACTCCCATCTGGGCCCTCCTGATAACCACAGCCCGCAACACTTGCCTGGTGACACTTGTCCTCTCACTTACATGGACCTTACAACCAACTGAACACACATAATTGTGTGTCCTCTCTCAAATTCTAGAAGCCTTGGTGGCATGATGGGGTACCATTGGGCTGGGGAAGCAACAGTTTTGTTCATGAACGTGAACCCAAGACTCAACCCAAGAAGGTGGAGGTTCAATCCATCCCAAAGGTTCCACTTTTCCAAACTGCTGTTCCATTCCATCACCTCTGACAGGAACGCCCACCTTCACCCCTTACTGTCTCTCCTGACTTCCCAGGGCACTGCAATTCGCAGCAATGGTGGTTGTTCCTACTCAGAACAACCCTGTGTACACAGAACAAAGCACCGGCGTCCTGGGCCGTCCTCACAATGGTTCTTCTGTTTGAGCCCAATGTGGTAGCCACTGTGTCTGTCCATCTCCTTGACGGATCTTCCTCTTTTTCAGGGACCCTCTACTTTATCGAGGGACTGGTCTCTCCTAACCTGTCCAAAGTAAGTGAGATGACGTCCCACCATCCTTGCTTCTAAGGAGCATTCTGACTGTACTTCTTCCAAGACAGGCTCCTTTGTTCTTTTGGCAGTCCACGGTTCTCTGAATATTCTTTGCCCCAAAGTTCAACTGCATTGATTCTTCTTCAGGCTTCCTTATTCAATTTCCAACTTGCACTTGCATATACGACCATTGAAAATACCGTGGCTTGAGTCAGCCTCACCTTAGTGCTCAAAGGAACATCCTGAGTTTTCCACCCTTTACAGAAGGGCTTGTGCAGCAGATTCACCCATTATTTGATCTCTTGCATGCCGCCTCCATGAGCACTGACTGTGGATCCAAGCAAGATGAAATTCTTGACAACTTCAATCTTTTCTCTGTTTATCAGGATGCTACCTGTTGGTCAGGTTGTGAGGATTTTTGTTAACTTCACTTATCAAAGGCTGCAATCCTTCATCAGCAAGGGCTTCAAGCCCCCCTCACTTTCAGCAAGCAAGGTTGTGTTACCTGCATAGCACAGGTTGTTAATAAGCCTTCCTCCTGTCCTAATGCTGCGTCATTCTTCATGTGATCCAGCAAGCACGGTTGTGTTACCTGCATAGCACAGGTCGCAGATTTGGAGATTGCAGTTCTTCATATGATTCTCAGATTATTTTCTCAGCAAACACATTGAATAAATATAGTAGGATGCGAACCTTTTTTTTTTTTCATTCCTGGATTTAGGCTTTTATTTATTTTTATTAATTTGCTGTTAACTTGGGTATTAATATCTATTTCATGTCATTCCATAGTTCAATCATATCACATTCAGTTGTACAATTGCTTCCATTCCATACTTTACCTTCCTGGGCTTCTTTAGTTCATTTCCTTCTTATCTTCCCAAACCATCTATATCCCCAATAATTTTATTGGGGGCTCCTACAACTCTTATCACAATCCATACATCCATCCAATGTGTCAAGCACATTTGTACATTTGTTGCCATCATCATTTTCAAAACATTTTCTCTGTATTTGAGCCCTTGGTATCAGCTTTTCATTTTTCTCCTCCCCCCTCTCCCTCTCTCATGAACCCTTGATAATTTATAAATTTTTGTTTTCATGTCTTACATGACTGATACTTTCCTTCACCCACTTTTCTGTTGTCCATCCCCCTGGGAGGGGGTTGTAGATAGATCATTGTGATCGGTTCCCTCTATCTCGACCCACCTTCCCCTTCCCCTCCTGGGATGGCTACTCTCAATATTACCTTAATTTTTTTACCCTTTTGGGGAAAGAATAGATTATTATCTATCTTTAAAATACTTCCTCAAGCCAGTAGGCAGCTTTTTAGAGTCTTTTAAAAATTATGTTCTTTTCCAAAGAAAGAGGAATGTTCACTATTATACCAATAGCAAGACACAAAAAGAACGCTAAACCTATTCCTCTTCTTTAAATTGGGGAGGACACCTAATATGAATTCAATGTGGAAATACCTAGTTAGAGTACTATGAATGTATTCATGTTATCCTATGCTGAGTAACAATGTAGCAGATAACAATGTAAGTAGGAATAGTGTGATTTAAAAGAAAGAAAGAAAGACTAAGTATGCTAAGAAGATACAACCCTGAAGCACACCTTTCCTGGTTTTAAACCATGCACTATCCCCTTGTTCAGTTCAAACAACTGCCTCTTGATCCATGCCCTGGTTCATCATGAGCTCAGTGAAGTGTTCTGGAATTCTCATTCTCAAGGTCACCCATAGTTTATTTTAACCCACATCATTGAAAGTTTTGACATTCAATAAAAAGCAAGTAAACATCTTTCTAGTATTCTCTACGTTCAGCCAAGATCCATTTGGCATTGGCAATGATAGCCCTTGTTCCACATTCCCTTCTGAAGCTGGCCTGAATTTCTGGCCTGATCTTCAGACTGAAAAATGCCCCCACAACAGCCCTCCATGAAGGTGCTATCATAAAAGATGTCCCCTACTTGCGTCTGGTTGCTCACTCTGTGCCCGGGTCTCATCTTTAAGACCAACAGATTCTTTTGTCCAGCCCACCCAAAATACTGCTAACTCCCTTCTGTTGCCTCCTTCTGATAGATTGCTTCCCCTGGGGTGAGCTCAGGGCCATGCCCGGCTGCAGTGCTGACTCACTCCATGATCTACCCACTCTAGCACGCATGTGCTTGCTGGAGGCTTGCAAGCCTCATGACTATATAAACCCATTGGAAAATCCATTCGCTCTCTCGATTCTGATATTGACATCAGAACGAGCTTCTGCCTCACTGTCTATCGTCTTTTTCTTCTTTAATCACACGTGCCGCTCTTAAGGAACCATTTGACCGTGGGGGTGGATCCCCAAAAGAAAGACAAACCAGATTCAGGATCTCAAGAATGCTGTCCAAAAAATAAAAAGAATGCTCCGGGCTCGCTTCTCTTGCTGGGCAGTGATACCTCCTCTTCCTGCTTCTTAGACAACTCCCTTTGTACCCGGCAGAATGGCAGTCACAGTGAGTCCTGGTAACAAGCACTCACAGCCGAATCCTATCAGTGTCTTCTCCCACCTTCTCTTACTCAGCCCTATCAGAAAGGGTCATTTGGTGGGAGTCACACAGGCTGTAGCTAGAAGAACGACATTAAGCAGTCCACTGCCCTGCAGTTCATAACCAAATAGTCAGTGGTACAAACCCACCAGCTGCTCCTGGGGAGAAAAACGGAGGCCGTCTGCTTTCGTCAAGATGCACAGCCTGGAAAACCCAATGGAGCAGTTGGACTGTGCCCATCAGGGATCCTGTGCGTTGGAATCAACGAGATGGAAGTGGGTTTATCTCAAATACCTTGCCTCCTAAGTGGAGACCTTCTTTTTAGAGAAGAAGGCTGGCAGTGAAGTGGGCTAACCAAGGATGGATATCCAGGAGCTCAGAGTCCTGGGAGATGAAAGGTGGCACAAGGGGACTTCAAAAAGTTTGTAGAGAAACTCCATTCTCTGTGAATTCCACCTTTCTATGCACCTTTTGAAGCTCCATGCACCTGCCATCCCCCCAGCCCCCACCACTCCGGCCCCCATATATTTAGTTTCCTAGAAGAATTATTTATAAGATACCTGTGAGGTGCCTGGCTGTGGGATCTATCTTACACACACACACACACTGTGGTGCCTTATATGTTACTGTGATGCTGGAAGTTATGAATTAAGCTAAATTTTCGGTATGGATTGTACCATAATGTAAAACCAAACACAAATCTTCGCAACTGGTAAACAACAACATGGTAAATGGAGAAAAGACTCAATTACCAAGGATTTCTTTCCCCTTGGACGTACAATCAACACTCATGGAAGTAGTGATCACGAACTCCAATCGTATTGGGCAAATCTGCAGAAACCCCCTTTAAAATGTTAAAGTGCTAAGACGTCACTTTGAGAACTCAGGTGCCTGTGACCGAAGAAAGACCAAAGGAACAGATGATACCTTTGAAATATGATATTGACAAAAAAATTCTGACTGTTCCTGGACTGCCAGGAGAACAAACATCTGCCTTGGACGAAGTACAGATGGAATGTTCCCTCAAAGTGGAGAGGGAAAGAGGTCATCTCTCATACTTTGGGGCCATTAATAGGAAGGACCAGTCCTTAGAGAAGGGCATCAGGCTTGATAAAGACCCTGAACAAGATGACTTGACACAGTAGCTGCAACAATGAGCTCGAAAGTAGCAATTGTGAGGATGGAGGCAGGAGGAGGCAGTGTTTCTTTCTACTGCATGTGGGGGTTTTATGAGTTGAAAACAATTTCAGGGCACCTAACAAAAACATTCTCTTTTAACTATGTTTCCCCACAAAGCTTTTGAAGCCTCCTCAGTGTATATGTGTGTGTGTGTATAAATAGATACATGATGACTATTCACCTTTGGCAAACATTGTTTCTAGTACATAGCTACTTTGTTAGTTAAGATTATATACAGTGTCTTTCCTACGCTTTAAACTCAGACTTAGCATTCTTCCTTTCTGTGTTGTTTTGGTTAAGGATCATACCTAGTCACCACCTATATCACACATTACATAATTCTTCAATATTTCCCTAGTACTTTTGAGAGTTGCTTTTTGTCTTTAGATCTTTAAATCCACCTAGAACTTACCCTTGTGAAGGTAGGAACTAACTATACTTGCTTAGGAAATCACCCTTCATATGAAGCTCCTCACATAACATAGGCTTACTTCTGAACTCTTTTCTGTTTTATTAGTTTGTTTATCCCGGAGTCAATACCATACTGCATGAATCATCACGTTGATGGTATGTTTTGACCTACTCTACTTCCTGCATCACACTCTTGTCTTGGTTATGAGTCTCCATCGACTTGATAGCAGGCTCTTTTTTTTTTGATCCAACACGTGCCTACTTTTTAATTCCTCTCTGGCTATTTATCAGTCTTTAACATGGGTTCTTCTTTCTGAGAATCCTCTAAGTATTCATGGCTTCAGGATCCTGGCTGCACACATCCTGAATCTACATAGTTCTCTGCAGTGAACTTATCTACAACCATATTGATAACCCTCAAATGCATGCTTGTATCCCAGATGACTTTCCTGAACACCTTTAGTTTGTAATCCTATGGAGACATCAAACTCAACCAACATCCTTCGAGTTTACCCAACTCTGCCCACCCTCCTGTGGTTTGTTTCCTCAGGGTGTCTTTCACCATGAACTTGGGTAATTGCAGTCCCTACCTCCAACTGGTATCTGTACCTCCCTCTGGTGTCTCTGCTTCCGCTCGTATTCTTCATGTAGCCCTATGGATCAGTAAAGAGACTATAGATTTATTAAAATGTAATCGTGCCACACCCTGTTTAAAGCCTTCAAGCCTCCCCCTCCTTTACAGGATCAAGGTAAAGCCAGGTCCTGCCGGGCCCCAGCTCAAACTGTTCATAATCTATGTTCTTTCATTTCTTGACAAGAGCATGCTCTTGTCTTTCAAGGTCTTCTGCAACAGTAGGTCATTCTCTTTACTTGGCTCATGTACCCATTCTGCGGGTGCCAGCTTCTTTGGCCTAGTTTCCTCTGTGACCGCCCTCCCCCCTCCCCATTAGGGTTAAACAAACAAACAAAAAACTCATTGCCATGGAGTTGAGGCTGATTCACAGCCCCCCTCTCCCCCCAAAAGTGGGTTAGCGAGACAGTAATTGTTTACAGGTGTAGAAAGCCAAGTCTTTCTCTTGCAGAGCTGCTGGTAGTTTTGAAGTGCCAGCTCTTCGGATCGCAGCCCAACGCGCTAACCACTTAGATGCCCCTATTCTTTGCTTCCATAGCCCGTGCATGGTATAATTCATCATCACATTGCATTGCATAGAAAGGCAATGAACCCCTTTGAAACTAGGGCCAGCGTCTAGTGCGCATCTGGGTCTCCAGCAGCTAGGGCAAAGTCGGGCACGAAGTAGGTGCACAGTGAGCAGAGAGCGCAGGTAGGTGTGCTTCGGGAGGCAGCGATCAGCGGCTACTGCGGGAAGGAGAGGCTGGATGTCGATTAGGGTGGGAGAGGGAGAAAGGGGCAGGTCTTCATGCTGGGCAGGTCTTCATGCTGGTAGCTCTGAGTCGTGACCCATTGGATGGCTTAGGGAGGTACGCGGGGCCCAGCCTCCCACGTCCGGCCTCTTTCCCCGCCCTCCTCCTGCCCAGCCAATCCCGAAGGGATGCGCAGCCTTCCCATGATGCCCCGCGGGGCGCGCATTCAAACCGCGGGGCGCGGGGGCAGGAGGTCGTCATGGCGGCGCCGGAGCCGGAGCCGGAAGCGCTGTCCCCGGCCGCCGTCCCAGGTAAGGCGAGGGTGCCCGAGCCCCAGGAGCCGTGAGCACCCGTTTCGCACCGGCAGCCCGCCCTCCCCAGCCCCCTGTCCCCAGCTCCGTCCTCTCCGGCCCGTCGCCCACTTGCTGCTTTCTGCCGCGGCCCTGCCTCCGACCGGCTCCTGCCCCCCACTCCCTCCTCTTCCTCTCGGCGCTTCGACCCCACTTCCTTTTGAGTCACTGCCCCAGATCCCTGAGATCCGCCGCGGCCCCCGAAGAGCCCCCGCCCCCGACGTGGGAGGCGAGCGGGTTCGGGACCCCCTGGCTGTCACGGGCCACGCTGGAGGCCGCGGGGGGAGTGTGTGTGTGCGTGTGTGTGTCCGTCCGGCTGTCCACTGCGCGGCGGTGACCGGTCTGGTGGCCCGAAGGGAGTGAAGGCTGACTCGAGCCCTTGCGCCGGGCGTTTCGCCCTCTCCCCCTGTCGACACGCCAGGATTGGAGTGGCGTGAGAAAGCCGAGGAGACCCACGGGGCGCAGGTAGACCTGCTGGAGAGTGCCGCCGCCCGAGGACCGCTCAGCCCTCCGGAACGCTTCTGCCCCATGGTGCCTGTGGTGTTTCCGGGGCCCGTGAGCCCGGAAGGCTGCTGCCGGTTTACTTGCGAACTTATAAAGCACATTATGTATCAACGCCAGCAACTCCCCCTGCCCTATGAGCAGCTGAAGCACTTCTACCGCAAACCTGTACAGGTAGGCGCTCGCGTTCCGGGAAAGCGGTGCTCGGTCACGGTGGTTAGGTGCCATCGAGGTGGTCGGACCCATAGCCACCCAATACACGGCGGAACAAAGCCCTGCCCGCCCTGTGCCATCCTCACGCAGGTCCTGTGCCCATTACTGCAGTGTCAGTCCATCTCCTGGGTTTCCCAGTGTGGGCGCTCAAACTCGCACCATCGAGGAGATGAGGGGATGAGTCGATGAGGGGATGAGTCGGTGCCCACTCAGCAGGGAACTGGAAGTGCGGTCCCCGCCCCCTACCCCAAACACTTCATGTTTGCCCCACTGTAGTCTTCCTGAGTGTTCCTCTTGTTGTCTCTTTATGAAACTCGGATGGTGTGTTATATTCCTGGACTTCCTGAACTGACTCTTCTGATATCTTTTCCCTCCACAGTTTCAGCTCCGTGCCTTTTTTGTCTTTCTATGCTCTGCGAGAAGAACTGGACTTTATGCTCTTAACACCTTGGTGATCTGTGTGTGCTTCATTTGAATAGACCCCATTCTCCTTGCTGTGTGACTTCTCTTATTCGAGCCTAATACGCACAATGTTTTTTAATGTTTATGTTTTTCATTATTTCCCCTCTGTTCCTTGGCATGTCTCCATTTCTGCCAGATTCCTTTCCCCGTCAGTTTTGGTCTCTGGCTAGCATATTGGTTCTTCCTCAGGCTGAGGGATATTTAAAAGCAAGTCCTTGGAAGGTGATTGCAAGCTGTGTGTGTGGTTGGGCCTTGTGAGCTGATGGATTTCACTCTAAGGAGATTGGGTGGGGAACCTGGTGGCTTCTTTGTCGGGGAGACCCCAAACATCAGGCTTCTCTGGGGGTTGGGGGCTTGGCAGGCAGTCTTAGGGGGCTTGGCACAGATTCCCACCCAGCTCCCTGTGCTCACTCTTGCCTTCTGCAGTGCCCAGTACTGCCAGTTCTAGAGCCCTCTGCGGTTCAGCAGAGTGAACTGGCTTGCTTCTGATGGGGTCCTCTCTGCCTGCCCTTGAGAGTCTATCTTTTGAACTCAGACCCTTCCATCAGTGTTCTACTTTTTAAACAGTTGTTGCTGCCCCTTGGTCACCGTGTCTCCTCTCCAGTTCTCTTTGCCCTTGGGAGTGTGTCTCTTTCCCTCCTGCTCTTTCTTCATGGATGCCTTTCCTCTCAAGCAGCCCTGGTAGAGTAAGAGGTTACGTTTGCTGGGCTGCTCAGTCCAAGGCAGCAACTTGATTCACCAGCCGCTCCTTGGGGGAAAGACAGGCTTTCTACTTCTGTAAAGAGTTACACCCTTGGAAACTAGTTGGAATCTGCTTGATGGCAGTGAGTTTGGCTTTGTGGGTTTTCCTCCCACCCCAGCATTCAGGTGGGAGCACCACTGAACAGGAGAGCAGTTTGCTCTGTTTGACTGGAAAGCCTGATCCAGAATCACCCTTAGTAGACCATGCCTCGCCCATCCTGGTTATCCCCTCTGCCATGCCGCCGCCTCCCCCTGACTGTGTGAATGGTTTCTTTCTGATGCCCTTCCGGGTGTGGAGTGCCGTCTTTGCAGACAAAGGCATGGGGAGAATTGAGATTTTGTACCATGCAGACACTCTCCCTTTTGATAGAAGGCCCTCTGATGAAACCCAGTGTCTGGGAAAGGGTTCTCCCTGGGGCAGTAACGCCCCCTGCCTTGGCTTTCTCTCCCACAGGCAGAAGACGTGGTGAGGAAGAAACCCTGGACTGCTGCGGAGATGAGCAGCAGGAAGTGCCAACAAGCCCTGGCTGAACTGGAGAGCGTCTTCAGTCACCTGGAAAGCCTCTTTGCCCGGACACTAGTACCCCGAGTGTTGATCCTCCTGGGGGGTAGTGTCCTAAGCCCCAAGGAGCTCTACGAGCTCGATTTGTCCCGACTCGTTCCTGACAGTATGGAGCAGGGCATCAACACAGCGGCTTGTCTGCGCCGCCTCTTCCGAGCCATTTTCATGGCTGATGCCTTTAGTGAGCTGCAGGCTCCTCCACTCATGGGCACCATCATCATGGCCATGGGGCATCGAGACTGTGCGGAGGATTGGTTCCGACCCAAGCTCAACTACCGAGTGCCCAGCCGGGGCCACAAGCTGACTGTGACCCTGTCCTGTGGCAGGCCACCCATCCCAACCACAGCTTGGGAGGATTACATCTGGTTCCAGGCCCCAGTGACACTTAAAGGCTTCCACTAGTGAGTGAAGGTGTCTCCTGATCATGAAACACGATGGCTGGATTATCTCCCCTGCTGGGGCACCGAGTGTTCCAGCGCAGGCGAGCGCTGGATCTGCCTCCCAGTGGAGGAGGAAGACCAGGTCTGGCTGCCTGCCGTCTCTCTTCAGGCTTCTGGCAGACTGATGGTCAGATCCCTTGTGAGCAGCATCCCTTTGAATCACAGGATTGATCTTCCCTAGGGTCCCCGGCCCAGGGGTTCCGTGTGGGGTGGGAGAGCAAGTGTGGCACGTGAACCCACCTGTGAAGGAGGCGCGTTTCTGCTTTCTGTGAGGCCTTTTGGGATTTTTTACCTGGAACATAACGTATGTGTGATACATGAGCTTAAATATAAAATGAATGAATTCATACAAAATTTCCCTGAAAAACCTTTGGGTCAGAGACTCTCCTTTCTATAACTAGAGTATTTGGCCTCTTCTGCTCCAGGATTTCCAGGCTTTTATTACTCGTGGTTCTTGGTCTTCATCAGCCCCAGGCCAAACTGGAAAGTACAGTGCTTGGCAAGTACTGAACCTGTCAGACTGGAAGGATAGCGGAGCTGGAACCGGGGGCCTCTTCAGCTGACTCTTTGCACTGAGCTGACGCTTCCTCTCCTTGGCACATACTGGGTTTTTTTGCGTGTGTATTCTTTATTTCAAGTTTTTAGGAAATGCCATTAGGCTATTCCTCCAGACGAGAGTCAAGATTACCTCCTTGGGAGACAAGGGTGGAGTTCTGTACACAACTGAGAGAACAGCGGGCACCCCCTTCAGCTGAAACTTGACTGCTGACCAGAGAAAACAGTTCCCGGTGGACCCAGTGGAAAAGCAGCCAGGCCAGGGAGGGTGGGTGCCCATCTGAATCCAACTTCAGTTGCCCTCAGGGCAAATCTCCAGAGCTCACAGAAGTGGAGGCTGTGTGGGGAAGCTTCCAGTACAGCACAAAGGCGCCAGGTGCCTGTTTGGCCACACCCCTGGCTGGGGGGTGCCATGAGATAGATCAGTGCCACTCAAGTTCCTGACCACCCAACTCCTGCCGCAGAAAGTCCCAGATTGAGAGTCCATTGCCTCTGCAGATCATTCCTATGGGTGGCGAGTCTCCCGAGTTGTTGGAGATCCCGCAGCGGTTACGGTTTTGTGACTGTTAGGTCTGTCTTCCCAGAGCAGAGATCACCTCTGATGCGGGCAAAAGTCTGGTAAGGCATGAAGCTGGCCATGACAGTGGGACCACTCTGACGAAGGGGAGTGCTCTGACCTTGAGCTTGTGTGTCGGGAAGTGAAGGTGCTGCAAGAATGCTGAGAGGAGAGGCGCTCCCTGCAGGCTGAGCTAGAGCGGCACCAGGTGTGCTCAGCTGGAGCCCGGAGTGCTGCTGCTGAGCCGTCCACACAGGTGCTGCAGCATGGCCGCCACCACTTAAACATCTCATGGGAATCAGACCATCATGAGGACCCAGCAATCTCCCACAAACTCTTCTGGGGTCTAAATGTTCCTGGTGAACCTAACCCATTCTGCCCCTCAAATGCAGGAGAACAGGGCTCTACGCGCCTGTGGTGTGAGGGCTGAGAAAAAGTAAAAGTGCATTTGCAGGGCCTCGTGGAACTGTGGACTTGTCTGTAAGCAAGCCCTGTCCTACCTGCAGCAGTTCCCCCCCAGCCATCTTGATCCTCCTTTCTCTGCTAGATGCTGTCCATCAGCACCAAGTGGGGAAGCTCTTTGTCCCAAGGGAAGGAGAACATGACACTTCCTGAATGCCAGCGGGAGACAGGACCCTCTCTCCCTGCTGGTGTTGGAGCTATGTGGATGCAGATCCAAATGGACCACACTCACAATTCTGACTCATAGCGACCCTACATACAGGACAGGGCAGAACTGCCCCCGTGAGTTCCCAAGACTGTTAAAAAAAACCCAAAATGGCTTATTGACATATAATTCACATACAATTCAATAGTGCAATCACATCAAAAAGAGTTGTACTATCATCACCACAGTCAGTTTTAGAACATTTTCCTCATTTTTGGACTCATTGTTATTAGCTGCCCATTTCCCCCCAACTTCCTCTGCCATACCCCCAAGGAACCATTAATCCATTACTGTCTCTATAGATTTACTTATAGAGAGAAACAACAAAACTAGCAATAATAAAGTAAAACATAAAAACCTCAACAACAAAAAAGAGAATATGGAAAACTAGAACAAATTTAAATGGATTATAAGGGAGATCAATTTTAAATGCTAAATTTTAACCTAACCACATCTGTAACAATTCGCTTTTCCAATGTATTCTGCATGATAGCAAGGCTGTTCACATCCCTGGTCCATGATTGTGTGTGTGTGTGTGTGTGTGTGTGTGTGTGTTTTTCCAGGGGCTTTTTAAAATCCACATGTATTTTCCCTTCATTTTAAAAATTGAGATTAATACATATATTAAATCATTAAAAAAAATCATTCCATAGTTCAGTCATGCCCAGCAGAAACCACAGTTTCCTTTTTTAAAAAATTGAAACAGGGCCAAAAGGGAGATCAAATGATGTTACATTTTGCCTAACTTTGTCTGCCTTGACTTTACAGGGCTGTTCACATGTCTCAACAATGATCGGAGGGGATTCACAGAGGCTTTATCCGTGTGGAACCCTGCAAGTGCATTTTGGGAAATGCATCTGTAGACCCTGCAAATGGGAAGACTTTTCATGGGAATAGAAAGCCTGCTGTTCTTGAAGTGGCAGGGAGTTTCAAACTGCCACCCCTCGCAGCCCACAGCGTAACCTCTACACCATCGGGGCTCCTGCAAGTAGGGTCAAGGATACATATGTTACACACTTTATTTCGTTATTTTTGTTACACGATTCTCTTTATTAGGTGCCAACTCAGCAGACCTGCGTACAACAGAATGAAGCCCACCACTCCTACACCACCCTCACAAGCAGAGGCTGGGCTTGAGATCACAGCCCCTGGGCCATTTTGCTGGTCGTCTTTGTCCACCCTACGAGGCAATGAAAATGCCATGGCGTGGGTCAGGTTCCCCTTTGTCCTCAAAGTGACAGCTTTATTTTTGGACACTGGAAAGAGGTCATTTGCAGCAGATTTCTCCCATGTTGTCCATCATGTTATGTGACTACTGTTTCTGCGGACATTGATTATAGACCCAAGTAAAGCAGGGGCCATGTGGATTATTTCTAGCCTCATTCCCAGGCCACGGGGGTCTAGCATTTCATGAACTCACCCCTAATGGGATGGCTAGTACTGCTTCCCTTTGAGGAGATGGGTGTTTTCCTACTAGGAATAATTCTTGGGCCTTAGATGGGTCATAGGCCAGATCTTCCCCACCCCTGAAGTAAAGTGAATTCCTTGACAACTATCAATCTTCATTCCATTTTTTATAATGCTTATTCATCTAGTTGTGAGGACTTTTTAAATGAGTTTGACTATGTTACAGAGCTCAATGTGTCTGAAATGCTTCCCACACGTACTGCCAGGAGTCAGTTTTGACTCGGTGACCCTATGGGACTGCCCCTATGGGTTTCCGAGGCTGTCAATCTTTACAGGAACAGACAGTCTCATTCTCCCTTGGAGCTCCTGATGGGTTCGAACTGCTGACCTAGTGGTTGGCCACCCATGTGTAACCCACCAGGGCTCCTTCTCTAAAATACACACTTTTTGTTCTATGCTCTATTTTAAGAACGTTGCCTCCTTGATTTTATTGGTGTATTGTTATCCCCATTTCATGAATGAGGCTTGGGGACGTTGAGGGACACAGTCCATCTGGTCCCAGGGGCTCTGTGCTGTACTCTGCTGCACATGCTGCGAGGTTTTGCTCTGAGACCATTCATCGTGACCTGCTCTGCCAAGGGTGGGTAGCATTGGGAAACTGTAGGGCTCGCTGTGGTCTTCTCATTCCCACCAGGGAGCCTGCCGTGGCTGGGTGTGGAGTAAACATTTATGATGAAGACAAAGCCTGGATCCTTTCCAGTGCAGTGGCCACTAGGATCAGATTCCACTAGAGAGACTGTTGCCTGGCTTCCTGTCTGGTGCTACTTTCTCACCAAGTGGAACAAGGCCACATATCCCAGGGGAAGACACCATTTGAGGGGGGTGGCGAGAGTAGGGAGCGTTTGAAAACCAGAGGGTTAGACATTGTTTTGAGCGAAGACATTAAGCCACGCCAGCTAGTTCCCTCAAGTACTAGTTTTAAAAGGCTTCATAAATAATTCCTAGCCTGTCAAAACCGAGTAATTACCTGGGTAATTTAGACATTTCTCCAGAGGCTTGGCATTAGGGCCAGGTCATTCTGATTTCATGAGGCCATGCCCAAGGAATCCAGAAATGAAAAGATCAGTGAATGATTAATCATACAGCCCATCTCCTTCCTTGGCTGTAAGCACGTGGAGGAACCTGTTTCTCTGCACTTGGCAGGAAACTTGGGGTGAATGGGAAGGAGGGCCTTTGGGCCAGGGAGTGAAGACCGCAGCAATAGGCCTGGCCTTCCCTCTGGCCTGAGCTGAACTGTTGTGGGGCTGAGGGATGTGAAGGTAAAAGGTAGCTGACCCCACAGGCAATTGAGTCCATGCGGACTCAGGGACCCTAGAGGACAGGGCAGAACCGCCCCTGTGACAGACACCACCACGCCATGCCTTATGTGCATGGTAGCTGATGGGGAAGTTTAATCTAAAAGCATCACCCTTTTTGTATCTCCTTCCACACCCTTGGCTCCAAAGTGTGACCCTGCCCCCTGGCTCGCGTCTCCATTCGCCTTTCCATGGAACCGTCCTGAGGGAGGGAGGGTGAGACAGCAGGAGAAGGCTGAAGGCAATGGGATGGATGAGCCCCATCCTGTAAGATTTGGCTTTGGGGGCGGAGGGAAGTGGGGTGGTGAATAGTCTTAGACTTTCAGAGCCACGAGGCATCTCAACTCTAGTTCAAAGTCTTTCTTCCCAGATAATTCTAATGCCACGAAGTGACAAGACTAGGGTGAATCAAACAGCGAGGGTCGGCGCTTGGATTGTGGGCACAGAGGGAATCAGAGGCTGTGGAATACGTGGGAGGGCTCAGAAGGGCCACAGTGTCCATGGGATTAGGCCACCCTGGGACACTGTAACTTGCCTGATTAGTGGGCACAAGGCTGTTGCTGTCATAGCTGAAGGCCCACGCTAGTTCCACACTCCAGGAAGGAGGGGAAGGGGCTGGAGGGTCACCTGCTGCGTGGCGGCTGTTCCTGCTGGGCGGGGCTTTAGGCAGCCGCGCGGGCGACGCCCAGGTTCCTGTAGGCGGGGCTTTGGATCTCCATGGAGACCGCAAAGCCCAGCAACCCGGCGGGCGCGGTGCGGACTCGTCGCCGGGATGGACTCCGAGAGCCTCCTGCTGTCGCTGGAGCTGGCGTCCGGCAGCGGCCAGGGCCTCAGCCCCGACCGCCGGGCCTCCCTGCTCACGTCCCTCATGCTGGTTAAGCGCGACTACCGCTACGAGCGGGTCCTCTTCTGGGGCCGCATCCTCGGCCTCGTCGGCGATTACTACATCGCGCAGGGCCTGAGCGAGGACCAGCTCGCCCCGCGCAAGACCCTCTACAGGTGGCGGCGCCGGGTGCGGGAGGGCCTCCGAGGAGCCACAGGGGGCGCTGTCGTG
>NW_022107432.1:22523417-22555783 GCF_000313985.2 Echinops telfairi | reverse complement strand
GAAGGGACGCGGAATGGAGCGACCAGTCCCTGGACATGACCGTCTAGGACCGTCCAAGGCCCCCTTGTGAGCATCCCCGACAATGGCGCGGAGCTGTCTGTTCAGGAGGCAGGGCTGTATCTATCTGCGTGTCCGTCCTCACACGGGCTTACAGAGAGGGGCTAAGACGAACCCTGGCCTTCAGTCTGTCCACTGGGGGAGGCAGACGCGTAAGCCAGCGATTACATCGCGATGCCACGTGAGACAACCACATCAGAGCTACCCACAGAGGCACCCCAGGGGATACCTTCCCCAGGGCCAGTAAGGTTACTGAAGGAGGGGCTTGCTTTGAGATGTGTGAGCCGAGGTGTCGGCAAAGGAAGGAGGAGGGCAGAGGCAGTAGTTCAGTGGGCACTGGCTGGCCGGGAGGATGTGGGGGATTTGGGGGAGCAGGTAGGTTAACAAGACAGTGGTAGCATAGTGTGCCATGTGTGCCCGGATGGAGAGGCCAGGCGCCTTGCACGTGGGCCTGTAGGCACTAGGAATCAGGAGGGTTTTTCAGCAAGAAACGGCTGCTCAGACCTGAGTGGAGGGATGGCCTGGATGGGGGGTGAACATAGAGAAGCTTGTAGAAGTTTAAAAGGCTGGGAAGGAAGGAGGGGCTGGCCGAATGGAGGGGAGGGGCTGGGAAGCGTTAAGGGGTAGAACTGCCCCTTTGGCTTTCTCTAAGGGAGTGGACAGTCCTGTCTGTCCCCTGTGAAATGACTGGTGGGCTCCAACTGCTGGCAGCTCAAGGTATGGCCCATTACCCCACCAGGACTCTGTGGACATGTCAAAATGCAGGTGTGGATTGCAGAAGAGAAATTTGGGCTGAAAATAAGAGATTGGGACTCTTTAAAAAAAAGCCTGTTAGCATTCATTAATTGAGCACCTATTATGTGCCAGGTGTTGATCTAAGCACCAGGGATTTCATGGTAAAAAAAGACCAAGTTGTGGTCTCCACGGAGCTTCGATTAATGTGTGTGTGTGTAAGGGTGGTAGACAGTACATGTGTATATTACATGATGTTTTCATTACCTGGTGCTGCTATAAGAAATACCACAAGTGCTTGACTTTAAAGAACGAGAATGTAGTTCACACTTCTGTAGGATAGAAGTTTGAATTCAGGGCATGGGCAGCGTCTCTCCTTCTCCCTGCTTTCTTGGTTGCTTGTAGATGTATCTTCATATATGGCATCTGTCTTCTGCTGTGTGTGTGTGAGTGTTCCAGAATGGATAAGTTCAGGACCTACTCATTTTTGATGTTCTCATGAACACAAGGAAAGAAACTTTAATTCCAAAGGGTCATATTGACAGGTACTGGGCGAAGATAGCTGATGGGACACTGTTTTAAAAAGAATGGTCAGCAATGGGCAGGCACACTGATGAGATGACATTTGAGAAGAGATCTGAAGGGACTGAGGGAGAGAAGAATGTAGCAAGTGCAAAGGCCCTGAGGAAGCATGTGCCTGGTGAGTTTGTGGAATCCCATAGATACATGAGTGTGGTTGGAAAGGCGGAGGAACATTGCAGGATACGAGGTCAGAGAGGTAAGGAGCCGGGAGGCTATTATATAAGACCTTCTGGGACATTGCCAGTATTTGGTTCCAAGGAGAAGCCACTGGAAGGTTCTGGACATGATCTGCCTTAGGTTTGAACAGGATCAATCTGGTTGTTGGGTGGGGATAGACTGAAGAGGGACTGGGTGTGGAAGCAGCTGCACTGTTTGGATAAGAGGAGATGGCGACTGGACCTAGGGTGCAAGCAGTGGGGTTTTGTAAGCTAGGAGTCTGGATTCAGGGCTAGACTAGGCTTCTCTCTCTCTTTCCTCCTCCTTGGCTGCTTGGAGGTGGTTGGATTCTGTTCACCAACTAGACAGTAGTTGAGCCCAGGGACTCAGCTGGCTGAGACTGCAGAGAGAAAAAATGTCTGAGAACAGAACCCTGGAAGTGCTTAAGGCACTGGAAGAGGGAGGAGGGGATGTCAAAAGATGCAGAGATGGACCAGCATTGAGTGCCTTTTGGGGCCCACTGGTGACTTGTTCCCAAGCATTTTCTGAGAGTGGTGGGGGAAGAAATCCCAGTGTAGTGGGCTGAGGAGGAGATTGAGGGGGGATAGGTGTACTCAAGTTTCCGGACAAGGCAAATTCTTATTCTGAGACTTTTGTTCCAAGTTTAGGAAGGGGATTAGAGGGCTAGGAAAAAGAAAGGGGCATTTTCGAAAAGGGAGGGTTGCTGCTAAGACAGTTCAAACCCACCAGCTGCTTCGTGGGAGAAAGATGAGGCGCTCATAAAAGGGCACAGTTTTGGAAACCCTGGAGCCCACCCGATGGCTGTGGGTTTGGATTTTGTTGGGTGTGGCTGTTCTGAAGGCTGAGCAGTTTTATGTTGAGAAGGATCCTCTGGCGAGGGAAGAGCAAGAAGCCAGTGGAGATCAGGCTGGGGACACAGTGAGCAGGCTACGGGAGCGGGAGGCCCTTGCTTCCTCTCCTGGCAGGAAGTAAGAGAGAGGGCAGGCTCTGGGCTGGTGGTCTTACTCCTGAAGACCTCATAGGAAGAGCGAGCGGTCCTTGAGCATGGGCTGCACTTCCCTGAGAAGGGGGGCAGATCGATGGCTGTGCTCTCGGAAGGCTGAGCAAGAGTTCAGGGACCAAGCCATGCAGGAACACACCACTGAACGTTCAGCTTCCTTCCAGAAACTTCTCCCAGGACGTTACATCCCAGAGATCTAGGAAGCAGCTCTTTGAGTTCCTAGAGATGTGAAACGTTTGTGATCGTTCCACAAAGAAAGTGGCTTTGACATCACCTATTCACAAACAGTGATGCAAGCACCTAGGGTTTCGGAGGGTCTCCGAACAGCCTTGAGACCCCAACAGCTCCTCTTGAGCTCAGCTCCCTAAGGAAAGGAGAAGGCAGAAGCCCGGGGGTGAGAGAGGTCATATCCCAGGGGTGATGTGGATGTTGTTGACAGCCTGAACTGCATAGAATGGAGCCTCCTGCCCCCTGCCACCGAGGAGATGCTGCTGCAGACATCGATGGTGAACGGGCGCTTCATGGGGGACCCCAGTCATGAGTACGAACACACGGAGCTGCAGAAGGTGACCGAGGCCGACAAGGCCTTTGAAGAAGAAGTGGTGGTGAGTAAAGAGGGAGGGGGTGACGAAGAGGAGGAGGGCCGGTCAGACAGAAACCCCGCCCCCGAGAAACCATAGCCACACCTCCCCCTTGGTCAGGTCAGGGCCCTGGTGCCCAGGCCCCGTGTGTTCTCTCTTAAGTTTTGCAGCTCTAAGAAGGCAGTGCCTTACTTTACAGAGAGGGCGAGGAGGAAACTAAAGTTTAGAGAGATTAAGGGACTGGCCCAGGGCCATGCAGATACAGGCACACCCCAAAGATGTGGCGGGCTGGGGTCCAGACCACCTCAATAGAATGAAGATCCCAGCAAAGCCAACCACACACTCAGTTTCCCTGCCATCTCTGTCTACTGCCCACCCAGGCCCTCGGGCCCTCATTCTGGGGGGCATTAATGTTGCTGGTGTGTGTGTGTGTGTGTGTGTGTGTTTGGATCTTGCTGTTCAGTGTGCTCAGGATCCAAAGAGCCCGGATGCCCTGGGGGTTAAGCACACAGAATCTGGAGTTGTGGCCTTAGAACCTGCACCTGCACGTGCTGCCCAGAGCTCAGGTGGAGTGCGAGGAGACTTCCGGAAGAATTCAAGCCCCAGAAAACGTCCCTGTACACGATCTCTTCACCTGTTCAAAGGAGAAGCAACAAGTGGTAGCGCGTGACATAGACGCATTTCTGCGCCTTGCCCTTTTCATTGAGCAAATAGTAATCCGTCCAGTGGCGATATATTTCCAAGAAGCAGATCTGCCTATTATGGGCCTGAAGAGCCTCCTCATTCTCTTCACCAGTGTGTGAATGGACCCTAATTTAGGTAGTCAGTGTCTGATTCATGTGGGTTTTGAGTTTTCGCCCAAACAGTGCCCCTTTACACATATCATCTCCCATGTGTAGTTTTCCACGTGTACACAGTTTCCCTCGTGTGCACACATCACTTCCCTTGTACTCACACATTGCTTCCCGTGTGTGCACACTATCTACAAGGCCACCTCCTAGAAGTGGGACTGGGAGGTCACCAGGTAAGGAGCCCAAGGTTTACCATGAGAGGAACCTGGAGCTGAAGCCCAGCCTAGCTTCACAGAGTCTGCAGGTGGCGGCAACATCTCAGCTGTAACCTCAACCCCCGGCACCTGACAAGCAAACCCTCCCTGAGCTTCTTTTCTGAGGGAAATGTCTTTACTTTGCAGGGATTTGTTTTTAAAGAAACTTTTTATGGTGCATTTGGTAAAAAGAGGTTTTTATTACGGTGTGGACCTTTCAAGTTTTCATATGCGTTTGGTCCTGCTCCCTTGAGGGCTGACTCTGCAGGTTGACGTGGATTGAGTAAGTGAGGTGGTGGGTGCGGAGCCCCCACCCAGCACGTGGTAAATAAGTTTCCATCTCCTCCTCTGCGACGACGGTTCCTCTCGGTGGCTCGGGGAAGTAGCTGGTGCAGTGGCTCAGAGGGGCTTCTGGTGACAGGCTTTCCTTGTCATGTGCTGCTTCCTCCCAAACATCTCTGAGAAGCTCCATTGCTCAGGGTCCCTTGATACCAACCACATTTCATCTACATAAAAATGTTACCACCTTACACTGGTACAGATGGGAACTGAAAATACAGGGAATGAATCCAGGACGGATGAGCCCTATAGGACCAGTGGTGTGAGTGGCAAAACAGGGAGGGTAAAGGGAGAATGGGTAGGAAAGAGGGAACCGATTACATGGAACTGTGTGTGACCTCCTCCCTGGGGGACAGACAACCGAAAAGTGGATGAAGGGAGACGTCGGACAGGGCAAGATATGACAAAATACCCATTTATAAACTATCAAGGGCTCATGCGGGAGGGGGGAGCGGGGAGGGAGGGGAAAAATGAGGACCTAATGTCGGGGGTTTAAATGGAGAGAAAATGTTTTGAGAAACGATGTACAAATGTGCTTTACACAATTGATGTGTGTATGGATTGGGATAACAGTTGTATGAGCCCCTAATAAAATGTTAAAAAAGAAAAAAAAATGTTACCACCTGGGAAGATGCTTGGGGAATAATGGCAAGTCCAAGAGCAGGATATGAAGTTATTAAACAGTGACTAATTTTGCTTTCAATATATGCATAGATGTAAACAGACAAGGAATGCCTGCCGATATATTAGCTTTAGGAGGTGGGATTCTGAGTGGTCTTCGTGACGTCTGGTATGCTTTTCCCCACCCACAGATATAGGCAATATTTCAGCACGATGCTGTTTCTCTAGAACAGTGGTTCTCAACCTTCCTAATGCCGTGACCTTTTAATGTAGTTCCTCATGCTG
The DNA here is from genome assembly GCF_000313985.2 of Echinops telfairi. Classification (NCBI taxonomy): domain Eukaryota; kingdom Metazoa; phylum Chordata; class Mammalia; order Afrosoricida; family Tenrecidae; genus Echinops; species Echinops telfairi. The sequence goes on along the minus strand of NW_022107432.1, from coordinate 22,550,364 downwards.
TGATGACCCTCAACCATAAAATTATTTCCATGACTACTTCATCACTATTATTTTGCTACTGTTATGAATCGGGTGATCCCTGTGAAAGGGTCGTTCGACCCCCAAAGGGGTTGTGACCCACAGGTTGAGAACTGCTGCTCTAGAAGGTTCATAAGAAACTGTTAGTGGTGGTTGGCTCCTGGGAAGGGAGCCACTGGGGGGCTGAGGGACAGACTGCAGTTCTGGAAGTACTGCATCTCCAGGAGCCCCGGTAGTGTAGTGCTGCGGGGTGAGTGCCCAGAGCCCCAGAGCCCACCATGCAGCGCACCTGCCGCACCAAGGGCCAAGGAAGAGACAGTCCATCCCGGAAGGATTTACAGTCTCAAAACCCCCAAGGGTTTTCCGTTTTTCCTATTTCCTGCTTTCTTGTTGATTGAGGCTTCTCTCTGTTTTGTTTACTCGTTGTCATTGGTTTTTACTTGTTTGCTTCCTGTTTATGTTTTATGTGATTTTCTGTATGTGAAATCCAGGACAGGCAGATCGGTCACGAGAGTACCTGGACTGATAGGGAGCTAGGGGCAGGGCAGGGGGCAGTGGGGGGCCACCTACAATGGATGCAACAAGAAAGCCTTCTGAAACGGGATGGCTGCGTGATGATGCACAAAGCCTCCCCACGTGACGGAACGAGTCACTTGTGAGAGCCATGAAGCGTGTGCCAAGGAAACGATTTTCTAAAACAGAATTTGAGCGTTAAAAACCATATTCAGCAACCAGTCACGGGACATCTGTTAACTGCACTGACATGGTTTTAAAATGTAGACCATTTACCTTCCTGTCAATCATTTTGTATCTGAACAATAACTTGAGGCAATATCAGAAATATGATCAATCAATCATATTGTTAAAACCCGAAGAACCGACAAGACAATAATACTTTATGAGGGAGGGAGGGTTGGGGAGGGAGGGGAAAAATGAGGAGCTGATACCAAGGGCTCAAGTAGAAAGCAAATGTTTGAGAATGATGATGGCAACCAATGTACAAATGTGCTTGACACAATGGATGGATGGAGGGATTGTGATAAGAGCCCCAATAAAATGATTAAAAAAACAAAAACCGTAAGGGCAGTCCTCCTCTGTCCTACGGGGTGGCTGCGTGCCAGAGTCAACCTGATGGCAGCGGGCGGGGAGGGAGCTTGGAATCCTATTAGGGAAGTGCCCCCATGAGATTTCCGCCAAGCGGGCATGAGCAGCAGTGACTCTGGGGCCCGTGCGTGTCCGTGAGCACAGTGCAATATCGACATCAGAGAGGGCTCGCCTCCTGTCCCCTCAGGTTCAGGTCAAGGAGGAGACCCGCCTAGTGTCCGTCGTGGACCAGATCGACAAGGCTGTGGCCATGGTCCCCCGGGGCGCCCTGTTCAAAACCCCCTTGGGACCCACCCACGTCAATCGGACCTTTGAAGGTGAGTTCTCGGGGCGGAGCTCTTCCCACCCACACGTCCAGGAGCCCAGGGGGCAGCTGGCCATGTCCTCAGGGAAGGGAGACCTGTCATCACGTCACCAGCTGAGGCTGTGCCCAGTGGCCTGCCATCAGTGGTTGGCACGGACCACCTAGTCATCGGACTGTGCCTGAGGGATGGTAGCACATATGCTCGGACCCACCCCCTAGGGCTTCTGGGGTGGTCTGTGCCACCTGTTTCCCCCTCCCTCCTCATTGTAGGCTCTGGACCAAGTCTGAGCTGAAGGCAACGTGGGAATCTCCTTCCTCGTCTGCCTTTGGTCATGTGTTAGTGCTTACCTCCAGGAGTTCCCGTGCAGAGAGGACAGCGTTGTGGAGCTGGGGAGCTGACCAGCCCTCCCCACCGGTTTCTTCCTTCTAGGGCTGTCCTTGTCTGAGGCCAAGAAGCTTGGTTCTTATTTTCACTTCAAGGAAGCAACTGAGCTGAAGAATAAGACCTTGCTTGAGAAGGCTGACTTGGACCCCTCCTTGGACTTCATGGACTCCTTGGAGTATGATATCCCCAAAGGTAACGGCCCATTCGTTCGAGGTCCTCAGAAGTGGCCCTGGGTCAGGGCAGTGGGGCAGGCCTCCTGCTGTTCTCCTTGGGCGCGGAGCCTGGGTGGGAGCTGGCGGGGCACTGACGGCTCTGGAGGACGAGGCTTCCCTGGAGCACAGTAGCGGGCCCAGGTCACAGTGGGCACGGAGTGAGTACATGCCTGCTGGATGACAAACATGGGACCGTCTTCCACAAGCTCCCACAAGCAGTCAGCATGCCAGTACCTCGCAGCAATAGTGGATGGAGACAGGGTGGGATGCTCTCCTTGAAACTTCCTGCAAGTGCCCTTGGGCAGACTGAGCAGAGCTACATTCCGGGGTTTGGGTTTGGGGGAGTGCTTGACCCACGGCTGGTGCTCAGTAAGCGGGTCTTGATGGACTGAGTGGGAACCTTTGGAGGAGCCTCTGGAGCGATCCACATCACTGGAGCCCATCCTGGGCTCCGGAGCCCGTCTGACCCAGGCACCAAGCAGGCGGGTGGTCCAGGCGTTCCGGTTCCCTCCCTTGAGCAGTGCCGAAGGTGAAGCTGCTTTGTCCTGGAGCCTGTACTGTATGTGAGGGGTCAAACCCAGACCCTCACGCAGCACCGTCTTCTCGCCCTCCCCACACCTGGTGTTGGAGAACGGGCGGCTGAGGAGAAGGGCAGCGCTGGTGATCATTGCAACAAGGTCACAGAAGCCATGGCAGGGCCTCCTGTGCGCCCAGCACTGGGCTCAGCCCTCTCCCTCAGTGTCTCACCTCGCCCTCGCCCTCACCCCATGAAGTGGATGCTCTCAGTGGACTCCCACCCAATAGGTGAAAACCGGGGCGCAGACAGCGAGGCCCAAAGAGGCACGGAATGTCAGAGCGTTACCTCCAGGCCTCTGGCATTGACCGTGGTGGCTGATAGAGTTCCTTTTCAACCTACAAAGGGGGTAGCTGGACGGTAGTCACCCCCACCACTAGGGGGAGACAGACCTCTGAGGAACAGTGAGCTATCCAACTGGGCTGGCTCTCAGGCACACCAGCTCCTAGCGACCCCCCAGGACAGGGAGGGTTTCTGAGGCTGTGCATGCAGGCCACAGACAGCCTCATCTCTCGCCCAGGAATGGCGGGGGTGGGTTTCAGTCGCTGACATGCGACACCACCAGGGCCCTTTCAGGACGGCACAGGTTAGAGGCAAGGGCTCTGGGTCCACCAGGCTGGGCCAGAATGCTGGCCTTGTCTCTTACCAGCTGTGTGTGACTGCAAACATGTACCTCCGTTTCCTTGTGCCTCACTCAAAACAGAACAAAACAGAAAACTCATTCCCATGGAGTGGTAGTGACCCTATAGGACAGTGTAGAATTGCCCCTGTGCGTGCCTGAGACGGTTAATTCTTTAGGGGAGTAGGAGTCTGGTCTTTCTGCTTCCTCATTTCTATAAGCTATGGGGAATGAGATTTTCTACCTGATTGGAATGGTTATGAGAATTCAACAAGTATACAGAGTCAACATACACAGCATACTGAACACGGTGCTCGATACATAGTAAGGGCACAGAACTACAAAGTATTCTTGATAATATTTTTAGTGGCAAGAGAGATTTGGCGTGGGGCCAGGCAGACCTGGGAGGACCGAGAAGGCCAAGGCAGGAGCTGCTGCTAGCGGCCTGGGGGGAGCCTGTGAGAGTGCACTGAGCAGGGACAAACGAGGGACCAGGAGGCCATCTGGGAGCTACTGCAATCCCTGGTGGCACAGTGGTCGAAGCACTTGGCTGTTTGAAGTGGTCCAAACCCATCAGCCACTCTGTGGGAGAGAGGAGGCAGGCTGCTTCTGTAAAGAGTTCACCACCTTGGAAATCCTCCAGGCAGTCCTAGTCTATCCCACAGGGCCGCTACGAACAGGAATGGACTTGATGCAGGGGGCGTGGGTTTGGGCACTGCCCTGGGAACCAGAAGAGGGGTCTCAAGTATCTGCTTCCATCAAGGAACAGCCATTCTGGCCTCCGCCACATGGGGTCACCCGAGTCAAGCCGTCCAGAGTATGGCCAACCCTGCAGTGAGGGCTGGAAAGGGGCTCTGACCCTGGGGGAGGGGAGTAGGGTTTTCAGGGACTGGGGTATTTCACACCCAGATCTCCTTTGTCTCAGCTAGCTCTGCTTTCCCAGCCTGGCTGGGAGCTGAGGTGGTCGCCCATCCCCTTTCATAAAGGGATCCAGGAAAGCGGAGGGGGCTGAGCACCAGAGGTTTAGGGGGTAGGCTAAGACAACCTCTTCAACTGAGGGCAGCAGCCTGCCCCGCCCCTCTGATTCTGGGAGGCTGGAATGCCCTGCTGGGGCTGCAACTGACTCAGCAGGGCCTGCTCCCCAGGGAGCCGCCTCCCCTGGGCTGTGGGAGTGGGTGGAAATGGAGGGCAGGTGACAGGGTGCTAGCGCCTTTGCTGCCAAGACCAAACCTGGCCAGATGGCTTCCTAAGGAAACCTCAGCAGGTCTACCTGACTGCCACTGAGGTGAAGGCCACAGAGGGCTGAGCCCTCACAGCCTGGGGAAGGAAGCTGTAAGCTCAGGGGGGCTGCCCTGCATCCTGATGGGACCTGTGGACCAAGTCCTGGGGGTGTAGGAGAGATGGGCTAGAAGGCTGGTGAGTTGGAATAGCCTAAGGCCCTAGTTATGTTGCTCTAATGGTGGGTCTTGGGGGGGAAGGACCAGCTGCTGGCTTCCCTCCTATTTCCACTCAGTGAATCTGTGCTAGGGTTGGGCCCCTGGTATTACATGTGATGGGTCCAAGGGGAAGGCACACCTGGCCCTTACTTTGGGACACCTCCCCAGGCCTGGGGGCCTCCTGCTCCCTATTCCCAGAGCTGTCCCCAAGAGGCCCAGCATAGCCATTACTTGCCAGGGGGGCTGTGTGGCACGGTGGTGGCAGTGTGCATGTGTGGGCAGAATAGGAAACTCTGATTTTACACCCAGACTCCTCTCCTGATGAGCTGGTGAGAAAGTGGAGTGAGCAGCAGAGAGCCTGTCCTGCCAGGCAGGTGGAGGCCCATGCTGGCCAGGCTGTTCTACAGGGCTGCTGGTTTCCTAGGCCACCAGGCCTGGTGGGAGGGATGGGACTTCTGCCCAGGTGAAGTGCATGATTTCCCTATCCTGTCCTTCCTGGGTCTGAGGTGATTGCCGTGTGGCTAGGCTGTCCTTGTCACTCCTGTGTGTGTGTGTGTGTGTGCGCGCCTACGTGAAGGCAGACCAGCAGACTGTCCTGGGACAGCCTTGGCCAAAGCAAGGTACTTCTTGGGCCATGTACACTCTCTTGAGCCATGTTCCTTACTTTGGATGTGCAATCTGATGGGAGTGGGTGGCTTTGGGGGCCAGCTATCACCTCATTCTGGGCACAGCAGGAGCACCCTCCTTCTCTGACCTTGGGCTGCAGTCAGACGAGATCGATGGAACACTAGGTCAGGAGGCAGGAGACCAAATTTCTAGGTAGACACTGGCATTCAACGCCCATCAGCAAGTGGTCACTGAGCAGCTTCTACACACCAGGCATTTGGACTACCATGGTGAAAAGAGTGGTTTGGGAAGATCAAATTAAACCGCATGGGAAAGGGAATGTGACAGGGGCCTTAAAAATGGGGTGCCTGGTGTCCTGGGAAGCAGAGAGGGGCATACAGAATGGGGAGGAGGAGGGAGACAGTGTGGGGAGCCTGCAGGGAGCACAGCTCTTTGGTCTGTGCAGGCTGGGGCAGAGATCTGCGGAAGCTCAGTGGCATAGCCCAGTTGAGACAGCAGAGGGCAGCAAAGGGCCTGGCCGACCAGGCGGGCCTTTAGTGCAGTGGGAACTGGAGCAGAGGGAGGAGCTGGCGATGGAAAAGGTTCAGCCTTCTCCAGGGAGCAGGAGTGCAGACACCTCCCACCGCAGTCCCTGGGGTCTGACTGATGGGTGCTTGACCTTCTGGACCGTGGACCCTGGCCGGTTCCCCATCCATCAAACACAAGCCTGCCCCCAGGACTCTAGTTCCACTCTATTGACAGGAAGCACCCCTGGCTTTCCCTCTGTAGTCTGTGGTGCTGGTGTGAGGCGCGAGGGGGTTCCAGCTTCCCCCTGCTGCCTCTGCATAGCCTGGTCCCCAGCTAGGCCCTTGCCCTCTCGAATTTCACCCAAGCCATGTTGCTGCATGCTGCCTGCCTTCCTTGATGTAGCACCCAGTCTGAGGTTCCTACCCTTACAAGGTGGGTCGAACCTGCAGGCCCATCAGACCCAGGACTTCCTGCCCATGCCCCTGCAGCAACACCTTCCAAATCCAGGCAGTCTGGAGCAGACTGGCTCCCAGGGAGCAGGAGAGGCTTAGGGGGCTTGGGCAAAGTGAGCGGAAACACCAGGCTGCAGGAGGCTCCGAGGGAGTGGCAGGGCTGGTTGGTGCAGTAGTGGCATTCAGGAAAGTGGGCGAAGGTGACAGCAAGTGCCCAGCTCCCCAGGTAGACGCTACGTGACTCCTGGCACGCCGAGTCTGTGTTTCCTGGGCGACCAGCTGAGCCAGAGACACAGGGAGGATGGGAGCGTGACAGGAATGCGAGGGAGGGAGGCAGGGCAGCCCTCACATGCCGCCAGCAGCTTGGCCAGCACCCTGGGCCTGCGGGGCCACCCTCCCCCATGAGGTCCTATGCTTCTGGCCACATTCCCTTTGTTCTCCATCGGTTGGAAGCGAGAGGCAGCTCTCCTAGGGTGAGCTGGTGTGAGGGCAGGCTGGGACTCAGCCCTTGTCCAGGGGGTGGCCTGGCTGTCCACCCTGGGTGTGGGGAAGAGCAAGGCAGACCCTGACCTTCCCAAGTGATGGGGCTGTGTGACTGTGGACTCCACTGGCGAGGAGGGGCAGTCCCTAGAAAGTGGCCTTGGGCTCTGGTGGGGTGGCTGAGGGAGCGCTGCAGAGGGGTCCCTTATAGAGCCCATGCTCTGGCAAAGGCTGCCCAGTGCCTGGAGAGCCTGCTCCCTCGGGCTCCCAGCCCCATTGTTCCGAGGCGGGGATTGGAAGGCTAGGCTAGGCCTTCTAGATCTCCAATGGGCCGACCCAAAGTTCTGAGACCTGGGGCAATGCCTCCTCACTCCCGACTGCTGGGCTGTGAGGGCCTGGGGAGCCGTGGCATCTGCATCACCCTCGCAGTGTTGAGGTGGGCTTGAGGGCCCCTCTCTGAGCAGGGCTGGCGGCTGGCCTCTACGCTCCCAGAGCTCTGGCTGTGGACAAGGGCAAGTGACGGACTACATGCTGAGCAGGGCCAGGGTTCCCAGTGGTCAGGCCTCTCGAACACAGGGTGTGGAGTGACCAGGGTGGGCTGTTGTTGGGGGAAGCCCGTGGGAAGCTGGGGCGGCAGGAGCCAAGCAACAGGGCTGACCTGGCAGCTGATGAAGGCCTGCCTGCAGCCCTCAGTGTGGCGCTGGCTGGTCCAGCACCACAACCTTCAAAGCATTAGCCGTCCTGGCAGGCGGCGTGGAGCCGGGCTGGGTGGGGAGAGGCCTCGGTGCGCAGGGGAATAGAAGCTCCAGATCTGCGTCCAGAGGAGATCTTCCCAGGCTCCCTCCTCCCACACAGCGGCTCCGCCCGCCCTGGGTTCTGGAGCTGGATCAGACCCTTCCGGCCAAGTCCTCGCGGCAGCACAGCTCAGCCCCAGGCCCGTCTCCCGTCTGGGGAAGGAAAACCAGGGCAGAACCCAGGGAGCACAAAGGCTCATTAGCTACAGCCCCAGGGTCCCCTCCACTGAGGGCAGGGTGGCGCCCAGTCCTGAGCTGCCAGCAAGGGCCATTGAGCTGGGCGGCCTCAAGTGGCCAAACTCCTCATCCATCTTGGGGCCGAGGGCTCCTAGGGTTGGGGAGATGGCAAAAGTGGCTGGGGCGGAGGGTGGGAGGCGAGCAAAGGGGCCAGGCTACATCTAGGGCCTCTGCCGCCTCCCCGCTGCAGTGTTCACGAAGACTTGCTGACAGAACAGAAAGGACTGGAGTGCGTCTCCCGCCCTTCGTTTCTGTGGCCCTCCCTCAGGAGGACAGCTTAACGAGCAGTGAAATGGCTACAAGCCAACTGGGAGGACGGTGCCGCGACAATTAAATGGGCTCCCTGTCCCGGGGCTGGCCTCTGCAGAGCGGCAGAGCCAGGCTCCTCAGGCCAGGCCTTCCTGGTACCTCTCTGCAGGTTCCTGGAGCATCCAGATGGAGCGGGGCAATGCCCTGGTGGTGCTGCGCAGCCTGCTCTGGCCGGGCCTCACCTTCTTCCACGCCCCCTACACCAAGAACTACGGCTACATCTACGTGGGCACCGGGGAGAAGAACATAGACCTGCCCTTCATGTTGTAGGGTGGGGGTCGCCCAGGGAGCGTGATGTCGAGTGTAAATGCGATTTCACAAACTTGCGTGACCTGGCTCTGTCTGTTCTGCTCGCCCCCCTCCTGCTGGTACCCAGTTTTTGAGGAGAGCTGGGCCCCAGTGTAGCGCAGGCAGAGGCCCAATCCTGCTGATGAGAGATGCTGACAGCCGGTGTGTGAGAGTGGCTGCAGTGATACTCGGGGCCCTCAGAGGGGAGCTGCACACAGGCCAAGCACCCCAACCTGGCTGCTCCTCCTTGCAGTCCCCCAGTTAGCTGACAAGAGGGTGTCCCTCACAAGACACACAGAGCTCAGCAATTGGCTCCAAATGGGTTCGAATTGTACCCTTCCAAGCAGTCAGCACAACCCAGTGAGTAACCACACAAGCCTGGTTTATGACATCAGGCACAGCTTCCCCCTCCCCCGAGCATATTCCAAGAGAGTTTTGAGATCACAGCAGTTCCCAAGGATCCCTTGTATCTCCCAAGCTGGAGGGGCCCGGCTGCCCCAGGTCGGGCTAACCAACAGTGGAGGCTCAGAGCTGGCTCACTTCCTTCCCAAGGAGGTGCCTTCGAGAAGCCCCAGTCTGTCAGTGATACAGCAGCAGAGGTCTGCGAGAGTAGCAGACGTTGTCTTTGAGCAGGGGTGAGCCCACAGGCATGCGCACTTTGTTCCAGCGGGGGCCCTTCTTGTAAATGGGCTTGGCGGATCTGCAAGACCAGCGCGTCAGGTACCTGCGGAGGGGGACAAGGTGTGGCTGTGAGGGCACTGCCTTACCGGGCCGGCCACGCAAACCCTTTCACCAGCTCTCCCTTCTCCAAGGGCAGGGCTCTTCCGGGACTGGCTGCTGCGCGTGCTGTAAACAGATGGGCTGGGCCCTCGCTGCCCGAGTGTGTGGTCGGGTCAGGGCCAGCCGGCAGCCCAGAGCCACGCGCTGCCTTGATCTTTATGAGTTGTCGGTGTTTGGGAGTTTGCTGGGGGAGGCGGCTGGAGAAGAGCAGCTCCAGAGCGGATCGCTCCTCTGGCTCGGGGCGGGGGTGGGGGTGGGGGGTGGGAGGAAGGCTGATGTCAGGGCCTGGAGGCGCCCTCCACTCTTCCCTACTTGGCTCACGGCCTCCAGCCTTGGGGTGCTCCCCCGGGCACTCGTAACGGGTGTGGGACCCCTGACCCTCACTCAACCCATGAAGGGAGCCAAGGGGCAGGGCTAGCATGAGCTGCAGACCTAACCCAGGAAGGTTCCTGTACGTATAAGGGGGCAGGGAAGATGGCCCCCGCCCATGGTCCTCTGGCCTCCTTTGGGGATGGTCAGGCCCTGTCAGTTCCCAGAAAAGTGGCTCATGCCGGCCGGGACCAGGGTTTGCTTTGTCCAGAATGGAACCCGGCGCCCATCCAGAGAGGCCCATCCTCGCCCTGGCGGCTCAGGCACGGCAAAGGCCAGCAGCCTCCCTGCAGCCATGCAAGGCTGGGACCCAACCAGCCTGCCCTGGAGACCCTCAAACAAGAGGCTTTTTCATTAAAAAAAAAAAAGAAAAAAAGACTATCCACGGCCCTGGCCCTGCCCCTCCCCGCGTCCAGTGTAGATAGAGACGATGGGGCATGAGAGCAGTGTCCCAGAGGGGGTGCTCATCGGGACCCAAGCACCCGGGCTGTTGCCCACCAGCTGTTCTTAACCCCATGCCCTGGAGGGACTTGAGGGAGACTAGGCTCCAGGAGTCCTGGTGGCGTAGTACTTATGAGTTAGGCTGCTAATCACAAGGTCAGCAGTTCAAAACTGCCAACCACACTGAGAAAGGAAAATGAGGCTTTCCACTCCTGTCTCTGAAGCCCACAGGGGCAGTTCTATCCTGTCCTACAAGATCCCTGAGTTGGAACTGACTTGATGGCATTGAGTTTGGTTTGTTTTGGGGGCCCCAGCCCAATGTTTGTGGCACATGGTGCAGCCCAGGGGTGGGAGTTGGGGGGGGCTGACTTGGGTGGCCTCCTGTCAACACTATGGAACCCCACAGCTCTAGAAAGCATCAGGGTTCCTTCCATCTTTCCTGCGAGGGGTGGGGAGAAGGGATGCTGCCGCTGGCACACAGCCTGGCTCCATTGGGCCCCAGCTGAGCCTGAGCCAGTGCAGGCAGCTCAAGGACTGCTGGGTGGAATCAGAGTCCCTCACAAAGGAATCAAGTCTCCCTCAGGGCCTGGACTCCCCTCCTTCCCCTCAGGGTGGCCTTTTGCAACCCAAGAGCCCCCACACGCCATCAATCCCGTGTCACGTTAAAGACACCAGATGTATGGGAGGGCGTCTGGCCTGGCTTCAAAGACCCGAGCTCAGGATGGACTGCATGCCTGCTGCGACTTACAAAGATGGGGGAGGTGGCCTCAACCCTGAAAGGCCCATGTCACATTTGAGAGAGAAATGAAGAGGTTAATCTGGCCTGCTTTTGACTGGACAGCTGGCAGCTGCAATGCGGGAGGTGCAGGTGGAGGTGGGCACGGGGCTGGGGTACTGGTAAGGCACTGGTAAAGGCCCAGCCGCCAGGGGAAGCAGCCCCACATGCCCACCTCCTGCACCCCAGCCCAGCACCACGTGCTAGGGCCAGCGTGGCCCGACCCTTCGGGCTTGGGTTTGCTGGGACCTGGGAGGCATGGTTGAGGATGGTGCCTCCAGAGAGCCCTTCCATCTTCCTTAGTCCAGGCTGGTTATGGCTGGGGGGACTGGACAGACTGAGTGAAGGAGGGCGACCACTGGCAGAGGAGACAAACTGGCCCGGGCCGGCACTCCGTACCTCAGGGGAGGAGAAGACTGGGAGGGCGTGAGCACTGCCCCTAGCTCAAATCCTCCCGAAGCCAGAGGGTGGCCTGGGACTCGTCCATCATCAGGGGCCTTCTCCTCAGGATCTGGTGGGCCACTGGGTTGGTTGTTTAAGCTTGCTGTTACCTCTCCGACTATGGCCTTGAAGTTGTATAGTGCACGACTTGCACAGCTGCACACAGCAGCCCTGCCCAAAGCCCTCTGTCTCTAAGACCTCATTCTACCCTTTCCTAACTCCCGTGCTGGAGAGCTGGGACCCTGAAGGTTTGTCAAAGCGCTGTCAGGAACAGAGGGTGAGCACTTCTCACACCCAATCACAGCGCATGCCTTCCTCCCCTCAGCCCCTGCGCTGAGGCTGCCTGGGGAGGGAGAGCAAAGGCTGAGGACGGGAGTGCAGCAGGGCCGGGGGGTGCGGCTGGAAAGCAGCAGGCAGAGTGGCCAGGGAAAGGCCAGGTCCCCGAGCTGAGGGACGAGCTCTCCAGTGGAATGCAGTCGGAGGTGTGGGCCGCAGGCCGCGGGCTGCTCATGTCCAGGGGGCTTACCGGTTGAGTTGGGGTTTGCTCTTGGGAACAAACCCTTCGGGAAGCCGAGGCCTATGGTTTGGAAGCAGACCTGCAGGGAGGAAAGCGGAGGGGTCAGGAGGCTGGGGTGGGGGTGAGTCTCACGGTAAGGCCCTGGGGTGCCTTAGGACCGCTTCCCTTCCAGGAGGGGCTGGAGCAGCGACCCCACTCTCGGGGCGCCTACCTGCCCGGTGGGCCATCTTCACACACTCCTCAATCTTGCGGTGTTCTTCCTGGCACAGGCCCGTGGTCTTTCGGGGCAGCATGCCTCCGTGGGGCCGGATGAACTGACTCAGCAGCAGCACATCCTAGAGGGAACAGCCAACCAGCAGGGGGCAGCAGGGTCAGGGGAGGTCCTGCACCCCAGTCCTCAAGATGCCAGTGTCTCTCTTAGGCAGCGACCTGCACACCGCACTGCCATCTTCACCTTCTGCAACCCAAATGCCAACGAGTCGATGCCAACCTTCTAGGACAGGACACAACTGCCCCTGCGGGCTCCTTTATGGAGCAGAGACCCCGTCCTTCTCCTGCAGAGGGGCCGGAGGTTTTCAACTGCTGAGCTAGCCATCAGCAGCCCGACGGACGTGTAACCCCTCCCTCGGCCACCTGCGCTCCATCCTCACAGGCACTGAGGTTCACCTGCACGGAGCTCCCGTGCCCCTCGGAGACCGTCTCTGTGTGCGCCACACCAAGTCTGAGGCCAGAAACTCTTCCAAGAGCGCGGCCTTTGCACATCCCCGTAGGATCTTCCCTGCTGGGGAGAGGTCGGAGGGCACCCTCCTTGGGTGGGATAAGGAGGTATGCCATACTCTCCCCTAAAGAGGAAGACCTGGCGCCATCCCTGCCCTCAGAGCCTCCCAGCCACGGTCAGAGTGCATGCCCACAGTCCCTCCGCTGCCCCTCACCCCCAGGCCCCCATGGTGAGAAGCCAGGCGTGTGAAGACAGACGGGAGGTCTCACCTCACCTCTTCTCAGGCCCCATGTGTGGGGCCTTGGCCTCCGGTTGGACCCACATGTTCCCACCGGGTCGCTTTGGAAGGAGCCAGGCAACAAGGGCCGACAGAGCCAGGATCCAGCCAAGACACTGCTTTCCTTACAACTCGGACAGGTGGGAAAAATACAGAGGGGTTAGAGCACCCTCCAACCTGCACCCCGGGGCCTGGCAGGCTGTCTGCAAGAGCCTGACCTGTGGCCTGGGAGGAGCCTGATGGGTAACCCCAAATTTGTGTTAATCACTGGACAGCTCCTAAGGGCCCCAGGGCCCCGATTCCCATCCTTGGAATCTTCAAAATCTGACGAAACGAACTTGGATTGGATTAATCTGGGGCTAATAAACTGCACTCCACCGCCCCAGCCCTCCCTCTGTGGTCGGCTGCCAGGCAAGTGTCAGCTTTCCACAGCTCAGGCTCATGGTACTCTGTGTAGAAAGGGGTGAAGGAAAACAACTGCAGCCTGGCCCTCGGCGGGGATTAGCTTTCCTCCGCTGGATAAGCTGAGCCCAAGCCCGGGGCATTTCCTAGAAATGGCTGGGAGGAAGAGTGCCCCAGGTGACAGGGAAGTTGGGGGTGGGTTCCAAGTGTGCCCGCAAGCCCGCTCTCTTCCACGTCGCAGAAGCCTACGACCCGTGTCCCTCTGCCTCCAAGCTTCCTATGATCCTGGGTCCCATCAGCAGAAGGATGGGGCAGGGCTGTTCCCTCCCCCGCCCTCTGCCAGCAAGGGGCTTGAGGCCAAGGTCCCGCCGTGCAGATTAGCTGGGTCACTCTGCTCGGGTCCCACGGCCACATGGCCTCTCCTGCCCTTATGACCTGGCCAGGATCTCTGTCCTTAGTCATCCCATTCCACAGAGGGGCACAGGGACACCTGGCAGGTCAAATGGGCCCAGAGCCTGAATCACCTGAAACCCAAAGACAGGTGCTTAATGTCACCAAGGGGAACACGGGAGAACCAGCATACATTTCTCCAGGTGGTGGTCTTCCACACCCCCAGCCTCCCGGATCCAGCCAGAGGTGTGCAGAGTGGGCGTCAGCAAGGTGGGCTCTGCCACCGGCTAGCCGAGTCAAGGCACACTAATCAACCTCTCCATGTCTCAGGTGAGGGCACACAAGCGCCCACAAGGACTGGACAGAGCACCTGCAGTCCCGACATGCTACCTAGAGGTGCTGCTCACGACGAGTGTCTTTGCAGGAAGCAGCAGTTCTAGGAAAGCCCGGAGAACCAGACGCTCTCTGAGTCCAGTACGAAGGGGCAGCAAAGCGTTCCCAGACCACAGCGAGGACCGAGTGCCTCTTCAAAGACAAGCTCTCATGATAAACGGGGGGAGCCAATCCCGTCACCCCGCAAGTCACAGGGCCCGTGACCCAAATACCAAATTGCAACAAACTAAAATCCTTCTAGTTGTCCAGTCGATTGCCAACTCCTGGCCACGTCGTGTGTCAGCACAGAATTGCACTCCATTGGGTTTTGAATGGCTGATTTTTCAGAATCAGATACCCAGGTCTTTCTTCCTAGTGCCTCTGGGCAGGCCTGAATTCCACCCTTCCAGTTAATCACTGCGAGCTTATTGTTGGCATCACCCCGTGACTCTAAAACCACAAACGAAATCTGTGGCCTCAAATTCTGGCCACACGTTTCAATGATCCAAGTTGCTTTAAGCAACAAGGAACCCAGACTCCACCCCAGACCAACCAACCAATCCCTGGGGGTGGGGTGCCTGTGTTTTCTTACAGCCCCCGGAGGAGTTTAACAGGCAGCGAGGACTGTGAGGTGTTGGGTGAAATCCTTCAGCCGCTGAGGCTCCCCACCCCACGGCAGTGGCTGGCGGCGGCCTCGGCTCCAGTTCACCAGGGCAGACGGGATGGAAGCTGGGACGGCAGGGCGGGGGTAGCTGCCTGCACACTCACCTCATAGTTATACTTGTGCTTCAAGTTCCAACGACAGATGGGGCACTGGCCAGAGGGGTTTGGGGGGTCTGGACTCTCCTTGGGAGTGTCTGTGATGTAGCCTTCTATCTAGGAGGGAGAGAGAGAGAGGGAGAGGGCCTTCTCAATGAGGGGGCCAGGGATCCCAGGCAAGCTCCCCAGAGAGCGGAAAGCTTATCTCTGGTGGGCCCTGGGATACGGTTAGCAGCCTGCACTTCACCCTGTTGTCAGGAGGGGCTTGTTGAAATTCACCTTTCCTTTTTAAACCAAACCAAGACACCTGCTGGACAAGATGGCTCCCCCTCCCGCCCCCCCAGCAGTAACACATGAACCCGGTACAGACTTTCACAATGCCTCCGAGAAGCAATCTACGTTTCCCCTTTAGGGCCGGTCAGACACACATGTCTAAGCCAGCGCTTCTCAATTAGGCTGATGGAGTGCCTCAGGGGCATTTACCTGGCACTGTATGAAGAATTTTCCTGTGTCATGGTACTTAGGGGCAGGGAGGAGGGTGGCAGTTTGCTACTGGCCTCTAGAAGGCAGAGACCAGGGGTGCTGACTAAGGCAGTCGGCAGTCCCCGCCTCCAAGAACGACCTGGCCCCAAACACCAGCAGCGCCGTGGCGGAGCCCGGCTGGCCTGTGCAAGCAGGCACCTGCATGCGCGCCGCCTCTCGCGCGGAAACCGAGCCAGCAAGGTTCATTTCTCTATCAAGCGCCTTCTGTTGCTTTCTGGAGGCTCTGGGTGAAACGGCCTCCCTCCTGTGCTGCTGTCGTGGGAACACTACAGACCAAGGATCTGGGGGTCGGCTCCCGGGCCAGCCGGGGCCTGGCAGGCACAGCTGACTGAGGTCCTGGGCTGTGGGGGGAGGAGCTGGCCTGTGCCGGGTCCTGGCCCCTGCCTTTCTGATAGGCAACCCCAACCACACGGGACATGGAGGTGCATGGGAGGGCCTGGGGGACAAGTCCTACTTTCTGACTTCCCATTACGTACATGAGGGGCTTCACAAAGGTCACGGAGAACAGAACGAAGAGACAATGGAATTTTCCCACAAACCTTTTCGAAGCTCCTGGTATCTGGCTGGCTCTGTACTAGGAAGAGCTCACGAGGATCTCACCAAATTCCCACAAGCTAGGGAGGCAGGTATCACGAGAGCCCAGGGTGAAATGCCGAGGTCAGAGGCCTGCTGTGCAGGGGTGGGGGTGCGGAGGTGATCTTCCCTCCTCTCCCCAGGGGCATTCACAGCGCCCCCAGCCGCTGTCATTCTACAAAGGGCAGCGTCCCGCCCCACAGGAGAGGAACCCTCTTTCACACTCAGAACGCAGACGGCTCTCTCCTTCAACACAGAGTTTCGGGGTGAAGGCTTTTTCTGGAAACCAAAAAGGAGCTGGTAGGAAGGGGCCCCTTGGGTGAGAGCTGCTTGGAGGTTCAGCAGTGAAAAGGCTGAGGGTGCACTCTAGGGAAGACCCCACCAGGGAGGGGAGCCAGGGCTTGGCCTGGGGAGGAGTCTGCCTGGGGGAGGACTGACTTGGCTGGCTGCCAAGAGGATTACTCCCTGGTTGGGAGAGAAGTTAGAGAGGCTTCTAGGAGCTCTGTGGAGTGGCAGGGAATTCCTTGGAGGCATGGCAGGCCATGTGAAAATGGCACTGTCTTTTAGGGATTATAGGCTAATCCAGGCCCCATGACTCCCTGAGGCAGGGAGGGGAGATGGGTTAAGAAGGGCAAGGGGTGGATGAAGAATTGTCCTAGCTTTCTTACCAACAGCCTGGCTAGAGGCTAGTCAGAGGCTTCGTCTTTTAACAGAACACTTAAAGAATGGCTTCATCCTTCTAGGCAGAAAGGAAAGGCACGCAGGCCAAGATCTTGGGCCTGGGTGAACTTCCTCTGGCCCTCAAGGCCTGCCATTGCCTTAGTGTCTCCTTTAGGAAATGGACTAACCACTGAGCTCAGAGCACATCAGCAAAAGCCTCTGAGTGCCTGCGATACTCAAGGCTGCTCTAATCAGTCCAGGCACAGAGACCGTTCCTGATTAACCCCACTGGAGTACACAGCGTGACTGTGGGATTTATGGCCACAGAGGGAGCCCAGGCTGGGGCAGGAGGCCAGTTTGGGCCTCCCTCGCTCGCTGAGAGGAGCAGGCAGGCAGCTCCAAGTGTTAAAGAGGTCAACTCGGTGATACTCACTGTGGTTGTCTTCCCGTCTTGGACCTCCACCACTACGGAGAGAAAGAGGACAGTTAGGGCTACCATTTAACAAGGAACAGGGAGTTTCAGAGAACAGCTCCAATTCTATACTTGCAGCCAGCCGAAGCCTTCCGCCTGCACTCTCCCACGGTCAATGCAGGCCGGCTGCCCCCCACCCAGGTGCCAGGCTCTCTGCCTGAGGGGCTGCGTGGCGCAAGCTCAGCATGCCCAGGCAGTGTCAGGTCTCTGAGGTCAAGGGGCTCCACACTGCTTTTGCCTTTGCGAACAGAGCGGCTTCATCTTAGTTTAAGGGATCTGGCTGGGAAGGTCCCCCCACCTTCGTGTGCTAGCAATAATGACCAAGAGGTGGTGCGAAGGCACGGATCAGACAAGATGGTTTCTGACCGCGGGAGAGTTTGTAATCTACGCTGGACCTCACACTGTGGCCCCACAAAGGATAAGCAACGGGACCCCCAGAACCCGTCCCAAACGGCTGCTGCAAGAATCAGCACTAGGACAGGGGTGTGTTCGAAATCCTCGTCCCCTCTCCCTGTAGGGCTGTTTTGTCCCCTGCCCTGGAGAGGGTGGTGGAAGAGAGGCACCTGTGAGGGGCCTGGGTCCGGGCAGAATTGGCAGGAGAATGTCCCCCATCCAAACCAAGAGGGGCCCCTTAGTTCTAAGCCAGCCAGATGAGAACCCCAGGGGACAACCACCAGCTGAAGACATGTGTCAAGCTCCAGCACTTCCTGTCTTCCACAGCAGACTGCAGGGTGACCACCACCACCACCACCAAAGGACTAAGGGAACACCGCACACGCAACAAGGAGGGACGGATGGATGAACAGACAGAGTTCCAGGTGTACGTCCCTCCTTGCTTTTCAAATGGTCAGAAACAGAGAGCCCACGTGAAACTGTTAGCACAGGGCCTGGGACCCAGCAAACACTCAACAAGACCACTGCTGCCACGAGTCTGTGCCGACTCCTTGGGGTAACCCCACAGCACAGCCGAGCACTGCTCCCTCCGGCTGCTCAGCCTGCCCGTCTCTGCGTGGGCACACATCCCCTTCTCGCTGGTGAAAGGGCTGGCGGGTGTGAACTGCCCACCATGCAGTCAGCAGCCCACCATGAAACATGCTGTGCACCGGGGATCTTCGATAGAGAGCTTTCAATTTTGGCCACAGTCCCCTGTGAGCTGCTACTCACCTCTGCAGGAATGCAGGCCCACAGAGCGAGGCTCCGTCCTTAAGCCCAAACACTGTACCTGAAAGGCGCCACGGGCACCACCATTCGTCTACTCTGCTCTGCCTAAGGTGAGTCGCAGTGCAGACGGGAAAAAGGCTGTGACCTCTGACCACGCAGGCGGAGCTGTGGCCCTCTCAGAGAACCATCCTGGGTGCGTCCACTGGGCTGTGCAGGCTTCTGGGGGCCCACAAGCAGCCCCACTGGCTACACTGGTCATCTCTCCGAATGCTGTTGTCTGAAGGTGAGCTCAGTGCCTTATTTGTGGGGTTGGGGAGCCTTCCAAAGTTTCTTCAGTAACCATGTACTATTTTCACAATTAGACATTTAGAAGAGAATGTCTAATGAGAAAAGGGAGCTAGTTCTAAGCCAGCTGGAGGCCCAGGGCAGTGTCTGCGATTACTGAGCGCTGTGACCGACACCTAATTGGTCGCAGCCGGCTGGCCGGCAGAGCCCTGCTTAACTTCTGTACGAGGCCATTCATAAAGACGCACTACTCCCAAACCACTAACCTGATTGGCCCTCGGGGTCCATGGCCAGGCACACAAAGGCCTGCCACCATGAGCAAGCAGGAAAGCCCTTGGGCTCTGCAGGGCACCCCACAGTCACTTGGCAATTCACAGACAACCGGGCTTCTCCACTAGAGGAAAACGGCCCCCTTCCCGAGCTGCTTGTCCTGCACTGAGAGCAGCCCCGGGCACAGCCCGCCAGCCAGCTCAGGAGAGCCGGGGGTGCCTGCCCAGCCCAGCAGGCTTCCAGATGCCCTGCAGAGTGTGGGTATTCGCCAGAATCATGCTGGGAGAGGGGCTGAGGGCAGCCAAACCCGGCCCCCAACCAGGAGCTTCCCGGTAGGAAAGGATCCCAGAGACACCTGGCACCGGTGGAACGCGCACAAGACAGTGCCCGAGACGCAGTGTGGGCCAACACGTGGTTCCCCTCTCGGGCAGGCGCTGTGGCCCGGACCGGGAGGTAAACAAGTCTAGCAAAACACACACCACTCCCGGCACAGAACCAGCCCCTGAAGTCATCCTCTGGTCCTTGGAGAGGAGATCAAAGCCCGTGGCCAGCCCTCTGCTCACGGCTCCCCACACAGCAGCTCAGAGCCCTGGGACTATCAGCCGCTGGTGCCAGCGATCGGCAGATGCTTATCGCATAGATAATTTGTCAAATGAGAAGGCCTGACTCAAGAACTCAGCGAGACAGAGATGGATCGGGGTGGGGTCTCTGTGTGCGTGTGGACAGAGGCTCCGGTGGACTCACTCTGTCTCCGAAATCGGGAGATTGCCATCAGGGTGGTATTGATTTTCAGTGTGCACACACAAACATGCCCAAACCCAAACAAAACCTGAGCCCCACGGCATCCCCTCTTGTCTCCGTTTACTCCTCCTTTGAGAAGGGGGTAGCCAAAAGAAGCTGGACTGTGGAGCTACAGCCACGGGGGGAGCTTGTTCCTCCAGCAATGGGCTCCTGCTTGTTTCTGAGACAAGGCTGTGTGAAGTCAACTCTGCAAAGGGGTGGGGGGTTTCAAACCAGGATTGAGAGCCGAGCTCTTTCCGACGGAATTCTCTCATACACCACGAGGTGGTTTGCTGAGCAGCCATGGAGGGGAGCGCCTCGCTCTGCTGGCTGTGGGGAGGGACAGTGGAGCTGGAAGACAGCCTCTGCCCTGGAGGAGGCAAGGAAACTCAAACAAGCCTGGGAACCTCACGGTAATAAAGTCCATGCCTCGTAAAGAGGTCCTTTGAGTCCTTGAGTAAATACTCGCCTAGGATGCAGTCCAGGCTAACTGAATTAGACTGCTCTGGAGCTAACAGACTTGTGGCGAGGTTGTGGTGAGCACAGGACCTCCGTGGTCACATAAACATAGGCACAGTGAACTGCCCTGGTGGAGACTCAACTGCACCACAGGAAGAGGAAGTGGGAGGTACTACTGCAGGAAGTGCCGCAGAGCAAGGCCCTTCTGGAAGGATCCATGGAGACCAAGTCCCAAGCACGCTATAATAGGCTGGAGTAACTGAGTGACAGGCTGGCACTAAGCCTTGTAGAGGGTGGGGGGACAGTGCACTTGGGATATGTGTGCCTGTGTGACTTTTGACCACTGACCACTTTCCCCCTCACTGCATGCTACTGCCTATCGTTAATCCTACCATACATTTCCTATGCCCTTCCATCGCTGTTCTTCCCCCTCCCCCTCGGGCCTGCACCCCGACAGTGTGGGTCACAACCAGGAGGCTTACTGCCGCACAAGTCTCTTTCTGTCAGGCTGTTAAAGTTGCTGTCCAGCTTGCTCTGGCTTACAGCGTCTGGCCCCGCACCAGCCTCAGGAAAACTGTACTCAAGGCCTCTGCGGACTTCGTGTCTCCCGGCCCGGGGACTCCTCTTCCAGCACTATGTTGTTGAGAGCTGCCATCGACCTGATTCTGACTCATGTGGGCAGAGAATCATCCACAGGGCTTTCAAGGCTGCAACTTTGGGGAAGCACATCACTAGGACCGTCTTCTGAAGGGACCCTGGGTGGGTCGGAACCACCACCCTCCAGCACAATGTGGGACAGGAGTCGATCGGCAACTCTTTCTAGTCGGCTTCAAGTCTGGAGGATCCGCTGAAACCTGGGCACCGTGGGGCCCTGCGTGTAGTTGACCCAGAGGGTCTAACTTCCCAGGAGGCCCGGTGGCGTGGTGAGTTACACATTGGGATGTTAACGGAAAGGTCAACATTTGAAAGCCCCAGCCGCTCTGCAGGAGAAACATGCAGCTGTCTGCTTCGGGACAGTTAGTCGTGAAAACCAAGGCAGATCTACCTCGTCCTACAGGGTCGTTCAGCACAGACTTGATGGCGGTGTTTGGATTTCTGGCTTTTTGGCAGAGCTCCCCGCATCTTAGCTTAAGCCGCACTGAAGTGTCTTGCTCCGAGCAGGTGACTCTGGAATAGGTCTCTCGAATGCTTTAGAGACCTCCCCTTCCTCCCTTCTTTCTCAGAGCTTTTAGCTACAGGGCTGTCTGGAATGCGAGGTCCTCCCTCAGCTAACCCAAAGAGTTGAAGCACATCCACTTTGGCTTTACTCAACACTCTGCAGAAAGCGCCTGGCAGCTCATTTCTGCTGAGTCGGATAGTCATTCATTTTCTTACCTTCAGTATTTCTTCCCTGAGGGCTCTAGGAGAGAGAAGGCGGGGCTAAGGTGCTGGTGGCACTTGTGGGGTACGTGTTTGTTGGATGCTCACAAGGTTCAAGACCACTAGCTCTTCCATGGGACAGAGGTGATGCTACCAGTTCCTGTCAAGATTTATATGTACGTCGCTGTGAGTCAGAATCAATGCAATGGCAGTGGGTTTGGGCGTAGGTCTAACACAATCTCTGCTAAGTCTGGTAGCCTGGAAGAGTGCTGACTCTTCTTCCAATTCCACTCCTCCCCAGGTGTGATGGTGGGCAGCCCACTGGCAGCCCCTGGGCCGGATCTGCTCATCTGTCAAAGTGAGCACGGCAATGACGTCCTTAATGGATGACTGAGAAAGCTGAAGGCATGCATGTGAAAAAACTAGCACACTGCTTGCAGAAGGCACTTACAAAACTGTAATTTTCATTTGCGGCCCTGTTCAATCTTGCTTCTTTCATATATTCAAGTATTTATATTTTTGGCTTTGTGTGTTCCTCTTGCCAAGCCTTGAGAGCAGGCGTCTCAAAGGTGGTGCAGCTTTGAGCTGGGGGTGGGTGGGTGGGGCATCCACCAGTGCATTGTAAGATGTTTAGCAGTATTACCACTAGTACCAGTCCTCACAGCCAAAAATATCTCCAGACACTGGCCCTGCGGCTCAGTCCTCGCTTGATGAAAATTACACAGTCCTATTCAATTCTTGGAAAAGTAGGATGCCTAAACAAGAATGCCTAAAGCAAGAAATCCAGCTAATTCCCATGACTTTAAATTCTTTGTGTACAATATTACTTGGGAGTTCTATATACCAGCTTGGACCAGTCAAAATTAACTTTAGGCATAATATTTATTTTATAGACAAGGTGGCTCTCGAAAAGTCTATAGATGATGGATGGTGGGTAGTACGGCTGCATGCGGAGCCCACGTGGAGTAGTGGGTACACACTGGGTTACTCCAAGGTCGGCAGTTCGACAACACCAGCCCCTCCGTGAGACTCAGACGGGGCTTTCTGCCCCTGTAGAGAGTTACACTCTTGGACACTCACAGGGGTCTCCTAGGGTTGTTAGGAGTCGGCGTTGCCTCGATGGCAGGGAGTTTGGTTTTGTGGTTTTGAGTAGCTGCATGCAAGATCCTACTCAAGTCAGTCGAGCACTGAGCGGCTAAGGGCTATTCACGAAGGGGTGAAATGAATACGAAAGGCAACAAACCACACGTGAAAGCCAAGGATGAGGGCACGTCAAAAAGTACTGCTTCTGGGGTTTCACTTCACACATGCCTGGGTTTATTCCAAACAAAAGTATGTTTAAACACGTCTCGGATCAGTGGTTGCAGATAAGTTCTCTCAGTAATACCTGTCTTAGTCTTGCTAGGATGCCTTCAAAAAGGAAATCCAAAAGAAAAAGCCACTTCCGCGGGGATTTGACTCCAGGACAGAGAAGCCAGCCCAGAGGTTAGGGTGACAGTTTTTCTTCTTGGATTTCAAAACGGCAGTCTTGACAGATTTTCTCCAAGGATATAGGTTGGTCACAGGGGCCTATTAGGAAGACGTTTTCAGGAAACAGAGAACTGCACTGCTGGGAAAAGGCCAGTAAAGTTATTCCAATTTTTTTTTTTGTATCAATAATGTACCTGCTCATTCTTTGAGGGCAGCAAGGGCCGTCTTAAGAGAATTTTGTTGAGACCTTAAACCATCCATCTTCCCTACAGTACTGATCCTGCTGCCCCTTCTGACGCTTTGGTGTCCCCAAAGCAAAGAACACTGAGAAGGAACACGATGTGAGTTCCTTGAAGATTCCCACACCGCCACTTTGATGTGGCCGCGTAAACGGACGTGCACAGAACTCTTCAGGGGGAAACAGAGAAATGGAAACTCCACCTTCAGACATGTACAGACCTAGCCCTAAAAGACAGTGCCACGTCTTGGTTTTTGTTTAATACAAGTTTCAGTGTTTTGGGGAATACTACATTTGTGACTTACTTTGATGTGTATAGAGTAGGGCTTTAGCGACCCACCTGGTTTATATAGTCTATAATTTCACAAACTTTTGAAAAAAGTTCTTTTAAATCTAATCGCAAACTATAAGAAAAATCTATTCCTCTTGCCCAGGGGTCGGCTCTTTGCATTCGTACATGCGGCTCTGAAGTGAAAATGACAATAAAACTATCATAGTTTTGTTTTCATATAACGATGATTTCACTTGTTTGTAAAGATATGTTTATGGCTCTTGAATAATTTTTAAATTGTTATGAGGGACAGGATCGGCTCTTCTGTCTCAAAGGTTTGCCGAACCCTGCTCTAGCCTATCAGGGAATACAAGAGCTGTATTCCTTAGTTAGGCTGTTAACTGCCAGGTCAGCAGTTCAAAAGCACCAGCCGCCCTGCAGCAGGAAGAGGAGGCTTTTTACTCCCGTGAAAAGTTAGTCTGGGAAACTCACATGGACAGTTCTACTCTGTCCTAGAGGGTCCCTATGAGCTAGAATCAACTTGATGGCAGTGAGCTTTTTTGCCTATCAGGAGACACAGCAAAAATAAACCCTCTTAACCTTCAAATTTTATAAGGGATGTGCTAATTGTAGCCAGCGATTGACAGTTGGCATGCACCTTAAAAACAGGGCATATTTTGCAGAATGGGAATGAAACACTTTTCACGAAATATGACCTCTTTTATGCCTTGATGGAGCAATTAGTTCATTTACTGTTACCAAGGCAGTATCTGGACTGTGTTGTTTGTTTGCGGGAATGTTCCAGTCTCCCCTTCATAGCTAAATTCTTCGGACATACTCTCAACTTCCATTTCTCCTTCAACTATCTTGATTTCCTCAAACAGGATCTTGAGCATTCTGCTGGAATTGCTGTTGGAACGCTACAAGGAGACTTCTTGGACAATGCCTCTGGTTTCATCTCTTGGACTTTTAAGTTCCTTAAATATTCTCCTCCTCTAGATTCTACTTAGCTTCTAGGGTGATGTGTGTGTGTGTGTGTGTAATCACTTCTCTTGTCCATCACGCACCTATTCTCTCCTGCTTCTAGCAGTATACAAAGTAGGCTATGTTTCCGAAGGCTTTTAAAATTATTCCTTAGATTCTATTCTGTGATAGCCTGTCGTGACACACCTCTTTATAACAAATTCTAAATGCCTCTGGTAACAGGCCCTCCCTGCATTTAATCAATGCATGCCTTGTATTGGCATGTACACATATCATCTAAGCATTTCTGGGAAAGGGCTGTCTGCTCTCTTTTAAAGTTCTCGGCTTTTAGTACGCTCAAAGTTGTTGCTGGAACCAGGTCGTCTTTCTGAAATGCCGGCCCAAGATCTCGCAACTGCCTATCAGCCTCTCAAGGGCCTTTCAACCCCGGCCTCCAAGGGCAGAGAAAACCGCCCACAGATCACAACCTGTTTAGATGGGGACATGGAAAGGAAGACCCAGGGGCTCTTGAATGAAGAAGGAAGCGGTTCGGGAAATAAAGGAGAATTACCTAGCAGATCCTTACTGAGAACCGTTCTAAACCCTGGCACCGATTTCCTTCGGCTCCTGCTGACCAAACCGGTCTTTCGTTCCCTCCCTCTGCGGGCACTCACAGGGGAGGGCGGGCAAGGGCAGAGCATCAGGGCTTGCGCGCACCCCCGGGGCACCGACCCCTTCCTTCGACCTGTCAGAACCCAGCGAAGGGAAGGGCAAGGCGGGGCGAACGGGGACTTCTCATCTCCAACCTCGGCAGGGTGGTCGCGACCCCACACTCACCTTCCCGGAACCCGCGAGCTGGAAGCCGGGCCCAGCTCGTCGCCGCCGGGCCCGCTAGGAAGCCCCGGAGCAGCCGCCCGCAGCCCGACACCAGCGAGCTGAGCGCCGCCATCTTGGAACGCCCACCGTGACTTCTGGGCAAGTGCACTTCCGTTTCCGGAGCGCCGGGCGCGCAGCCGCAGTGGGAAGGCCCAGGAGCCGCGCGCGTTTCCGTGCTTCGTGAGTCCCATCACTTCCGTGTTCCTCCTCTGGTCGGCTCTGGGCTGAGGGAGGCGGCCTCTGAACCAGCGGCGTCTCTTGTCGAGGGTCTCGGGGAGGCCTTCGACGCGCCAGCCCCCGCCGCCTCGCGGGGCTTCCTTCCTCGGTTGAATTCACGTTCACAGCCGTGATTTCGGCAGAACCTCCTCTTGGGTGCGCGCCGGAAGTGGCCTTCCCGCCTCTCGTAACGCAGACGCCGCGGTGCTGCGGGATCAGGACCGGGATCAGGACCGGGATCAGGACCGGGATCAGGACGGCCCCGGGCTTGAAGCACAGAGCGCCCTGACCCCCAACCGCCTCCGCAAACAAAGAGATCCGAGCTCGTTGCAAACCAGGCCTCCGATCGGAAGCTTGATTCTGGACACCACCCGTGGCTCTGCACTCGGACACAGCTGATGGCAGTTAAGGCCTCAGCCTACCACCGCGGTTCTCTACCTGTGGGTCGCGACCCCTTTGGGGGGGTCGAACGACCCTTTCAGAGAAGTCGCCCCATTCATAACAGTAGCAACATGACAGTGATGAAGTAGCAACGACAATAATGTTATGGTGGGGGGGTCACCACCACATGAGGAGCTGCGTTAAAGGGTCGAGGCATTAGGAAGGTCGAGAACCAGTGGTCTGCAAGGTCGAAATCCCCCGGGCTCCGCTAGGGGAAGGCTTGGTTTTCCTGTAGTCTCTGGGGGAAAGGCCCTTGCCTCTTCAGCGTCGACTCTGATTCCACAGATGTCCACAGTCTGCCCTATCCGTCTCTGCTGTCTGCACTCGCCCTCTGTTGACCTGGTTAATGTGTACATATTTGTCAGATCGCAATTCACACCTCAATGCCACCGAGAAGCCTTCCTTGATTTCCTCGATCCTGGTTCTGGGCACCAGCTACCGTTTCATGTTACACTGCAGTTGTACATTTATCTGTATCTTTTGCAACTCCCACATCAGACTTTGCACCAAGAAGGCAGGGGCGTTGTTTTTGGTTCAGTGGTTTCTCCAGCGCTTAGCATGATACCTGGCTCATACTAAGAGTGCAAGAGGTAGTTGTTGAGTGAATGTTTGGGAGGCTTGTGAAGCTTAGGTGAGATAGTATGTAACTGCACAGTAAACAAGTGAGTTGAGAGTAAAATTAGTGTGACAGACCCTGTGCTGGGTACTTTCCATATGTTTCATGTACTTGCCTGAGAAGGACGCTTCTAGTACCAAAAGGAAGACAACAGGACTGTCCAGCAGTCTTCCCTTTCTTGAAGTTGCAGGACAAATAGATGTGCCTGTTGAGCTACGTGAGAAATCTCACAGTCAACACTTCCATTTCATGGTCAGGGTTTTCTTTTCCACCCTCCATGATCAACTCAAAGGGGGATTTTTCTCCCCCCCTCATAATCCCACTCTGATTCATAGATGGAAAAAAGCAGGCTCATCAAAGGGCACCACATGTTCCCTGACAGAGAGGAGAGAATGCCCATTGTTCAGTTGGGACTGCAGCCAGGTGGGGTAAGCCACCAGGAAGGAGGGTGCAGAGCAGTATGGTGAGCCCGCCTGGAATTACCAGAGAGAGAGAAGGAGAGAGACAGACAGAGCGAGAAACATACACAGAACCAGAGACAGATGGAGGGAGGTCTGGAAAGAGGGAGGGAGAGACTGAAATACATTCAGTAAGGTCAGAACTAGGGATGGAAGAATGTAAGTCAGTAGTTCTCAACCTTCCTCATGCCACGGCCCTTTAATACAGTTCTTTATGTTGTGGTGACCCCCTAACCATAAAATTCTTTT
>NW_022107432.1:22521449-22523131 GCF_000313985.2 Echinops telfairi | reverse complement strand
CACTTTTCTGTTGTCCGTCCCCCAGGGAGGAGGTCACATGTAGATCCTTGTAATCGGTTCCCCCTTTCCAACCCACCCTCCCTCTACCCTCCATATCGCCACTCACACACCACTGGTCCTGAAGGGATCATCTACCCTGGATTCCCTGTGTTTTCAGTTCCTATCTGTACCAGTGTACATCCTCTGGTCTAGCTAACTTGCAAGGTAGAATTGAGATCATGATAGTGGGGAGGGGGCAGGAAGCATTTAGGAACTAGAGGAAAGTTGTATTTTTCATCATTGCTACATCGCACCCTGACTGGCTTGTCTCCTCCCCAAGACCCTTCTGTAAGGGGATGTGCAGTGGCCTACAAATAAGCTTTGGGTCTCCACCCCACACTCCCCGACTCATTATCTGTGATAAGATATTTTGCTCTGATGATGCCTGATATCCGATCCCTTCAACACCTCGTTATTGCACAGACTGGTGTGCTCCTTCCACGTGGGCTTTGGTGCTTCTGAGCTAGATGGCCACTTATTTACCTTCAAGCCTTTAAGACCCCAGATGCTATATCTTTTGATAGCTGGGCACTATCAGCTTTCTTCGCCACATTTGCTTATTCACCCATTTGTCTTCAGCAATTGTATCAGAGAGGTGAACACACAATGATATGATTTTTGGTTCTTTGATGCCTGATAACTGATCCCTTCGGCACCTCATGAACACACAGGCTGGTGAGCTTCTTTCATGTGGGCGTCATAAAATTATTTTTGTTGCTACTTCATCACTGTCATTTTGCTACTGTTATGAATCTGGCGACCCCTGTGAAAGGGTCATTCAGCCCCCAAAGGGGTTGTGACCCACAGGTTGAGAACCACTGATTTAAGAGAAAGACCACTCTAGGCTGATGAGACTGGCATTGGCATTAGGAGTGGGGAAAAGGAAAGAAAAACAGTGGAGCAGAGGCTCTTGGTGGGGTGTGGGTGTCAGCTTCCCAGCCAGGATTAAAGCCTTGGCTCTCCTTTAGCCTTTGCTTCCCCTCTGCATAGATAACTTTGAGCCCTTCTTATTTCTATCACACCCCTGCTTCTCTACCCCTTCCCGACTTCTGGGGATCCGGCAGAAACTGTGACAAACAGAGCCCCACCCAGGGCTTGTTTTGGACACAGGGAAAGTGTTCCTGTGCCAGCATTTTCGTTATCTTATCCTAACTTATCATAACCAAATTGTATGTTAACAAGCCACTGGTATTTCGAACAGTGACTAGTCGCACGTGATTGGCGTAGAACAATGAAGCGCTCTATGAAGTCACACGAAAATAAATACGACCCATAATCTAGAGATGACCACTGTGCACCTTTAGCAGCAGGAGATAATGATATATATGATATTTTAAAATTATATCTTTTCTGAATTTGTTTACTAGTAGTCCCTACGTCAGAAATAGTTCTGTGGGGCCAGGTTTTGCTCAGGATGAAGATTAGCCTTTTATGAACTTTTTTTTTGTTTTGTTAAACTATAACCTGTATGAGAGAAGAACACAAATCACCCGTTGCGATGTTTTTACCAAGTGAACATATGTGTGAAACAGCTATGCACATTAACAGAACGATCCTCACTCTAGAACATGCCCTTAACCCCTCTCACGCGAACCCCCCTGAGATAATAATTATTTTGGCTTCTAGCCTCATGAGTTACTTTT
>NW_022107432.1:22515427-22519594 GCF_000313985.2 Echinops telfairi | reverse complement strand
CAACAATATACAACAAAACAACAAACCAATGACAAAAAACAAAACACAACAAGAAAGAAAAGCTTGTAGTTAGTTCAAGGACTGTTTGTTGGTCTTTAGGAGTGTTTTCCAGTCCAGTCTGTTGGGGCACCACGCCCTGGCCCCAAAGTCCACCTCTAGCATTCCCTAGGGACCTTGCCGCTCTGTTCCCTTGCTGTTCTGTTGCACCCCCTTAGTGTTTTGCCTCGGTGTGGCTGGGTCAGATGGGGTGCAATTCACACACTGTGCCTCTGGTGTTGTCCCTTGTAGGGCTAGGGGTCAGTGAGGGACGTCCCATCATGAGTTACTTTTGTCTGCCTTTGACCGTTATATGAATAATACAACATGTGCTCTGTTGTGTCTGGCTCCATCTCATCCTTATTTTACTAGTCAGATGCATCCCTCTTGTTGTCGACATCGTCTTTGTTATAGAATGCTCTACTGAGAATACACTATAATTCAGTTACCTTCTCCCCCTCTTTCTGTTGATGGGATTTGGATCCTCACTAGCGGGGACTGTTACACCTTGTACCGGGATGAGCATTCTTCTGCGTGACCTCTAGCATACAGGAGAACAACCCTAGGAGTGGAACTTACTGGGCCACGCTGTGAAGTCCACTCTGACTCCTAACGTCACATGACAGAGTAGGACTGAGTCACAGGGTTCCTGAGGCTGCAGTCCTCAGCAGGGAGGACCGCCAGCTCTTCCCTCTGGGAGGACGGGGAGTGCCAACTGCCAACCTTGCTTCTAACTGCTGAGTGCTTAACCGCTGTACCACCGGGCTCTGTGTGCATTCATAGGGTAGACATGTGCTCAACTGTAGTGATGCTGCTCAGGTTTCACCAAGGGGTTATTTATGCCAGTTCACTCTGTACCAGCCGGGTATGGGAGTTTGTATATGTGTGATATATATATATATGAGTTTGTATATGTGATATATATATATATAGCAAAACCAGTCCCATGTCTGCCACAGATTATATATATATGTATATATGTGTATATATGTATGTATGTGTGTGTGTGTTTGTGTGTGTGTGTTTGTGTGTGTGTGTTTGTGTGTGTGTATATATATGATCTGTGGCAGACATGGGACTGCTTTTGCTACCACAACAATGCACCTGCTCACACAGCCATCTCAATGTGCCAGGTTTTGGCAAAAACAACATGCCTCTCTTGCCCCACGCACCTTACTAACCTGACCTCTTGGATTTGACAACTGACCTGACCTCAGCGATTTGACAACGTAAAAGAGGTAAAGAAAAACAAAAACGAGGGAGGTGCTGTCAGCCATCCAAACAGATGAGTTTGAAAATATTTCCAAGAATGGAAAGGCAGATTTGACAAATGTATTAAGGGTAATGGAGAGTACTTTGAAGATGATAAGTTTGTTTTGTAAAAAAAATTAAATATATAGCTTTGGAAAAAAATTCTGTTGCTTTTGGGTAACCCCTCGTGTGTGTGTGTGTGTGTGTGTGTGTATGCACACATACATACGTGTGTATGTATATATATACACTTGTGCCTATGTGTATATATGTATTCCAATCATTTTATGAGGAGCTAACCCAGACAGACCATTGCCAAGTCCAGTCCCATCAAGCAGTGCTGTGTAGCTGCTACCACCATCTGTTTTCCAAACATTTTCTTCCTCCTTGAAATCAGCTCCCCCCCACCCCCATTTCCCTCTCTGTATCTCCCAGGATGACTCTATAGCGTCGTCTATCTTGGGTTTCATATACTGAAAAAATATAGAAAAACACATCATTGAGATTCAAGAAGGTGACCAACCATGACAAGATACAACAGAGATAAACCCCAATATGGAACAAACAAACAAACACATAAAATATTAAAAACTGGCTCAAGCCCAAAGTGTACTAGAGTAAGGTGACCAGACGTCCTGTTTTTGGCAGGACAGTACCAGTTTTTAACAATTTGTGCCACGTCCCATAGCGTTTTTAAAAAGTCCCAATTTTTGGAAAGAATGCACGACAAGCTAGGGTATACGGTTTTCGGCTGCCATGTGGCTATTTTGCCAGGATATGAGTTTTATCAGTGGTGCCCCGCTTGACCAATGTTCCAATCTGGTCACCTTAGACTGGAGGGGAGATCAAGTCACAAGGTTTTAACCATTCAAGTCAAAACTTTCGTCTATAGTCATCGCTCCAATACTCACTGTCTGATCACCAGGCCCTTCCCACCCCTCAGTCTGGTTAGAGGGAAAGCACCAAGGCTTATTTCCTGTGGCCTGTATACTGACCTCACCCATTCTAGTGGGTGTGTCATGGGTTCTCACTGTAGGGTTAGCTTGCCTTTCTCTGATGCCTCAAGAAGACGTTTATACATTTCATACATTCGTAGGCCAATTAAATACCGTGTTTGGGAAAATGTTTGTCTTTGGCCCATTTCCATATTGAGCATTTTTGCCTTGATCTGTAGACATTCTTTATATATTTTGGAGACTTTGTGGATGTGTACATCACAAATGCCATTTTGCTCTCTGTCGGTTGTCTTTTCATTTTCCTACCGTATGTTTCTGGTGATTTGGGTGACGTGACATTTTTTAATATCATACAATTTATCATACTCTCCCTTATGGTTGGCACCTTTTGTTCCCTGTCAACTCCCCCCACCCCCTTTACATTCATAAAGACGTTCATTGTATGTTTCTTTCCAAAAGCTGTATGGTTTAACCTTTGACATTACATTTAGAATTCACCGGGAATCTGTGATCTGAGGTAGGAATCAGTTCAGTCTCCCTCCTGTCCCCATGGCGTGGTTGTTAGTGCCACTGAGTTAGCTCCAACTCCTAGCAACCCTATGTACAACAGAACACAGCGTTGCCAGGGCCTGCGCCCGCCGCACAGTTGCTGTTATAGTTGAGCTCATCATTACAGTCACAGTGTCCATCCATCTTGTCAAGGGTCTTCCTTTTTTTTCTTGCTGCCCCTCTACTTGATGGAGCACAATGTCCTTCTCCAGGGACCACCGCTCCTGACGACACGTCCAAAGTACGTGAGACAAAGTCTTGGCGTCCTTGCTTCTTAGGGAGCTGTCCTTCTTCAAAGACACATTTGTCCAGGGTACTTTCAGTAGGCTTCACCAGCACCATAATTCAAATGCATCAGTTCTTCTTGGGTCTTCCTTATTGCCCGTCTGATGTTCACATGCACCTGAGGTGAAAGGAAAGACCAGGACTCAGGTCGGAGGCACCTTAGTCCACAAAGAAGCATCCGGTCTTGTGCAGCAGATTGACCCAATGCAATGAGTCGTTTGATCTCTTGGCTGTTGCTGTCATGAGCATTGACTGTGGATTCAAGCAAGATGAAAACCTTGACAACTTGAATCTTTTCTCTCTTCATAATGATGTTATCTGTGTTAGACAGGGTTCGAAAGAGAAACAAAACTAGGACACTAATGATTATATATATATATATACATACATACATACATATATATATATATCATAAGAAATAAACAGTTAATTAATCTATAAAGCAGTACAAATGGCTCAGTGCAACTCACTCCCATGAGACAGCTAACACACGGGCAGTCCTTCAAGTCTTGAGGGCCGCCGGGTGGTCCTCTGTAGAGCAGTTCAGGCTATCCGGCCACAGGCAGCAAACAGCAATGCAGATCACCAACAGTCAGCCTGATGACAGGATCTGACAGTGACAGTCCCTAACTCAAGCGATGTATACTCCAGTAGCGTGATGAAGCAGGTCTTGAAGGAATCTCAAACTACAGTGACACAGTCCACGGGTTAGGTGTAGCTTGCAGGTGTAGCCCACAGGTAGTGTAGCTTGCAAATTGAGGCAGAGAACAAGCTAAGGCAGCCACACACTGGTCTGATCATCAAAGAGCAAGAGACAAGAAAGGCAAGGCTCTCAGAGCCATTTACCTCTCCGCCCTTCAATTAGTCCTACATGTGTTCATTGGCCAGGTGGGCACAGTAAACTACCTATCACATTGTGTATTGGTCCAGGTGGGAAGAGTTGGGTATTCTTTATTGAGTGGCAATCCACATGGAAGGCTGCAGCCCTCGATCTTCATCAGCAAGTACAGGAGTCCCTGGGTTGAGTGGCCCCTGCCCGAACTCTCCTCTCCTCTCCTCTCCTCTCCTCTCCTCTCCTCTCCTCTCCTCT
>NW_022107432.1:22508172-22515257 GCF_000313985.2 Echinops telfairi | reverse complement strand
CGAACAGTCAAGCTTGAAAACAATCTGTTCGGTGTCTGTCCCTCTGTCCCTTTGCTCGATAGTTGAGCTGAAGCTCTGACTTACAAAAACATGCCTGGGCTGAGAGGGAGTCACGCGACTCATCTCGCTGCAGCCACAGAGGGGAGACGCTTCAGCCTAAGCTCCGCTCTCACTCAGTGGGTTGAGACATTGTGCTTTGGAGGGAGAGCGCATTATTTTCGTGAAACATTGTAACCAGGGCTCCAAAGAAAGCTAGTGGCTCCTGCAGTAAAGCTAAGAGGAAAACGGTGGGGAACCACGAGAGAGTGAAAGAAAGGAATCATTGAGAGATTTGAATCAGAAATCAAACCTGTCTGATTTGGTGGCTGGATGACAACATGGCTAAGTCGACATGATCAACCTTAAAAAAATAATTTTTTTTTGGATTAAATCGCTAATGTAGTGAAAGATGTGAAATTGTTAACCACGAGACAAAGAATTCAGACCACTGAAGAGGTTGGAAGGCGACTTAATTTGGAGACAGCAGCAACAACTCGATGGTGATAGTGTATTGGGACAGTGATGTGTGTGAGAAGGCTCAAAGCCTCCATAGTGATGGAAAGTCCTGGAAAGATGAACGTACACGTGTAATGCTTGGGCCTCAGAAGCAATGATTTGGGTTTCCATGGTTTCTTATGGGGAGACTATGCAATTCAACATGAATATCTAATGAATTGAGTTTGGCAACTGAGGTATCACTGTACTTCAAGTCTGCTTCACTCCAGCAAGCAAGGTCGGGTTAGCTACATATTGCAAGTTGTTAATAAGCCTTCCTCCACTCCTGATGCCACGTTCTTTTTCATGTAATCCAGCGTCTCTGATTATTTGCTCAGCATACAGATGGTGGTGCAGTGGTTATGCATTGGGCTGCGATCTGCATGGTCAGCAGTTCAAAACCACCAGCAGCTCCTAGGTAGAAAGACTGAGCTCTCTACTCCGGTAAACAGTTACAGTCTCAGAAACCCACCGGAGGTCTGTAAGAGTCAGCATGGACTTGATGGCAGTGAGACACAGATTAAACAGGTATGGTGAGAGGGTATAATCCTGGTGCACCCCTTCCCTGATTTTAAACCGTGCAGCCTTCCCTTGTTCTGTTCCCACAACTGCCTCTCGGTCCATGTACAGTTTCTGCTCCTGCACAATGAAGTGTTCTGGAATTCCCATTCTTCTCAAGGCGATCCAACATAGGGATCTCTGATTGACCCAGCACCATCCACTAGAAATATTTTACGTCCCTACTGCTGTTGGCCCCGTTGGTCTCTTTCCCTGTCACTTGGCATCCTCTTTAATGACTGAGTACGATTTCATTACCCGGAGAACGCCGCAATTGACTCAGCAAATCCCCAGCTGTTAGGCACTTAGGTTGCTCCTGAACCCTGGTGGGATAGTGGGTTAGGAACTGGTCTGCAAGCTGCAGGGCCAGTGGTTCAAAATCACTAGCCTCCCTGTGGGCGAAAGACGAGGCTTTCTGCTCCCATAAAGAGTTACAGTCTCAGAAACCCTCAGAGGCAGTCTGCTCTGTCCCCTACGGTCTCTGCGAACTGAAGTGGACTTGATGGTAGTAAGCTTGGTCTCTTTTATGGTTAGGTTGCTCCCAATTCTATCATCTTTTTTGGAAACCCATCTTTCTATTCTAAAAGTGGCATCCTCTGTCTATTCGGTATGGAAGACCCATTGGGTATGTCCTGTGTGTGTGTGTGTGTGTGTGTGTGTGTGTAGTGAAAAGAGCTAAGGGCCTTTATTTGGAGGCTGTAAAAAAGTAACTGCCATCCAGAGGAAGGGTCTTTTAAATATGAAAAAAATTATTGTGATGTGTGCATACGTGTGTGTGTGTGTGTGTGTGTGTGTGTGTGTATATATATATATATACCAGAGTCCCAGTTAGGGGATTCCTGGTGGTTATGCATTGGACTGTGATCTACAAGGTCAGCAGTTGGAAACCACCAGCCGCTCCTTGGGAGAAAGATGAGGCTTTCTACTCCTGTAAACAGTTATAGTCTCAAGAACCCCCAGGGGCAGCTCTACCCTGTCCTACAGGGTTGTACAAGTCACCATCGACTCGATGGCAGTAAAGAGCGTCCCCGGCCATGCATGCATGAGTTTATTACAAACCAATTATGTTTAAACCTATTTGTACACCTGTCTTAGTCTTATTAGCGTTATTAGAGGGCCTTAAAAAACCAAACCAAACCAAAAAAAGCCAGTCAAAACAGTGGATTCTGTGGGGATCTGCTGGGCCAGTGAATTCAACTCCGAGAGGAGAGCTCAGCAAGTTATAGTGACTGTTTGTGAGGATCCCATCTTGATAGGGTTTCTAAAAACACACGGGACACTCATGGGCACTTGTTCGGGGGAAGTTTTGAAGAAAACTGCAAACTGCATTAGTGAGCTGAGGGCTGGGAGAGCCTGTGTTGAGGGCTTTTCCCCAAAGCCACCGGCTCATTCCTGGAGGCGGCCAAGACTGCCCCCGGAGGATTCCTTTTCAACATCCTCCCTAGAGCTCCCATCTTGCCCCTGCAGACCTTTTCTTGTTCCCAACACTCAAAAAAAAAAAGAAGAAAGAAAGAAAGAAAAAAAAAAATCAAAGGAAGGGATTTGCGTCCCTCGAGGGCTCTTGAACTGTCGTTTGAACGGAAACGAGAGTGCAGAGCCTGTTGAGGGAGGGTTGGGCCATGGAGTCCCTGCCTTCCGAAGTGCACAGGCCTGGCTAGAGGATTACGCCGAGACCCACGCGGCACATTGTTATATTTTTGTGTAATCAAGGTTTTCAGGAAAAGTCAACCAGCAGCACTGTTGGACTTACCCTCCAGTGTGTGTGTGTGTACACGATTCTACAAAAGCACACTTCAAAGAGCTCATGGAAAAATGGGAGCGCAAGATCCTGGAACTTTTCCAAGAGCCTCCGCCTCGCACACACAAGAAACCTGCCACTTCCACAAGTTTCACGTGTGTGCTTCCATGATACCAAGGCCTTTCATCCTGCTGTAGAAACATCACTGTCTGGGGGCCAGATTTTTCCACCGCCCCCAACAGAAAGCTTGGTGCCCTCAAAGGAAGGGTTCTGGTTCCAGGGTGATTGGCAGCGTCCCTTGCCTGCCTGGCAGCTGCAGCAGCAGGAACAGCGGACAGGGAAGACCCTGTGTGCACACGGGGCAGAGGGAGGAGGCTGAGGAAATGTTCCTTATCCGGCAAGAATCTTCCATCCGCTCCCTCCTCCGAAGAGTCCAGCCCCCTGGCTTCTCTCCCCTTCTTTCTTTCCTCTACTCCCTGCTGCCCTGGATCCTGTCTCCAACTCTGGCAATAACTTAAGTCCCAAGTAAACCTTCTCAGTCAAGACGTTGGGGGAAACATTCACAAGAGATGAACCCAGAAAGGCTCCCGTTGCCAAGGAAAACCGGACACTGGCCGCGGAGAGGAGATCTGGTCTAGCCACTTGCTGCCGGGTCAGGACAGCAGGCTCAGGCCTGAGCCGCCAGGGGTGGGCCAACCCCCCTCTGGCTTCAGGCTGGGGAAGTTCTGGTCCCAGCTGTGGAGGGATGTGCTCCTCCAATGTCCTACCAGCTGCCCCCCTCCACCTTCTCACCCCCCAACAAGGAAGAGGCAGCTAGAGCCAAGAGCCACACACATGTCAGCGGGGAACCAGCAAAGACAAGGAAGAGGTGGGGAGGGGAGCCCACTAGTTGAGACCATGGTGGGAGGGGGGTGCCCACAAGGGAAGGTGTTGGCAGACTCAGGTGACAATCATGTTTGCTTTCTCTAAATGAATGCGGTTTCCTTATAAAACCCCTGCTGATGCCCAGCGGTGGTGGAGTCAACTGTAACAACACTTGGCCGGCCTTGGGGGGTGGGGGAGGGAAGCGGAGGCTGTGAGCCTCCCCAGAAGGGTCTGGTTTCATCAGCAGCCACTGCCTCACTCACTCTGTGGAGGGGGGAAGAACTAGCCCCTCACACTGTGGAGAGAGTGGGAAGGCAGGGTTGGTCTTCCTTGGGCTGGCCTGGCTGCACGCAGCTTCTCACGACCTTTGAAAAGGGGCTGCTGCTCTTTTACCCAATGGGGAGACCTGGGACAAGGCACCCCTTGCAGGGTGGTGGCCTTCTGGGCCCCAGTGGTCCTGGAAATGGTTAGGGTGTGTCTGTCGTCCTGGCTATTATCCCACGCTTTCCACTGACCTTTCAGTGCTCCTTCTCTTCCTCACCCAGACTCTTCCTCTTTCTGTCCCGGGATCATCCAGCCAACATGGACCCGAGGTGCAGCTGCCCTCTGCCTCCCTCCAAGACACAGATGTTCTCCAGGGGTCAACGCTCTCGTCCCGGTTGACCAAAAACACACACGAGTCCTCGGACTTGTCTGTTTTCTCTCCTTCCCGCGCGTTGACCTTTCCACATTGTGAAATAAAACATATTCCCGAGCAGTCCATAAAACTTACATGTGCCCAAAGACAGATGATGTTACCAAGCAGAATGGCCACCCTGATGCTTTCGGGAAGGCTGCTGCCCCACCAGGAGCGGAGGGGAGATGCGGAGGAGAGGTGGAGCTGGTGGGGCCCCTCGTAGTGACCTCGTGCTGCTGTGACAGGACCACAGTCGATGGCTTGCTTTATCCAACACACTCCTTCTCTCACGGTTCACAATGCGAAACGTCTGAATTCTGAAGGCCGGCTCTAGAGAAAGACTTTCTAGAAGGTTCCCAGTGCAGGAACTTAGGCCCCAAAGACCCCCCCACCCCTACCCCTCATCTCCTCTTTCTTGGTGGCAGTCCGCTGCCATGTTCTCTGCCCGTGTGCTTAGTCTCTTTTATAGCTCACTAGAAATGGACTCAAAATACAACCCAAGTCTTGTAGGTCCTCTCCTGCCTCACGGACATGACTGCCTCTAGTGCTGCCTCATTCACATCAAAACCCAAACAGAACCACGGAAAACTCACTGCAACCGACTCAGTCCTGGTGCAAACCTACCTGCCTCCCCCCTCCCCCGCCAAATAGGACCGAGGATGGCCCTGTTGGTTTCCGAGGCTGTAAATCTTTACAGGAGCAGAAGGCCCCATCCTTCTCTGGTGGGGCAGCTGGTGGTTTTGAACCACTGACCTTGTGGATAACAGCCCAAGTAACTCCTGATGAGGCTACCAGGGTCCCTCGCGAACGTTAGAGAGAAAAGAATTTACAGCTCACAGGATGATTCCATCAGGTCACACAGGGAGCCTAGTGACATCATACCGCAAACTCACAGCCTGGCCAAGTGCACCCGAACTGTGGAGGTCCCCCATGCAATCCTTAACAAGCCCCAAGCAAAACTGCTGACAGTGGACCTGCCTGTGCCTTTGGTGTGCTCTGAAGGCCCGGGTCAGGATATTCTCCAAGTGTGTGCACCCTATCCTTGACCCTCGGTGCCAACAAGTCTCAGCCCATGGCAGTGGCCAGTCAGGCGTACTCCACTCAGGTTCTCTCCCACATTTCAGCAAGCCCTGGCTGTGGCTGGGATTCCTGCAGAGGGCTGGATGTCCTTCCTGAGATTGCCTCTGTGTCCCTGGCAGGCTGAGAAACTCTCCGGACTCCTTTCTCCTGGTGCCCAAATGTAATCCTTGCATAAGGAAAAGGCTTTCAACCGTGGGACAATTTGGACCGATAGGCCGCTTTCTCTAACAGGTAGGCTGACACCATCCTTTGAACACGTGCAAGGAGACAGAGGGAGACCATAGGGATCACTAGCAACCGAGAGCCAGGCTCTGTCCGAACCAACCAGCCACGTAAGCAAACCTGGCCTCCCTTCTGCATTTGGAGAGCCCTGACTGGTTGTAGAACGTGTGATCCCTGCTTGGAACCCAGAAAGACAGCAGGTCTATCTTTAGCCTCCCTCTCTCTGCTCCATTCCCTTCCACATTCCCCTGATTGGCTTTCACTCTTCAGCTTCAGCCTGGAAACTGCTGATGTCCCCAGTCTGGGCTTTTTGAGCGCCAGCCTCTTGTCTCTGATTGCCTACAGAAATTTCTTTTTTTTCCCCTTCTCCCTCTGAAAGAGCTCAACTGCCCCCTGTGTAAGTAAGGCCAAACCCCATGGACACATGCGTTCATTCACTCCAAGTCGCCATCACCCCCCACCCCAACACTCCCATGTTCAATTTCCATAGGACAGCACTGTCCTTCAGCTCTTGCCTTATGACGCGCCCCGCCCCCGCTTCTGCATCACTTCTGTTTCCAGGTTGTTTCTATCGGCACCCCTGCCTGCAGTCTCCCCCCATCCAATTGCACGAATGAATGTCTAATTTCTCTAACACCTCTGTGTCCTTTCCCTACTTGACGGCATCTCACAGTCCACAGCAGACGTTTGGGAAGTGCAGCTCTGGTAGCATCCTCTCCCTAGTTTGAGGAGCCAGAAGCTCTTACTCGGGAACCTGCACATGCTTGCTGTGGGGCTCCGGATGCGGCTCAGTCCGGAGCTGCTGATCAGAGGGAGAAAGTCCTGACTCCGTAGCTTGATGTTCGAGGTCTTCCACAATCTGCTTTCCTCATTCTCCCTCTCAGACTCTCAGGGTGCACCCCCTGCCCATTTCCCTCCCCTCCCTCTGCTCTCACCTCTTCTTTGTGCCCCCCCCCTCATCTTCTACTCCAAGCCCTCCCACTTTTCAAGGCTTGATTCTCATCTCACTTCCTGGATCTGATGGATCCACCTAGGCTTTCTTTTCCTCCTCACGCCCAGGACTAACCGGGGCCTAACCTCCGGCCTCCTGCGAGTCAGGACAGTCACCCAGCTTTGTAGGAAGGAAGCCAGTCACTGCCTTTGGAAACGCACCCTGGGGGACAAGGTTCTCTGGGGCTCAGGCTCCCACAGGTCGTGGCCTCCCCCTTTTTGTTTCTGCGCTTGGGCAGGATTCAGCACGGTTCACTCCCTGGGAGACCGCCAGCACTCCCCGGCTGGCCTCGCCTCTTCCTAATGTTGCCACTCGAAGATGACCTTTTCTTCTCTCTGCTTTAGTTCCAACACTCCAGGGGAAGATTCCTGATTGGTCAGCTTGGATTTGGGATTGAGCCACCTGGTGGAAGTGTCTGCCCA
>NW_022107432.1:22502252-22503243 GCF_000313985.2 Echinops telfairi | reverse complement strand
GGTGGAGCACACACAGCTTGACCATGTAAATGCTGTCTTTGATAAGTGCACAAGAGAAAAGGGATTTTTTTGATAAAGGATATGATATGTTGTAACACCACTACCACCAATTAAAAAAATAACTATGTGGTTACTTATGGGTGGAGATAGACACATCTCAACTCTCACTGCCATCAAGTTGATGCTGGCTCATACAAAGCCTATAGAACAGGGTAGAGCTGCCCCTGTGAGGTTCCAAGACTGCCACTGTTTATGCCATCTTTCTCCGGAGTAGCGGCTGGTGGGTTCAAACTGAAGACCTTGTGAAACTCAGCCCAACTCGTGAGCACTACGCTACCAGGGCCCTCAATACATATACAAACGGGTTTGGAAATGTACGTGTACATATGTGTACTCATACAGATGTATCTGTGTATGTGTATATGTATATGTGAATGTAAGTTCATCCAGATATATAATAAGCCAAAAAACTAAATAAATAAAGGATACTCTTACAGATAACTTAAAACATAGCCAAACATGTTGTGAAATTGGTTTCC
The DNA here is from genome assembly GCF_000313985.2 of Echinops telfairi. Lineage (NCBI taxonomy): Eukaryota > Metazoa > Chordata > Mammalia > Afrosoricida > Tenrecidae > Echinops > Echinops telfairi. Next base: position 22,502,704 of record NW_022107432.1, on the reverse strand, counting down.
TGTGAAGGCCATAGTCTCATGGCCTCAGGATAGACTTAAAGTTTGTGTTCTACATTCTAGCGTGGGACATCGTGCCTGAAGTCATATATGCTTGTGAATGGCCATCTGAGGTACAACTGTTGATCTCGACCCATCTAGAGCAAACAAAATAAAAAGAAGGATGCCTGGGACTCAGGGAAAAACCCGAGTATACAAAACGAATAGTCTGCATGAACCGTGAAGTCATGTATCCTGAGACCAGGAGAACTAGATGGTGCCCGACCACCACTGCTGACCATCCTGACCAGGACCATTATAGAAAGATCCTATTATTATGGAGCAGAACTCACAGTCTTTAAAAATTCAGACTTACTCACCTGGGTGAGACTATAAGACTCCCTGATACTTGTGTTCTGACATACTCTTTAAACCTTGAATTGTCTGATCCCCTTTTAGCTAAACAACACCTCGAC
>NW_022107432.1:22492098-22502152 GCF_000313985.2 Echinops telfairi | reverse complement strand
ACACAATGGATGTATGAATAGATTGCGATAAGAATTGTACGAGCCCCCAATAAAATAATTTAAAAATTTTTACTTGAAAGGCAAAAAAAAAAATTGCCTTTTTTTAGGTAATGTATGATACAGATGTGCTTTATACAATTGATGTATGTATGGATTGTGGTAAGAGTTGTATGAGCCCCAGTAAAATGATTTTTAAAAATGTAAAAAAAAAAAAAGATGATCGCCCACGAACACTGCACACTGGAAAAGAATCTATATGGGACCCAAGGGTCAATCATTACTCTAAAGCAAAATTGGAAGAGGAATGACTTAGAGAAATTAGAGTATTGGAAATGGAACCTCCAGGATAGAATTAATGAGAAGACACATTGTCAAGAAGGTAACCAATTTCAGCAAGCAATTTATGTCGTTAATTGTTAAATGTGAATCTAAGTTTCCAGTGTAAACGTACAAAAACAATAAAATATGATTTAAAAAGCTGACAACATAGGAAGCATTATGGTTTCCTATAATATCATAAAGGGTTTCTACGAGTGGTGTTGACTTATGGCACACAGCAAACCCACAATGTCTTAGGAGCAGAGTCGGCTAGGAGAACCCCAGATATCAGTGACTTAATGAGATAGAAGCAGGCAGAGATCCCGGCTCCTTCTAGCTGCTTGCTCTGCCACCTCATGCTCCTAGATGATTGCTTGAATTCCAGCCATGATGCTTGTGTTCCAGCAGCAGCAAGGAGAAGTGATCAAAGAACAGCCTGACATGTGTCTGTCATCCTTTAAAGATACCTCTGAGTTGTATACACTCAAGATGAGGTCCGATTTACCAGAACTTACTTACACAGCCAGGTCAAGCTGCAAGGGCTATGTCGTCTTTATTCTTAGGGTTATGCTACACACGCATAGCTGGAAATCAGAGGCACTGTGACAAAGGAAGACTAAAGACTGGCCACTGGAAGATCATCGCGGCGTGTGCCTCAGTGTAAGCCCGGAGGTGCCTTGAGGCGGCCTCTCCAGCTCCTAGAGAACTCTCCGCTCTGCAAGGTGACTGACTCCATCCCTCTGCCATTAACATCAAGGAGCCCTGGTGGTGTAGTGGGCTGTGCACTGGGCTGTTAACCACAAGGTCAGGGGTTCAAACATACTAGTTAGTCTTTGGGAGAAAGATGAGGCTCTCTACTCCCGAAAAGAGTTACCATTTGGGAAACTCAAGGGGGCAGTTCTACTTTGTGGCCATGAGTCAGGTCAACTCCACAGCAGTGAGTTTGTCTGAGTTGGCGGAAACCTGTCGCTCTTTGCCTAATGACCCCTTTCTTTCAAATCATTTTAATGGGGGCTTGTACAGCTCTTATTACAATCCATCCATCCATCCATCCATCCATTGTGTCAAGCACTTCTGTACATATGTTACCATCATCCTTTTGAAAACATTTTCTTTCTACTTGAACCCTTGGTATCAGCTCCTCATTCCCCACCCTTCCTTCCCCACCCTCCCTCCCCCATGAACCCTTGATAATTTGTAAACATTTTTTTTCCATGTCTTACACTGTCTGATGGCTCCCTTCACTCACTTTTCTGTTGTCCATCCCCCAGGGAGGGGGCCATACATCAATCATTGTGATCGGTTCTCCCTTACTCCCCCCTCCCCTTCCCTTACCCTCCTGGTATTGATACTCCCGTTATTGCCAATGGCCCTTTGCTGTACAATACCATTGAAAGGTATCAATGGTACCCAAGTCTGTTCTTGCCCAATCATCTCTTAACATTTTCAGATCTTTGCTCACAAGTTTGAAAGATCTCAGCAGCCTGGTGGGGAGCCATGACTTGCCAGTGCCCTCCTACAAACATAACCCCCTCATCTGGGCCCAGTGTCCCGGATTCAGTGTGACCCATAGAGAATATAATTTAGTTACTTGGCAGTAGAATCGGCTTTCTTTCTCCTGGGAAGCAATCCATAGGTTTGAACCCCTGACCTTGTGGCGAGCAGCCCAATGCACAGCCCACTGTGCCACCAGATATAGGAGAAGTGGATTGGAGTCCCCAGTTGGAGCAGGTCGTCTTGCGAAGCCGAGAGCTCTCCGTTATCCATCAGCACAGCCTTCCTCCGCACATCCCACATCTAGTCACATGTCCATGCTTGGGAGAGTGTGGGCCACTGCGGGTCACACCTCTGAGCCTGGTGGGACTTGTTGTCTACTCAGCCTCACTGTTGTGCTCTTGTGGGCATCCTGGTTCAAGGTAACCCATCTGTCACCATCCTTGGGCACATGGTTCAATCTCCAAAGCAGGCCCTTCTCACGTGACCGTGCCAACGGTCAGTTTGCTCTAGTGAGGCCCTTCCTTTGACACCGTGACTGTCAGATGTTTCAGGGTCGGCATCTTCCACCCTCCCCGTGAACTCCAGTTTATTTATTGCCTTCCTCTGGGGAAGTTGATTTCCCTAAATAAGGTGCAAGGTCTTTCAGAGTGATGGAAAGTGCCCCAGATTCAGAGCATGTCACAGATTGGGCGGGTCCCCCGAGAGAGCCTCTGAGACACAGGTCAGCATGTGGTGGGTTCCTTAGAGAGTTTTCTTGGGATCAACATCTCTGAAGGGCAAGAATTGGGAGGAGGGAAGGGTCATGCGACAGGGGAGTCTTACTGCAATGTCTCAGCCTCCCCACTGTGAGTTCTGAAGCTGCAGTGAGCCTTCAGAGTTGTCCCAAATTGGGGCAAGAAGGCCAGGTCTTCCTACCCCCAGGACAGCCCCAGGACATTGGACGTGAGCAAGTCTTCGTGACCCCTCGTTAGCCAGGCAACCTCCACAGGCGTCTGGGAAAAATAAATTCTTCTCTCCTGAAACGGAGTCTGGACAGTGCATCACCATGTCCAGCACAGAGCGGAGGACCTGTCAATTGTCTTGGGGAACCTCAGGCTCTTCTTTTACAAAACAGTGGGGTGTCATCGGAGGGGATGGACGAGGCTGGGCCATGGTCTGGCAACCTGGTATGGCAGGAACGCTGCTCTGAGTCGGGAAGAGATTCCCAGGTCTGCCCACAAACTTCCCGCCCTGCCTGGGCTTTGCGATGGGCATCACCAGAAGGCTAGGAGATCACTTGGACCACTGCCCGGGATGGGCGTTTGGATGAAAGGGAGTTAGCCTTAGGGACCATCTGGAATGAGCTCCTGGGGAACTCACTGTTGGATGTTTGTCCTCAGAACCCTAGCAAGGCCCCGGGGGAGGCGGAAGCAGTCGAGGGCAGAGGAAGTTGGAGTGTCTTGGTGATCCAATGCTGCGATAACAGAAATGCTACAAGAGTGGCTTTAACAAACAGTTAAATTGGTTTCCTCGCAGCTTAGGGGCTAGAAGTCCAAATAGAGTGTTCTGGCCCTCAGGGCTGGCTCCCCCTTTGTCTCCTGGTACTTGAGGCTTCCAGCACAGGGACCCTGGGTCCAAAGGACATGCTTTATTCTTGGCTCTACCTTCTTAGTGGCTGCAGGTCCCCCACTTCTCTCTCCTCCTCTGTCTCTGGAATTTACTGGTTTATCAGACGAGAGAAAAGCTCCCTTACTGCTACCGTCACGTAGCGGTTGATCTGTTGTGCAGACAGCCTCCTGCCTTTCTCTATAGAGAGAGTGGCGCCCTTGCCAGTGAGTGACAGAAATGTTGGCACGCCAGTGGGTGGCAAAGCTGTTCACGTTGGCATCCTTCATGTGCACAGCATCAAAAGAGCCAGGGTGTCTTTCTCTGTGGGTGATCATGCCAACGCAGGTAAGATTAGCCCCGTGGATCACCATCTGCACACTGTCTAATTTGATGCAATCACAGGCCTGCTGTCAAACCAATCACAACTGTGTCCTCCTCCTCCGTGAGAGGATCTGGGTACCGCATGGTTCCAGCATCAGGGGTCGCCAGGTGTGAGAGTCCCTTTGCACCAACAAATACCTTCCTCACTTTCCACAGCTGTGATACAACGAACAGCAGAAGGGCCTTTGGTGCCACGGGTCAGGTGGAAATGCTCCCCCGTCTGCTCAGTGCTGAAGGCGTCCATGAATCCAGCAGGGTGCGCGATGTCCATTAGCATCTTGCTGTCAATCCTGATGAAGCGCTGCATAGAGAGCTTCCTGATCTCATCCCCAGTCAAGACATAGTTAAGCCTACTCCCAAGGAAGATTAGGAGGGAGAGATACTCTCTCAGCTTGTGGAGGCCTGTCAATGGGTGAGATGCAAAAATCACCAGTTGGTTTGCTGGGCAGCCCATGCTGAGTCGAGGCCACACGCATCAAGTGCTCCTGGGCACCTCGAGGCTGGCCGGGGCGAAGTGCTATCCCTTACCTCCTGTAAGATAAAAGGCGATGCAGGCCCCACCCCGAGAGCCACTCCGCTCACACTGGATAGGGATAGGGATGGGGATGGGGGAGAGGGAAAGGGCTGGGGAGAGAGGGAAGCTCCCCACTTCTCTCCTCTTTGCCCATGGCCTCCATGTAGCCCCAGAGAAGATTTTTGGATGCAGGATCCCCTGGACCAGCCAGGCCGAGAACTGTGCCTTCCCCCCACACCCTGGGGAGGACCAGAGCGGCCTCTTGGCTTCTCTCTCGTCTCTGGAAGGTAGTGTCCTGAGCAAAGAGAGAGGAAGGAGGTTCTCTTCCCACTTTCACCTGGGGCCTGGACCCCGATCACCTCCTTTCCAGAAGAAAAAGGGTGTGCGGGCCTGGGTGGAGGCATCCCGCCCAGGACTTCCAGGACCCTGGATCTCTGTGAGGGTCAGCACGGTTGGCCATCTCCAAAGCTCAGTGCTGCCTCCTCCGGCCCTCAGGCATCCCTAGTCTGGTGGCAGCACCCTCCCCGCCCAAAGCAGTCCTGGCGGGGAGGGGGGAGCAGGAAGGGCAAGTAGAGGGGACTCCTTTTCTGGAATGGCCCCCCCGGCTCCAGAGAGGACAAGGATGTGGCTAAAGCCACGCCGTTAGAGACAGAGCCTCCGTCCTTCAAGTGGTCCGACTTCAACGGGCACTCGTGGAAGGGCTTTCTCTGCTCTCTAAGCGGGTCAGAGAGCTGGCAGGAGAGCAAGCCTTGGGGGTAGGCCAACCCTTGTGGTACCACCTGCCCCTCCCATGGGCACGGCTTCAATCTGCCGAGGAAAGTGGGAGCGCAGGGGTGGGGGAAGCAGAGCCTACACAGCAGGGAGGGACCAGGAGGCCAGGCCAGGGAAGGCAGAACGGGAGGGAAGGGCTTGGGGACAGAGGGAGCCGCAGAAAGAGCAAACAAACAGAGTCCTGGAAAGAACTGCTTTCTCCTTTCCAGGCTCCCCGCCCGCTGGAGACGGCAATTTAGACTAACGAGTCATAATTTGATGACAGCCAGTCTCACGTGCTTACAAGCCTCTCACGACTCGCACCGCCCTCTAATGCTTATCCATTTGTCCTTGCTTGTGAACGACGGGGAGCCCTGTGGCATCGTGGTCAGGTGCTGGCCTACCAAGTGCAAAGCCAGCAGTTCAAACGCCCCCAGCCGCTCTTCAGGAGGAAGATGGGACTTTGTCCTGCGGTCAGCAGTGACCCATCCCTGCCCTGCAGGGTCGAGACGAGTCCGCCTGGACTCAATGGCTCTGTGTTTGTTTTTGTTTTTTGTTTTTTTGGCCAATCGAACCAACCCCTAGCCCCTTCACCCCAAGCACCCTCTTTGACTGCACCCACCGCTTTGAATGGACAGAAAAGGCTCCGAGCCTTTCCGGGCACCTGTCCTCATAAACGTGCCACTGTGACCTCAAGATCCGCCCAGCACTGGTCTCGTTTGTAACCCCAGGACTGTTGTCTGTGAGTCCTCGTCCAGCTTCTTCCAGCAGGGCAAACAAGGTTCCCCGGGGAAGGGACAGTGGGGCCTGGGCTTCTGCCACCCTCCCCCTGGGCCTGGACAGGGGGCTCCCCTCTGGTCCTTGTCCCTGTCCTTCTGGTGTATTGGAAACAGATGTTTGGATGGAATCGGCCCTCCTTTGTACTAACATTTACACTCTCCGTATGTCTGCTGGCCCCTCCTCCCCCTCCTCTCTGTCCTCCTCGCTAATGTTTTAATCCCGAAGCCTGCATACCATGTAAATATTTAATCCCATCCCTGTTTTCCTGTTTATGATCGGTATAAATCCTGAGCTCATGCCCTGTGCATCTGTCCCGCTGCATCTGTCTGGGAAGGAGAGGCCTGAGGGAGTCCCGTCCCATGTCTGTCTTCCTCCTGGACCGCGGCCGAATCCAGTGCTCTGGTCAGTGTGTCCCACTAACTCCGCCTGCTCCTTCTCTGAATTGTTCACCACATGCTCGGGACTGTGTGGATGACATCATTTCCTTGTCACAAGAATCTCCCAGATGGCCACGCTCTTGCCATCTTATAGAGGGGACAGGAGGCTCCGAGAGGTTCTGCCACGTGCCCAAGGCCTGGGGATGGACCATTCCGCCTAGCACCTGTCCATCCTCTTGTCCAGCCTCCCGCTTGCCCTGTCTGCTGTGTGGTGGTGTGCTGATGGACGGATGTGAAGGTGGGGGTCTCAGTGATGACTACCCACCTGCGCCCCCAGCAGGGCAGCCTCTGCCTTGCCCTCTGCCCAGGGAGAGTTCAGTGTCCTGTCCGGTGAGGGCATCCCACTGGGCCGGGTTCTGGCTCTGGGTTGCACTGTAGCATGGCCTGGGGAGCTCTCAGGAGAAGGTGCCAGGCCCCGCCTAGAATCAGCGACCGAAGAGCCCAGAGGCTGGTGCCCAGGTGTCAGCATTTGTGAAAATGCGCCTCCATTGGGTCCCCAGCGTGGTCAGGGTTCAGAACCACTGGGTCAGAAGAGGGCGAAAGGGGGGCTCCTTTGCAGGGGCCCGTTTGTCCACAAATGGTCTAAATCCACAGATTCCCGCCTCCGAGGACCCCTCTTCCCGTTTGGGGTGTGTGTCCCACAGCTCGGGGCTCCCGATGGACGTCCTGAGATCGCTCAGACCTGTCGGGACTCCAGAGCGAGACGAGTCACTGCCATCAGCCGGCAGGCTGCAGAGGCATCCGTCCCCTCCCATGGGGGTGAGCGCGGGGAGGTGGGGGGCAGGGGCGTGTGCGTCATCGGGAGGGTGGAGTGCAGGACAGGGAATGCTGAGGCCCCACAGGGTGGGGTCAGGACATCACATGCACTCCTGCCCCCAGCTCTTTGGTCTCTTGGGCTCCCAGCCTCAAGCTCCACCCTTCTTCTGCTGCTGCGCCCCCCCACCCCCTCACTGCCATCAAGTTGGTCTGACTCATGGTGACCCTGTGGGGTTGATTAGAACCTCCCAGGAGGTTTCCAAGGTTCTAATCGTATGCAAGCGCTCGACGCATCCTTTTGCCGTGGAAGTGGGTGGCGGATTCAAACCTCGAATCCTTCTGCCCGTAGCTGAGTGCTTACCTACTGCGCCACCAGGCTCCTGCCCAGCCTTCCCGAGCTCCTGTTAAATCCAGGCTTATGTCAAAGCCTGGAGAATTTCCAGATCGGGCTCAGGGGCTGCCTAAGAGAGGCTGAGTTAGTCCGGGTGGACTAGAGAAACAAACTCATAGACACTCATATGTGTATAGAAAAGAGCTTTATATCAGAAGTAATTGTACATTAAGAAGACACCCCAGCCCAGTCCAGATCAAGCCCCTAAGTCCGAAATTAGCCCATATGTCTAGGACCAGTTTGTAAATTCATCTCCAGACTCATGCCAACACATGCAATGACACTGAATTCAGGGAGATCACAGGACAGTGGGTGGAAAGTTTTGTGGATCCAGTGGTGGTAGAAGCATCTCAGCGCTGGCAGGGGTCTCCACCTGGCTCCTTCAGCCCCAGGGCTCTAGTGTAGCTCCATGTGTCTTGTCAACAGGAATGTCTCACAGGGAGTGAGCCAGTGTCCCGTCTCCAGTGAGCTATTTATCTCCTTTGTGGCTCCAAATGAGGTCATCAAGCTGCAACCTGATGGACAGGCTAAACTCCACCCCTTCATAAACTCTGCCCCTTCACTCTTAATAGTCTCAAATTGACAACAGATTATGTAACTACCACAGAGGCACATTGCCTTGCTCCACACAGGCCTGTAGGTCCCCCAGCTTAGTGCTCACAGCAAGGTGCCTGGCTTGGACTCCTCCGGCAATCCCAGTTCTCTGCACACCCGCCTCCCCTTCTGCATTAGACAGAGGCTGGTCCAGATTACTGGTTCTCTAACTGCACTGTGCCGTCGAATCTGCTAGGGCGCTTTCAAAAATACTGGTGCCTGGGAATCCTCCTCAGAGATGCGGATGTCGTTGGTGTAGGCAGTCAATTGAGCATCAGTAGATTCAGAAGATCCGCAGGCCATTCCAATTTGCAGCCACTGGTCTGGTGTAGAGGTTAAGCATTAGGCTGGGACCCGAAAAGTTAGCAGTTCTAAACCAGCTGCTCTGCATGACAATGAGGAGGCTTTCTACTCCTGTAAAGGGTTACAGTTTCAGAAACCCAGAGAGGCAGTTCTACCCTGTCCTATAGCGTCTCCATGAGTCGGAATCCACTTGATGGCAGTGAGTTGGGTTCCCATTTGGGTAGAAGCGCTTGTAAACCAGGGTCACGCCATGGCACACGCTAATATGCATTTGAACCAAAGCTCAAACCAAACTCACTGCCCACGAGGCGATGCCAACGCGTAGTGACCCTATAGGACAGGGTAGAACTGCCCCTGTGAGTTTCGGAGACTGTAACACTTACGGGAACCGGAAGCCCTGTCTTTCTCCCATGTGGTTGAACACCATCCTGTTAAGAGGAGTGAACTTGGAGTTGGCTCCAGCTGCCCACCTGCCCACTGTGGGTGGACCTGCAACAAAAGCCCTTGGGGTCCGACCAGTGCCTCAGTGGTCCTCCAACTGAGGCACCCACGGGGGTTCCTGCTGATGCTCCCAGTGGTTGGCCGTGTTGCAGGTGAACCGTGGGGCGGTTGTTTGCAGCATCGATTTTTCTGGAAGGTTGCAGGAGAAAAGGCACGAATCACGTCGCAGGTGGAAGCCCGTCTGTGTATGCATCAGCACACATTCAGAGGAGAGAAGAAGTGCTCCTCTTCACCCCTTCAGGAAGGCTTCTCAGGGGACATGGTGCTCCAGGGAGGAGCTTGGGAAAAGGGAAAGGAGCAAAGAACGGATCGGGAGCAGGACAAGGCTCTGCAGACAAACCCAGACAACGCTTTTCTTGCCCTTGGCCTATGAATTCCAGAAACCCCCCCAAAGATCCCTCTTCCCTCAGCACCGCTCCCCATCCCCAAGTTCTCGGCCATATTTTAGAGGTGGCTCTGGCCCTCAGCCTGCCTATCTAGAGCAGCTGTGTGTGGGATTTCAACACTGAAGCCGGTTCCTTCCACCCCTGCCTGCAGCTGGGTCATGATTGCAGAGGAAGCTGCTGGCCCCTCAGGAGGGGGCATGGCCGGCTGCCCCAGTGTCCCCGTTCCTTTCCCTAAACTATGTGCTCTGGGCCCCAGGCCTAAGAAGCCTCCCTGAGTGATCAGGGCAGGACTGGGTCTGGGGAAGGAACAACGGCATTTTCTCTGTGTCCTGCGTGAGACCTGCTGGGCAGGATCGGCCTCACGCTCCTCTCCCAGGACACAGAGGGGCAGGGCTTCCAAGAGACTGGGCACAGCCCAGTGGGAGGAGCTTCGGGCCAGGGTCCCGGGTCCTCTGTCCAGTGAGGGACTCATGAGCCGCACAGGCCACCAGCTTCTCTGCAGAGCACTTGCTCTGTCTGGTCAGCGCTGCGTCAGCATTATCTTGAGGTCTGAGCTTCCTCTCTCAGAGTCATGGTGGGCCCTTATGGGCAGTGCACTCAGGTGCTCCGTAAGCATTTATTATCTGAGGGGACCGTCCTCGTGCGTCTGTCAGTTTGTCATCCTGTGGCGGCCTGCAGGGTGCCGTGATGCTTGCAAGCTAGTCCTGGGGCATTTCAAACACCCCCTGGTGTCATCGGATCCTCCAGAGTAAGATAGACCAGGAAGAAGGACCACTTCGGAGGGAGCAGCCATGGGAAACCTTAGGAATAGTAGTGGGACATTGTCTGATAGAGAGCCCAAGAACGGATGCCTCGGGTC
>NW_022107432.1:22489047-22490484 GCF_000313985.2 Echinops telfairi | reverse complement strand
CATCTCAGTGCTGGCAGGGGTTTCCACGTGGCTCCTCCGGCTGCAAGGCTCTGACTGTATCAGCTCAATGTCAGTAATATCTGCCTCCAGGGAGCTATTTATCTCCTTAGCGCCTCCAAATGAGGTCATCAAGCTGCGACCTGATTGACAGGCAAGACTCCACCCCTTCACTCTTAAGTCTCAAATTGACACTAGAAGATGTAACTACCACAATGGGTCTCACTCACTGACAAGCCCTCCTGCATGCCAGTCCTCCCTGGGTGTCCTTCAGGCTCCCCCTTCCCTGCCACAGAGAGCTTTCTGAGGCACTAAGATGCCACAGGAGCCCCGGTGGTGTCGTGGTTACATGGGTTGTGATCTGAAAGGTCAGTGGATCAAAACTACCAGTCACTCTATGGGCTTTCTCCTCCTGTAAACAGTTACGGTTTCAGAAACTTGTAGCAGGGACAGGTGTACCCTGTCCTGCAGGGTCGCTGTGGTCAGTGTTGACTGGATGGCCGTGAACAGGAGGCCATGCGGTCCCTTGCATACTGCCCATCGCTGGTTCTCTTTCTCCCGTAGGACAAGCCCGGCCCTGGAGGGGTCTCCATGGCCCCCAGGCTTCTGCTCCTCTCTTCGTAGCTCCACACACTGCTCGCCAGATGACCTACCTCCCAGGCGACCTTCAGCCCCTCTAGGCTGGACCCGGGCTGCAGCCTGGGAAGCCCCCTCCCCCCTCTGCTCCTCTTGCTCTCATGCACCTTTCTTTCAAGGTTCAGCTCTAGGGTCACCTGCCTTTTGGTCTCCTGCGTCCATCAGGCCTACCCAGATCCTTTCCAGCCGGCTTGCTGTTAACTATGTGGACTCTTTGAGGTGCCATTTCTGGGCACTTGCTGGCTGACTTTAAGGGAGCCCTGCAGCCCTGGTGCCGAACACAGGGCCTGAAGCTTAGTGAGCTCCATGTAAGCCTGTGGGCTGAAGAATGAATGGATTTGCTGGGATGTGGATTCACGGCTATACTTCGCAGCTGAGGGTGTCCCCCCACCCCCACCCCGAGGAGACAGCAGTGCATGTGCCTGCATGAGGACTGTCTGTGTCGGTGGGAAGGGTGACCGTCACTCTGGGTTGGAGGCTTGGGAGCTGGAAGGGCCAGCCCTCTCTGTTGGCCTGGTGAGGCCGCTGTCTGCTGGGCAGGGATGTGGGGACAGGCCAACATTGGTCTTTCTGCAGGACCCTAGTTCCACCCTCGCAGTAAGCGCTGGCCTCGGTGACTGCTTCAAACTGACCCACAGAAGGACCCCAAAGACTGCTGCCCTCGGCTCAGGTGAGAGTCAGAAGGAGGTGGAGACTTTGGAAGGTGACCCGCTCCAAGTCCCCTACCTCCAAGACCTGGTCTGAGAATTGTCGCCCTGTCCTTGAAAACTCTCAGGGGAAGGAGGGCCCGCATGCCTATCTTTC
>NW_022107432.1:22486429-22487529 GCF_000313985.2 Echinops telfairi | reverse complement strand
CATGCCACCCCATGAGTAGAGCTGTGCCTTCTTGGTGGTGGGTCACCAAGATTTTCTTCCGAGGTGTCCCTGAGAGGCCTCGAACCACCAACGTTTTGGCCAGCAGCACTGGAGCGGCAGAGGGCCAGGCGTAGACAGCACTGTCTTTCCCCTCCTGCCACCGTCCTTTTCTTTTGCAAATGTGCTGCTCACAGCAGCTCGCTGTTTACTTACTTCTGCACAGGCGGTTCCTCTTGTCTGTTTGGTTTAGTTTTTCCCTCAGCGGCATAGCGTTCCGTTGTGTGTGTGTGTACACGTACGGGGTGTATTGTGTGTGTGTGTGTGTACGTACGTACGGGGTGTATTGTGTGTGTGTGTGTGTATGTGTGTGTGTGTGTGTGTACACGTACGGGGTGTGTTGAACCGGCCTCTTGTTTGACCCAGATGCTGTATTTGCTTCAAGCTCTGGGCTGCGATTTCCCTGCCTTGCACCTGAGCTTTCTGAAAGGTTGGCGGAACACACCAGGGCCTGGTGAGGCTGGGAGACAGACTGCCCCCCAGGGGAGGACTTCAGTGAGGGAGCATGTGTCGAGGGCAGCACCCCCATCCCCCCACCCTCAGACTCTGGGCTACTGCAGAGGACTCTGCACTTTCAACAGTGGGGTGGGTGGGGCTCAAACTTGCCATTTGTGTGGGAGAGGGTAACTTTGAGAGGCCCAAGGTTAAAGGGTCATTCTGATTGCAGAGGACCTAGTTACTCAAACAACCGCCACATAGTGTGCGTATTTAGAAGTGCAGATTAAGAATGGTAGTGCCAGCATCCCAAGGTCAAGGTCCAGGTATGCCAGCCCTGGGTTCTTCTCACTCCTGGTTACCACAGTGAAAAATCGCTCATGCTGTCTGAGGAGTGTTTGGGGGTGCACATGGTGAAGTGCTCAACTCTTAGCTGGAAGGTTGGTCCTTTGAATTCACCCAAAGGCACTGAGGAAGACGAGCCTGGCAAATCTCTACCTCAAAAGTCATTCCCCCCACCAAATAAAAACAATTATTAAAACACACACACACACACACACACACAATCTCAAAAAGTGAGCTCCATGTAAGCCTGTGGGCTGAAGAAT
>NW_022107432.1:22471479-22485764 GCF_000313985.2 Echinops telfairi | reverse complement strand
ACATATGGGCTAAAGTTGGACTTATGGGCTTGGGCAGCACTGGGTTGGGATGCTTTCTTAATGTGCACTTACCCTCTATATGAAACTCTCTCTTAAACATATATGAGTTTCTGTGGATTTGTTTCCTCTAGTCTACCCAGACTAACACAGATGGTAACCCTTTATGGGAGTAGAAAGCCTCATCTTTCTCCCTCGGAGCGGCAGGTGGTTTTGACTTCTGGCCAGGGCTCTATCTGAAAGGTCAGAGCCTTGGAATCCCATGAAGCTGGTCTAGTCTGCACATGTGAGGTCACCATGAATCGGGACCCACCTAACACCACCATCACCACCTCCTCCACCCCCACATTACTGAGCCCTTAGTCTGTGTCTGCCTGGTCCAAGTGTGTTCGACCGGTGAACCCATTTTATCCTGGCAATGCCTCTGAGGTGACCTTTGTTTTACCGAAAGAAGTGAGCCACGAGGAAGACCTATCAAGAGGCTTCAAAAAATTCATGGAAAAGTCCCATGATCTTTTAATCCCATTTCTCCACACACCTTTTGAAATCCCCTCAGGTTAAGCCAGGTAGGGTTAGTGAAGCACTGGCCTCCAACCACAAACCCCGGGAGTCTGGTTAGGGTCTAGGGCTCCAAACCTCCACACGCCCAGCTTTGTATACAGGGGAGGAGACTGCCGGGGGTAGGGGTGGGGTTGGGGGTGGTGGTGTCACCAGGGCTGTGTAACTCACGGTGTCACCCCCGGCCCCCAATGGACCCCCTCCCATAGCACCAGACCACACACAACCCTGAGGAATGCTTAATATCAGTTCGCAGCAGAGAGGCATATGGGGCAAGTTTAGCGGCATATTGCTTATATGTAGCATTTCTTAGATTATACGCATGCTAACAACAAAATGTTGTTGTTTTCATACAATTGGTTTGTAAACTCGTTCTCCATTGGGTTACTTTATTAATGGAAGCATCATTAGTACCTGAGCAGGAGCCCTTTCATTATTACTTCAGTCTCGAAAATGTTATTGCTAGAGATTCACAGCGGTGAAACTGAAGACCAAATGCCCACTGCCCCTGAGTCTGCGCTGACTCACAGCGTCCCTACAGGTCAGGGCGGAACTGCCCCGTGGGTTTCCGAGACGGTCCCTCTTTACAGGAGTAGAAAGCCCCGGCTTTCTCCCGAGGAGTGACTGGTGATTTCCAACCTGGGATCTGCCATTCTCTGCCCACGACACCACCAGGCTCCCAGTGTCACTGAAACACCAGGAGATTCGACAAAACCAGCCACTCGACAATCTTGGAAGCCCTGCGTCCATTTGCAGGGTCCACACATGGATCAAGCCTCTGGTGAATCCCCTTCAAGCATAGTTTAGGGGTGTGAACAGCTTTGTCATCAGACAGAGAGCATTGTAACGTCGATCATGGCAGATGAAATTAGGGCAACATGTAATATCTTGTCATTTGATCTCCCCTTTGACTGATTTTAAAGCTGTTTCAGTTTTTTTAAAAAAAGGTGAAGGGGAAATACACCTGGTTTAAGCCCCTGGTGCATCTCCTCTGACCAGGGACCAGGGCTGTGCACAGCCTTGCTAATGTGCAGAGCGCATTGGAAAGTGGATTGTTGCAGATGCAGTTAGATTACAATGGATCACCCTATCACTTGCTCTCCCTTATGATCCATTTAAATTTGTTCTAGTTCTTAATGTCTTCTGCTGTCTTTTCAATCGAGGTTTTTATCTGTTTTACTTTGTTATTATTTTTGTTTATTAAAATTTTTTTTTGCATATGAAATTCAGACTAGAAAGAGCTACTGAGACAGTTAATGTTCCTTGGGGGTGTGGAAGGAGAGACTGGGGGCAATGGGAGTGACAAGAATGAAAAATCTGGAAAACTGATGGTGGCAATGACAGGACGACTCTTCTTGACGTGATTGAACTATTGAATTGCATGATAGGAGACATGTTTTTCACATGAAAGCAATTTATTGTTGTGTTTTATTATTATTTTTAACAAATCACACTACTGGGGGCTCTGACAGCTCTTATAACAATCCACACATCAATTGTATCAATCACACTTGCACATAGGTTGCCATCATCATTTTGAAAACACTTTCTTTCTCCTTGAGCCCTTGGTATCAACTCCTCATTTTTCTCCTTCCTCCCCTACGCTCCCTCCCTTGTGACCCCTTGATAATGTATCAGTTATTTTTGATATGAGAATTTTCTGCCACTAAAGCTGTTAAGGAAATAGTGGGCAGTGGCCAGAACACTTGTACACGTAGCAGGTGCGGCCGACACCAGGGGAGGTCATTGCGAGGGGCTAATGCACCATGGCAGGCCTTAGAAGGATCAAAAGGCAAATTAGCACGGGGGTTTAGTCTGGCAGCTATATGGAAACATGCAAGTGGGGCTTGCTGAAAAAAAAAAAGGGTTTTGTGGTTAGAACCAACTGCAGGGATTTAGGACTTTCTGCTGACAGACTGCACAAAAATTCTACAGTGATTTTGGCGTCACCCCTCCAGCAGAGTCACCTCCTGCACCCCGCAAGTGACCCTGAGGCCCAGGGGGATGTTATACAGTCAGGGCTAGAATCTAGGAGCCCTCTGGGCCCTTCCCTCTGGGCTGCTGCCTCAGTTTGCCTGATGGGCAGCAAGGGATGAGGTGACTGGTGCACAGGGAGGAGCCGGCATGGGTGCAGCTCGGCAGACGCGAAGAGGAAGGCTGTGCCCACTTCTGGGTGGTGGTGGTAGGGCAGTCATGACACTGGTCGTGCTGGGGTTCAAACCCCCACTATTGACTCATGTGTGGTCTGTCCACTGGGTGACTCTTCTGTGGCTCCCCCGGGTCTCTCCCTACCGACTTGTTGCCTGCCCCACCTGCAACCTCACTTTGGCAGGTAAGTCCCACCCGCTGTGTGCTGGAGGTGGGAACACTGCCTGTAGCATAGACAGCACACACAGGTTCGGGCTCTGCTGGAGTGAAGCCAAATTGACCTGCTGCTGGGACATCGATCCCAACTCCCTGTGACCCCCGGTAGGTCAGAGTAGAACTGCGCATCATGGGGCTTTTCAGGGCTAGACTCATATGACAGTGGATCACACTTTCTCTTGTGATATCGCCGGGTGGATTGAAGCTGCCAGCCTTGGACGCCTTCGGAACCAGAGAAACCCAGACCAAGCCAATCCACAGGAGCCCTCCAGGACAAAGTAGAAGTGCACCCGAGGGCTTCTGAGACCACAAATGGTTACAGGAGCAAACCACCTCATCGTTTTCCTCCTGAGAGACTGTGTGTCTTGGGGGGGTTTGAACCGATGACCTTGTGGTTATTTGCCCCTTGCCTAATCTGAGGGCTCTTGTGTACACTGGTACTTGTTGAAGTCTCGTGGAAATTATCTGGGGGTTTCAGGACTCAGTTTCTGGAGTTTCCCCAGGCAGGGCTTTTAGATGGGACACTTCCCCCCGCCCCCCTACTGTCCCAGTTTGGCTATGACGCACCCCTGCCCCTGTGGCCCATCTGATGGCGAGCCTGCATCTGCTCCAGGTGGTAATGGCTGAGATGGGCAGGGCAGGGTCAGGGAAGGTGTGGAGACCAGAGGCAGCCACATCCAACAGTATACCACCTGGTTTGCACCTCCTCCTGGCTCCCACTTCATTTCTGCCTCCTTCCACCCCCATCGCCCTGCTCTGGGTGGTCTCGCCCCAGGTGGCCCAGTCTCCCCAGTGCTTGTACGCACAGCATGAATTAGCACCTCTGGAGCTAGTGTGTGAGTCTCTCTGCCTCCATTCTGTCTGTCCCTCGCCCTCAGCACCCCCTTTCCTCATTCCCAGGACGACTCATGCTTCTATTCAGCCTCTACATTTTTTTAAAAAAAGCTGTATTGAGATAGAATTCACATGCCATCCAATCCGCTTCCCTTTTAACTGCACGATTCACTGTGGCGTAGCTGCCACCACAGTGGGTTTGAGAACCTTCCATCATCTGCCCGGCCTTGGCGGCACCTTCCTCTGCGGCTCTCGAAGGCCCACAGGTCTCCCTCAACATGAAACAATGAAAAAGTCTCCCTTAACCCGGCTCTGCACTCCCTGCCCGTTGTGCAATGCCTCCCTCCCCCGTGACTAAACTCCTTGAATGAGGTTCACACCCATCGCCTTCCTTTGCTTAGATTCGATACACAATTTTGGAAAGTGTGTCCTAGGTACAATGGCGAGGTCTGCATACACAGCCTCTCACTTCCTCCTCACAGCTGCTCTGCGAGCGGGGAGTCTCCTCTCTGTTTCAGGGGCAAGAAAAACAAGGTAGAAAGAAAGCAATTTGTCCCCAGGGCTTGGCCGGGATCTGAACTTGGGTCTGTGTGAGTCTAGTGACAATGCTTTGCTGTATTGCCGGGCATCCCAGTGGCAAATCCAGCGACAGCCCTGCAGGTTGAATTGTTAACTTCCTCACTTATCACTTGGGCCAGGGGCACCTTACACCCACCTCTTCTGGGACGTCTCAGACGACCTTCATGCTTGGTCGGCCTCCTGTCCAAAGCCGACCTCGTTTTCCTTCTTCCTTTCTACCTTGAAAACTCACTGCCATCCTGTCGATTCTCAGATGCAGTACAGCCTCGGTGGCAGAGTGGTTACATGTTGGACTGCTAACCACAAGGTCAGCAGTTTGAAACCAGCAGCAGCTCCTTGGGAGTAAGAAGAGGCTTTCTATTCCTGTCAAGAGTGACAGTCTGGGAAACCCACAGGAGCAGCTCTACCCTGTCCCAGAGGGTTGCTGAGAGTTGGAATCGAATTGGCATCAGTGAATTGGTTTTGGCAGTGAGTTTTTAGAGGCCGTATCTTTTTATGGCAGTAGACTTTGGAAAGGAAAAAAAAGCCCAAAATGTATCACCTTAGATTTGCTCCTGATGTTATTTCTCCAGAGAGCTTCTGTATCTTCTGAGCACACTTTTAAAAAGGTCTATGATTTATTTTGTGTCTCCCCTAACAGCTCAGGCTTAGAATTTAAGTCATGTGGGTGAAGTTTTAAGGTTCTTGGGGTGGGGGATCGGGAACACCCCACATCTCTCCGTCCCTAGCTCAAAGCGATGTGAAGGAAGCAGGTGCTCAGTGTTCTGGAGAAAGGAGGGAGGGACGGAGGAGAGAAGGAGGGCTGATAGGAAGATAAGAAGACGAAGACGAAGCAGACATCAAAGAACAAAAGATCATAACAGTGGGTGGGTGCCCACCTTCCAGATATGATCACTGAAGACAAACGTGTGCATAAGCAAATGTGGTGAAGAAAGCCGATGGTGCCCGGCTATCAAAAGATATAGCATCTGGGGTCTTAAAGGCTTGAAGATAAACAAGCGGCCATCTAGCTCAGAAGCAACAAAGCTCACGTGGAAGAAGCACACCAGCCTGTGTGACCACGAGGTGTCGAAGGGATCAGTTATCAGGCATAAAAGAACAAGAAATCATACCATTGTAAATGAGGGTGAGTGCAGAGTGGAGACCCAAAGCCCATTTGTAGGCAACTGGACATCCCCTTACAGAACGGTTGCGGGGAGGAGACAAGCCAGTCAGGGTGCAGTGTTGCAACGATGAAACATACAACTTTCCTCTAGTTCCTAAATGCTTCCTCCCCCCACTATCATGATCCCAATTCTACCTTACAAGTCTGGCTAGACCAGATGTACATTGGTACAGATAGGAACTGGAAACACAGGGAATCCAGGACAGATGACCCCTTTAGGACCAGTGGTGAGAGTGGCGGTACCTGGAGGGTGGAGGGAAGGTGGGGTAGAAAGGGGGAACCGACTACAAGGATCTACATATAACCTCCTCCCTGGGGGAAGGACAACAGAAAAGTGGGTGAAGGGAGACGTCGGACAGTGTAAGATATGACAAAATAATAATTTATGAATTATGAAGGGTTCATGAGGGAGAGGGAGTGGGGAGGGAGGGGGAAATGAGAAGCTGATATTAAGGGCTCAAATAGAAAGCAAATGGTTTGAGAATGATGAGGGCAACAAGTGTACAAGTGTGCTTGACACAATGGATGTATGTATGGATTGTGATAAGAGTTGTATGAGTCCCCAATAAAATGATTAAAAAAAAAAAGACGGAGCAGATGATGGGAGGGAGGGAGCCAAGTAAGGGCTGGGTGGGGGCGGGTGATCTGGTGGTGGTGATGGTGAGGGCCCTAGAGATATGCATGTGGGTGGAGGTCTTTCGGTGTAGTGAAGTCTAATGTGTGGGTAGAGTGAAGCAGGTCTCTCTACTTGGGACCTGGTACAGGGCATGTGCTCAGGGTTGGCCCTCTGCCTTTAGTTGAATCACCCAATGGAGATGATAGATGGGCACCCATGACCCCTTTTGAGCTGAGACCACTGTCCTGGACATAGAATGGCAGCTGTGGTAGCTATATAATCTGGTGTCAACTTGAGACTATTAAGAGTGAAGGGGTGGACTTTAGCCTGTCAATCAGGTCGCAGCTTGATGAACTCGTTTGGAGGCTCTACAGAGCACACTGGAGGCCAGACACACTCTCTGCTTCACATTCTTGTTGACAAGCCACATGGAGACCCATGCCAGCACTGAAATGCTTCCACTGCCACTGGATCCACTAGACATTCCACCTTTTGGCCTGTGATCTTCCTGTATTTGATGTCATTGCATGTGTTGTGTGAGTCTGAAGAGGAAATTATAGACTGGATTGGACATATGGGCTAATATTGGACTTATGAACTTGATCTGGACTGGGCTGGGATGTTTTCTGAATATACAATGACTCTTTATATAAAGCTCTTTTTTATACACATATGAGTCTCCCTGGATTTGTCTCTTTAGTCTACCCAGACTAACTATGGTACCAGGAGTGGGCACTAGAGAAATAAATCATAAGGATGGAGAGTGGATGTTTGTTTGACTTCTGCCTCATGGTAGTGTTTCTTCTTTGGCTAGCTAGAAGTCAGATATGTCCATGCAGTTTACTGGGTTGTTTTCTGGAAAGAATATGGGAAGTTAAAGTTTTGATTATTTTGTTTGGTTGTTGTTTTTGGTCATTCCTGTGTGAAATGGTGAAAATGAATGTGATTAATGTATATCTTGATTTCAGGGATGAAATCACTGTTTGAATTTCTCAGAGACTATGCTGCTTAGTGGAAATGGCTGGCAGAAGGTCAAAAAGGCGGTCAGAAAGCCTGGTCCTGTCTTGATTCAGTCAGAGGCCTAAGGATTGAACTTGATGCTTTGATATAATGATTGATAGAAATGATTAATTGGAAAGTAAAAATAGAGAGTTTATAAGATGACTTGCCTTCAGCCATTAAATTGGAATTTAAATGGATTAGGACACGCCTGCAAAGAAGGCTCTAAAAGGATAAGCCCCACCTGGTGTCTTGAAGGCTCAGGACATTTGAAGGTGAAAGAGTTGCCTAGGGGGCTGTTGACAGATTGAAGGAAAAAGGAACACTCCACTCTAGGCTTGAACTATAAAGGGAGCCTGTGAGCAGGCTGAAATGCTTCCTAGGTGACCACCTGGATCCACTTGTTGAGTGGCAGTGAGTGCAAACGCAGTAATAAAGAGACAGGTTGAGTCTGGCCACTGACACCCATGGACCTGGTTCACAGGGACTAGAGGAGAAAATGAGAGCGGGTTGACTGGTCTGAAGTTCATGAATTAGCACGGGAGATGGGGGGGGGGTGCGGGGCGGGTAAGGTTGTGGAGAATTTTTGATGGGACCTATAGTCTAAAGGCAAGGCAGCCAATGGGCACCCTGGTGAGGTTAAGTGAGGAAGCCCACCTTGAGTTGACCAGAATCTGAGCAGATGGTGAGAATTTTGAGCCTGTGAACTGGTGCATGTTGCTGCTGACTTTATGGATGGCCTGTTCGGATTGGACTTTGCTTATGGATGCAGACTTCACAAGGTTCCAACTGGAATGAAGACTTTTCACATCAAAGAATATGATTGTCTCCTCACAGCACTGGGTTGATGTAAGTGGGCAGTATAGAAATTGGAAACCCCAAATCGGGTGGATAAAGGCATGAAGTGGCTGGCTTACAAACGCTCATAGGTGGGGGAATATGTTCATAGGATTATGGTGTAGGTGTTCACGTAAGTATAGAATATTTTTGTTTTGTTGACATATAGAATGCTATGTTTAAATGAGGGTGGCACATTTTTTAATTGTATGCATTTTAGTTTTCTACTGTTAGATACAGATATGATTTTCTTTCTTTTTTAAAACGTTTTATTATGATTTAAAATTTTAGAGAGTAAATTGGTTTTCCATTCAACAAGTCATACGTTGGTTGCAGTCCCCTAGGTGTACCAGCACTCTTCCCACTTCCGCCCTCCCTGTGTTTTGCCATTATTATTCATCCTTCTTTCCTGTCCTTTCTTGCGGTCAAGAATTTTTATGCATAAGCAAATGCTGTCCTTTTGATTTTGTAGGGTTGATTGTTCTAAAGAGTGTATACCTCTCAGATGTTATTCTTTCCCTCCAAGCCTATACATTTTTTTGGCTGAAAGCTGAGTCAGAGGAGTGAGTAGTTTCAAGAGTGAAGAGTAGCTAAGTGCCATAGTCTGGGGAGATATGATTTTCTTATTGTTTGTTTGAAAATTATATATGGCTAAAGAGTTGTGTGAAGGTGTCAAGTTGACAAGGGGTGGTCTGTGGTAGTTACATAATCTGTTGTCAACTTGAGACTAATAAGAGTAAAGGGGTGGAGTTTAGCCTGTCAATCGGGTCACAGCTTGATGACCCCATTCAGAGGCGTTACAGAAATAAAATAGCTTACTGGAAGCCAGACACACTCTCTCTGCTTCACATTCATGTTGACAAGCCACATGGAGCTACACTGATGGAGCCAGAGAGTCCTGGAGCTGGAGGAGCCACGTGGAGACCCATGCTAGCGCTGAGATGCTTCCACCACCACTGAATCCACAAGACTTTCGACCCACTGGCCTGTGATTTTCCTGCATTCGGCGTCATTGCATGTGTTGCGTGAGTCTGAAGAGGAATTTACAGACTGGTATCAGACATATGGGCTAATATTGGACTTATGAACTTGATCTGGACTAGGCTGGGATGTTTTTTAATATACACTTACCCTTTATATAAAGCTCTTTTTTATACACATATGCCTCTCCCTGGATTTGTTTCTCTAGTCTGCCTGGACTAACACAGCAGCCATCATCAGTGTTTAGTGAAACTCACAGGGGCAGTTCTACTCTGTCCTGTAGGGTCACCATGAGTCAGAATCGACTCAGTGGCAGTGAGTTTGCATTTGGCGAGCTCCATCCATTTGTTTTGTCCACTACTGTACCCGAGAAACTTGCAGGGGCAGTTCTACCCCGTCTTATAGGATCACTACGAGTTGGAATCAACTTGATGGCAGTGAGTATGCAGTGTCTGATTTGGAGCAGTCAAGCACTTACGCGCGTGCCGGGCACACAGCAGGTGCTTCATGCATAGTTCTTGAATGGACAAGGTAATTCAGGTGGTATGTATCTCGAGAACACAATAATTGGGTGGGGTTTGATTGTAGTGTTGTGGAGGCCAGAGTGGGGACCTGCCTTTTGTTCTGAATGAGAATGGATGATCAGAGTAAACTACAGCCCAGTCAGCACTCAGCAGGTGGAGCTGCCTCTTCTGGTGAGCAGAAAAGGAGCACAGCCCAGATTAGGCTTTAAAGAGCCCACTCGGTTTACTGTACGCAAGGAGACTGGATGGTCCAAGAGCAGACGTGGGCACAGGGGACCCGTTAGGAGATCATTGATGTAACCCCAAAGAGCCCGCTTTGAGCAGTGGAGGTGGTCGGAAGTGGTGTGTTCTGAATATACTTTGAAGGCAGAGCTGCTAAGATTTCCTGAGGGATTGAAGGTGGGCTATAGGAGAGAGGTGTCGAAGACAGCCCAAGACTTCCAGCCCCGAGCCATTGGGAAGATGCAGTTGCCCTTAGCTGAGATGGGGAAGCCGGGAGTGGGGGTGGGGGTGGGTGAGCAGGTGTAGATGGAAAGAACAGAGGATTGATTTTGGACCAGTTGAGTTTAGATGTCTAGCAGGCACCTGGGAAGAGATGGTGCACAGGCATATTATGTTCAGGTCTGGAATCGTTTTTTTTGGAGTTGTGTGGATTTGAGCGGCCACTTAACATCTGAGCAGGGCTGCTTCTGGCCACTTCCCAAGGCAGAGGATTCTGTTCTTGCACACGAGGGCCATGCAGCGCGCCATCTGGGTCCTGTGTCTGAGGCTTGGTCTCCTCCTTCATGAATCCGGCATACTCATCCCGGGGTTTGGTGTGGGGGGGCGTGAGGACTGGGGAGGAAAGACCAAGAATGGAGGTGATTTCGTTGTTCTGGTCCTACTGTCCAGGCCCACCAGGATGGCCACCTTTCCCCCCTTGGCTTTCAGTGGTCCAATTCTACTACCCTGCTTCCCTGAAAATAAGACGGTGTCTTATATTAATTTTTGGTCCCCAAAATGCGCTAGGTCTTATTTTCAGCGCCTGTCTTATTTTTCCATGAAGAAGAATACGGTACACATTGATTGTTGAACAACAAAAAAGGAAATTTATTACCTGTATACGGTACAGTAGTAGTTGCCATCACAAACCAGCATAACCAGACAAACTGTGAATCCTACAGTATCGAGAATTTCTTGTTACTACCATTATTTCCATGTACAGCAATCGATGGTCCATTTACTCATTTAGTCAATGACAGTCATGTCATCATCTTCTGGAACATCGTCATAACAATCCAAACCCTTATTTCCGGGGAGGCCTTATTTCCGGGGGATGCCTTATATTTCAGCGAGAGGCAAAACTGTAAGTAGGTCTTATTTTCGGGGGATAGCTTACTTTCGGGGAAACAGGGTAGTCCATCTGAGTGGTGACACCACCCCTGTGGCCTCAGCAGGGCCCATGCTCCTGTCCCTTGGGCATGGAGGTGCCACCCCCTCAGAGTTGGCAGGGGCACCATGCTCTTGCCTATGGTGAATGGCAGCCCCACACGCTGAGATGATCTGGAGAAGATTTGTCTTTGAAACTTCGGAGGCCGAGGCTCCATCCTTGGAGACCCCAGAAGCTTTGCCCCCCCCGCCCCCCCCCACCCCCGCTCCCCTCTCTGAGACCAAGCAGCTCAACTCGCTGAGTTCTCGACAACAGCTCTGCGGATCTCTGAGCCGCTCCAGGCTGGTTCTGTTCTGTTCTGGGAGAACAGCAGACCAGACTCCTTCGGCCTGCTTCCTGCCTGCGGCATTTCAAGAGGCGGACAGTGTCCGCTCCCTTCTTCCTCTGTCCGCTTCTGTCTACGCAGAGGGGTTTCCTGCAGTGTTCTGTGGGTCCCAGCGATCAGGCGTAGGTTCAATGTCTTTAACAGAAGGTGGCATAACCACATTCTGGGGTGAAAATTCTAGGACGGAGGCCTTAGTCTGATCATCAGAATTTTCCCTCGGTCTCTGTAAGTTTTGCTTTCGTCTTGCATAGTTCATTCTGAAGTCACCTTCTTTCTTCGCACAATTTCCTATAAGCCAGCGGTTCTCCACCTTCCTACCCTTTCAGACAGTTCCTCATGGGGTGGTGACCCCTCAACCAGAACATTATTTTCGTTGCTACTTCATCACTGTCATTTTGCTGCAGTGATGAATCGGGCGACCCCTGTGAAAGGCTCATTCGACCCCCAAAGGGCTCGCGACCCCCAGGTTGAGAACCGCTGCTCTAAGCATGAAGACACACCACATGGCCCCTTTACGATCTTGCTTAGACATCTCCTCGGCTACATAGCCAAGCGCATCACTTATAAGTTCTACCTTCCGTTTCACCTCTGCGTTAAGAACGGAACAAAACAGAACAAGCCAATCACCCTTCTTCCACTGCCCAACCATCATGTTCATGATGCTCTTTTAAAGCTTCCCCGGAAGATTTAAAATGTAATGTCCACATTGGGCTGCTGATACCATCTGTTTCCTCTAAGAGAACAGAGACTTTCTCTATAGCTCTTCTCACCTCCTTCTGAGTCCCCACCTGACCTGCCTTGGACATGTTTAAGACTACCCATAGTGCAGTGGTTCTCAACCTGTGGGCCGTGACCCCTTTGGGGGTCGAATGACCCTTTCACAGGGCTTGTCCGATTCCTAACAGTAGCAAAATGACAGTTAGGAAGTAGCAATGAAAATAATGTTATGAAAAAAAAAAAAAGAAAATAATGTTCTGGTTAGGGGGGTCACCACCCCATGAGGACCTGTATGAAAGGGCCGTGGCGTGAGGAAGGTTGAGAACCGCTGCCCTAGTGTCTTCAGGTGATCTTGGCTCCATAGTTCCAGCCCTACGCACAGCGGAACGGAACACCGCACCCCCCACAATGGTTGTTGTGCTCGAGCCCATTGTTGCACACTGTGCCGACCCAGGTCATTGAGGGGTCTCCTCTTTTTCACGGCTCCACCGCTGGACCAAGCAGGATGTCCTTCCCCAGGGACTGGTCCCTCCGGATCACCTCTCCAAAGCACGGCAGAGGAAGTCTCGCCCTCCTAGCCTCGAAGGAGCATTCTGGCTGTACTGCTTCCCAGGCAGACTGGCATGTTCTTTCGGCAGTCCATAGTACTTTCCATATCTTCTCCAGCGCCCTCATTCTAATGCGTGGATCCTTTCACTATTAGGCACCTTCAAACAACTCCTGAAATGTCTACCCATGACCCAGCTCCAGAAGCACTTCCACAGCGTCCGTGCAGCACCCCCACATTGGCACCCAGCTCTGTCTTCGTGCTCTAGTGTGGCTGTAGCAGACATACGACAGGTGGACGGTTTGAGCAAACACATGTAGTGTGTGTCTGAATGCAAGGCACCGACGCCAGGGAATAGCTCGCTCTCTGTCAGCTCTGGGGGAAGGTCCTTGTGTGAGTCTGGGTACAGTAGAGAAACAAATCCACAGAAAAACAGCGTAGCCACAGTGTACGAGAGGGTCTTATATGAACAGTAAGGGCACATCAAGAAAACATCCCAACCCAGTGCTGCCCAAGCCCACAAGTCCAACCTTAGCCCATATGTCCGACACCAATCCACAAAGTCCTCCTCCATCTCACAAAACACACACAATGATGCCGACTGCGGGAGGAAAGCCAAATCAGTGAGTGTGTAAGCATCTCAGCACTGGCAGGGGTCTCCACACGGCTGCTCCAGCGCCCAGGGCTGCATCAGGGTAGGTCCATGTGGCTTCTCCTCAGGGATGTCTGGCAGGAAGTGAGCCTTGCCAGCTGAAGCAGGGAACTGGCTAAGGCAGCTGCACCAAGAGACCCGAGAACTCGAAAAGCAAGGGTCACCGATCCATTTATCCCTGTACCCTTCAATTAACCCCACATGTGTTTATCAGCCAAGTTGGCACACTAAACTTTAACTATTTCAGTCCTTGTCTCTGAGGCTCTTTCCTGGCTCCCGGTGGTGTAGGGGATGACATGCTGGGCTGCTCACCACGGGGTCAGCAGTTTGAACCCAGCAGCCGCTCTGTGGGAGACAGAAGAAGGCTTCTGCTTCACAGAGAAACCCAAAGAGGCAGTTGTACTCTGCCTACAGCCAGCTGTGCCTCAGACTCGCCTTTCTGGCAGTGAGTGAGTTCCTGGTCTCTCAGAGTTCTCCATGTGGCTTGCTATCACTTTCCCCCATCTGCTCACTGCTTTAATCTTTTTATATCTCAAAGGAGGCGGACTCAATACACCGGGGCAAAGGGGTGTTGGTTACATATTGAACTTGGACCCCCAAGGAGATTGACTCAAGCGCTACCCTAGACCCATCCCGCTCCATTAGCTTAACCGAGGGAACCCATTCCTAGCCACTCCAAAAGACCACACTCCCCGCCATCCAGGGGGTTCCGGCTCCCAGCCACCCCGCGGACAGAGCAGCGCTGCCTCTGTGGGTTTCTGGGCTGTACGTCTTTACAGGAGCAGAGCAGTGCCTTGTCCTTGCTCCTCGGAGCGGCCAGTGGGCTCGAAAAGCTGACCTCATGCTTAGCAGCACACGATGTCACCACCCCAAAAAAGACACCACGACGTGTCTTTTGGGGGCACTCAATTCAATCTGCAGCCGCCTGCTGTGGAGGGTAAGGACCTTGCTCAAGGTCACACAGACCAACGGTGACCCAATCTGCCTGACTACAAAGGCTGCCCGACATCCACGACACCAGGGAGTCACCGTGACCCCCAGGCAGCAGGGAGATGGACCATATCAGATGACCTTTTGATGTCCCTTTCCAGCAGAAACATTCTCTCAGTCTCTGCTCCCCATTTCCCTACACACACGGGCCCCTGCCTCCTCCCCCTTCAT
>NW_022107432.1:22466444-22471379 GCF_000313985.2 Echinops telfairi | reverse complement strand
GACTGGCTCTTCTGGGTGATGACTGTGGTTACTCAGAGCAGGGCCTCAGATTAACTCTCTGCTGCCCACCCACCACCACCCTCCCACCCACCAGCGTGAGGATGTCCACTCCCCTGTAAGCAGCTGCTGCCTCAGCCTGAAGGGCATTTCCCAGAATTAGTGGCAGCGTGCAGCTGGTGTGGGGAGGGGAGCCGAGGAAGCTAACAGTTTCCAGATGTGTCAAGGCACAAGAGCTGGGGGAGCCTCCTGTCTAGTGTCTCCCCCTCAGGCCGAGAAGCTGGATGGGCTGGCCCTCGGTGCCAGGGCTTCAGGATGGCCAAGGTGGCAGGGCAGCTCCTGATTTGTAAATTGCATGCAAATACACACGTGCAGGGCTAGCGGGGCCCTTGTGCTGCACCTGCAGGGCCCCTTGGGGGAAACCCCTGCTGCCCAGCAGCCTTCTGCATACGGGGCTCAGTCCAAGCAGTGCCAAGCTCTGAATGCAACCGGAATCATCCTACAGATGCAGATACCAACACCCCCGGCCACGTCTGCAGTGCCGGTGGCCCAGGGCGCTCCCGGAGGAGCGTGGCTCTGGAGCAGGGTGTGGACCTACAGTGCTGGTGATCCAATGCCGGCTCAGCCACCTAACAGCGGGGGGTGGGGGGGTGGGGGGTGGAATAGGGGACAGTGGGGATCTCTAGGCAAATCGCTCTTCTTCTAGCTAGCTGAGCAATGGTTTCTCTTTCATAAGGTTATTCTGAGAGGTGAGCGAGATAGTCCAAGCTCCACGCAGTGGCTGTCATGTGAGGTATCCGGTGGCCCTGTGGGTCAGGCACCCAAACCCTTTAGAGGCCAGTGGTTTGAACCCACTAGCGGCTCTTCAGGAGAAAGACGAGGCTGTCTGCCCCCATGAAGCTAGTT
The DNA here is from genome assembly GCF_000313985.2 of Echinops telfairi. Lineage (NCBI taxonomy): Eukaryota > Metazoa > Chordata > Mammalia > Afrosoricida > Tenrecidae > Echinops > Echinops telfairi. The sequence continues at coordinate 22,470,476 of NW_022107432.1, read as the reverse complement.
GATCCGGGAAACCCTCCAGAGGGCTGCGAGGAGCAGGGTCCTGCAATGGCAGTGGGCTCTGGTCTGTCTGTGTACTGGACTCCCCGAGTGGTACAAACGGTTAAGCACTCCCCAGCCCACCAGAAGGTTGATGGTTCCAATCCACCCAGAGGCACCTTGAAAGAGCGGGCTGGTGACCTCCCTGTGAAAGATGACCCCCTTGAACCTGGTGTGCAGTGTTGCCCCATCCTGGTAGCTGGAAGGGAGGCAGGGGGTCCTTAGGAGTTCCCCGTGGGTTTGACTCAACTCCATGGTAACTGGTTTTTGGTTCCCCCCCCCCCCCCCCCGCACCAAGAGCTGGTAGAGGTGATGTCTTTCCATCCACGCCCCATATTCTGGGGAAGGTGTTGAGGCTCCGAGAACAGGTGGAAAGCTGGACCAAGATGTAACCAGAGGAGCCCTGGTGGCGCCATGGGCTACGTGTTGGGCTGATGACCACAAGGCCAGTGGTCAGGAGCCACCAGTAGCTGCTCGGGAGAACGAAGAGGCTTCCTCTGCCCGTACAGGTCGGTCGGTCGCCTCAGAAACTCACAGGGGCCGCTCTGCTCTGTCCCACGGGGTCGTCTATGCCTCAGAGTCCACTCCGCGGCGGTGGGTTCGGTGTTTGGTTTGGGAGGACTTAAACCCAGGCCAACTGGACCCTGACCATTTAGGCTCCTTAAGCTGGGCCCCGCCAGATGCGTTTCTTTACCATTTTCCAACCAATGGGGAAAGCTCGTAGGCCTGCCGGGGCTGAGAGCACATTTCTATCCCACTTATCTGAAGTAAAGGGTCCCTGGCGGCGCTGTGTTGCGAACCACAGGTTGGCAGTTCAAAACCCATCAGTGGCCGGCGGGAGAAAGATGAGGCTGTCTTCTTCTGCAAAGGCTTGCTGTCTCAGGAACCCGACGCAGGGTCGCAGCGGAGGCGGCCGCAGTGGGTTTGGTGTCTGAGAAAGGCTGGGGTCCGAGCAATGGACTACTAACTGGGGACTTGCAGGGGCGCTGGAAGGAGGAGGCAAATGCTAGTAGGATGCTGGGGATAGGCGGTCTGAGGAATGTGGGGGGAGTAGGGGATGGGGCGTCCAGAGGTGAGAAGGAGTCCATTGTCCTGAGGTGTCCTCAGAGACTATCCGGAGCCCCTCCAGGGAGAAACCCTGCAGGGCCCCGACTGCTCCTGCTCCACGTCTTCCTTTCCTCGCCTCGCCAGTCGCAGTTTCCTTCGGCACGTCTTCTCCTTGGCTGGGGCGGCAGAGGGGGTCTCCAGAATTCCCCTTTGTGGGATGGAGAGAGAGGACAGGGAAGCTAGGCAGAGGGGAACCAAAAGCGAGGGGGCTGGGGCCAGCCAGCAGGGAGGCCCACCACTGGCCTGGATCCCAGGCCCTGGGCCCAAGGAGGGAGCTGCCTGCCTTTCACCATCCCCTCTGCCTGCCCCCCAGGGCTCCTTGGCTGCTGAGCCTGCCAGCTGGGCCCCTGCCAAGCCAAACAGCTGCCAGGGGGAGAGGAAGAAGCATTTCCGAGCAGAGAGGCCCCTGTGGGCTCCGGCTCAAGCCCAGAATCCCCTTCCCTCCCCGCCAAATACAGAGGGGAATCTGCACATGCATAAAGGCAGGAGTGAAAGGCGCCAGGAGCCGGGGCTGCGTGGAGGGAGACGAGGCTCCAGGCCAGGGGGCCTCGGGTGCCACTGGGGCTGTGTGGAGGGGTAGGACCATGACTGAGCCAGGTGGCAGGGAGAAGGGGGATTAGGGTTGTCTCACTCAGAGGCTGAGTCCACCAGGCACTGCAGAATCGACCTCATTTGCAAACAGGGTCTTTGTAGGTAATTAAAGTAAGGCGTGAACAAAGGTCGTCCTCGATAAGACAAAACCCAAACCCAACCTGCTACCGTTGAGTGGAATCCGACTCTCGGTGACCCTGCAGGACCGGCTTCCCAGGGAATCAATCCTTAGGGAAGTGGACTGCCTCCTCTTTCTTCCTCGGAATGGCTGGTGGGTTCCAGGTGCCCACCTTCTGGTTTACCTAGAGCAGTCCAGTGCTTCACCCACTGCACACAAGACTCCTTTCTTACGGCATCAGGATGAGCCCTAAGTCCAAAGAGAGTATCCGTATAAAAGACAGAGGGCGACAACCGGAGACACGGGGTTGAGACGGCTGTGGAGGTGGAGGCAGAGATGACAGCCCCCAGGCTCGGCGCACCTCCAGACCCCAGGAGCTAGGAAGAGGTTTGGGAGCATTTTCTCCTAGAGCCTTTGGAGGGAGCACGGCTCTGCTGGCCCCTCCCTTTGTGACTTCTGGCCTCCAGAAAGAACTGTGAGAAAATGACTTTTTACTGCTTGAAGCCATCAAGTTTATGGGGAGTTGTTATGGCAACCACAGGGGTGGGAGGGCTCGTGGCAAAAGTGCTGCGGGGGTGGGGTGGGGTAGGGAGGAGTGGGGAGGAGTAGGTGGGGAAGGCTTGATAAAGAAGCCTTGGAAAAGAGAATGAAGAAGATCCATCAGTTACCACACCAGGCCCTGTGAAGAGTGTTACCACAATTCTCACAAGGGGTACCCCCCCACCCCCATTCCCCGCAGGTGAGAATCACTCCCAGTTTGCATAGGAGGTTCAGATCCAAAGTTACCTCATTTAGTTTTCATTTGCATAGGACTACTCTGACTTCTAAGCAGTGGGTACGCATTGGGCTGCTAACCGCAGGGTCAGCAGTTCGAAACCACCAGCCTCTGTTCGGGAGAACGTGGAGACGTTCTACTCCGTTAAAGAATTACAGTCTCAGAGACCCACGGGGGCAGCTCTGCCCTGTCCTATAGGGTCACTAAGGGCTCGGCATGGACTCGTGGCAGCGGGTTTGGTTGGTCTCTGAAGTAGGAGCCCCGGTCAGACTGTTGGTTGAGTGTTGGACTGCTACCCGCCGCGGTCTACAGCCCTGGACACGCCACACGGGGCTGCTATGAGTCGGAATTGACTCAATGGAGGTGGGGTTTGGTTTTTACATCTCTTACATCACGGCCCCTGGGAGCACCGTGTAAGGTTAAGCATCGGGAATGCTAACCACAAGTTTGATGGTTCAAAACCCACCAGCTGCCCCGTGGGAGAAAGACGAGGCTGTCTGCCTGTTGGATTTACAGCTTTGGCAAGCCTGTGCCACAGTCCTGCCCTACAGTCTCAGCGATCCTGGGGAGCAGTTCTACTCTGTCCTACCAGGTGTATTTGCGTCTGGATGGGCTGGCTGGCAGCGGGTGATTTGGTCTCCTATGTAAGGGGCTCCTGAGTGGTTAGGCTCTGAGGTGCAGTTGGAGGTTCAAACACACCAGCTGTCCGAGAGGAGGCTGTCTACTTCTGGAGCTCTGGCCTCCCTGTCGGGGAGCGCTGCTCTGTCCTGCAGGGTTGCTGTGAAGTCGAACCTCGATAGCAGCGGAGTTGGGTTCCACTTTCTTGGCCTCTTCCCACCTTTTTTCAAGGGAACATGAACCAGAGTCTAGGTCAGAAGCTACGGGCTTCCAAGAGGGAGGGCCCTCGTAGGTCTGCGGGAACATGGCATGCCTCGTTGGAGAACTGGAGAAGGGAGCCTTTGCGCCCATTGATTTTGCACCTTCTGCGACAGGCCACTCTTTCCATGGTCCTCTGAGACACACCTGGTGACCTATCTATGACCTGAGGGCGTGAGCTTTAGAGAGGAAGCTACTCATCTCATTCTCACCACATCATCATCACCTTCGCCTTCTCCACCATGACTACGCCTTCCGCAATCGTCACTTCCACTACGGTCATCACCTCCTCCGCCAGAACCACTTCTACCACCATCACTACCTCCATCACCATTGCCGCCACCACCATCACCATCACCATCATCACCTCCACCACCACCACCACCACTGTCGTTACCTCTATCTCTGCCATTACCTCCATCACCACCTCCACCACCATCACCACCTCCACTATAATCTCTACTACCACCATTATCTCCATCTCTGCCATTACCTCCATCACCACCTCTACCACCATCACCACCTCCAC
>NW_022107432.1:22432125-22465451 GCF_000313985.2 Echinops telfairi | reverse complement strand
CACCACCTCCACCATAATCTCCACCTCCACTGCCATCACCATCTCCACCACCACCACCACCACCTCCACTACCACCTCTACCACCATTGCCACTTCCACCACCACCACCACCTCTCTCACTATCTCGACCTCTACTCCATCACCTCCCTCACTGTCATTGCCTCTGCCTCCTCTATCACCATCTTTACCACCATTACCATCTCTAAATACTATGCCATTGCCAGCAGCATCTTCCCTCCTAACACTGCCTCTACTATTGCTATAGGCACCATCAGTACCACTGTGGGCACCATATTTAGTAGTCCTAACACCACCTCCGTTATCACCACCCTTACCACCCCCTCTGCCATCACCACCACCACCATCACCTTCCCCTTCCCCCCTCACTAACTACTTCCAGGACCATCATCACCTCCTGCATCGTCACCGGGACCATTCCAGCCAGCGTCATTATCACCATCACTGGGACCCCTGCTGCTAACGCTACCATCACACCAGTATTTCCATGGTCACCTAACCGCGGTAATCACTAACCCTCCCCACCGTGCCCGCTGCCCTCATGTCACCGCACCAGCACCATCGCCGCCAGTAGCACTTCCTCCTCCACCACGGCCGCCACCCCATTGCCATGGACAAATAAATAATGCCGGGACTGGAGGCAGGTGATCTACTCATGGCAGATTCCCCGACAGGACAGCTGAGCAGAATCGAGTGGGGGCAGTCGGAGGGGTCCGCTTCTCTGAGCGACAGACCCAATCGGGAGCAGAGGCCTGCCACAGTTCAGCCCTGTGGGGAGGGGAGGTGGCCCTGCCCGCCGGGGAGCACTTAGGAAAACAGGCTGACTTTGCAGGCGGGGGTGGGTGGAGGTTATGCTAGTAACACATCTCGGCCATGCCTGGCTCTTGTTACTCTCTAGTGGATGTGAATTTTGGCAGGTCCCTGGCTCCTGGCCACCTGCCTGGACTGGTCATGGCAGTGAGGTCATGAGAGTGGCGGCATTGGGAGTACTGGGGCTTGCGGAGGGGAGGAGCCCCCCGCCCTAGCTGGGAGGGAAGAGGCCTCGCTCCCCAGGCTGACCCTGGGGAGAGCCATGAGGTAGGCACATGTCCCGAAGCCTCGTTCCTGAGCCTCTGGTCACTGGCTCCTGGCGCACTGGGCTCTGGGCTTCTATTTCCAGGGGTTACCGTACTACTCAGATTGGCCCCCTAGAGGGATACAGGGATCAGAGGGCTGTGATCTGGGGCTGGGGAGGGAAATGATAGCAGGGAGAAAGCCCCGTTTCTTCCTCAGCTGAGTAACCCCTCTTTCCATGTCAGGCCAGTGTGTGTGTGCAGGCGCACGCACGTGTGCATGTGTACCAGTGAGAGTGAGTGCGTGTGTGTCAGTGTGAGCGATGTGTGCGTGGGGTGGTGGTGGTGGTTGGGGGTGGGGTGGGGGGCAGAATGTTGCCAGAGACTCAAGCTGCAGCTGCCCCCCTCACTCTGTCCCTCCCTGGATGTCCTGGAACCCCAGCCGCTTCCATTGTCTTTAAGGCTCGGGACTTGGCTGGCTCTGGGAACATCTCTCTCAATCCTTCCAACCCCCTAAGCTAATCCTACCCTCCAGGCTCGGACTTGAGAGCCGAGGGAAGTGGGAAACAATCCTACCGTGGGATGGGTTATCTCTGCATCGGGCGTGCGAGCCGGTCAGACAGGCTGGCGACGGGCGGGCCTAGGGGCCACTGAGTCCAGAGAGTGGGGGCCAGGGAGGGGGCAGCGAGAGCTCTGGGGAGGGGGCCCGGCTTCACTGGCACCCTGGGATATGGGTGTGGTTGAGTGGCTTCCCACTTGTCCTTGTCAGGAAGGCCTGTTACTGGGTTAGGAGGGCCTTTGGCTGGAGGGGAGCCCTTCTGGCATACAGCAGGGACTGTGACGGGCCTTTCATCGGACCCCCTCCCTGCTGCGCTGGGACAAGGCTGCTACCTGTGTTTCTAAGGAGGCGACGGAAGCGCAGATGGGTCAAGGAACAGGGCAAGGCGGCACCCTTCGTAAGAAGTAGAGCGAGGATTTGCATCAGGGTCCAACTGACTGCAGCGCTCCAGGCAGGGCAGGGAGGGGGCGGGGGTGGAAACGGGATGGGCAGGGGGAGTGAATTGCCTCCTCTGGGGTGGTGAGCCCTGCAAACTCACCTTGTGCTCCACCGAGGACCCCACCTGATTTGACAGACAACCCAGGAACAGGAGCCAGGCACCTGAGAGTCCTGACCCCCAGCTGGCGCTCTGGTCGAGGACAAACCCCTCCTCTCTCTGGCCTCAGTTTCCTCTTTGGCCTGAGTCCAGCGGTCCCCAGGGGCCTCCCAGCTTGCCATCTGGAGCCGAGCCACCCCTGGGTGGAACTCCTCCTGTTCCTTGGGCCTCCCTTGGACTCAGCCTGAGCCCGGGAATGGGAATGGGGTACGGAAGGGGGAGGCAATGGCCTGGAAGACCCGTGTGTGTCTTCCAGGAAGCTCCTGTGTGGCCAGTGCCTCTTTGGTTCTGCTCTGTCAAGTGGGGCAGCGGCGTCACATCAGACAAGAGCCAAAGAGGTTCATTCATGCACAGACCCTACCGAGGTATGTGGGGGCGGGGGCCAGGGAGAGGGTCTCTTGGGATCAGGTTTCCATCAGCCCTGGACTCTCCTTGGCCTTCCTGACAACTCCCCTTCCCATCCAAAGAATCTCCAAACCCTGCCCTTGCACCTTCGAATTGCTCTTCAGCGTCTCCATGGCCACTTCCCTGGTCCCACTGTGGTCCAGGCCACCGCCACTGCTCACCACTGTAGTGACCTCTAGCTGGTTCCCAACGCCGCTCTCCAGGGTCCCGTCTGCAGACCAGGGTGCCAGCAGCCACTGGCTCCATTCTGGTCCCTGGGGTTCTCCTGCATGGTAGAGAAGAGCCGTACCCTTTCAGGCTTCCAAAAGCTGATTTTTTGGGAGGCAGATCGCAGGGCTTTCTTGAGGAGGCCCCTCTCTTGTGCTGGGACCACCAGCCTTTTGGTGAGCAGTGAACACACAGACCCCAGGATCTTTGGGCCTTTGGCACTCAGGCAAGTCATATCTGTCCTGCTTGCAACCTCATTTGTCGAACAGCCCCAAACTCGAACTTCCCACAACGCAAACAGCAAAGTTCGACAAACATCTACTAGGGGTTCATAACTTTGCTCGAGAGTTGAACAGAAATCGCGGCTTGAAAAAACCTGTCCAGACCCAGTGACTCAGGCATCGTATCTCACTAGGGACACAACACATGGCGCTCACACAACACATAGTGCTCAGACCACATATAGTGCTCAGACAACACATGGTGCTCAGACAACAACACATAGTGCTCAGACAACAACACACAGTGCTCAGACAACACATAGTGCTCAGACAACAACACATGATCCTCAGACAACACATAGTGCTCAGACAACAACACATGATCCTCAGACAACACATAGTGCTCAGACCACATATAGTGCTCAGACAACACATGGCGCTCAGACAACACATAGCACTCAGACAACACACGGTGCTCACACAACACACGGTGCTCAGACAACACACAGTGCTCAGACAACACATAGTGCTCAGACAATAACACATAGTGCTCAGACAACACACAGTGCTCAGACGACAGTGCTCAGCCAACACGCAGTGTGGTGTTAATCCATGAAACATTGGTCATGTGTGTTTTCTTGCACCTCATTTGCATAAAACTTCATGACCTGGCTCTGAACAAAGTTGGTGGCACCCGCAGGAAGCTGGGCGGGCACTGGGCACGATAGGCTTAAAGAATGAAATCATTAAGAGATTTGGTGGCTGGATGACAATGGGGCTACGTTGGCATGATCAACATTACAATTTTTTAATTAAAAATGTAGTGAACGGTGCGAAGGTGTTAACCATGAGACAAAGAACCGGGAGCCATTGAAGAGGTTGGAAAGCGACTTCATTTGGATACAGCAGCACCGGCTCGTCGGTGACAGTGTATCCCAGAGAGAGATCTGCGAGAAGGCTCACAGCCTGCGTAGTGAATCTGTTAGTGTACTGTATGGGCCTCAGACCCAATAGTTTGGTTTTCCATGACTTATTATGGGAAAAATACGTTCAGTTCTCTAACTTTTCACTGTTCGAATTTGGAACAAATTGAGTACAACCACCAAGATATCCCTGAACATACTCCAGTCTCCCAGTCAATTCTGGGAGCTAGCTCCTCCGCATTTTCCCAAGAAATTATTCTTTCTTTCTTTTTGCTTACGCATGCCAGAGTCGGTTTCTGTTACTTGCAAACCAATAGGAGCCAGGAAAGAAAACCGAGCAGGACACGACTTGGAAGGGCAGGAGGCCACCGAGGAGAACGGAGTTTCACAGAAGCGAGAGCAAGGGTCTACTGTGGAGCACGGACTCACCACTGATGTCAATTTTTATTTAAAGATGTCCAGAATGTCTGGGTAAAGCACGGGAGCAAAGGCAAGAGGGCACACAGCTGTGAACAATGACTCACGGCGGGGGGAGCCTTTGATGGATCTTTGTTTCAAAGGACAGGAACTCGACTCATACTTGCTTCAGATAAAAACAACAAAAAGTAATTTCTTGGCTTATGCCACTGGTAAGTCCAGGGATGGATCTTTAGTCCAGACCAAATAATGCCATCATGACTCAGTCTCTCACTCTTTATTTCCCACTGTCTCATGCGTCTGCGCTCCCCTGCGTGGGCCTCCGTGGTAGGCTGTGTTCCTGGAAGCTTCAGGTGTCCACCTGCCCCGTTAGGCAGCTACCCAAAGGGCAGGCCATTCTCCTTCGCAGCGGCCCCAGTAAAATCCCAGGACTGGTTTTGATTGGTCTGGCTTGAGTCATGTGGCTATCCAGAGTCCGCCTTGGTGACTCAAGAGTTGTCAAGCCTGAATCACATGATTACCCTTGAAGAGCTGGTGCGTATGTGTGTGTGTGGCAATCATTGAAGTCTAAGCCACTTTTCCTGAGGGACTCTCTAAAGCAGGGGTGAGGCACGTCTGGCCCACAGGCCTTATAAGGCCTAGTAAAATCATCAGTAATAGCTACCATCACACGCCTCACCAGCGAGAAGCAATTCCACCCTCACGTTACTCAAAACTCACTGCCATCGAGTCGGTGCTGACTCACAGTGACCCTATAGGACAGGGAAGAACTGCCCCTGTGGGTTTCTGAGACCACGACCCTTTAGGGGAAAAGAAAGCCTCTTCTTTCTACTTCAGAATGGCCAGTGGCTTCGAACTGCTGACCTCCTAGCTAGCAGCCCCATTCATAATGACTCCACCACCAGGGCCCACCACGTCAAACGCAAACACACTGCCATTGAGTCAATGGCGACTCACAGGGACCCTCTATGACAGGGTAGAACGGCCCGTGAGTTCCCGAGGCTGTTACTCTCTGCGGGAATAAAAAGCCCCATCTTTCTCATGGGGATCGGCTGGTGGTTTCGAATCGCTGGCCTCTGGATCACAGCCCAAGTGGTAACCACTATGCCACCTGGATTCCTGCCTCCATCACATTAGAGCTGAATTAATGAAATGGTTGGCCAGCAACGCCCTTGAATGTTATAGATATCCACATAGCCCCGAGCAGACCAAAAGTTCTGTAGCCCTGTCTAAAGGAAAACGAGGCACATTCATCAGAAGGGGTGGTTCTGGGCATTAAGGGAAGGGGTCAATGGCTGGCCACATTTGGACCTGGGGGCCACATCTGGAAGGTATTTGAGGCCCTTTGAATCATGCGTCCCCAAAGCCGTGGCTACAGGCCGGCAGAGCTTCCCTTGAACACTGCCGGTTTGGTGTGGGTTTGGTGGTGGCAGGATGGGCAGCGGCAGCAGGCAGGCTCTGCAGTCAAAGGCCTGGGCTCCAGACAGAGCTTTGCCACTTATTTTTTCCCCCTCTTCTGAGCCTCAGTTTCTCATTTGAAAACAGGATTCATACCGTAACAGCAGCCGACCGCGTAGAGCCTGTAAGAACAGGAAGTGGAGGAACCTATAGCAAGGCCCTGAAGCCAGTTCGTGCAAGAGCGCAAGCTCAGTGGATGCTTGCTGTTCCACAGTGGCCATTCTTGGACAGGGAATCAGACAGTCCTTGGAGCCCCGCTTCTTCTAGCTTCCAGGGTCTCCCCAGAAGAGGCCCCAGAGCTCCCATGTGGTCCAGTCTCAGCCTACTAGATTCTAACTCAAGGCACAGGGGAGAGGGGGAGACCTGAGAGAAGGCATGGCCAGGGTGAATTCCCATGGGGCTGGTGGGAGGATGCTGGAGGACCAGGGGAGGGGAGGAGAAGTAGGGTGAGGATGAGTTAGACCAAGAGGGTAAGAACCAAGGGGAAGGGCGATTTTGGGAAGAACCAGCAGGGGTCACTGCGGATCTAAGTAACCTCGGGAACTGGCAGGGTGGCCCTCAGGCCCCTCCCACTGTACTACCTGCCTGGCCACTGCCTTCACCTGGATGAACACATGGCTTTGGCCAATTCTGGGCAGCGAGTGGGCCGAGGCAGCTGCCTGGACACCTGCCCTGGGTGCTCCCCGTGACCTGTGAGGTCCCTCCGCCCACGGGGACTCTGTGTGTCTGGGTGTGCTCTGGCTTTCCACCTCATGGGACCCTGAGTCCCAGCAGTGCCTAGAAGATGCTCCTCTGGGCAGCGCTCCGAAGTTCTTCTCCGGTCCTCCTCTCAGAATCCAGGGAACCTGTTGGGCTTCAACTCAAGTTCTGACACTTATCTGGAACCCTTTTGCCCCAACACAGGCCAACGCTGGTTTACGGCATTGTGGTGTCAGGGGCAAATGCCCCTAGGAGAGGCTAAGGTGTCCAGCACATTTCCTCCCTCCCATTGCAGTGGTTCAAACCCACCATCAGCACTCCAAGGGACAAAGCCGCAGCAGGCTGCTCCTGTGAAGATTCATAGCTTTGCAAACTCTACGGGGCAGTTTGACTCTGGTGTTGTGGTGACCCGCTAGGCTGCTAACCTCAAGGTCAGCAGTTTGAAACCACCAGCTGCTCCGCGGGAGAAAGATGGGGGCTGTCCACTCCAGTGAAGAGTCACAGTCTCCAGAAACTCGCAGGGGCAGTTCTGCCCTGTCCTAGAGGGTTGCTATGAGTCAGCATCCACTCTGTGGCCATGAACTTGGTTTCTGTGGTTTGTACGGTCACTGTGAGTTGGCATTGACTCAGTGGTAGCGGACAATAGGTCGGTGCTAGGATGCTCACAGAAAGGTCGGGGGTTCAAATCCACCGGTGGTTTTGCAGAAGAAAAGACTGGAGTTCTGCTTCCATCAAGCTACAGCCGGGGGTCCATGGGGCCGTCCCACTCTGTGCTGTAAGGTCACGATGAGTCAGCACACAACAATTGTGGAGTCCGGTCCCTGCTTTACTCTTGGCCTGTTCCCCTAAAGGTGGGCAGTTACAGCGGGACCCACCCAGCAGCATTGTGTTAGTCTGGGTACTTTATAGAACACAAATCCACAGAAACTCATGTATAAGAGAGAGTTTTATGTAAAGGTTAAGTGCGCATCATGAAAACATCCCAACCCAGGGCTGCCCAAGCCCACACGTCCAACATGAATCCATTAACCCATATGTCCAGCACCAATCCACAAAGTCCTCCTCCATCTCACAAAACAGAGGCAATGACGCCGACTGCAGGAGGAAAGCCAAGTCAGTGAATGTGTACGCATCTCAGCGCTGGCAGGGGTCTCCACACGGCTGCTCCAGCACCCAGGGCTGCATCGGGGTAGGTCCATGTGGCTTCTCCTTGGGGGTGTCTTGCAGGAAGTGAGCCTTGCAAGCTGAAGCAGGGAACTGCTAAGGCAGCTGCACCCTGGTGTGACCACCACAAAGCAAGAGACCCGAGAACTGGAAAGGTGAGGCTCACTGAGCTATTTATCCCTCCGCCCTTCAATCAACCCCACATGTGTTTATCAGCCAGGTTGGCACAATTAACTAATTACCTCAAGTGTCATGGGAGAAAGGCCCGGCGATCTATGTCCATGAAGAGTAGACTCGGGCAGGCTCTCCGGAGCAGGTCTACCCAGTAACACAGTGTGTCTCCAGCATCGGAACCGATTAGACAGCAATAGGCTTTGGTTTCACAGCAAAGTGCTGTGCAACACGTGCCCACTGCAGCGAGAACTGCACCTCTTGCTCTCGGCCCCTCTTTGGCCACTCTCTTCATTCTACCTAGGGAGGAGGTGGCCAGATGGCCTCCTCCCCAATACCCCCATTCCTACCAGTGAGAAACAGATGAGCCAAGAACTCTTCTGTGGTATATCCGGTTGGCGGGGGTGGGATTGGTGGTGAAGTGCTCTTCCTCGTTGAAAGGTCAGCGGGTCGAGCCCACCCACAGGTACTTCAGACGTCAGACCAGGTCTTGCCTTCCGGAAGGATCTCAGCCTTGAAAAGCCCCGTGGACAGCTCTCCTCTGCACACACCGACTGGCCATGCGTCGGAATCAGCAACAGCAGTGGGTTACATGTTGGGTGGCTGACTGCAAGGTTAGTGGCTGGGATCCCCCAGTTGCTCTGAGGAAGAAAAGGGAGGCTGTCTGCTCCCTTAAAGACTTACAGCCTCGGACACCCCAGGGTGATAGTTCCACTCTGTCTTCTGAGATCGCTGTCAGTCAGAGGAGACATGCTGGCAATTGGTGACCTCACCCACCCTACTGTGCCCACCCCATGCCGGGCCAGGCTGGCCGCCTTCTCACTGCGCTCCATGGGAGAAGGGTGGGAGGGTGGAGGGTGTTGAGTGGCCTAGAAGCTGAGTGGGCCCCGGGGTGGGGCAGAAAGTGATCTTCCTTTGCACCTCCAAACTGAGGCTTGGAGACGGGCCCTGACTTACTGGGGTTTCACACTGAGCTGGTGGCAGGGCCCTCTGGACTCCTGGCTCCTGGCCGGGTGCCCTCTCCCTGAGCCCTCAAAGCCATAAGGCTCGCTAGGGAACTGTCCCCCGTGGGCAAGGCCAAGGGTCCCTGGACGCACTGCGCCGGACCACCCCAGCTGGGGGAGTGCTGTGCGCATGCGCGTGTGCGCCGCGGTTGTGTAACAAGCTCTGGGGCATGTGTGCGCGCACCTGGTAACCTGATGCAACAGGGAAGTTGTGGTCTCGTGAGCACGGGTGTGGGCTCTTGGCCGGAGCCCAAACCACAAGTAATATTTGGCTTGTGGCTGCAGAGGCCTGGCCTGGGGGGCGTCTCAGGCTTGCCGACGTCAGGGCTCCTCCCTCCCTGGCTACCCACATCTTGGGTATGGGGTCACCTGGGCAGGTGATATAGGGGGTGGGGTGGGGGGCTGGAGGGTGGGGGGACCCTCTGTTATCCTTGTCCTGCTTGCCAGCGTGCTGACTGACAGGAAAGGGACAGGCAGGCCTTCCTCTCTCTGGTTCCATTTCTCCCAGCATCTCTCCAGCCGCCGGGGCCTTCACCTCTGCCCCCGGTCATCCTTCACAACACCACCTCTCTGCCATTCCCTGCCACCTCCTAAGACCCCAGCCCCTTCCTTCTGCCAGGGGTCTTTCTCAGACACTCACCTGTGAACAGAAAGGGTGTGTGTCTAACAAGGGCAGCTACTTCGAAGTCGGACCAACCCTGCCCTAGGAGCTGAGTGACAGACAGTAAGGCTCGTGTCCCGCCTGGTGCTGGTCTAAGAGGTGGAGAAACTGAGACGTTTGCCACAGAGCTGTGGGGAGGGGAGTGTGTGTCCAGGGGGCCCCCAGTTCTTGGAGGGAACCCTGGGTATGGGGGTTGCCCTTTCATTGGGCCCTCTTCCACCTGGACTGAGTGTCTGGGCACTCCCACCCACGGAGTGCCAGTCACCAGCCAGGCAGCAGAGTGAGCCAAAGGCTCTGGGAGGAGACGGCAGGGAAAGCAGGCACTGCCCTGCTGTCCTGCGTCTGGTGAGGGGGACTCAGAGGCCATCGGTGCGACAGGGTGTGCATCTTCTTACCTCTCCCACCTGCTCCACTCCTCAGAGAGGGAGCATCCCTGTGAGTGCCCAGTGGGTCCTTGGATGCAGGGCAGGCCGAGGAGAGGGCAGAAGGGCCTCTGAGCACAGCATCCTCTCCTCCTTCCCTGGCTGGTCTGCAGCTGCCCCTCTGGGATGCCTCCCAGTCCTCTCAGAATGCCCTGAGACACTGATGATACTGCTTCCTGCTATTTATTTGTATCGCAGAAACCGTATTCAACCACCAATATGGTTTCTCAACACATCCTCCATTTATACACTATTTAAAAAAATAATTTTATCGGGGGCTCGCACAACTCTTATCACAATCCACACATACATCCATGGTGTCAAGCACTCCTGCGTACCTGTTTCTCTCATCATTCTCAAAACATTTGCTTTCCACTTAAGCCCTTGGTATCAGCTCCTCATTTTCCCCCTCCCTCTCTGCTCCCCCATCCCTCATGAACCCTCGATAATTTATAAATTATTATTATTTTGTCATATCTTACACTGTCCGATGTCTCCCTTCACCCACTTTTCTGTTGTCCATCCCCCAGGGAGGAGGTTATATGTAGACCCTTGTAATCAGTCCCCCCTTTCTACATCACCTTCCCTCTAACTTCCCGGTATCGCCACTCTCATCACTGGTCCTGAAGGTATCATCTGTCCTGGATTCCCTGTGTTTCCAGTTGCTATCTGTACCAATGTACACCCTCTGGTCCAGCTGGATTTGTAAGGTAGAATTAGGATCATGATAATGGTGGTGGTGGTGGGGAGGAAGCATTTAAGAACTAGAGGAAAGTTGTATGCTTCATCGTTGCTACACTTTACCCTGACTGAACCGTCTCCTCCCCATAACCCCCATAACCCCTCTGTAAGAGGATGTCCAGTTGCCTACAGATGGGCTTTGGGTCCCCACTCTGCACTCCCCCTCATTCACAATGATAGGATTTTTTGTTCTTTGATGCCTGATGTGTGATCCCTTCAACACCTTGTGATCACACCGGCTAGTGTACTTCTTCCATGTGTGCTCTGTTGTTTCTCAGCTAGATGACTGCCTGTTTATCCTCAAGCCTTTAAGACCCCAGACTCTATATGTAGCTGAGAGGAATTCCTGAAACCCAAATGAAGGCTGAACATGATGGTGGGACGAGAGGAAAGTAAAAAGAAAGAGGAAAGAACTAGGAGGCAAAGGGCATTTATAGAGATCTAAATACAGGCATGAACATATGTAAATATTTATATACAACGAGGGGGAAATAGATAGATGTACATGTATTTATAGGTTTAGGATTGAGGAAACAGATGGACACTGGGCCCCTACTCAAGTACTCCCTCTATGCAAGAACACTTTGTCCTAAGAATTCAGCAGTCTGAGATGCTCACCTTCCCGACACGATTGCTGAAGACAAAGCAGGTGTATAAGCAAATGTGGTGAAGAAAGCTGATGGTGCCCGGCTATCAAAAGATATACACTGTTTTTTTAAAAATTGCTTATTGAATGAAGGTTTACAGAGCCAGTTTGTTTTCCATCTGACAATTCGTACACACTGTGTTTCCTGCCATTGACTGCAGTCCCCACAGTGTCTATGGCTTATCTCACATCCTCCCTGTGGTTTTCCTGGCCAGTCCTCCTCTCCTAACCCTTCTGAACTGTGTCCTTGGGTCAAGGTCACCTGCTTGACCTCAAATGATGGCTTATTCTAAGGGGTTCGTACCTCACTAGTCTTACTGTTTCCCTTGCAGACCTGTCTATTGGTTGTCCGAAAACAGAGCCATGGGCATAAGTTCTTCCCAGACCTGAAGGGTGACTAAGGGTCATAGATGTTTTTTGGGGGGTGAGGCGTGGGGAAGGAGGTCCACCAGTATCTATGAGATGAGTAAACCTCATCTTTTAATGAATGATTTTGGGTTCTGTTCTACATTTCCAGGACCTCCTAATGGGATTCCTTTCAGAGTAGTTGACAGCAGTAGTTGGGCACCATCTAGCTCTCCTGGTCTCAGGGTCAGGGAGACTGATTTTGTCTGGTCCGTTAGTCCATTGGACTGATTGTTTACACCTGCCTTTCAGTGTTTTCACCCTCCTTTCTTCCTGACACAGAGAGACCCACGGATGGCTGCTCGTGAGCTTTGCAGACCTCTGTCAATACCCAAGGAGGATATAGTGCATCGCCTTTGTGGACTGTGCTGCACGGATTGAACTTGATGTCTTTTAAATCCACGATCCCAAGGCCTCTCCCACCCCCGTTGCCAGGTTTTATTTTTTATCTCCCTATTTCCCTCTTTCCCTTAGCCGCTGCTGGTGATCACGACTGTATTTTTGTCTCTAGGTATTTGTTCTTCTAGATGTTTCTTGTGGGAGAAAGAAAGGCTTTCTACTCCCGTCAAGAGTTGCATACGGCCATGGAGGTCCGCAGGTACAGTCCTGTGGTACAGTCTCCATGGGTCAGAATGCAGTTGATGGCAGCTAGCTATTTTGTGTATGGGATCATACAATCCTGTCCCTTTGTGCCTGATTTATTTCACCCGACACACTCTCCCCAGGGTTATCCAAGCTGCAGCGTGCTCAGGAACCCCATGCCTCTTTACGGCTGAATCATATCCCCTGGTAAGTGTGTACCAGGTCCTTGGGTGACACAGCGATGTGGCTGCAAAGCCAAGGTTGGCTGCCTGTATCCATCCAGCGGCACGGTGCAAGACAGGCTCCCTGACTGCCGCCTTTGCAGGCCCTGCGGGCGGTGTCCTCCTGGACGTACCTGGTGGCCATGGGTCAGAGGGGTTTTGGCACACGGCTGGGTTTGGGTGTGCATCCATGCACCTGCTGATGGAAACTCGGGTGGTTGCCACCCTTGGGCTGTTGTGGCCACGGCGACAATGAACAAGGACTGCCTGTGGGCATGACAATGTCCCAATGGCAATTTGAAAATACTTGTCATCGAGTCCACTGTGACTCACGGAGACTCCCTGTGGCTGGGGAAGAACGGCGTGCTCCGCGGGGTTTTCAATGACTGCCGTCTGTCGAAAGTGAATCACCAGGCTCCCCTTCCTGCTGGGTGCTTCTGGGAAGCTCAGACCCCAACCTTTGCGTGAGCAGCCAAGTACGAATGCTGCTCTAGTGGGTGCTGAATCGATTCAGACTCATAGTAACCCGGCAGAGCCGAGCGGCCTGCCCCTCAGGGTTCCTCCACGGCCCAGAGGGCTTGGCGTTTTCTCCTTCAGAGCGACCGCCCGGCCAGAACCTCCAATCTTGGTTGCCGTTGGGTGGTACTGAGTCCGTTCCAACCCGTAAAGACTCAAGGGCCAACAGAACAAACGTGCTGTCTCATGTTTGTGTCCGGCTTCCTGTGTGCCAGGCTTCCAGGAGATGCCCTGCTCCCCTATACCGCTGCCATTCATGTGACACACACAGGAGCCTCCTGCGTGAGGGGGCTGCCAGGTTGGCGAAACCTGTAGACCAGCTGCCGTATTTGTGTAAGTTAGAGCAACTCGTTGCATCCTTATAGCAGAAGGAGGCGCGATTGTTCTCCGTGAGGAATCTGTGTGGGAGGGAAGGGACATGCTTTCTTCAAATTCAAATCGCTCCTGTCGTCTGACCTCAGGCCCGCAGTCCCCGTCACATCGCTCCATTTTATTTTATGGAGGTCAGAGCCTCGGCCACCCAAGCAGCTCTCTACCAGTTTGTGTGCTTGATCGTCCATTGCCAGGCTCTCTGTCTAGACACCAAGGTCCATGAGGGCAGGGACTTCATCTTCCCCATCCATAGTCTCCCAGTCTTGACTCTGTGCTTGGACACAGCAGATGCTCAGTCAACATTAGTGGGACGAATGGACCCATGACCCATGGGGGGACGGGGGCTCCCTGTGCGTGTGCTCTCTGTGGCCCACACTGCCCGGCACCGGCTTAGCCCTGACACTTGGCTTGCTGATCGAGAAATGACTGAATGGATGGAAGAGTGTGTAGGGCCCTTTCTGTGGGCCTCTTGCTCCAAGGTCAGGGACCTAGTGGAAGGGCTTTAGCCAGGGGAGATGTCGGGGAGACGCGATTCTTTCTGGACCTCAGTCTGGGTTCTCCGTGTGATTTTGTGTGTGGGCCCGGAGTGGGTGGGTACCGGGGAAGGCATGAGAACTGGAACAGAAAAACCCTCCTGGGGAATGAGTGTGTGAGTAATTGCTTTGTGTCCAAAGGCTGGGGAGATGGAGCAGAGGAGGGCCGAGGAGACTTCCAGTAGGTGTGAGATGAATAGGTGAGTCACGGCTGTTGTAAGCTTCCATCACGTGGATTTCGATGAGCTGTCCCAGAGGATGCTCTAGTCTGCGTTCTTTACGAGAGCAGATCGCTAAGGGTGTGTGCCTCAGAGCAGCTGGGTGGGCTTGAACTGCCAACCCTTTAGGTAAGGGAGTGAATGTCAATGACAGTTTGAGCTCCTGGAGGGCAAGCCCCAACCATACTGATCTGCAGAGCCTCAGCTTCCCAAGCCCAGAGACCAACTTGCAAGCAAGGAATGGCCTCACAGTGGGGAAGTTTGCAAAGAAAGCACAGGAAGATGGCCAAGGTGCAGGGAGTCCTCCTGAAAAGGGGCCCGGAGGGGAGGGGGACGGGAGGACCAACAGCCCTCCAGGACAGTAAACATTTGCATTGGAACCGAGTGCCGAGCCACAGAAAACGAGTGTGCAAAACAAGACTTACTCAGAGCAAAAGGTGCCCACAATAGCTCATGAAGGGTAAGAGGTAGGTTTCTGAACCGCGTGAAAGATCTCATTTTTGTAAATATATAAATAAATACACCTATATGAGTGGGCTTCAAAAGGTTTGTGGAAAACGTCCATTATCTTTTAATTCCATTTTTCCCATGAACCCTTTGAAGTCCCTGTGATATGTTTTGTGTCAACTTGGCTTGGGTAGGGTACTTAGTAGTTGGGCAGTAATGCCCCCTGATAAGACCTAATGCATGTAATCAGCTTCACCATGGGATCTAGCCTAATGCAGTCGACTCCGTAAGCAGCCAGCAGTTGTGCGTGTAGCCTCGTTGGCGCAATTGGAAGGAAGATGTGTAGGGCGTGCCCTGCTCCTTCTTCAGCGGACTCTGTGGAAAGGCGTTTCAGGCCTGCTGGGTCTGCATCCTGCCCTGTTGCCTGCTGATCCCAGGAGCCATCAGGGGACTGTCGACCGTGGGTTCATTTGACTTTGCATCCACCAGCCTGTGGTATTCCTGTTTTGTCTCCCAGCTTCTTCATTTGTCGGCACCCACAGTGACACGGTCAGGAGACGTTTCCAGCTTGCCGTTTGATCCGCGGACTCGAACCAGACTGGACTTTTCTGCTTCTGCAATGGCTTGACACACACACACACACACACACACACACACACACACACACACACAACTAAAGATCACTGGTTGGATTTTCTAGAGAACCCAGCCTAGCACAGTCCTCCTGCATAGAGTTACAGGTGTGTATATGACTGAAGTTCACCTGATCCAGGCCATAATGTTTCCAGTGGCCTCCGATGCATGTGAACATTGGACACTGAATGAGGACGACAAAGAAGAACGGATGCGTTTGGACGGTGGTGCTGGGGAAGACTGTGGACAGCATCACGGACTGCCGAAAGAGCAAACAAAGCTGTCTTGGGAGAAGCACAACCAGACTGCTCCTTAGAAGCGAGGATGGTGTGACGTCATCTCACTGCTTTGGACTTATTGTCGGGAGGGAGCAGTCCCTGGAGAAGGACGTCCTGCTTGGGAAAGCGGAGGGGCAGCGGCAAAGAGGACGTCCCTCGACAAGATGGACGGACACGAGGGCTGCGCAATGGCCTGGAGCGGCAGCGATTGTGAGCTGGCCCAGGACCTGGCCATTTCCTTCCGTTTACCTAGGGTCGCTACGAGTTGGAGCCGACTTGGTAGCACCTAACAACAACAACAACAACAACAACAACAACAACAACAACAACAACACACTATGCGTAGAGACGACCAGCCAGCTGTCAGCGTGTGGTGGACGTGATGCTGGAGGCTATGCGGTCAGTCTTTCAAATACCAGCAGTGTAGGGTTCTCCATGATGGAACTGACGGAGACAGCTAGGAAAGAAAGGGCCGATGACCTCCTGGCAAGATGAATGAACCAACGAGGAGCCCTGGTGGCAGTGTTGGGGAAGCACTGGACTTCTAAACTGCAGAGTGGGGAGTTCAAACCCCACCAGCCTCTTCTTGGGAGGAAGAGGAGGCTACCCTGATCCCATAAAGAATTAGAACCCTTCTCTCCAATCACTGTGCCAGAAGGCTGGACATCAACAGAAGGATGGTGAAGAAAACAAGGGCAAACAATTAGAGGATGAATAATTCTCTAATGCAAAAGGAGTGGGTATGGATCCAGATCAGAGATGAAATAAAGACGTTTCAAGAATTACAGCCCTGGAAGACCCTATGTGCAGTCACTGTGAGTCAGAATCCACTTGACAGCAGCAGGCAGGTATATCTTTCCCTGAGGGATTAGCTCTCTGTTTCTTGCAATGGACCAGAGGTTGACAGGTGAGTTAGTTTATTGTCCCAACCTGGCTGATAAACACATGTGGGGTCAATTGAAGGGCGGAGAGATAAATGGCTCAGTGAGCCTCGTCTTTCTGGTTCTCGGGTCTCTTGCTTTGTGATGGTCGGACCAGGGTGCATCTGCCTTAGCCAGTTCCCTGCTTCAGCTGGCAAGGCTCACTTTCTGCAAGACATCCCCAAGGAGAAGCTGCATGGATCTACCTCAATGTAGCCCTGGGTGCTGGTGCAGCTGTGTGGAGACCCCTGTCAGTGCTGAGATGCTTACACATTCACTGTTTCGGCTTTCCTCCTGCAGTCGGCATCATAGTGTGTGTTTTGTGAGATGGAAGAGGACTTTGTGGATTGGTGTCGGACATATAGGTTAATGTTGGACTTGTGGGTTTCGGCAGCACTGGGTTGGGATGTTTTCTCGATGTGCACTTAACCTTCACATAAAACGCTGTCTTACACATGCGTTTCTGTGGATTTGTTTCTCTAAAGTACCCAGACTAACACAACAGGTATGGACTTGGGTGTAAAGGAGAAAGAAGGGCCATCAGAGAAAGAAGAGAGATCGGAGAGGGGAGGGGAGAAAGAAGATGATGGTGGAGGCTGATGAGTGGTATGAACTATTGAACACAGAGGCGATAGTCTGAAATGAGAAGGTGCCTACCTAATTCACAATAAAAAGTTCGTTATGAAAAATTAACCAAGGAAAATCATGCGGGTCAGAACAGAGCATTGTCTGCTCACTCGCCCGGGGCAAGTCATCAGGGGGCATCTATTGGTGGACAAGGACATCATGCGTGGTGAAGCAGAGGGCCAGCAAGAGTGAGGGGGACCCTCCAGTGAGATGAGTCGGCCAGTAGGTCCAGTGATGAACTCACACATGTTGGCGCAGATGCAGATGCAGATGATGCAGGCACGGACATGGCCTCATTCTTTTGTACATACGGTCATCCGGAATTAGGATGATCTCATAGCAGCTAAGAATCACAACCTCTATAGAAAAATCCTCACGACCCGGTCCATCAGATTTTAAACAGTGGCTATCTCCAGTTGCTGAGACGATGGTGTGGGAATGAGATCATTTTATGCCAACCAAGATGTATAAAGGTGTAGGGGTGGAATCCAACCTGTCAATCAGGTCACAGCCTGGTGCTTGGGGGTGTGGCCTTCCTGGGAACCTCCCCCTCACTCTGCCCGTTTCCTGCTTGCTGGGGCCATGGTGGCCACCCTGAGAGTTGCAGGCGCCCTACCCTGTGTCCGTTGTCATTGGGATCCACAGGAGTTTGCTCCCACCGGCCTGCATTCTGTGCTTCATTGCATGTGGCTGCAGGAGACTGAAGAGGGACTCATGGACTTGTACCGGACTTACGGACCTGAGTTGGGCTGGACTGGGGTGCTTTCTTGATATGTAAATACGTCCTTCTTGACATAAAGCTGCTTCCTATACCTGAGTATATGAGTGCCCCTGGATTTGTTTCTGTGCTCAACCTGGCCTCACACCCATGGGAAGAGGGGACGTCTGGGCTTAGTGCAGCCTATTTTGCTAGGTGGAATTTCCATCAGGAGTACGTATCCCTTAGATAACGGAGGAAAGCAATCATTCCATTTGTGTCCTGCAGGGGAAAATCAGTAGGTGTTCACCGTGGAGAAAGCTGGGAGAGGCTTGCTAGGTAGAGGGGATGGCACGGACCCAGGCAATGAGGCAGGAAGGAGCAGGTCACACCTGGGCAAGCTGTGGGTCATGCTGTGAGAGACTGGGGTTGGAGAAATAGGAGTTCCTGGGGGGCCGCCTCTCATCTCTCAGTGCATCATACTGTGGTGGCTTGAGGCTCTGTGCTGTGATGCTGGAGGCTCCGCCACTGGTGTCTCGAGGGCCAGCAGGGTCACCTGTGGTGGAGCTTGCAGACTAAGAACAGACTACGAAGGAGGAAGAGGCTGTCCACTTCTGAGGGGTCAGTCATTGAGAAGCTGAGGGCCGGCAGCAGAATAGGTCCGATGGAGTCCCAGGAGAGGAAGGCATTCGACAGCAGCAACAACAGCACCTCGCCCAAGGCCTTCCACTTCGAGAGAAGATGCTATGGAGCCAGTTCTTGGAATGAGTGCGCAGGTAGCCATAGGTTCTGATTTACATAGTAAGCAAATTAGTTGAGGGGTGTGTTAGTCCAGGTAGACCAGAGGGACAAATCCAGAGACATTCAGATGTATGTAATAGAGAACTTTATATAAAGAGTAATTGTACATTAAGAAAACATCCCAAAGAAGGAGCTGATACCAAGGGCTCAAGTAGAAAGCAAAGGTTTTGAGAATGATGATGGCGACAAATGTACAAATGTGCTTGACACAATGGATGGATGGATGGATTGTGATAAGAGGTGTACGAGCCCCCAATGAAATGATTTTTAAAAAAAGATGCTGTATTAGTCTAGGTACTTTAGAGAAACAAATCCACAGCAACTCACGTATAAGAGAGTTTTATGTAAAGAAAGTGTGCATCACGAAAACATCCCAACCCAATGCTGCCAAAGCCCACAAGTCCAACATTAACCCATTAACCCAACACCAGTCCACAAAGTCCTCCACCTCACAAAACAGAGGCAATGATGCCGACTGCAGGAGGAAAGCTGAGTCAGTGAACGAACAAGCATCTCAGCACTAGCAGGGGTCTCCACACGGCTGCTCCAGCACCCAGGGCTGCATCGGGATACGTCCATGTGGCTTCTCCTTGGGGATGTCATGTAGGAAGTCAATCTTGCAAGCTGAAGCAGGGAACTGCTAAGGCAGCTGCACCCTGGTGCGACCATTACAAAGGAAGAGACCCGAGAACTAGAAAGGCGAGGCTCACCACCCATTTATACCTCTGCCTTTCAATTAGCCCCACATGTGTTTATCAGCCAGGTTGGCACAATTAACTAACTCAGATGCATTACCCAAGAAATTTTAAAAAATAAAGAAAACATCCCAGCACAGTCCAGATCAAGTCCATAAGTCTGATATTAGCCCATATATCTGATACCAATCTATAAAGTCCTCTTCAGACTCATGCAAAACATGCAATGATGCCGAATTCAGGAAGGATCACAGGCCAGTGGGTGGGAAGTCTTGTGGATCCAGTGGTGGTGGAAGCATCTCAGTGCTGGCGTGGGTCTCCACGTGGCTCCTGCAGCTCCAGGGAGCTCTAGCTCCATCAGCATAGTTCCATGTGGCTTGTCAACAAGAAGACGAAGCAGAGCGTGTCAGTGTATTGACCTCCAGCAAGCTATTTATCTCCATGGCGCTGCCAAATGAGGTCATCAAGCTGCGACCCAATTGACAGGCTAGACTCCACCCCTTTGCAAGTTGACAAGAGATTATGTAACTGGCGCAATGGGCTAGGAGGCTGGGAGGTGGTTGCAGGATAACTGAGGGAACAGTAGGTGGGACCAGACCCTTGGCAGTGCTTAAAAGTAGAGAAGAGGAAATGGAAATGAGAGGGGAGTGGAGGCCAAATCAGACAAGTGTCCCCAGGGGACTGGGTTTGTGCAGGCTGCAGCTGGGCCTGGCATACAAGGAAGATGACGGTGACTCAGGATGAGGAGGAGGACAGGCCCATCTTAAGAGCCTTGCAGCAGTGCCCGCTTCTATAAAATGGAAATAGTACACCTCCCTTGTATGGTGGCTGATCGTATTGATGACTTCCTACATGTAAAGAGCTTAGGACAGTCTGGCACACTGATTGGTACCTGCACACTACCCCAAAGAGATCCCCTGGGAAGAATGCGTGGGAAGCCAGGCCCCTGGGACTCACAAGGCTTTCCCCTTACTTCTCTGCCTCTGGCCCCTGGGAAAGGGACCCAGAGGCTGGAGTCTGGCTCTGGTCTGGCGAGGGTCTGGGCCCTGGCCCTTAGCGGAGCCCACCCTTTCCATGAATTTCCACGCTCCTTGGTCCTAGTTGAGGAGCACAGGTTGGGTAGAGGTTACAAGTTGGGCTGCTAACTGCAGGGTCAGCAGTTCTCAAGCACCAGCCTCTCTGTGGGAGAAAGATGGGCTTTCTACTCCCATAAAGAGAGACCGTCTCAGAAACTCACAGGGCTGTTTTACCCTGTCATAGAGGGTCGCCATTGACTCCATGGCAGTGCATTTGGTTTGGGCCCTGGCTCTCCCTGAGCTCCAGGCACTGGAGGGAAGGTCGATGGATGCTTTGATTACCCTGGTGGTTCAGTGACTGCTAACTGAGAGGTTGGTGATTCAAGTCCAGCCAGCGCTCCTTAGCAGAAAGATCTAGGGATCACAGTCCAGGAAACCCCGGGTGGCAGTCCTACCTGGTCAACTGAGGTCATTAGAAGTCAGGATCGACCCCACAGCACCTAAAAACAACAGCATATTCGAAGGGGCTCCAAAAGGCTCATGGGACATTTCTGCAGTCTTTTTGTTCCACTTTTCCATGAAGCCCCCTTGAACATATGTGTGTGTGTGTATCTAAAGCAGTCTAAAAACAACAGCCTATGTGTGTATACGTGCACACAAATACAGCTATAGCAAGCCTAAACCCAGATTGTGTATGGCGTTTCTCAGACTGTTGATCTTTTTTTAAAATAACATTTTACTGGGGGCTCTTACAGCTCTTACAACACCCCATACATCAATTGTATCGAGCATATTTGTACATATGTTGCCATCATCATTTCTAAAACACGTTCTTTCTACTGGAGCCCTCTTTTTGTCCCCTCCCTCCCATCCGCGTGAGTCCTTGATCAATTATATATTGTTATTATTTCGTATCTTACGCTGTCCATTTCTCCCTTCCCCCACATTTCTGTTTTTGTTCCCTTTGGGGGTGGGGCTATATATCCAGCCTTGTGATGGGTTCCCCCTTTCTCCCCTTCTCCCTCCCCAGCCATTCCCCTACTCTCATGATATCCATACTCCCACCACTGTTCCTGAGGGGCTTATCTGTCCTGAATTCCATATTTCGAGAGCTCTTATCTGTACAAATGTGTGTTCTCTGGTCCAGCCAGATTTGTCAGGTAGAACTGGGTCATGGTAGTGGAGGGAGGAAGCATTCAGGAACTAGAGGAATGATGTGTGTTTCACTGGTGCTATACTGCACCCTGGTTGAATCATCCCTTCCTTATAACCCTTCTGAGGGGGATATCCAGTTATCTACAGATGGACTTTGGGTCTCCACTCCAACCCCCCTCATTCCCATTGATATAATTGTTTGTTTTGGATCTTTTGATACCTGATCCCATCAACACCTCATGATCACACAAACTGGTGTGCTTCTTCCATGTGGGCTTTGTTGCTTCTCTGTTAGATGGCTGCTGCTTAACTTCAAGTCTTTAAGACCCGAGACACTATATCTTTTGATAGCCAGGTACCATCAGCTTTCTTCACCACATTTGCTTATGAACCCATTTTGTCTTCAGTGATCGTGTTGGGAAGGTGTATCAAAGAGTGCCAGGTTATTAGAACAAAGTGTTCTTGTGTTAAGGGAGGCCTTGAGTAGAGGCCTAAAGTCCGCCTACTATCTTAATACTTAACATATAAATATATGTACATTGACCTATACCCCTTTCATTATAAATTAATATATTTACATTTATACATGCCTATCGCTATACTTCTATATATAGTTTCTGCCTCCTACTTCTTTCCTCTATTTCCTTTCACCTTCCTTCTATCCCACTCTCATGCTCACTCTCCATTTGGCTCTCAGTAATTCCTTTTGGATACAGGACACTTGTATGAACCCACCAGCATTATATGCCCTCCTCCTCATAATTTTAGATCTCTTGTTCCCTTACCCTTGAGTTTGTTGGCTTCCCATTCCCCCTTCTCACCGCCGCCTCTTCCATGCCCCCCAACCCCAGAACCACTGGCCCTTTTGTTTTCTCTCGGGATTGTTTATGCTGCCTATCTTACATAGATTGACACAGGGTGAGACTGTTGATCTTTATGGTAGCAAGTAGCCTCATCTTTTTCCCATGAGTGGCTGGTGGGTTTGAACTGCTGACCTTTCAGTTAGTAGCCAAATGCCTGACCTATAAATACACATATATTTACAAAAATGAGATCGTTCATGCTGTTCGGAACCCTACATCTTACCCTTCATGAGCTATCTTGGGCACCTTTTGCTCTGAGTAAGTCTCGTTTTGCATACTCATTTTCTGTGGCTCATCAGTCGGTTCCAATGCAAATGTTTACTGTCCTGTTGCCTCTCCAGTCCCCTCCCCTCCAGGGCCCCTTTTCACAAGGACACCTTGCACCTTGGACATCTCTCTCTGAAACCTTTCCTGTTTGTAAGGTCGCTATTTGTTTGCAAGTTGGTCATGGGAGTTATTTTGCCGCTTGTACAGGGGTCATTCTGTCTCCTTGTATAGAGGGTGTCATTCTGTCTCCTTGTACAGGGGGTCATTCTGTCTCCTTGTATAGGGTGTCATTCTGTCTCCTTGTATAGAGGGGGTCATTCTGTCTCCTTGTATGGAGGTCATTCTGTCTCCTTGTATATGGGTCATTGTGTCTCCTTGTATAGGGCGTCATTCTGTCTCTTTATAGGGGTCATTCTGTCTCCCTGTATAGCAGGTCATTCTGTCTCTTTGTATTTAGGGTCACCACAAGTTGGGCTGATTTGACGACAGGTAACAGCAGTGATTTACAAGGTGGGTCTGGCAAAAGAGATAAGCCCAGACGGCCTGTGCATGAGTGCAGGAGCCCTGCTCCCCACCCGGGGCTGCACACTGACTGGTGTGTATACGGATGTCCCAGAAGCTGCTGGGTTGGAAGGGGTGGGGGGGAGCCCTTGCTGCTCGTCCCAGGGCCCCCTTCATTCTGTTAGGTGGCAGGGGTCCCTGGCCCAGCCACACCTCCCCCTCCCTGCTGGGCCTGGGTAGGGAAGACCAGACAGTCCCTCCCCTCAGTCCTCAGGACACTGTCCGAAGAGTCAAGTCTTCTCCCTTCTCCCTTCTCCCTGCCTTTTGCCTGTCCTTAAAGTGGGTGTGCCCAGGAGGGCCTGGGTTTGGGGGTTAGCATCAGCCATCACTGCTGCATCAATCAGGGACCTTTCAGCGGCCGGAAACAGCGGCACCCGGCTGCTGCCTCAACAAGTCCAGACGGGGGTTCCCTGCCCCTCCCCAGTCTGCCCCTCTTGCCCCCTCCCCTGGCTGACAATCACTCACACCCTTCCCCGGATGTAGGGGACGGGCTGGGGCAGGCCAGGGACACACTCAGTTTCTCCTCCCTGCTGCCCCTCCCCTCTGCCTGGAGGCCCCCAGGACCTGCTGGGCTGGGGGCCTGGCAGGGAAGTCAGGAGAGGTGTCCACAGGGGGCGGGGCCTCCCTCAGGAAGATTCTTCAAACAGAGCCCTGAACCAGCCTGGCTCGGAGGATGGTGAGGGGTGTGTGTGGCGTGGCTTGTGGGCTACCCTGTGGTTGGACCAGTGCTTGGTGCCCATTGTTCTTTTCCTTATGGAACTGCCTCAGTTTCCCTGGTGGGAAACTGATAGGGGTATCTCCCGACTTGCTTCTGCTCTGATTTTGGGGGTCTGTCTGCTTGGATCACTCTCTTTGCTTGCTCTTTTCCTCTCTCCATGAGGCCCTGTGTGGAGATGCTCAGGTCTGCTGGTGGAGGTGGAGGTGGTGGGGTGGTGGTGGGGGAACACAGGAGGGAAGGTGGCCTGTCTAGTTTTACCACGGGGGCGGTACTCAGGCGCACACAAGCCAGCGGAGCCAGCATGCCGGTCGCTCAGAGCTTGGTTTGTCAGAAGACTTATGTCACCCCGCGGAGACCCTTCTAGAAGGCTCGACCAGGAGCTGAAGCTAATGGGCGAGTACGGGCTCCGGAACAAGCGTGAGGTTGGAGGTCAAAGTTCACTCTGGCCAAGATCCGTAAAGCTGCCCGGCAGACGCTGGACGAGAAGGACCAGCGGTGTCTGTTTGAAGGCAACTCACTGCGGCGGTGGCTGGTCCGCATTGGGGTGCTGGACGAGGGCAAGATGAAGCTGGATTACATCCTGGGCCCGAAGATCGAAGACTATCTGGAGAGGCGCCTGCAGACCCAGGTCTTCAAGCTGGGCCTGGCCAAGTCCATCCACCATGCCCGAGTGCTGATCAGGCAGCGCCACATCAGGGCCCGCCAGCAGGTGGTGAACATCCCATCCTTCATCGTCTGCCTGGACTCCCAGAAACACATCCACTTCTCCCTCCGCTCACCTTCTGGAGGAGGACGCCCAGGCCACATGAAGAGGAAGAACACCAAGAAGTCCAGGGCGGGGCTGGAGCTGGTGAGGTGAAGAGGAGGAATAAGCCCACCCAGCCCCTCCTGGGTCTAGTTTCCCAATCAAATAATAAAAATAATCAAGAAGGTGGGGAAAAAAAAAAGAAGTCCACGTGGGTGCTGAGTCTAACAACGTAACCCTGTTCACTGCCCACCAAGTGAGTAGAGGCCCTTGTGTGGGGACATGGGCATGGGCAGTGCCAGGCTGGTTCTGCATCTCTGGCTGTCAGCACTGCCCACTGGACCATATACCACCTGGAGTTGCCCAGGGCTTCATTCTGCCAGTGCCCGGCTGTTCGGAGCAGGTCCCAGGCCCAGGAGGAGGGAGTATAAGGGGAGGGAGGCAGTGAAGCCCACCGGTGGAGGAAGGCCTGCTGAGCCAGTGTGAACTTGGTCTAAGGGCATGGCTTTGCCCCAGGCCCCTCCCACAGTCAGGATCTGGGAGGTGAGAGGAACCCCAAATTGCTCTGTGGGTGCCTGGTACCCCCACCCCCCCCTTCCAGTGGCTGCATAGCTTTGGGTGAGTCGCTGGGACTTAGCCTCTCTGTCTGGAAGGGAGTCCCTGGCCTGCTCTCTCTCCTGCAGGTGGTCCTCTTAAAACCTACCTAGCCTCACGCAAGGCCTGAGGCCACTGCTGTCCAAAGACAATTCTCTGCTGATCAGAGTCCAAACACCTCCCTCCCCAGAGGTCAACCAAGAAGGCGGCAGCCAGCCACGGGCCCTGCCCTCAGGTAGCTTCCAGAGCCAGCCCCTTCCGCTTGGGACAAACCCAGGTCCGACTTAACCCTGAGAATGAGGAAGGGAAGCCCCCCCCACCCCCCCACCCCCACCACAGCTGAGGCCCAGTGGCTGGCCAGGCGCCCCTCTGCCCTGAACAACCTCATACGCCCTTCCCGGACCAGACCCCCAGCAGTCCCAGCCCCTTGTCGGCCTGCTGTGCTCCCTGCCTTGCTGCCAGGGGAAGGCACTGTGGTGTGCCTCCCAGGAACCAGGCACAGTGAGGCATGGCCTTCGCTGGCCTGCCTGTGAGCTGTGCCCGAAGGGATGGCTGACGGAGGTCCCATTCCCTGGGGGGAAGCCCCTGGCCTGGGCTGGGATCTACAGTGAGGGAGAACACACAAGCCACAGACGTGTGTCTGGGAACTGAGGGAGGGAGGCGGGGTCAGGGAGGAGAGGGCAAGAAGCAGCACCATTTCAACCAGGCCTGGGGGCAGAGAAGACAAAGAGAAACCTAGAGGATGCCAGGGAAGTGGGGGGGGGGGTCGGCCCCCTGGAGAGGAGGACCCCTTTCGCCCTGATAAGACTCTGACTTGAAGCTGGATGCTGCTGTGGGAGCGGGGTGGAGGTGTGCGTGCGTGTGCATGCGTGCATTACAGGGCTTTCAGACTGTGACAATCAATTCCAGATAATTCTCCCACACATCCTTCCTGGCTGCCCGTCTGGGGATTGTGGCCTCCAAGGACTATCCCTGAGGAGGAGGGTGAGCCCCGAGCTTGGGGACTCAGGAGGCCTGGGGCAGGAAAGCCCTGCAACGGAAGGCCATGTCAGAGGCCCCAGCAGAGGGACCATTGGGTGGATGCAGGGGAAGTCTGGGATGAGGCTTATCCAAGCCTCTTCTCCGAGCACCCTGCCCATACCATCCTCCAAACCCCCCTCCCACATGGTCACTGGCGGGGAGGGTGTCCCGCAGGGGGGTCGGTGCGGGCAGGGTGCCTTGGGAGTTTGCGATCCTCACCCCTACCTTCCACATCGAGCCGACAGATACCACGTAGGACGTCCCCAGCTCTGGGTCTCAGCCTAAAGGTGAGATAACCAACCACCGTTCTTTAGTGCAAACACCTCTTACATATTGCAGGAGTTAATGGGGGCCTGCCTGTTTCTCCGTGAACCCGGCCACCCTACTGCACATCCCAGATGGCCTTCATCAGGGACAATTTCTGGGGCCCCCTCCGGACCCCCACCCCACCTGGGAAGGCCCAACTTCTGGAGGACTGCCCCCTTGCCCTGGGCCACAAGGCTGTGGGGCGACAGGGGCTGAGCTCACTCCCGTCAGCAGGGTGTGGGTGCAGTCGGGGAGGGGAGCCAGTCAGGAGTAGGGCCTGAGAGATGAGGGAAAATTTCTCTGTGGGTTCCTGTCTCATCCCCTCCCCAGACTCACCGCCACCGTGGGCCTGAGTCACCAGTAAGAGGGGCTGGCACAGACCAAATTTTTCCGCTTGGCCCGCCCCCAGCTCTTTAGGCCAGGACTCACCTGACCAGCCCTGCCCACTCAGAGGGAAATTCCAGCCCAAATCCGGTCCAGAATTCTCAGTGCAGTCAGCTAGCTTGGCGCTGGGGGCTGGGGAGCTCCTAGATCCAGGGGCACCTCTGGGCTCGGGGACTCCCTTCTGGATTAAGAAAATGGAGGCCTGGTGTGGCCACCTCTGGGGCAGATGCCAGCTGGGATAGGACCAGGACTGGGGCCTGGGGGCCAGGAAATACGTAAACATTTTTCTTGAGGTCCGCAGGATTCAGTTGACACCAATGAATTATGTCCCTAGCCCTGGTGTGTGCATGTGTGTGTGTGTGTGTGTGTGTGTGTGTGTGTCCGTCCGAGGTGTGCGTGTATGCATGCCTGCCTGTGTGGGCCCACACACGTACTGGAGCGCATGCACTCCTGCACGCACAGAACGCACGCACACACCCCCTCCCTACCTTCTCTGACTGCAGGTAGTGGAGAGCCTGTAATTACAGAGCCAGTGCCAACACAAAGCCCACATTCTGCAGGCCAGTGTCGAAGGCCCTGGTGCTCAGACCTCAAGGCACCTTCCCAGGGTTAGCCACACGCAGCTCCCCTTGGGACCCCAGGCTCTAGTCCAGCTTCTCCAACCTGAACACCGGCAGGGGCCAGACAGGTAACTGGGGACAAGGGAAGTACACTCGGGGCTGGGGGTGGGGGCAGTGCGCCTCAGCTTCTCAATGGTTGTTGCCTTTCTGGAATTTAAGACTTCAAAGCCCGCCCCCAACCCCACCGCATTGTTTACCTTGGGGCTGTGGAGATGGGGTGCGCCTTCTTCCACGGCCCTGTGCAGGTCAGCACAGGTGGGCCAGACTGAACACGTCTGAGGGCCGGATGTGGTCCAGGTGCCAGTTTGCAACCTTCCCGTTGGGCCAACTTGCTCCTTTCGGGGTTGCAGCCTAGGCCCCTCCCATCTCTGCCTCTGCGTCATCTGCTCCCTTGGCCCGGGAATGCCCTATCCCGGCTCCAGGTGTCCAGATCCTTCCCTCCCTCAGGAGCCGGCTTGCAGACCACTTCCCTCACCCCTGGCATGCGCCCTCCACTCTTTATCTGCATGCCCATCTGTGTGAGTCTGGGTCGACTAGAGAAACAAATCCATAGACATTCATATGTGTATAAGAAAGAGGCTTATATACAAGAGCAATTGAACATGGAGAAAACACCCCAGCCCAGTCCAGATCAAGTCCATAAGCCCGATACTAGCCCATATGTCCAATACCAATCTATAAAGTCCTCTACAGACTCATTAAACACATGCAATGACGCCGAATGCAGAAGATCACAGGCCAGTGGGTAGAACGTCTTTGGATCCAGTGGCATTGGAAACATCTTAGTGCTGGCAGGGGTCTCTGCATGGCTTCTCCAGCACCCAGGGCTGCATCAGGGTGGGTCCATGTGTCTTGTCAGCTGCTATGTCTACCAGGGTGTGAGAGAGTCTCCCACCTCCAAGGAGGAAGTACCGGATTTCCCAGAATTCTCAGGAGAAGGTCATGCCCACACAGAAGCCTCATTGGCTATGATCCGATTCACAGACTAGACTCCACCCCTTCACTCATAATCCTCTCAAATTGACAATTATATAACTACCACACCATCTTTGGGGAAGACCCAAGTCACTGCCTGCCGAAGGCGAAGTTGATTTATAGTCTTAACTGTAAAGTACAAAGCAGAGGCTCTGGAAATACTTGCCATCAAGTGTGTGAACGTCAAGGGCGAAAGGTGAAGAGTCCACCCCTCCCCTTGAGTCATAAATGGGCTCCACGGGTTTGTGTTGCTTGCTGACGATAGTGGTGTGGCTTTGGGGGAACCACTTTGTCTGAGTCTTACTGTCTTCATCTGGGGAATGAGCATACAACGACCATCACCATCACGAGGGTCACCTGGAGATGGATAGAGGCGTGGTGTCGTGGTTCTTAAGACCATTGGAAATATGTGTTTTCCGATAGTCTTAGGCGACTCCTGCGAAAGTGTTGTTCAACCCCCAAAGGGGTCGTGACCCACAAGTTGAGAACCGCTGCCCTAGATGCTATATCTCTTGATAGCCAGGCACCCTCAGCTTTCTTCACCACATTTGCTTACGCACCTGCTTTGTCTTCCGCGATCGTGCCGGGAATGTGAGTGCCTATCTTCTTGGATGATTTGCTCCGCATACGGACTGAGTAAGGACGGTGAAAGGATACGGCACTGGTGGACACCTTTCTTTATGGTAACCTGCACGGTATCCTCTTGTTCTGTTTGAACGACTGCCTCTTGATTAATAAAGGCTTCTGTGCTTTCGCAGCAGTGTTTTTTATCTTATTACTTTTGTTGTTGGGTGCTAATGAGTCGGGTTCTGCGTGAGCAAAGTTCACTGTTCTGAAATCCCGTTCTTTGCTTAACTGTCCGTGGTTTGTGGTGACCCACACAGTTAGTAAAACACAGGCAAACACCTTCCTGGTATTCTTTGCTTTCAACCACGACCCTCCGGACATCACCAATGCTGCCGCCCTTCATTTCACATACTCGGCTAAGTTCAGCTTGAGTTTCCGATCGTCCCTTGTGGATTCATGGCTGCAACCGTCTTTGAATTATTCTCAGTGATATTACTGATACTGTCTGATAACTTCTGCAATTTGTGTATCACCTTTCTTCTTCTAAGTAAAGTATTATTAATTGGGAGTTAGTGCACATCTCACGTCATGCCATAGTTCAGTCAACCAGGCAGTGATGCACAATGGCCACCACCATCATTTCCCAGACGTCCCTCTCCTTCCTGGCCTCCTTGGCATCGTCTCCCTTCACCCCACCCCAACACTGTATAGCCCCCACCCCCACCCCACCCCGAAACCCTTGCTGTATTTGCTGTCCCTCTAGGTTCATCACGACTGGGCTTCATTGACCTACAAACAGAAAAACCTATAACACAACATCAAG
This sequence comes from Echinops telfairi, assembly GCF_000313985.2. Taxonomy (NCBI): domain Eukaryota; kingdom Metazoa; phylum Chordata; class Mammalia; order Afrosoricida; family Tenrecidae; genus Echinops; species Echinops telfairi. The sequence goes on along the minus strand of NW_022107432.1, from coordinate 22,435,529 downwards.
AAGATAACACCTCAGAGATAAAACATGATATGAACAGACAGACAAAACACCAAAGCAACACTACAGAGAAGGTTGAAAACCGGATCAGAGGGGGCCAGAGGGGGACCAATTGACAAGGTTTTGACTGTTCAAGTCGGGTTCGACCCTGGGATCGTCTAAACTCATCTCTCCAGTGCACTCTGTCTAGTAACCACGTTCCTCCCGCCCTCCACGGCGCATCGAGGGAGGCCACCGGAGGCTCGTTTCCTATGTGGTTCCCACAAATGTATCTCAGGCTCCCACTGTCTTCCTGGCCTTCTGCAAAGCAGATTCTCACCATTTTGGCTCTGATGCTGATCCCTCCAATTTTGGATTGTATGATTTACAGTCCTTCGGTGACTCCCCCTTCTGTAGAATGGGCACAGATATGGATCGCTTCCAGTCAGTTGGCCTTCCACAGTTCTTGGCATAGCCGAGCGAGTGTTTCATCAGCTTGTTGAAACATTTTAGGTGACAGTCCATCAATTCATGGAGACTTGTTTTTAGCTCTTGGCTTTAGTGCAGTTTGTACTTTCCCCTTTAGACCGGTGGTTCTTGAGCACATACTACCTCTTGGAACTGGAATGCCGACCAGTTCTCTTTGGTTCAGTGACTGTTTTCCTTCCGCCTTCTTTTCATGTTTCCTGTGCCATCCAAGATCTGCACAGTCCTTCAATGTTCCAACTCAAGGCTTGAATCGTTTGCTCAGGTCTTTCAGCTTGAGAAATGCTAACTCTAGTCTTCCCTTTGGCTTCCTGACTCGAGCTCCTTGCAAGTGCATCCTAACACGTTGTCTTTTTGAGCTGCCCTCTGAAGTCTTTGTCCAGCCCATTACATCCCTCACTGTAGCTACTCTACATGCGGATCCAGTTTCAGACTTTCTTCTGACACCCGCTTTCACCTTTTCTTTTTTTAACCCCCCTTGTGTTTTGAAAATGTGTGTCCTGGATGTTATCTTACAACTTGTTAGGTCTTTGGACTCTGATAACCTAATCTAATCAATTCTCTAAATTCAGCTGGGATCTATTCAAGCAAATTCTTTTAAAATTTTTCTTAAAAGATTATTTTATTGGAGACTCTTACAATTCTTATTACAATCCATACAGCAATTGTGTCAGGCATAGTTGTACATATGTTGTCATCATTCTTTTCTAGACAATGACTTTCTATTGAGCCCTTGGGATCAGCTCTTTCCCCCCTCCCTTCCCCACTCTCGTGACCCCTTGATAGATGATAAATTATTATTTTCGTATCTCACACCAACTGCTGTCTCTCTTCCCCCATGGTTTCTGTTGTTCTTCCCCCTGAAGGGGTATGTGTGGTGGTGGATTGATCATTATGATTGGTTCCCCCTTCCTCCTCTTCTCCCTACCCTTCTGGTATCTCTCTTCCCATTCCTGCTCCTGGATTCCATGTGTTGTGAGCTCTTATCTCTTATCTATACCTGTGTACATGCTCTGGTCTAGCCCGCAGTGAGAGGCAGCACTGGGCTCATGGTAGGGGGCGGTGAGGAAGCCTCAAGGAGCCAGAGGAATGTTGTGTGCTTCATCGGTTCACGCATACTCTCCTGAGGTTGCTTTAATTTTCCTCTGAATTTACATATGAGCAATGGGTGATGTTCCACATTCGGCCCCTGGCCTTGCTCTGACCGATGATATTGAACTTTTCCACTGTCTCTTTCCACAGACGTACTCAATGAAATCCCTGTGTAACGCACCCAGTGAGGTCTTCATACACAGTTTCCATTCACACTATTGTCCTACAAAATTCCATCCTCTGAGCACTGACATCATTCCTATCCCCAAGGCCATCGATTCCAGCAAACAACCCTTTTTGTTCCCAACTTTTGCATTCTGATCCCCAGTATTTATCAATGTATCTTGATGAAATGTCTGATATATTTCCACTGCAGAAGTTGGTAAAGACCCTCAATTCCTCCATTGTTGACATTAGCAGCCCTACCCTGTCCTATAGGGTCACTATAGGTTTGCATGGACTCAATGGCAGTGGGCTTGGGGTTTGGATTGACATTAGTGGTTGATGCACACATTTGGGGAATAGTCACAGTAACTGGTTTTCCTTATAAGTCTATGGATAGTGTTCGATCACTGACAACATTGCACTGCCAGATAGATCTTGAAATGTTCTTTTTGATGGTGAATGTAATAGTACTCCTCTTCGATTCTTCGAAAGAGTAGACAATATGGTTGTCCCACTTAAAATGATCAGTACTAGTCCATTTCAGTCTACTATGCCCAGAATACTGATCTTTGTGGGTTCCATTTCAGCTTTGATACCTTCTAGGGTTCCTCTCACCTAGTTTAAATGCATGCCAGGAAGTGTGGAAGACAGCCACTTGGCCAACTGACTGGAAGGGATCCATCTTTGTACGCAATTCCAAAGAAAGGTGACTCAACACAGTGCACAAATTATAAAACACGATCATTGCTGTCACCTGCAAATACAATTTTGCTGAAGAGCATCCAATGACGGTTGAAGCAGCACGTTGACAGGGAGCTGCCAGAGGTTCAGGCCAGATTCGGAAGAGGATGTGAAGCAAAGGCTGTCACTGCTGACGTCAGATGACTCTTGGCTGAAAGCAGAGAATCCCAGAAAGATGTTCACTTGTGTTCATCGACTATGCCAAGGCCGTGGGGATCATGACACACCTGGAGAAGAATGGGAGCCCCAGAACACTTGATTGTGCTAACGACAAACTTGTACATGGGTCAAGAGGCAGGTGTGGAACAAGGGAACAAGGGCACGCTGCACACTTGAAAATACGGAAAGGTGCGTGTCGGCCTTGTATCTTCTCACAATACTTAATTCAGTCTGTCTGCTGAGTAAATCATCAGAGAAGCTGGCATCCGGATTGGAGGAAGGCTTATTAAGAACCTGCGGCATGCAGATGACACCACCTTAATCGCTGAAGGTGAGGGGGACTGGAGGATCAAGGGCTGCAGGGTTCAGTGTGGATTGCAATTCACCATAAAGAAGACCAAAATCTGTCGTTTTACCCATTCCAAACAAAGGTGGGTCACACCAGATCAATAGGAAGCAATGGTAAAAGATTGAAGTTGTCAAATATCTGTCTTGCTTGGATCCACCATCAATGCGCATGGACACAGCAGTCAAGAGATCAAAAGACCAATTGCATCACAAGACCTCTTTAGAGTGCCAGCAAGCAAGGATGTCCTTTTGAGGACTGAGCTGCGCCTATTCTCAACCAGGGTATTCTCAATCAATCAGGGTATTCTCAATCAGTCAGGGTATTCTCAATCAATCAGGGTATTCTCAATCAGTCAGGGTATCCTCAATCAATCAGGGTATTCTCAATCAATCAGGGTATTCTCAATCAGGGTATTCTCAATCATCAGGGTATTCTC
>NW_022107432.1:22420121-22431258 GCF_000313985.2 Echinops telfairi | reverse complement strand
GGTATTCTCAATCAGGGTATTCTCAATCAATCAGGGTATTCTCAATCAGGGTATTCTCAATCAATCAGGGTATTCTCAATCAGGGTATTCTCAATGGCCTCATAGGCGTGTGCAAGCTGGATGTTGAATAAAGAAGGCAGAAGAAGAATCCATGCACTTGAAGGGTGGTGCTGGAGAAGAATACTGAAAGTACCGCGGACTGCTAAAAAGACAAACCCATCGGTCTTGAAAGAAGTACGACCAAAGTGCTCCTTAGAGGCAAGGGCAGTGAGACTTTGTCCTGCATACTTTGGGCCTGTCGTTAGGAGATACCAATTCCTGGAGAAGAAGATCGCGTTTGGTAAAGTGGAGGGGCAGCGAGGAGGAGGAAGGCCCTTACGGAGGTGCATTCGCACCATGCCTGCGACCGTGGACTCCAGCATAGGCACACTGGTGAGGGCGGTGCGGACCAGGCAGCGCTTCCTTCTGCTGTGCATAAGGTCGCTCTGGGTTGGAACGGACTTGACGGCACCTGACAACAACAACAACAACAACAGCAGCAGCAGCAGCAGCAACAGTTTAAATGCTGCCCCCTCTGCGAAACCTTTGGAAATCATCTCTCTCTTCATTGAGCCAGCTCATACTGGGACGCAAGGCCTTGGGTTGTGGTTAGTGGCCTGTGTAACTTATTCTCCCATCTTGGAGGGCAGCTCTAGGCCTCCTGTATGTGTTTTATCTCTCCTCATTCGCTCAGCAGGCACGGAGTGTCTTTGGCAGTAAGGGGCTGTGCCAGGGGGCTGGAGCGATGATGATGGAAAAAACAATGCGGCTCTTATCACATTAGGCCTGGTGCCGAGCTTCATGCTCCCAGAGGGAATCTGGGCGGATGAAGTCACCTTTTCCCTGCTACCTGGTATCTCTCTGTGCCATCCTGTCGAAGGTTGGAGAGAGGTGGAGGCGTCAGAGCCCAGCGGGGCCCAGGCTCAGCTGACTACACCACGGGAGGATAGGAGGAGTACTTACAATGTGGGCCTGCTGGGTAGGCATTTGGGGAACAGCAAGTCGGTTAGACGCGGGGTAGCTTATGCTCCCTGCCTGTTCTGGGTCCTGGAGATGGGGACCAAGGGTGGGGACCAGCTCATTAATCAAGCTGAGTGAGGTGTTGGGGCTGGGGGCTGGGGGCAGAGCAGGATCATTTCTTGATTTTGGAGACTTTGTGCGCTGAACTCAGACTTGTGCCACAGATGCAGGGTTGGTCTCTGTCCCGCAAGTGGTAGTGTCCAACTCCTGCACCCCAGAGACTCACGGGCTCCAACCTCAGGATTCAGGCTTCATACGTCAGACACAGAGGAGCCCAACACGAACCAGACATTCCGTTCACAGGCTCTTGGGCCAGCTCCCTGGGAGTGTCTCCCAGCGACGACCGCCGTACTCCCTGTTGACCTCGGCACGTTGCTTGGTCTCTCCGGACCTCAGTGTCCTCATCTGGAAAATGACGGATCGCTTCGGATGGCCCCACGGTTATAAGCGCTCAGTTGCTAACGGCAAGGTCTTCACTTCGAATCCACCGGCTGCTCCGGTAAAGACGGCAACCTGGGAAACTCGGTGGGGCAGTTCTACTCTGTCTGGGAGGGTGGGTCTCCATGCATCAGAATCAAACAATAAGGATCGACGTAGCGGAGGCTATGAATCAGGGCAGATACAGGTCTTAGCAGATGGCCGGAAGATAGTCAACTGCCTGGTGAGATTATGGGGTGGTGCCCTAGGGTGGGTTCTTCACGCCAGGTGGGACCTGGGGTGTGTCTTTGCCCCTGCCTGCGTCTACGTCTCTTCGGTTGTAAGGTCAGGAGTGTTGTGTGCTGATCTCTCGGGCTCTTCTCTCCTTTGAGAGTCTTGAGATGGAGACTCTCCCGCCTGGCGTCTGACCCCTGGGAGTGTCCTGCTCGCTCAGGCCCAGGGGTTGAGGCGCTGCCTGATGGGAAGCCTAGATCCTCGGCTCTCCCAGCCCCGATTCCCAAGGCTCAGCTTCAGTCTTGGGCCTGAATCCTCAGTGCCTGCTGCATGCCACCTCATGCTACTCCTTTCCCACACTCACCTGAGAGGGTCGGTGGGTGGGGGCCGTGGGTTGGCAAGATGGGGTGGGTGGGGGCTTTGTGCCCTCCCCAGCCACGAGAGTCCTCTGACTGTGCCCAGGGCACCACAGCCAGGTGGCTCGGAGATGAGGAACTTCTTGGGACCCCCCACAGTCTGCGGGTCATGCTCAGAGATCGTCCGTTGGGACAGCTGTTTTCCAGGCCCAGAGCTGTGAGCGGGTGGTGGTGGTGGGTGCATGTTTGTATTGCAATTTGTGCTTCTGGCAGGCCCTGACTGTGGGCCAAGGAAGGGGGCAGCTCCATTATGTGGGCCTCCTGCCCACTCACAGCCTCCATTGGTGGGCCTCCGAAGGCAGGGGAGTCGGGGGTGGGGGGAGGTGCTGAGAGAGTGGGCCCTGGAAACCCAGCACGGGACCCTGGTCTCCCCTCCCCCGCCAGGCGGGATGAAAGCTCTGTTTCCTAACCCCTTAAGTCCCTGGTCCTCATTAGAGACCCTAATCCGCCTGCCAGTCCCTCTGTAGAGTCACATATGGCAGGAAGGGGGGCAGTGATGGCCTCTGTTCATCCCCTCTTGGTCCAGCTGGGCCTGGGCACCTGACTAAGGGGCCAGTGGGTAGCCGGGAGCAGGGCAGCCAGCTGGGGCTTCTGGGAACCAAAGGAGCGAGAAGCCAAGCCTCCAAGCTTGGGAATCCCAGGAAAAGAGGAGGGGGAGGAGGTGGCAGTGACCAAGTGGGAGAGTCCCTGGCGTGAGACACTTCTCCCTTTCCCTCACCCCTTGCCACCCCGGAGATCCCCCGCCCAAAGGGGCCTGGGGGAGGCACAGGCGCAGAGCTGGGGTGTCTCTGGCTGGAGAGCCGGGGGTGGGGGCCAGGAGCTGGGGAGCCCTTGGACCTCGGATTCCTGGGTCCTACAAAGGGGGTGCATCGTGCTGGCTGCCTCTAGCCTGCCCTCGCAGGGCCAGCAGGAGCGAGGTGGGCATAGCTGAGGGGAGCTCCGGTTGGCAGGTAAGCCTAACCAGCGCTGGAAGAGGCGGGGGCCAGCGTGGGATTGCAGTTCATCCTGGTTCCATGGCTGAGTGCCGGCCCTTGCTGTTTCCATTGGCCCAGAGGTTCCCGGTGCAGTGTGGAGCAATCCCTGCCTTCCCTTTCACCCCCTTTCCTTCCGGGGACTTGGGGAGGGCAGCTTCTCCTGGCCTCTGCGTCTGTGCTCCAGAAAACAGGCTTTGTCGGGAAGCCCAAGGGTCTAGAAGCCTCCGAAGCTGCTGGGGGTGCAGGACCAGAGGCTTCTGGGAGCTCTGTGGAGGAAAGGCAGCTCTGTCTTCAGGCAGCTCCCAGGCTGCGCCCCACCCCTCTAAACCATTTCTTGACTCCGAGAAATCAAGCCTTGGGACCAGCAAGGCACACTGCATGCTATCCGCTGCAGAGGGCGGTCAGTGGTTTCTAGCGCTCTAAGCTCCCGCCACGGAGTAGAAGCCGACTCATAGGACCCTGTGGGACAGGGTGGACTGGCCCCGTGGGTTTCCGCGGCTGTCACTGTTGGCGGGAGTAGAAAGGCTAGTCCTTCTCCCACAGAGCCGCCAGCTGGTGGTTTCAAATGGCAGACCTTGTGGGTCGGCCACCAGGGCGCCACGGTGGATTGTATAGACCTCTGCATAAACAACGTCGTCCCCTCCAGACCAAACCTAAACCCAAGCCCATTGCCACCAGAGAGATGTCAACTTCCTTTGCAGGGCCAGCCTGCAGCCAGACGCACCATTAGTTAATACCACCAAGGAGAACAAAGGAAGCAAACCTAAGCAGAGCAAACCAAAAAACAACCCCAAGCCAGCCAGCTGCTGTCCCGTTGGCTGACTCCCAGCAGCCCCCCAGGTGCAGAGCAGAGCGGCTCCGTCGAGGCTCAAGGCCCATGGTTTTGGGGAGCCAAGCCTTTCCTCCCCTGCACGATGGGGTGGGTTTAAGGCACTATCTGAGCCACTCAGAGATGCCTGCCTCAAAAGAGGAAGCGCCCTGCTTGCGACACTGTGACACGGTGCCTTCTTGCTGTGGCCCGCGCTCAGCCATCCCACACGTGAGACACGTGGGTCTCGGAGCCGCAATGAAGCAGATAGAGAACATTCTGGTCCATGTTTCTCTTGGGTCCGTGTCTTTGCTGCGTCTGAGGGCGTTTCCTGAGGAGGCTGCGCCGACGTTGACGAGACAAGACGCAGAACGGGACCCGTATGGCGCATGCTGGTAAGTGATCGTTAGCGAGTGACCGGTCAGCGTGAACTTATTACCATCGCTGGTGTTCTTGCACATCCGTCCGTGTAGCGTTCCTCAGAAGAAAGGCCCGGCACCCTGTCACTGTTAGGGGTCGCCCACTTAGTTCCGACTCACGTGATCCCATCGATGCAGCACAGACGGAAACACCGCTCGGTCTCGCACCGCCTCCCGGTCCCTGCCACGTGGGCGCCGTTGCTGTAGTCACTGGACCTCCTGAGCGGACCCTCTGCTCTGCCCCGCGGGATGTCCCTTCTGGTGACGTGTTGGAAGTACATGAGAAGAAGTCTCACCACTTTGACTTTTAAGGAGCATCCGGGCTGTCCTTCCAAGACAGATTGGTCCCAGATTTGTGCCAAAGTGTTGGTGGCAACCTGGTTAGCAAAGCTGCCTCCTGAGCCGTTGACGGAGTCCGAGTCCGGGCCAAGGTGAGTGAAAGGGTTACCTGAGGGTCTACTTCAAGGAAAACCATCCATTGGGAACTCCACGGTTCTTCTCAAACACATACGGGATAGACTCCACAGCAACTTGGAAGTAAACAACTCTTGTCTATATTTTATTATTGAACTGCTAATCACAAGGTCAGTGGTTCAGACCCACCAGTTGATCTGGGCGAGAAAGATGAAGCTGTCCACTGAGGTAAAAACGTAAAGTCTCAGAAACCTACCGGGACAGTTCTACGTTGTCCCATAGGGTCTGTGGCAGTTACTTAATCTCCTGTCAACTTGTGAAGGGGTGGGGTCTAGTCTGTCAATCAGGTCACAGCTTGATGACCTAATTTGGGAGTTGAAAACAGATCTAAATAGCTCACCGGAGGCCAGATACATGCTCACTCCCTGTCAGACATTCCTGTTGACAAGCCACACGGAGCTATGCTGATGGAGCTAGAGCCTTGGAGCTGGAGGAGCCACATGGAGACCCCTGCCAGCACTGAGATGCTTCTACCGCCACTGGATCCACAAGACTTTCCACCCACTGTGATCTTCCTGTATTTGGCATCATTGCATGTGTTGCTTGACTCTGAAGAGGAACTTATAGATTGGCATCAGACATATGGGCTAATATCAGATTATGGACTTGACCTAGGCTGGGCTGGGATGTTTTCTCCACACACAATTGCTCTTGGACATAAAGCTACTCTCACACACATAAGAGTGTCTCTGGATGTGTTTCTCTACCCCACCTGGACTGACCCGAGGTTGCTGTGGGCTGGGAGGGACACGCAGTGCTGGTTTTGAGTGAGAAGGTCCCTGAAAACACAAGTGGCTGCGCGGCGAGGAGACTGGAATCCCAGAGGAGGCGGCTCTTGGAGGCCCGTTCCACATCCGAGACTTCGGCAGGGTAGCCGCCTCCCACACTGGGGGCGCCAGGAGGGGGCTGAGTCCGCAGGCTGCATGTACCACCTCAGCAAGTCGAGAAGGGCCCTGTATCATTACCCTGCCCCGTCCATCAATCATCTAGTCAGTGCATCCATTGGAGCCCCGCCCGAGCCCTGACAGTCACTGTGCAGAGCCCCCTCCGTCAGCTGCCCCACATGTGGCCTCCCTGTGAGGAGCAGCCAGGCCCCACCTATTCAGGCGTGCACATCAAACGGGGAGTGGCCCTGACCCAGTCCCCTGATCTCCAGGGGGCTCCTCCCTACGGATCAGCAGGGAGAGGAGGCAGCTCCTCCCCTCTCCCACCACCCCCATCTCACCCCCAGACTGCTAGGGGGTCTGCATTTCCCTGTCCTCCTGCGTGGGCCACTCCTCTCAGCCCAGTCTGTGCAAGGGCCACTCGTGCGAAGAAGGCTCTCCTTCTCTCAAGAGCTGTCTCAGGTGGGGCCAGGTGAAGCGCAGGCCGTTCGGGAGCTGTGTTTGTACGGTGGACACCTGACATGCTACATCTGTCACTGCCCATAGAACTGCACCACTCGGAAAGGCAAGCCTGGTGTGCACGGTGGGCTCCGGGAAATCACAAGGACCCTCTGTTCCCACGTTCCCTCTGACCTGCCCCCTAGAGTCCCAAGGCTGTCCTCTTGGCTGAAGAAGGCGAGGCTGGTGGGTGGGAGCCTTCAGGTTGGGAGCCAAGCGCTTCACCAGGCAGCACCGGGCCCCTGAGTGAATCATCAAGCATCGACAGCTATGTTAAAGAGATGCAAGGTATTCATTCTTCAGGAGGGTTAGCAACGGCCAGGCGGGCAGAGGGGACATCTGGGAAGCCTGTACTTGCTATATAATTTTCTGTAACTCTAAGACTGCTCTACAATACAAGTCTGGGAACAAAGCTCCCCTTCAAGCCCCTTCTTCGGAAAGCCTTTGGGGGGTGGGGTGGGGATGACTGCTTCCCTCTGAGAGCTGTGTCTCCCCACACTCAGGGAGTTGAGGCCGTCGCCTGGGGCCGGCAGGCTCCCTGGGCGGGACTTTTGGGATGCAGACTGCCATGTCTTCCTTTTGAGGCACCTCGGGGTGAATTGAAACCCTGAACAAATTTTGGTTAGTAGTCGAGCACTTAACCATTTGCTCACCCCCACCCCCCCACCCCCTACCCCCCACCCCCACCCCCGCACTCCAGGGCCTCCTGTCGGCCCTGCAAAAGAGACTTGCATTTGTGTCTTCTCAGTAGGGGCTGGGCTCTCAACTACCGGGTCAGCAGTTCGAAACCGCCAGCTGCTCCTTGAGGGAATGATGCGGCTGTCTACTCCAGTAAAGAGTGAGGGTCTTAGAAGCCCACTGGGGCAGTTCTACCCGGTCCTCAAGGGGCTGCTAGGGGTCAACAGGGACTCCATGGCTATGGAGTTCTTTGTTGTTGTTGATTTGTTATCAGTGATCCGCTCCCTTCTCCTAAGCACATCACCTGCCCCTGGGATACTGCCACCCCTTGTGGTGTGCTCTAGGGCCCAAGGGAAAATGAGACCCCACCCTGCCCTCTGAGACCGCCCTCCCACCCGCCCTCAGTGGGGAGCAATCAGGCAAGTCTGCCTCCCCAGCCTCAGATCTGGGGAATCCTTCCAGAGGGGGAGCAGGCTGTGTCAGCTCTCCAGGGCCTATCTGGTCACCCCAAAGCCACAGAGCACTGGCCACACTGCCTCTCCTCCACAACAGGTCTGAGGGTGTTTATTGTTCCAGTGCAGGCCCAGGGACTGTGGCCTGTCCCACACCCAGGACGGAGTCGTCCCGTCCCTAGCTTTCCAAGAACAGGCTCCTTCAAGCGCACACAGTTGTGAAATGGCCCTACTGGGTCCTCCAAGGAATGAGGCCATTTGTGGGCTGCCAAGGGTCAGGCTGGGGGCCCTGCCAGTTAAGACGGCAGCACACACACACACACACACACACACACACACACACACACACACCAGGGGAACTAACAAAGAAACAATGGGAGAGACAGCTGTTGGTGTAAGATATGTTTGCATCATTTCCAAAACATTTTCTTTCTACTTCACCCCTTGATATTAGTTCTTCTCCACACACACGCCTCCCCATCCCCCCCATTTCCCCCACCCCCACCGCCAAGGGCTGGCTCCTCTGCAGAACTTGGGGTGAGCCCTAGCAAGGAGGGAGCGCCAGGATGCTCAGAAGGAGGGCTTCACCAGGAGGGAAGACATGGGAATAAGGACAGACAGACCCTCTGAGCCTGGGAGGCAGGAGTGGCGACACAATTTGCAGGGCCTGGTGCAAAATAAACATAAAGAATTTCAAGACATCGAGGGCGGGCTAGGCATTAAACCAAGTCCCACACCAAGCTTGGAATGCTGCAAAGACTGCCCATCCTGCTGGAGGCACCCAGGAGTCCCGTGGTGAAGACTTAAGTCATGCTGGGGAGCGGTCTGTGCCCTGAGAGGACGAAGACCTGGGCTGCTGTCACTCAGGAGGGGCACCTGGAGCTCCAGGGGTGGAGCCTGGGACCCTGACTCTCTGCCCATGTTCTCCGAAGACTTCGCTCCAGTCCTGGCCCACCTCTCCTGAGAGCCCCAGCGCTTGTCCAGGAGCCTTGTTTTCTGTGTAGACCAGTCCCTGCTTGGTGATTCTCACGTTTCCCCGGCTCCTGCCAGAGCTCACTGCCCGATCCTCCCTTCACGTTGCTCTCTTGGTGTCTGAGGGGACAGTCCGCCTTCATACCAGCTGGGAACTTCCCGAGGGTGGGCAGGCTCTGGGGGCTCCCTGGTGTTGGGCATCTTTCTTGGTGAAGTCTTTCCTTTGAGGCTTGTCTCTGCACCCCAAAAACCTTGTAGATGGAGCCCTGCTGGGGCTGCACGTCTGAGTGTGTACGAACGGAACATGGATGTGTGTATGGGTCTACGTGTGCGGGTGTCTGGGTGGGAGGAAAGGGCTGTATCTTCTCCGCCATCTTGACCGTCTTTTCTTGATCGGTGGCAGGGGATTCTTTGAGGAAGAAGGTGCCAGGGATTGGGGAGGAGATAGAGGCAGCATGGTGCAGCCCATCCCTCTGCCCAGCAGGGCCCCTGGAAGTGTGCAGCACAGGGTGACCGTGACCCGCTGGCGGTGTTGGGAGGAGGGCTGGTCTTGGGCTGGGGGTCAGGGTGGCTGGAGTGGACACTTGACAGAGGGCAGGGTTGGTGGCACTGGATGGCAGGGAGGGAGGAAACGTAAGGAATACCCTGACTCAGCCGGCTCCTTCCTGCCTTTGGGGTGGGGGTTGGAGGAGGACTGATGGCTGAGAACATGCAGATGGTGGCCTGTCAGGCCCCCTGCTGCCCCGCCCCCAGTCTCCCAGTCTGCACTCTATATCCCTGGGTTATGATTGGGGAGGAGGGATGGGGAGTGGCAGAAGTCCTGAACACTGGAGCCTCCCCGCCCCCCCCCCAAACAAAACAAAACAAAAACAAAACACTGAGGAGTAAGGAAGTGAACTGGGGGCGGGGCCACCAAAGGGGGTGCCTTTTGACACGGTCACAGCTTCTAAGCTAAGGGTGTTCAGACAAGAAGAGGGTAACTCCTTTGTGAGGACCTGCGGGGGACAGTGGTGGGGGTGGGGGTGGGCTAGGGGAGGAAATGGGGTGGGGGTGATGTGGGTGGGGGAGGGTGCTCCCAGCGAGTGGGAGGTGGGTGGCAGCTTGCTTTGGTGGAATTGAGAACACTTTCCCACAACTTGATTATAAGCTTCATTAAGAAAGGGACCATCTCATAACACCACTTAATTATCTGACAAGCGCCCCCCCCACTCCCGCCACAGGCCTGGGTGCATAGTAGGCATTCTGCCCAGGCTTAATTTTGAGTCCCCTTAAATTATTTTTACAGCATTCAGGTACCCCCAAATTAAATGCACACCCATAATCCTCACTGTTTACATTTCTCTTTGTGCCTTCTAAAGTCATTGTGGGGCTTACATAAGGCTGACTTATGTCAACTTGGCCAGAGGCAGGCTCTTCCAGCAGCCTGGGGGAGAGCTCGGCAGGGTGTGAACTTGTGTCACAACTGCTTCTTCCTGTGCCCCCAGGTAACCCCCAGGAGGGAGGTAGCACCCTTACTCAGCCAGTCTCCGTGCCCTCCCTGTATTTACATAGCAGCGGCCTGCTCTATTGATCTCTGGATTTGAAAGGATCCCGATTTATGTAAAGATGGCTTGGCATAAGCTTTGCTAGGACAGACTATTCACTAAGGCTGTCATCTCCCTGTAGAAAGTCCCCATTCCCTCGGAGGTTGGAAGGGGTCCCTGGTTAGCAGGGTGAATGGGCTAACAATCTGACTGTGAAATGAAAGGCAGGAAGTTCAAGTCAAGCCGGAGGCACCTGGAAGAAAGGCCTGTGATCTGCTCCAGAAAAAACCAGCCCTGGGAAACCGGATGATTGATGGATGATGGATGTGGCTCTCTGACCCACACACCCACTGAGAGTCAGCGTCAACGCCAAACCCCATTTTAACACAGGCTTCCTGAGACAGCGGCTGGAGCACGGGTAGCCCTCCTTCTTTTGATAACACAGGTGTGGGCTGCAAGCTCGGGTGAACTCAGGAATTGTTTGAAATGAAAGTATCCTTAGCCTCTGTAGTATCGACACACATTTGGAAAGCAAACAGCCAGCGTGTTCAGGAATATTACTCATCGGAAGGCCCTCGGGCACTGTCTGGGCATCGAGGGACTGCGGTTCAAACCCACCAGCAGCTCCTAGGGAGAAAGATGAGGCTGCCTGCTCCTATAAGGATTTACAGCTTCAGAAACCCTCTCTGGGGTCGCTGTGAGGTAGAATGGACTCCGTGGCTTTGGGCTGGGACGGTGAGCCAGGACCTTTTGGGGTGTGTTGTCATTGGAAGCGCCTGTTCTCGGGGTGCGTGCGATGCTGCCACTTGACGGGATTCTGTAGCACGCAGGGAGCCTGCCTGAGAAAAAAGGGGGAGGGAGATGAGGAAGAGTAGGGCTTTGCTGTGACCTGGCAGGGTCTTCCGGACAGGGAGGGATGGGGAGGAGTTACATTGAGATCCTCAGTTTCCTTCTCTCTGAGTTGGTGGGTCTGGGGTTTGTAGTGCAGGTGGGAGTGAGGAGAGAGGATAGTGGCGGCCGCATCGTGGGTGATGACAAGCAGGAACGAGAGCTCACTGGGAAGTTCCTTGTGGGGATAACCGGGGTCCGGTTTGCCGCCCTTTCTGACCTAATTGCTTGGGCTAACACCCAGTGTAGATCATCAACCCATGCTTTTCCAGGCTGTCTATTTCTCAACCTCACATCTGAGCCTGGGGCCTGACGAGTCCCGGAAGAGTTGTGGGAATTCTCAGGCAGGATATATAAAATCAGGGCTGTCCAGAAAGCGGGAGACCCACAGTAGCCACAGCAGGAGTGGAAAACTGGGACCCAGACCCTCCCCTGTCCTCC
>NW_022107432.1:22408376-22420021 GCF_000313985.2 Echinops telfairi | reverse complement strand
CACGGGCGGGAAGAGGCGTCCTGGAGTCTCGAAGCATCTGTGGCCGGGTGGGTGCTTCTCCCAGGGCGACGTGCTGAGAGAGCACTTGGGAGGCGCCGGGGGTCAGGGGTCAGGGTGCTTTTTAATTTCTCGTTAACGATGACAGCTGTAAAACTCAAGCAATTAAGGAGGAAGACTCCCCCCCCACCCCCACTCCGGATGCCAATGGGCCTGCCCCCTCAGCCGGGCACGTCTGCCTCCCTCCCTCCTCCTCCACGCCCTCCCCCCAGCACACAATGACGAAGACAAGGAACAAGAGTGGCCCTGAACCACTGGGTGTCTCCTTGGAGGTCACTGAGGGAGAGGGGAAACGGAGCAGGGGGAAGCTGCCTCTCCCTCCCTGCAGCTCCCTCCTGGGTTGGGCCAGCGGGAGGGCAGCCCCTTCTCCCCAGGGTGACTGATGAGGATGGGGCGTGGAGGACGTGGGTTGTGCCCAGCCTTCCCTGTGCTACTACACTGAGTGACCCCAACCCAGCCTGACCCTTGGGGGTGGGGGTGAGAGGACGGTCGGAGGTGGGGACCCAGGGGAGGAGCTTTTTCTTCGGTCCGTTCAGTCTCCCCAGGGCATGGAGGTCGCTCAAATTTCCTCTCCTTCCTCGGCCTGGGGATCCCTCCCCCTTTGGCCCCTGCCCACTGCACAGACGTTTTGTTCTGTCCTGGCTGGGGGTGGGGGATGGTGCGTGTGTCCAAGGCCATTCTTTCACGGACATGTCATGCCTCATGGGTGGGGTAGGGTTTTGGGTGCAGGAGCAGAACTCTACATCTCTGCCCAAAGCATCTTCACTCCACCCACCAGCCGAAACGTGAAACCCCACCGTGGACACCGGCTTCCTTCAAGGCTGCCTCCTTGTTGGATTGGCAATGACCCTGAGAAGGGAACCCCTCCACCCAAGGAAGACCTGACAGCTGACGTTGATGGTTGATCGAGTGAGGTGAGTGTGTGGGGTGGGGGAGGGGGGGCGGTATTTCGGCTGGGATTCCCAAGGGAGAGGATTGGGGAGGCCTTTGCAGTTACACCAGTGAGAACGTGAGAACGGATGAGACCTGAGTTGGTGGGCGTGCAAAACAATGAAGGAGCCAGAGAGGCCCCTGTTGCACACTCCCGGGCTGCAGAGAGTGGGGCAGGGGCAGTGAGCACAGTTTAAAGTTCAGCGCTTGGGTTCCCAGGAGATGGTCCAGGCAGCAGAAGGGGAACTGTTTGGATGGAAGGGGGTCTGCTCCAACCTATTGCTTTGGAAGAGAAGTCATTCCTTCCAGAACAGGGCGGGCGATGGGAAGCAATCCACGCATGTCTACAGAGGGTCCCCCCGCCCCCCGCCCCCCTGTCGCTCTTAGGAGCCCTGGTGGCATGACTGAGGGCTCCACTGCTACCTGAAAGGCTGGCTCAGCAAGCCCAGCGGCGTAGTTTGACTCCAGCACGTGGACTGGCCTTCCAGATCTTCTCCGTCACCCGAGGTCACAGTGAGTCCGAATCAACTGAACAGCACCGAACCACAGCCTTTTCTTTCCAGCAGCTGGGTGAAAGTTGCGGAGCAGATCATTTCCCCACCCCCTCATGCATCCGTCTTTTGTCCCCGTTGGGAGGTCCTCAGCATCACAGCTCTCTTCCCATTTCCTCCCAGGGGCTCCCATTTCCACCGGCTTATCTTTCCCGCTTGCTACCCTTCGCTTTGGGGCAAACGCTGCCCTGTTGGTGTGCACGGCTGACTGTTCGGAGGAGCATGCTCCTTGGGGCCGTCATTGGTCACTGTATAGGCCTGTTTCTTGCTTGACTGAAAGGTGAGCCCCCGGAGGGGGGGTTCAATTCCAGGTCTGAAGGGTGTCAAGGGTGTCAAGGGACCTTCTGGGGTTCCCCGAATCTGGAGCAGTCTGGTCTTTTGGAAAAAGTGGTTTTGAATTTGGTTCTACGTTTTTCTTCCACCCTGTTCAGGACCTTCTGGGGTGGCCATGGCCAGAGCAGTTGGTTGTGACAAGCGGGCACCATCTAGTTCTTTTGGTCTTGGGCGAGAAGAGGTTGTAGTTCATGGGACAACAACATGTTCTTGAAAAAGCACACAGAAAATCCATGCCAATGCCAGCATTCCTTCACAACGGTCAGTACAAGAGGCCAGACCATTTTCCCAAATACCTTGCCTTGGATCAAAACGTTTACTCATCCGTACAATGTTTCCTGGTGTCCGCGAGGTACAATCTAGTGGAGGAGACATGCAGAAGGCTGAGTTCACACCTTCAGAGAACTTATAAGCTAGTTAGGGTGACATTGTAATCAAATTCATATAGCTGTGTTTGTAACTATCCATGACCCTGAGTATATTAGTTTTCTGTTGCTGTGCAACAAGTAACGACAACTGTAGCAGGTTAAAACACCCCTTTCCAGCTCACAGTGTGTAGGGCAGAAGTCTGGCATGCTGTGACTAGGGTCTCTGCTCAGAGTGTCACAAGCCTGTAATTAAGGTGTTGGCTAGATCCAGCTCTTATCTGGAAGCTCTAGAGGATTAAAACATAAGGTTTCAGTAGATGCTGAGTAAAGCATTTGATAAATATCTCACGTCCTTTCCCGATAATAACTTTCGGTAAAGCAGAAATCAAAGAGACCTTTCTCAACTCGATAAAAATCCTTTAAAAGAAGCCCACAGCCAGCATCATAGTTAATAGTGAGAGACTGAATGCTTTCCCCGAAGGTCAGACACAAGACAGAGACACTTTTCTCATGTCCAAAGATCAAGTTACTGTGGGAAAACCAGTGTTTTGAGAAATGAAGGATGACTACATCATTGCATGGCTGCCAAATTATATCACTAACTATCGAAGCACTGAGACTCCTGACCCAGCCAAGTTGCCATAAACCTTAACCACCGCACCCAGCATTCCTCGCACCTCCTACCTCTGTGATCTTTACTGCCAGAAGTGCGTTGTTGAGGTGCAAAGCACTAGAGGTCCTAGCCAAACCCTGGAGTTGATGTCGGCTCACAGTGGCCCTGTAGGGCAGGGTAGCACTGCCCCTGTGAGTTTCTGAGACTGTAACTCTTTCTAGGGGTAGAAAGCCTGGCTTTCTCCGAAGGATCAGATGATGGTTTTGAACTGCTGACCTTGTGGTTAGTAGCCCAATGCTTCGCCACTGTGCCATCAGGGCTCAAGCGAGTATAATAAGGCAAAAAAGAAGAAACAAAAGACATTCAAATTGGAAAAGAAGTAAAATACCTTCATTTACAGTTGATATGATCATTGCATAGAAAATATGATGGGATTGTTAAAGAAACTACTTAAAAACAAAAGCAGTCAAGCTGATTCCTAGTTGAGGCCAGCTCATGGTGACCGGGACTCCTCCACCCTATTAGAATGGCTAAAAGGAAAAAGATGGGGTCCTTTGGTTAGGGGGTCCTTTGGTGACGGGAGCGTGCAGTGGAACAATCCCCTTGGGAAACAGTTCGGCAGTTTCACATGAAATAAACCCCTGAAACGAGCACCTTCGATAAGCACCTGCTGGCCACGGAGCGTTGCAATGAATCAGAATCGACTTGATGGAGTGAGTTTGGTTTGGTTTTGACGCCCGTTCATTCAAGGCAGGGGCTCTCAGCCTTCCTCGAGCCTCGATCCTTTCACACAGCTCCTCATGGGGTGGAGACCCCCAACCATAACATGAATTTCGTTGCTACTTCATCACTGCCATTTGCTACTGTTATGAATCGGGCGACCCCTGTGAAAGGGTCGTTTGAACCCAAAGGGGTCGTAACCCACAGGTGGAGAACTGCTGACCTAAGAGAAATGAAAGTCTATCTCTATGTAAAAGGCCTGCTCCAAGCTGGTTTATTTGAAATACAGTGAACCCTCGCCACTTCGCGCTTCGACTTCCGCGGCTTCACCCTATCGCGGTTTTTGCGTAACAGCGCATGCTCTGTCATTACTGCCACTGATTGGCTCATACTGTACACGCTTCTGTCTGCATCGCTACGTATCGGAGCTACGTATCAGATGCATTTTTGCTTTTGTACAGTGTACTGTAATTGTTTGCGATTTTTAAGAAATTTTATCTAAGCCCTATGATGGCTCCTAAATGAGCTTCTTCTTCTAAGCCTTCTGACAATTAAAATAAGCGCCAGAGGAAGATGCTCACCATCCAGGAAAAGGTAAAACTTTTGGATCTGATCAAAGATGGCAAGAAAATTGTGGAGGTTGCACGCCATTTCGACTTGAATGAGTCTTCCGTTCGCTCCATCCGTTGTACTTCATAATATAATAAATAATAAATGATAATTGTAACGTCCAAAATGTTTTACTGCATTTCCCCTTTTTCGTTTAATAAATTGGGTAATATGAGTGTAATGGTGACTAAAGGGTGTTTTTTCATGTCCTCTATGCTCTAACTACGAAAATATTTGATTTACAAATAAGGAATCCTACTTCGCGGAATTTAATTTATCACGGTAGGGTCTAGAACCGATTAACCATGATAAACGAGGGTTCACTGTAGTCCCAAACTGGGAACAACTCGAATATCCGTCAACAAGTGAAGCTGTTGTGTGTCCTTCCATGGAATACTACCAATTAATAAGAAGGCATGAACTCTTGGCCCAGCCAACCTCATAGACAAGTATGAAAAGGGTTGTCTGCTCTTCCATGTACAAAAGTCTAAATGCAAAATATGGAAACACAGAACAATACACAAGTCTAGAAAGGGCAAACTGATCTATCGTGACAGGAGGCAGAAGCGTGGTTGTTGGGGTGTGTGTGTTTGTGGGTGGGGGAGCTGTGTGAGGAGCTGCAGGAGGTGGAGCCCCCAGAGAGGTCTGGGGACATTTGAAGACTCATGGCTCTGCTGGCTGTTCTGATTGTCCTGAGGGTTTCGTAGAGAGACGCGCAATTCAAAGTTGATCAAGGTGAACATTGTAAATATGTAGAAAGGTGTAGCAACACACTCCAAGATAGCGGTGGGCACCAACCTGGGACAGGCCCTCGAGCCACACCAGGTGGTTGCCTGGAGTGGGGACCAACTTGACAGTGACCAACAAAGACATTTGGTGTCACTTAAAACTATTTAAAGAACCCCCACCCAAACCCCATTTAATTTATGTCAATCATGTTGGCAGCATCATTTTTGATCCCTTAATCCATGATTTCTCCCCGCTTGAAGCATGTATGCCTCCCCTGGCGCTCATGTGTGTACTCTTCCCATCCCCTGCCTCCCTTCTCCGGTATAATTTCATTTATCTTTGCTTCTGTTTTCAGTGCTTATATTCTTATGACGGTAAGTGTTTCATGTAGCTGAAGTATTGCTTTCCTTCTCCTGTACAAGTAAACCCCCCCCCTCCGCCAGCATTAATAATGGCCTGACTTTCCTGTTTTCTATTGACTTATCAATCATGAAGCGGTAAATGCAAGACGTTGAGATGCATCAGATACGCTTTCAGTTTCCTCTTGTTAGGAATGTCTCCTGGAGTGTCCCGATCTGCCCTTATCTAGACTGACAGCCCTTCCCGCCTGGTCCACAGCAATGTCTTGGGATGGCCCTTCATCCTGGGGATCCCACTTTTCTTTGATCCCGTGTGGTCTTCTGGACCTCATGTCTTCTCCTGTCTTACCTCCTTGTCTTAGTGGAGACCACTTCTTAGTAGTTTCTCAGGAAAGCGTGCACAGGAGCTGAAGTGCTTGATATTCATCTAATCTATAAACATCTTCTTTTCTACCCTCATATCTTTTTTTGCAAGTTTGATGGTCCAAGGAATTCTAGGCTGGAAAGCCTTTCCTCTCGAAGGGTTTTCTTCTTTGTCCTTTGGCTTCCCCTTTACTGTTGAGAATTCCCAAACCATTCCGATTGCTAACCTGTTTGTATCAGACCTGTCCGTTGGCTTTCCCCCGACTCCCCCTCTCTGGAAACTTGTAGGATCCTCTCTGTCTGCAGTGTTCTAAAATTCATGATGCTCTGTCATGATGTGACCTAAAATGTGTTTCACAGTTTTACTGACATATAATTCACACGGCATACAGTTCACATTGCATGCAGTTGTTTAAACATGTTTGAGAGTTGTGCAGTCATCGCTACAATCAATTTTAGAGCATTTTCTTCTTTCTCACACTCCTGACGTTTAGCTCCCCCTGCCATGAACCCCAAGGAGCTATTACCTCTGCTATTGTGTCTACAGATGTACCTCTCCATGCAAAAACAAAAAGCAAAGCAAAGCAAGACAAGAGGAAGGCAACCAAACAAAAGAAAATATGGGATGACCTCCGTTGACAAATAAAAAACAATAAAAAAACTAGAACAAATTTAAGGTGAGTCAAAAGGGAGAACAAATGATCAGGTGTTAAATTTTAACCTAACAACATCTGCATTAGTTGACTTTCCAACGTCCTCTGTCTGATGGCAAAGCTATTTACGTCCCTGGTCAACGGTCACCGGGGAGTCACTGCAGGCTTCATTCAAGGCGGGACCCTGCAAATGGATTTTGAACCTTCACTGCCATCCATAGTCTTCTGACATCTGGGTGCTCAGAATGTACGCTCTTCTAGTCTCGGATTCTATTCCTTACGCTCCTTGGATCACACAGACCGATGGGCTTCTTCTGTGTTGGCTTAGCTTTCATGTTACATAGAAGGCTGCTTGTTTGAAGGCAAGCTTTTAAGACCCCAGATGCGATTCTTTCTCATAGTCCGGCACCATCTGATTTCCATGAAGTACCTGTGTTTGAGAGGCCATGTGGCATGGTGGATAAGCAGAGTCTCTCAAATTAGCCTGCTCGAGTTTAAATCTTGGGTCTGCCATTTATAAGCTTGGCTATGGGCTTGGTGCCCCTGTTTCCTCATCCACAACCTGAGGGTTGCTATGCATGCTGAGTAAGGTAAGATGTGTAGAGAACTTAGAATTGTTCACAGAAATGTTGACAGTTATTTTTACCGGTGCACTGGGCTTTCAGGAGTTCTTCAATTCTGAATTTTAAAAAAAGTACGTCACTGATGATATCCTTCCTTTAATTTTCTCTGTTTCTGTTCCCTCTTATTTGGATGCTGCGCTGTCTGGGCCGTCCAACACTACTCTAGAGCCATTCATGTTTCCCATCCTTTTGTTCTTTCTCCTCGACTTTCTGGAGGCTCACTGAACATTATCTGCATTGTCTGTTTTTGGTATCGCAGCTTCCATTTTTTTTCAAGACCTCTCTCCTGTTTCCTGCATGCTCTTGAAAATGCTATTGTTTTTGTTTCATTTTTTTTTTTTTGCAAAAAAATTCCTCCCCTGATCATTCTCAGGATATTCAGATAATATGTGATTTTTTAAAAAAAGCTTTTATCTCACTAAGCTTTGACTTCCTCCAACTCACCTTCTCTCTGTCTGTTTGTTTTGGTTTGTGCCTTTTGTGTTCGAAGCGCTCCTCAGATGTCTCTTAATCCTTGCTTGTTTGCTTATTTTTAAGTGTGGAGATTAGAAGAACTGGTTGTGTGTGTGCGCGCCTTGCCATCGGCGAGCCTCACAACAGGGCGATCTGGCTGGGCGGTTTCATAGTTGAAGCCTCCGGTGTTAATATCTCCAGGTCTTTCCCCCCTTTCATGTTGGTCGGGTTCCATGGGGAAGCATCTGCCAGTTTGCTGCCTGGAGGGCAAAGGGCAGTGTTCTGAGAACCCAGGGCGAAGAGGGCTAAGGTCCCAGCAGCCACTGCGTGAACATTTTCAATGAGATACCCCTGCCTTCCAGTGGCCTGGGGCCTTCTGGACCAGACCAGTTAACCAGCGATCCCTGAATCGATTCCAACTCTTGGTAACCCCCGGAGTGTCGGGGTAGAATCAGATGGCAGAGGCATCCCCGTTACTGATTCTTCAGGCTCAGACCGCTGGGCCTCCTTCCAAGGCATGTTCATGGGCATGCAAACCTCTGAGGTTCCCAGCTGATGTGTTCCGGTTTGCACCCGCAGAGATGGCTCTGCATGTTCTCCAGGAAACTGGCCTGTAGCTTCTTGCCTGGCCGTGAGGCATGGAGGGAAGTCCCTCCTTATTTGCTGAACCCTCTCTGCCTCCAGCAGGGTCACGGACTCCTGAGCCTTTGGGGGACCCTGGTGCTTATGGTTCGCCGCAGAGGAACCCTAGTTGTGCAACAGTTAAGAGCTTGGCAGTTAACGGCAAGGTTGACAGTTTGAACACCCCTGATGGCTCCTTGGCGATCTACTTCCACCAAGATTCCAACCCTAACCAAACCCCCTGCCAGGGCGTGGATTCCAACCCTAACCAAACCCCCCCACCAGGGCGTAGATTCCAATCCTATTGGGCGCTGCCCCTGTGAGTTTCCGAGACTATAGCTCTTTTCGGGAGTAGAAAGCCACATCTTTCCCCGTGGAGTGGCTGGTGGACTCCAACTGCTAGCCTTCTGGTAAGTAGCCCAATGCACGGGCACTAAGCCACCAGGGCTCCATACAGACCGCAGCCTTGGAAACTGCAGGGCAGCCTACGCCGTCCAACATCACCTCGGCAGCCTCTGACAGCCAGCTGGCATATCCATCGCTTCCTTGGCACGCCCTTTCCTACCTGCTCTCAGGTCTCCAGAATTGAAAACGGATTAAGGCTCTTTTTTTGGGGTGGGTGGGGGGTGTTTAGCATTTTAGGACAGAGCCGAAGCAGACGCAGGGGTTCAGGGGATCGTCTTTTCCTGGAATTTCTTTCTCCTCTCTTAGCCTCTTGTACCTCTACCGGCCTTCCTTGCCACCGTAGGTCAAGGACAGACCAGGTCAGCTACCCTGTTGCTGCAAGAGGACAGGAACGGCGTCTGTCTCCTCCCGCTATATTCCCAGGTCCAGACCCAGGGCCTGGCGTGTCAGGAAGTGTCGAGAGATGTCTACCCAGGTTACGAATCAGCACAGGGCGACCGGCTGCCTTTTGCACCTGGAGAGAGAGTCCTCGGTGCTGTGGTGGCGTCTTCCTTGGAAACGAATTCCTTGGTGTGTGGAAATAGCCAAAAGTCATTTGGTGCCAAGACTTGTGACCAAGGAGAGTGAGCAAACGATGACAGTCATCGCAGCACCTTTTTTTCCCCCCTTTCCTCTTTTGTCCGAAACAAGGTGTGGCATCAAATTATGAGATTGATTTCCTTGTTTGGTGTATAATGAAGTCGGAAGTCCATTCATCAAAAAAAGCAAAAAGAAGAAGAAAGGAAGTACAAAAAATGTTCCCCACCCATCTGGCTTCGTCAGCCTAGATGTGTGGGGTCCGTTTGTGAGGGTGGAGGGTTTTGCAGGTGATCCGGGGGCAAACAGGTATCTGGGAGTTGGGCCAAGCCGTGCAGGTTGTAGGCCACTTTCCAGACAATGTGCTCTTGGCAACCGTTCCATCCACGGACTTCTATGGTTCTAGGTCTCTGGGGGCTGGGGTGTGACAGGAAGGCAGGCAAGAGTAGAGCGAGCCGATTGTGGGGGACATGCACCCCAGCGGATATGTGGGACAAGCAACTTCCCTGTCGCCAGAGGAGGGCCATCTAGTCAGGACACCACCAACAGCCCCTGGCATGTCCCATTCACTCAGTCCAAGTCAGCCCCTGCACGTCACACCCACCACCTCCTTCAATCACACCCACCACCTCCTTCAGTCCTTGCTGTGCCTGGCAGCCCGTGGCCAATTGGCCCCATTTCCGAGTGGAGCAAAGGGAGGCACACAGAGAGGACTGAACCACTCCCTGCAAAGTCCCTCCAGGAGGCGGCGAGACGAGTCCAAGGCACTAGAGAGACAGAAGGGAAGCTCCCCGTCGTGAAGTGAGATTAGGACAGGGCTGGTGGAGGTGCACGTCCCTCCAGGCGCCCCATCCTGCTCCCTGTCATGTTCCCCTCTGGCCAATGTTGTTCGTCCAAGCGCCAACCCATCCCAAGACTGCGGATAGATCCACAGAGGGAGAGACAGGAAACACGGATCCTGGAGATACAACACAGGAGCAAGTCAGAAAGGATTGCGACGAAGTCCGAGAGTCCTCGACGACAACACCCCCACCCCAACGAGCAACAGTTGTTGCTGGACGTACCGTCCGGTGAGGTCGATCCTCTTCTGAAGGCCGGGCTTCCCTTCGAGCAAAGATGCCTGCGCGCTGGGTTGCACCCCGTCAAGATGGTGGCTTGGGGACAATCTTAAGGGACTCATGTGTTCCTGTGACATGTTCCTGGAGTTTGAGGGCTGGGGGGTGGCAGGGGTGGAGACTACAAAGGAGTCTGAAGGGGCCAGCTCAGGGCTGAAGGGTGGATGGTGGAAGGTTTCCCAGTGAAATCCTTGCAGGAACACCCTCGATGCCCTGGACGGGTGAGCAGGCTGCCCGCATTCTTTGTTGGGATGGAAGAACATGGCTTTGCACAACTTTTCTGACGTACCCCCCACCAGCACAGTTGTCCCTTTCCCTAAAACTTCTTTTCTTGGGAAGGCTCCGTGACTGTGTTGTGTTATTTTAGGAAGTCCATCAAGAGTGCCCTTTGGGAATCCTGAAAATCAGTCGTCCTACTCTCCTCGGCTGACCTCTCAGCATCCCCCGAGGAGCCGGTGTTTCGATTGGTCCGTTCTTTTCTGAAAACTCCCTCAGGAGACGAAGACCAGGGTGTGACCCGTAGCCACCCAAGAAGGCAGAGATGGGGGTGAGCACGTTTGGTGTGGAATCCACCTGTGCCGGTGTGACCCGGAGGCCTCGTGAGCTCACTTTTGGACGCATCTGGGAGAGTCAGGATCGATCCACACATTCTAGGGATGGAAGAATCAGGGTGAGTGATTTCCCTCACTTACTCGAGGGTGAGGGTTTTGTATTTTCAACCCAATTTTCCGGAACATTTCTCTAAAACTCCAGTGAGGTGTACCTCTTTTCTGCGGTGGCCGAGGCCGCTGACTCCCTCTCTCTGGTCTGACCCCGTGGACAGTGACCGGAAGGGCTGAGAGCATCTGAGTGAGGTGCTGAGGCCAGCCTGCTCGAGTGTCCAGGCCCTCTCGGAGCACAGAGGCGGTTCACGCTGATTGACGGGCCGTTCTTTTACTCAAACTTCAGTGGTGGAGCAGTTCAGGCTGGGAGCCAGCTCAGCTCGAGTGTGGATCTCAGTGACGTCTCTCGTTTGCTGTGTGACCTTGGGCACGTTATTGAAGCTCTCTGAGCTCCGGCTTCCTCTTCTGTGAAGAGGAGGATTGCAATCTGCCTTACGGGGTTATGGTGAGCGTGCTTGAGGGCAGCCGGGGAAGGCACGCGGGGGATGCAAGCAGACTCTGGTCGCCATCATGATCACAATCGTTTTCTGAAGAGGCCTTGAATGGATCTAAGTGCATGTGTGTAAGGACGAGAGAGGGTGTGTGTGTGTGTGTGTGTGTGTGTGTGTGTGTATGAGAGAGGGTGTGTGCGTGTGTGCAGGGATGAGAGAGGGTGTGTGCGTGTGTGTAAGGATGAGAGAGGGTGTTTGCGTGTGTGCAAGGATGAGAGAGGGTGTGTGCGTGTGTGCAAGGATGAGAGAGGGTGTGTGCATGTGTGTAAGGATGAGAGGGTGTGTGCGTGTGTGTAAGGATGCGAGAGGGTGTGTGCGTGTGTGCAAGGATGAGAGAGGGTGTGTGCATGTGTGTAAGGATGTGAGAGGGTGTGCGCGTGTGTAAGGATGAGAGAGGGTGTGTGCGTGTGTGTA
>NW_022107432.1:22388682-22407412 GCF_000313985.2 Echinops telfairi | reverse complement strand
GGGTGTGTGCGTGTGTGTAAGGATGAGAGAGGGTGTGCGCGTGTGTAAGGATGCGAGAGGGTGTGTGCGTGTGTGTAAGGATGCGAGAGGGTGTGCGCGTGTGTAAGGATGCGAGAGGGTGTGTGCGTGTGTGCAAGGATGCGAGAGGGTGTGTGCGTGTGTGCAAGGATGAGAGAGGGTGTGTGCGTGTGTGTAAGGATGAGAGAGGGTGAGTGCGTGTGTGTAGGGACGAGAGAGGGTGGGTGCGTGTGTGTACAGGAAGCTGGCCCACACATCAATCGTAATATTAGTATAGGGGAATTACAGAGCCAATGGGTGGCTGAGCTGCTTCTGGCTCACGGCCCGCGTCTCCTGGAATAACTGTGCTTCCCAGGCTTTTCCAGAAGCCAGGTCCTCAGGCCTTTCTCCCAAGGTGCCTTTGGGTTCGTGTGAACCTCCGACCTTTCCGTTAGTGGTCAAGTGTGCTAATCGTTTGCTCACGCAGGGACTCCAACCATGAAAATAGCACCACCATTTATTTTGGTCCTACTGTGTGAGAGACGCAGTAGGTTCAGCCCTGGGCTGCGGACTGCATGGTCAGTGGTTTTGCTGGAGGACAATGAGGCTTTCTGCCTCCACCATGAATTACAGCTTCAGAGACCCCTGGGAGCAGTTCTGCTCTGTCCCCCAGGGGGACTGGGAGTGGGAGCTCACACTTGGGGGCTGTGCGTGGAGGGGGTGCATCTGTGAGACAGGCTCTCCCCATTTCCCATCCAGCCTCACGATGACCCCGACCCCGGCACGTGAGATTATTTCATCCCCTGCCCCCTCAAAGAAACGGAGGCCCAGGGAGCCCATAGTCCCGGTCCAAGGACGCATAGCCAGAACCAAGCAGATTCACAAGTGCACACACAGACAGACACAGAGATGCTCAGAGGCTCAGGAGAGGGCTGGTCTGCTCCTCGAACTTGTCTCCCTGCCCCTCCCCTCTTGCTGAATCAAGTGCTAATTCATGGTCCATCTCCTCACTCAAATTGCCCCTAGGCTTTACCTCCGAAGAGAGGCAAACCACTCTCTGGGGGCAGACTGGTGATGGAGGTGCAGTATTTATAGAGGCACTCACTCTCAGGGCTGACCCTGCCCTGGCATGACCCTTAAGAGTGAGCACTCTTTAAAATGTGTGCCCTCGCTGCCTCACCTGCCTCACCCTAGTTTCCGTCCTTCTTTGGGGAAGAGGTGGGGCCTTTGCTATGTGGGCCAAGGAGCACCCCCCAGCCCCACCCTTTTTCAAGGCCAGATGGAAATCCAGAAATTCCAGAGGCCCAGGAGCCTGGTGCTGTAGTGGTTTGATAACCGTAAGGTCAGTAGTTCAAACCCAGCAGCAGAAGAAAGAGGAGGCTTTCTGCTCCTGTAAGGGGGTTTCGGAAAGTCTCAGACGCCCACAGGGACAGCTCTGCCCTGTCTAAAGGGCGGCTGTACGCTGGGATCGCCCGGTGCAGAGAGTCGGGGTTGATGGTTCACGTCCACGTCTCTCCTTTTTGCCTCCAATGGACAGCAGAGCAGGGCTGTGCTCTCAGACCACAGTCCACTACTAAACCTACGCCTGACAACGTTCCTCAGGGCCCAGCCTACCTCTCTTGCCCCTGTACTCACTAAGCAGCCCCTCCTCCCAGCCCTGGTCCTTCTTCCCTGCCCCCAGTGTGACAGCCTCAAGCATGGTGACCCCACCCCCAGAGCCAGCTGACTGTGCCCAGGGGACTGGAGCAAGAGCCACCTGCAGGTGCCCTGGGGGCTGACTTCAGCACTGCTCTCCCTCGCCCCCTAGAGGCTTGGGGTGGCATGAAGGGAGGCACAGGGGAAGGTCTTGATTGGGGAGGGGGCCCAGGACATCCAGAGCATGTCTGGAAGGCGCCCATGCCAGGAGTTGCTGCCAGAAAGTGCCCAACTAAGTGGCCTTGGTGGCTGAAGCAGAAAGGGGTTAAGATCCCCATCTCTGTCTGAACGTGGAGGGTCCCTCCTGCTGTGGCCAGAGGCATAGCCCCTGAGCCCTTGCAGAGGCAGCCTGCCTGGGCAGCCTCCCTCCACATCCCACTTCCCCTTGGGTAGCTTTGAGGAGGCTGGAGGCTGCCCTGCTCATTCTCAGAGAGCTAGGCATTCCGGGAGGAGTGCTGGGCCAGCAGGGGAAGACGGTGGAGTAGCCTGCCCCGGTGAGGAGTGAGTCTGAGGTTTGTGTGAGGGAACTAACTGGGACAAGGTGGGGGAACTCTTCAACAGCTGGTTGGCAGTGTACACAGAGATGGGGAGGGTGGTGACTCGTAGACAGCCTGGGAGGGGCATGATGGGGGAAAGAATGGGGAGGGCTGACCAGTCATGGCGGCACTTGATAAACCTTGCTGGGCTGGAAGATTGGGGCTGGGACCTGGGCCTGCAGTGGAGAGCAGACAGGCCACATCCCCCAACCCCCACCCAAAACAAACTCACTGCCATCGAGTGGATTCCGATTCGTAGCAACCCTATGGGACAGAGTAGAACTGCCCCTGTGGGTTTCCCAGACTGTAACTCTTTACAGGAGTAGAAAGCTCCTTCTTTCTCTCATGGAGCAGCTGGGGGTTTTGAACTGGTAACCTTGTGGTTAGCAGCCCAACAAGTAACCCGCTACGCCACCAGGGCTCCTTAGGGCAGATCCAGCTCCTTCATAATAACAATTCATTATTGTTAAGACAATTGCGATTCACAGTGACCCTACAGGACAGGGTGGAACTGCCCCAGAGGGCTTCCAAGGCCAAAATCCTTATGGAAAGAGCCCTGCTGGGATGGTGCGCTAAGTACTGGGCTGTTAATCCAAGGGTTGGTGGTTCAAACCCACTGGCAAGCAAGAGAAAGACATGGGTTTACAGACTCAGCTAGCCCTGCGGAGCTGCCTAGAGGGCTGCTATCCACTGCAGTCACTCAACAGCAGTGGGGATCTTTGTAGCTTCGAAACAGCTGACTTCTTGGTTTGTGTGTGAGTTAGATTTATTGTGCCAAGTAGGCCAACAGGAACATGTGAGTGGCGCTTGATCGGGCTGCAGCTTGATTGGAGGGTGACTGAGATCAATGAAGACACTGGCATCCCATGTCTCTCTTGCTCCCTGGTGATCGGACGGTGCGCTGCTGCGTTAGCTAGTTCTCTGCCTCAGCCTCTGTGCTACACTGCCTGTGGGCCAAGCCACCCCATGGATTGTATGGCTAGAACTTGAGGTTCCTTTGAGACCTGCTTCGCCACGCTGCTGGTATGTACGTCACTGGAGCTTAGGCTGGTGGATCTTGTCCCCTGGCATTATTTGAGCTCCAGATCCCTAAGCTCCCTTGCTACTGACTGTTGCTGACCCACCCTGCCGCCTGCTGCCTGCGGGCAGACTCTGCCTGCCTTGCCCGAGGGAGGACTTCGCTGTCTGCTTCCTTGACCTTGGACCCAGCAGTCCACGTGAGTTGAAGGACTTCCAGTATATCAACTGTTTCACAAAAGTGAGTTGAACCGAGCCGTCTGTACTGCTGTGTGGACTAATGAGCTGTTATCTTCCTTCTCGCTGGATAAACCTATCCTCTTGTATTATATATGACCATGAGTGTCTAGAACATTTAACCACTGAGTCACCAGGACTCCTTGTCATCATCACCATCCGCATCAAGCACTCACGCGGTCATCACGTCTACTCTGTCGCATAGCAACGCCGTAGCGCAGTCAGGGTAGAATTGCCCCTGTGGGGCTCTGAGACTAAAGCTTTACAGGAGTAGAAAGCATACTGAGGGCATTTCTGCTCAAACAGTTACCCCACCCCACCCCAGCTACACCCTCCTCCCTTCCAACTGTCCATTAACTGACCTAAGTATCTGGGGGTCGGGGCGGTGGGACTGGCACTAAGCCCCATCCTCATCCCCATACTCTGTGTTATCTGGTTCTCCTTGCAGCAAAGGGCAGGTGGGTAGAGGGAAAGAGGGACTTCCTCTCTGGATGGGTTTCCAGCCTCAGTTCCCCTAGGACATAGGTTTCCAAACTTATCTGACCTACTACCCCCTTCTTGGGAAAAAAAAATTACCCAGGGTTCCTCTGGCAACGAAAAGCTTTTGCACTATATCCCATAAACAAACGCATGGCTATTGAGTCAAGTCTGATTATCCAGGCTAAAGTATAAAAACAAAACACAAGAACTCCCTGCCTTAGGGTCATTGCTGACTCATGGTGACCCCTTGTGCTTTCTCAAGACTGTACGGGAGTAGAAAGTCTCTCTCCCTCGGAGTTGCTGGCGGTTTCAAACTGCTGACCACGTGGATCGCAGCCCAACTTGTAAGGACTATGCCCCCAAGGCTCCTCAGGATAAAGTATAGGTGTCTGCTTCTGCAGACCCCCTTTCCCACCCCACACCCCCTTATCATTCCTGCGCTCTGGGAGGGGGTGGTACGGCCCAGTGCAGGAAGCACTCACTGTCCATGAGGTCCAGATGTTCCTGGATCTAGGGCTGAGGAGGGCAGTGTGATTCCGCCTGCCTGGCCAGCAGCTGACCAGGGCAGCCCTCTCTCTAGAATGTCCCCTGCCACCCTGAGAGAGAGTGGGAGCAGCACCCCGAGGCAGGCCAGGAGCAGCCTGAGTCTCCCCAGCAGTCTTGGGGAGAAGGGACCCCCCGAAAGAACCCACAGTCTTGCCTTCCCAGTGTTGGGGTTCTGGCTGTGCGCCTGGGAGGGCCGGGGGTCACGGGAGGGTAGGGTCTTTTTCTCCATTCCCCACAAACACTTGCTGTGCCACTTGACAGCCTTCTCATTCCATTCCCTGAGCCCTGCTCTGGCCCCACCACACCTGACAAATTCCTTCCTACACTTCAGCTCCCTGGTTGGAGGCAGGGACACCCCACCCACCACCTCCCCCAGAGCAGGGGCTGGGGAGCTGACATTCTCTCTTGCCCTCTTCTCCCCCCCCCCCCACTCCCAGGCATGTGTCCAGACCCCAGTGGTCTCTTACTACCCACCTGCTGCTGTTCTCCCATAAACCCCCACTCCCCACCCACCTGGAAAGTGGGTTTGTGCCTCCGCTTCCCTAACTCAGCTTTGCTTGCTGGAATCCTGGCTGGTGACATAGGTAAAGCCAGGCAGTGGTCCCACGAAGGCGTCCCCCCACCCCCATCCCCACACCCTGGTCCTGCTCCCACCCCTGCCGTCTGCCAGGCCACAGGACAGGTATCCACGGCTCTTCTCGCAATCACCCATTCCGCCTCTCTACGGTCCTGGCCTGCTGGCCCTGCTGTGGCTTTGGGAATCACACAGTCCAGCCCCTGTACTTCACAAAGGAGGACTCGGAGGCCAGAAGCAGACAGCGCCTTGCTCCAGGTCACTCAGAGAGGCAGCAGCGGCAGGCTGAACTCAGGTGTCCTGCCGTCCTGTCTGCGGTGCCCCCCCACCCCCCAGCAGTGGAAACCTGAGGAAGATGGTCCAAGACAGAGTTTGCGTGAGGGGCTTTCAGCCGGTGGGGCTATGGGGCGAGGGGTGGGTAGGGGTGAGGTGCCAGCCGCTAGGGAGGGCAGTGTGACCCAGGTGGGCTCCCTTGGAACAGCTGGATTTCTGGGACCGCTCCCTCCCTCCTCTCTTCTCCATGGGGCCCTGTGGTGGATGGCGGTGGTGGCGGTGACGTGTGTATGTCAGCCTTCCTCCTGGAGTCTTGAGAGGTGGAAGACGAGATTGGGGTAGAGGTGTGGGTGATCGGTGCTGGGGTTATGAAGCCCTGTGCCCAGGCGATGGTCAGAAGGCTGGTGATCTTGGGACGTGCCAGGAGTGTGGGGCGTGGGTTTGGTACTTCTCCCCATGCTCCTTGCTCTCGTCCTGGGGACGCAGCACCTGGACGTGCCCTGATGTCCGGATGGAAAAGCATGCATCCTGTCCCCTCTGAAATGTCCCTTTTGCAGTTTCTCTTCTTAGAGGGTCAGTGGAAATGGCACAAAGAAGGTTCTTTCCCCCAGCGTGTCCCCCCTGCTCAGCCTGTCTGCCTCTCCCAGGTGCTGCCACAGCAGGAGGGGGTGGGGCGTGGGGCAAACAGGACACGGCAGGAGGTGCCAGGGACCATGGGGCTGGGCAGAAAGGAGGGATCCTCTGAGGAAGATGGTGGGAAGGATGGAGACGTCCCAGGCCAGAGAGAAGGTAAGGCAAGGCAGTGCTCCGGTTACGTAACTGCAGGGCCCTCAGGGCTGGGAATTCAGCCCCCCTTCCAGGTTTCCAGCAGTTGATGGAACCTGAGATGCATGGCGAGGCGCCTGCCGGTTGGGTGGGCTGCACTTCTGTGTGGAGAGGGCCAGGACAGACCTACCTAGTCTTCCAAGCTATGGGGGGTGGAGTGGGGGTAGGGGGCTTGGAGACTCAGAGACCAGGGGCCCAGCCATCCCCTTAGGAATGCACACCCAGGGCCTTTGGTGGTTCGTATGCAGAAACACTCCCACCCAGATTGATACATCACTGCGGCTCCAGCCCGAGAGGACCCCCTGTCTTTCGGAACACCCCAGTTTCTACCTGGGCCCCCTGGTCCTCCCCACAGTCCAGACACGATGGCATTAATACTTGGCACAACAAGAGGTCCACTCTGTGTGAACTACAGGTGGCTTCAAAAAGCTGGTGTGGGAAAATGGGAATGGAAGAGAATGGGATTTTCCCCCCACGAACATTCCCCCTTGTATTCATGTCAGAAAGAGTGCTAACTGCTTTGGCAGGGCTGCCAGGGTTCCCACAGCTGGGCCTGACCAGGGCCAGGTCTGGGGATGTGGGAAGGCCAGCAGCAGACACTGCCTGGCTCTCGGGCTCCCAGCTGTGTTCTGGAGGGAGCTGGGTCTGACCAAAGAGGCCAGGGGACAGGGTCAGGGCATGGCCTGGGTTGAGGCAGCACTGAGCATCCCCTTCCCCCCTAAGTGGGAAGAGGATGCCAGCCACACAGCCTGTACTCAGCGGCTGGCAGTTCCTGATGCACCAGGCACCAAATCCCAACATGCCCTCTTGGCACTGTCTGGGCTCCTCATACAACCCACCAACTCTAGGGGGGCGGAGGCCTTCTGTGTCCCCACGGTCTGCCTCTGCGCCAGACCCCGATGGAGTGATGCAATGGTCTCCAGGGTGGGAGGGAGATTTCTGAGTCCAGACAGTTGAGTTGAGCTTTTAGCTTGGACTAGTCTGGCCTTGGGGCCCTGGTGGAGTAGGGGTGATGTGGCCGGCTTTGAGCTGCAAAGTCTGCAGTTTGAAGCCACCAGCCACTCGGCTGGAGAAAGACAGGGCTTTCTACGTCCAGAGAGAGTGACAGTCTCAGAAACCCACAGGGGCGGGTCCACCCCATCCTAGAGGTCGCCTGTGAGTCTGTCCAGGAGTGAGTCTGGCGCTCAGGCCACACATCTTTCGTGATTTTCAAATGTCTTTCGCCCTGGAGCCTTTTCTTCCAGTGCAATGCGAACAAAAGTGTTCAAAAGAAAAAAAACAACACACAAATGAAGCAGATAAGACCGTGGGGAAGTGCTGGGCTTGTCCACTCCTTCCTGGCCCGGTCCCCACCCCCCCCAGCCACCCCCTTGACTGAGGAGTCCCAAGGCACTGGGAACCTCCTGACACGGGTGTCTGGTCTAACACCTCCTTGGTGGGTGTTCCAGAGGACCAGTGTCCAGGATGATCCCAGAAGAGGAGGAGGAGGGGGGGTGCTTTTGTGGCCATCCCTCCCCCTGGGAAGGTGGACAGCATGGTGAAGGGGACCCTTCTCAGAAAGCCAATCATTAACGGGATGTAGCTCAGTGAACTGCCCTGTGTGTGTGTGTGTGTGTGGGGGGGCAGGGTCACACACCAGGCCTCCGGCTCAAGCCCAGGCAGTCACTGGGAAGGGAGGGAAGAGGCCCATCTTGCTGAAGGTGGGAATGCCTTGGGCCCCTGCCTCTTATCTTCCCTGGGATTCCCCTGAAGGGATCCATGTGCCAGCCAAGTTAGTGACATCCCGACTGTGAGACACAGTCATTGAAAAGCCAGCCTAAAGCAGGACCCAAACCAACATATTCTTTCCCTCCTCCGTCATCATCACATGACACACACACAGCGTCTCAGTTTGTTTGACCTCAGCTTGCTGATCCAAACCCAACTCACTGCCGTCTAGTCGATTCTGACTCACGGCGACCCTACAGCTCTGAGTAGCACTGGCCCTGTGGGATTCTGAGACTGTAACTCTCTGTGGGAGGCAGGAAGCCTTGTCTTGCCCGTGGGTCCGCATGGTTGTTGACTGGTGGTTGGCAGCCCAAGCCAAAACCACTATGCCCCGGGGGCTCCTACCCTGATGACCAACCCAACCCAAACTCATGGGTTGCTCCGACTTCCAGGGACCCTCTAGAACAGGGGAGAAGGCCCCCTTCCACTGCCAAGGTGTCACTCTTTGTGAGTTTATGGGAGCAGAAAGCCTCGTCTTGCTCTCTTGGAAAGACTGATGGTTTCAAACCGACCTTGCAGTTGGCAGCCCATTGTGGAATCACTGTACCATCAGGTCTCCCAGCCTGATGACAGTACAGTGAACCCTCGCCACTTTGCGCTTAGACTTCCGCGGCTTCACTCTATCACGGTTTTTGCGTAACAGCACCCACTGCCTACACCCGCTCCTTCAGAGGAAAAAGATGGCGACCCACCTGTAGAGTACATCCCTTAAGTCATTTCATAGGCTATTGATTACAGTATTTGTAAGAACTATGTATAATAATACTGTATGTGAAATATGTAATACTGTAAACTAGATGCCATAAATAATATAATAAATAACAAATGATAATTGTAACGTCCAAAATGTTTTACTGTATTTTCCCTTTTTCGTTTAATAAATTGGGTAATACGAGTGTAATGGTGACTAAAGGGTGTTTTTTCATGTCCTCTATGCTCTAACTACGAAAATATTTGATTTACAAATAAGGAATCCTACTTCGTGGAATTTCATTTATCACGGTAGGGTCTAGAACCGATTAACCACGATAAACGAGGGTTCACTGTAGTCCACATCCACTCCAGGGGCTGGGCCCGGGGGAAAGGGAGGCGATGAACACCCAAGAGGCCTCTAGTCTTGTGTTCGCGGGTCCCATACCTCTCTCCTTCAACTCGGGAGGTAAGCAGTAAACAAGCAGGCAAACAAACGAGCTGCTTTAGGGGTGATCTGTGACTTCCCTGCAGAGAGGGTTACCGTCCAGGGCTTTTGAAGCGGGGACCTTTGGCAAGCGGATGGCGAGACCTTTCTTCCAGCACGCTTCCCCTTCCCCCCCTCCCTACCCCTAGTGGTTTTGAACTGCTAAACTAACTGAGCCATGGACTCCAAGGTGAGCCCCAGAATGCCCATTTCACAGAGGAGGAAACAGAGGCTCAGGCAGATGAAGCGGACTCGCCCGAAGTTTCCCAGCTTTGAAGTGGCGGACCCGGATTTGAACCCAACCTGCCTGGCTTTTTCCATCACAAGCTACGCGGAGGGAGGGGCAGGAGCTTGTCACGGTGAGGCTTGACCATGAGAAATGTCTTCTCAGAAAGGGCAAAGCTTCTGGTCACTGGGGGAAGGGGTCGCCACCCTCCTGGCGCCCGCTCGAGGGAGTCCCAGGAAGCAGTTTCCTTCTAGTTCTTGGTGAGCACCCCCTGAGTGCTGGATGCCTGTGAGTTAAGCATCGCCCTTTCAAAACACTTGACCCTGGAGGTTTCCTGTGACATTCCAGTTAATGTTTACTGCTTCTCTTCCACCTCTGAGTGAGCTGTGTTGTTACAAGCAGCCACCCGAGGCTGGGCCCTGGGCTCTATTTGCCTAGGAGAGTCAGGTACTGGAGTTGGAGAGGGGACCTGTGGCTCTTCCTTCATGAACTCCTTCTTTGTGCCACCAGAAGAAGGCAGCCAGGCAGTGAGGACCGTAAAGGGACGTCTTGATCAAAGATTCTGTAGAAGAATCCTGGCCAAGTGGGTTGGTGTGTGGGGCGGTGGTGGTGGTGGTGGGATGCAAAGCCGAATGGAAAATTCTCATGGATTCTAGACTTTCTGAAGCATTCAAGAACTGGAGGAGAGTTGCATGTTTTGTTGGTGCTAGACTGCACCCTGACTGGCTCGTGAGACAGGAACTCTTTACCCCTGAAATGATGGCCCCGAGACAATCTTCAAATCAGAACGCCAAAGATCACCGAGAATGTCTCTTAAAAGCAAACGAACTCAGCTAGTTTGACAAGGGCCCCTGCACTACTGTGCTCTGTTAAGAACTGTCCAGGTGGAATCAAAGCGGCAGCAGCCGAGAGGACGATGAGAGAGGGACCCCTTCCGGGGCCAATCCCAACCCACACTCCCTGCCAAGGAGCCACTGCGGATGACAGGGACCCTGCAGGGCAGGGCTGAGCCACCCGTGAGCGAGTTTCCAAGACTGTAACTTTGTTTTTAAATCATGATTTTATTGGGGGCTCGTACAGCTCTTATCACAACCCATCCATCCATCCATTGTGTCAAGCACATTTGTACATATGTTGCCATCATTACTTTTTCTTTAAAATAAATCATTTTATTGGGGGCTCGTACAACTTTTATCACCATCCATACACCCATTGTGTCAAGCGCATTTGTATATTTGTTGCCATCATCATTCTCAAAACATTTGCTTTCTACGTGAGCCCTTGGTATCAGCTCCTCATTTTTTCCCTCCCCCCTCCCCATGAACCCTTGATAATTTATAAATTGTTGTTACTATTTCCTATCTTACACTGACCAATGTCTCCCTTCACCCATTTTTCTGTTGTCTGTCCCCCTGGGAGAGGGTTGTTTGTAGATCATTGTGATCGGTTCTCCCTTCCTCCCCCTACCCTTCCCCTCCTGATATCCTGATATCACTACTCTCGTTGGTCCTGAGGGGGTTATCTGTCCTGGATTCCCTGTGTGTCCAGCTCTGTACCTATGAACATGCTCTGGTCTAGCCGGATTTGTAGTGGGGGCGGTGGTTGGGGGGGGGGGAAGCATTCAAGAACTAGAGGAAAGTTGTATGTTTCATTGGTGCTATCGTGCACCCTGACTGGCTCGTGAGACTGGACTCTTTATGGGAGTAGAGAGCCCCGTCTTTCTCCCCCTTATGGGGCAGTGGGCTTAAAGGAACAGAAGGGGGTCGCTCAGAAAAGCGGCACAATGAGAAGGGTGTCATCAGCGCCTGTGTTGTGTGTGCGCAGAAACAACACCGGCGTCTCTTTTGTTGCGCACACCTCGGCAGCCAGCAGATCCATGCAAACATCACAAAGGACCCAGGCCCTGGGAGATGTGACGGTTTGTGTCCGTGATCTCAGTCGAAGTGTTGGATGGAGCTTCTCTGAGGGACGTTAGCATTTAAAGAGTGTAAACTCCAAACAAACAAACCGTGGGTGGGTGGAGTCAGCCCCTCTCCTTGGGGAGCCCGTGTGTCACGGAGCGGAACTGCTTGGCATCGTCTTCACCGAAGCGGATCGCCAGGCCTGGCTGGCTTGCGTTGGGTTTGAAACTAGCTCAGGTGCCAGCCAGGGATTTAAGTCCATTTTGATTTTTCTGTTTTCTCTCTTTTTGTCGCCATTCAGACCAGTGTGTCGGTCTGATGGGTAAGGGATATGGAGGGGGCTTTGAAGGGTACCACAATACGTTTATACCTCTTGGCTGTTTTGCCCTTTATTTGTGGAGTGTAACACACACAGAGAAACATATCCTGTTGTAGTTGCCTGGCCCATCTCAGACCAGGGGCAGCATCCCTTCAAACCACCCCTCCTGTGCTGTTCGCCCTCTCCTGATTCATTAATTCATTTCCCCACCCACCTTTCCTCCTCCCTCTCCCTTCCCTCACAGCCCTGGCCTCAGTATCATCTTTAAAGTCTTTTCCTGTGGTGTGAAAACCACTTTTATATTTCGTTTGGCCTCCATTATCCTGGTGTCATGAAGTATTTATCTTTAGGAGATGGACTAATTTCGCTGAGTCTAGTGGCTTCCACTTTTGCCCGTGTCCTCAGGGGCTTGACAGACTTGCCGTTGTTACTTAGGGATACATAATATCCTGTGGTATGTATGGACCAGAGTTTGTGTCCCATTCCTGCACAGATGGGATTTCTGATGGTTCCCATCTTTTTTGCCATTATCTAAATTGCTGCAATAAGCACGGGTGTGTGCATGGGTCTGTTGCTGTCTGGTAGTCAGTACCGAGATGGGTGGGACCGTAAGGGATTTGTATTTGCATTTGTTTAACGAAACACCATACTGATCTCCACAGTGGCTGTCGCGTCTGGCAATCCCACCAGCAGTGTGTGAGCGTGCCCATCTCTCCACATCCTCTCCAGCATTTGTGATTTTCTGTTTTTGTGTGTTTGTTTTTTAGAATTTTGCTGAGTGTCGGCGTGAGGTGGTCGGCATCTCGGAGCTTTCATCTGTCTTCATCGAGTGAAGGCGGGCATCACCAGGTCTTTCTCATATGGTACCCACCCTTGTTTGGGCTCAACTTTCCACTCCTCAGCTCTGGGCACCTGATGGGGGCAGGGAAGGAGAAGGGGCAGAGATGGAGTAAAGGTCTTCTGCCCTGGGTGTGCCCCCAACCAAGTGGCCTGTGCTCGCCACAGGCTGATGTCCTCTGCCTCCTCCCCTTGTCCCCAGACACGGGTGGTGCTCAGAGTCCTAGCCAGACCCACCTCTCACTTCTGCTTGTTGGTTTATAACTGGCAGAGACAAGCTGTCTCAGAGGGTGGGGACACTGTGTGGGTCTCACCCCCGAGGGGTCAGCGTTGTCCCTGTGGGCTTTGGCTGGCAATGTTTCTGGAGAACCCCTAACCCTGTCGCTTGGCCCCCCTCTCCTGGAGGTCTGTTTCACTCCGAGAAGCATTGGGTGGGCTATGCTGAGCCATCAGCATTCGCTGGACCAGGTCCCTGGGCCCACAGCCTGCTCTCTTGCTCCCTAGCTGGCTAAGTAAGGCCTGTCCATCAAGACTTAGGTCAAATGTCACTGCCTCCAGGCAGCCTTCCCAGATTTTCCCATCACTAGAGAACGTCCATTTCCAGTTCTTTTTTCAGTTCCCTTCCAGGCAAGGAGCCCCATCCACTGTGTGGTAGTCCCAGGGCCCAGCCTAAAGCTGGCCTTATAAGCAAAAGTTAGCAGCGCTGGTGGTGTAGTGGGTTATGCATTGGGTTGGTAATCCCAAGGTTGGTGGTTCAAGCCCACTGGCCCCCTCCCAAGGGAGAAAGATGAACCTTTTTGTTCCCATGAAGATTTTACATCTGGGGATTCCCAAAGAGTCGTTCTGTCCTGTTCTGTAGGGTCGTTATGAGTTGGAATTGACTTCAAGACTGAGTTTGGTGCTTATTTTTATTGAGGGTGGGAAGCCACCTGTGCCACCTCGTGCAGGAAGCTCTCCCTGATGCCCACTCCAGCTAGCTTGTCTGCTCTGCTCGTGAGTCTCCATGCTTTCCCCAGGGCTGCCTCCCTGCTTGCCTCTGGGGTAGCTGTGTGTACACTTGTCTGTCTGCAAAATTGATCCAAGGCAGGCTCTTCTTCAGTCCTCTACAGATGAGGGAAGCTAGGCTCAGGGCAAGTGACCCACCTCAGGTCCTACCAGGAAAGAGAGGCAGAGCCGGGAGTGTGGCCTGAGTTTATTTGGCTCCTAAGTCCCCATAAGGTCCTTCTTCCTTGCAAAGATTGAGAGAGAGAGAGAAGAAAGGAGAAAGAGACATGGCCAGAACCAGGAAACTGAGGGGGCTCTGGTAGCCTAGTGGATTGTGCATTGGGCTGCTGCCTGCAAGGTCAGTAGTTCAAAACCACCAACCGTTCCCCAGTTCAACTCTGTCCTATGGGATTTCTATAAGTCAGAATCAACTTGATGACAGTGAGCTGGAGCTTTTTGAGCCCAATCTCTCCCCCTGGATTCAATAGGTGCTTAGGTGGTTCCGCCCCTGCCCTGCCCTCTCCCTCCTCAGGAGGGGCTCTGCCTCCTCCTCCAGCAGCCCCACACTTAGCTGCCTACACCTTCCCGCAGGCCAGCTTCTCCCTGCATGTGGAGGTGACAGGACATCAGGACAAAGCACATCTGTTGTGCCTTGGGTCCAATCAGTGCCTCCTTTGTCTGGGGCCACTGCTGGCTGCTCCTGTTCTTCTCCACCCCCACCCTTCCCCTCCCTCCCCTCACCCCCCACCTGGAACACCTTGCCTTTGGAGCAGCCTTCCTCCTTGGCACCCTCAGACCAGACTTCAGAGCCACCCACCGTGGCCACTTGGGCCTTGAGGTGGGCCCCTCTAGTCAAGGTCTGAAGGGGCCCTCAAGAGGGTTTCAGGAGGACTTGTCCGGCCTCTTGGCTGCTCTCTCTTGCCCTCCCTGCTCCCCACCCCCCACAATTGCTGAGTGACCTTGGACATCTCTGCCCACTCTTTGTGCCTTTGGGAGAGTCGGGGGTGGTGGTGGTGGTGGGGAGAGTATCCCCTAATGCTCCTTGCCCTACAGCAACCTGAGGGGAAGGATCAGGGGAATTAAATTTGCCGGAGGGGATTAAACCCCGTGGGAAGAGAGGACACTACAGAAACACGGTGTGGCCCTAGTGTTGCCGTTTTGTGTTTCTGGTTCTGTGTAGTTCTTGTTCCCAGGTGAGCAAGGCTTTCAATTCCATGACAATGTGGGCCCTCGCTGGCCCACGACGGGATGTCATGGTGAAGGCTGGTGACGCTGGGGGAGGGGACCTCCTCGAGTCAAACTTTTCTCTGGGTCACTGCCAGGTAGCGCCCCAAGCCATCTGAGGATGAGGTGACAGGCCCACCCCATTGGAGAAGGGTGCTCACAGAGCCCCAGGCCAGGCTGCAGCCCAGCTCCCATATTCTGGTGACTCTGCTTCTCACCATGCACCTGCCATCCCTGGGCTGGCTCTCCACAGGGCAGTTGTAACAAACCTTGGCTTTTGCAGCCCTGGCTCCATGGAGGAGAGCCCCGGGACTGTGAAGGATAGTGTTTTCCTTCTCTCTAGTTCTTCCTTGGGATGCCTGTAAAGCAAATCCAATTCACGGCCATCAAGTCAAAACAGACTCAGGGAGATCCTATAGGACAGGGGATAGGTGTCCCAGTGGGTTTCCGAGACTGTAACCCTTTACAGGAGTAGAAAGTTCCGCCTTTCTCCCGAGGAGTGACGGCTGGTGGTTTTGAACTGCTTACCTTGCCGCTAGCAGCCCAACATCCAATGCCTGTCACTCCCTCCTCACTTCAGGGTCCTTTACCCGGCACACTGCATCTGAGATGAGAAGATGGGAGGGGCCAGAGGAAGCCTGGAGCCTCTGTTTTGGGCTCAGCCTGCACCAGATGAGGGAAGGGGAAAGGGTCTCTGTGTAGGGGCTCACCCCTTGTGCTTGGGGGCTAGATGCAGACCCAAGTGGACCAGGAGGATGTGTAGTGGCTTTCCCTTCCCGTCTCTACTTTGCAGCTAGCTTGTAGCTGGGAACCCTGGCCGGGTGGGGACAAATGCCCAGGAGGGGACCCAGGGCCAGGAAACACATTTACTAGCTGTGAAAAGACCTTGTCCCCGGCTGCTGAGGTCCTGCCAGGCGGGGAGATGGGACTGGAGGCACACACGAAGAGAAGGGTGGGATGAGGTGGGCGGGAGCCAGCCCTCACTAGAACTGGGGTACCTCATGCGGAGCCAGGGGCTGGCTCGGTAACTCTCCTGGGTGATTGTGGTCAAACCTAGGGAGGGTGCCGCCTTCCCACCCACTCTCCCTCCCTTGGAGAGCCTACACGCGCCCTGAGCCAGGCCTCCTGAAGCTCTGGGCCCCGGAGGAGTAGGCTGCTCCTGCTCTTCTCCAGGGGACCCTAGGGGCAGTGGGGCCAAAGTCCAAGTGGGGGTTTTGCCAGGGTGGTCTCTCAGTGGGAGGGCAGAGTGGAAGCCCTGGGGGAGCATATGGAGGCATGGAGAGTTGGGAAGTGGGAGGAGAAGGGTATTTGGACGAAGGGAAGGAACGAAGGGATAAAGAATTACTGGGAAGAGCAGAGAGAGGCTATGAGCTGGGCGGCGAGCAGCCCAGGGGACCTGGGGGTTGGTGGTGGTGGACTAAGGAGACATCCCTAAGTCTGTTCAGAGGTTAGCTGTGCGCCCCGTGGGCTGGGCTGGCAGAAAGGAACCTTGGCCCCCAGCCTGGTGGGAGCTCCTGTAGCTGGCCTACAGACGCTGCAGTGTTGGTGGGTAGGCTTGAATCATCACTCAGGCCCTTGCCTGCATCTGCCCCCACCAGCACCCCTGGCAACATCTGGGGAGGGGGTGGCGAGTAGGAACAAGGGCCTCTCTCTGCCCAGATGCCTCTCCCTGTGGGCTCTGCCAGACTCCACGGTGCATACGTGGGCTCCATCAGGTCCTCGTCCCTCGCCCCTCCCTGCCACTGGATGACCCTGGAAAGACAAGGCTTTCGCGCGCTCTCTGAGCAAGGAGACCTTGCCAAATTCTTCTTCCAGGGAAACCTCCCTAACGGTTCTGGAAGGACCCCATAGCTGTATCTGAGGTCGGCCAGCCAAATAAGGCTTCCGGATGGACGTACGATCCCCGCGACGTCCAGCACTGGGCTCTCTGTGCATAGGGTCATTCGAAGAATGCGACTGTTGAGGAGGTCAGAGACTGCCTCCACTCTTCCCCAGGACCCGTTCCCGCGGGAGCCAGAGCGCGGCGTTCAGACGGCAGCCACTAGGGGGCGCTCGGCCACCGCAGGGAAGCGCTGGCTGCGAGCTGCGAACTTGGAGCAACGTATGCGTGCGAGGACGGGTGTGAGTGTCCATGTGCGTGTGTGCGTGAGTTTGCATGTGCGCGCGCGCAGAAGATGAGCGTGTTGGAGGGGAGAGAAGGTCAAGGGTTACTCCAGGATTTCCAATGAAATCCATGTCCCTCTCCCCACGGGTCCCTGGGATTCCCACTCCAAGGCGCCCAGCTAAGAGAGGATGAGAACCGGGGCCCTGTCCGCACATAACCTCACTTTCTTGTCCCCTCCTCCCGAATGCTACCCCCCCCCCCCCCCCCGGAAGCGGTGTCTCTGGGTGGAGTTTGGGGGGGAACGACTGGGCAGTCTCCAGGCCGTGAAGTCCGGTGGGAGAGCTCGCTCGGGACGGGGGTCCGGCGGTGCCTAGGAATCCCCCGGGGAAGGGCGAGCCCGGGCAGCACGTTACCAGCGTCCAGAGCCAGAGGGGCGGAAGCCGGGGAGCCCAGTCGCCGCCCCGGGGCGGGGCGGGGCGGGGCCAGCGGGTTTTTTTTTTAATCGCTGCTAGCGGTGGAGAGCGCAGAGGGCTGGGGCCGCAGGACTGCTAAGAGGTAGCAGCGGCGCTCGGCGGCGGGGAGACTCGGCTGCGAGGCGGACGGACCCGCGAGGCGACCGCGCAGGGGCCTCCGCACTGGAATCTGAGACCCGTTTACCTGGGGTGTACGCCCCCCCTGGCTGCTGCTGCTTTCGTTATTTTTTTTCTTAGACATTTTGAAAAGCCGTATTCCTTCCCGGTTTAATTTATTTTTGCTTCCCATTCCTCACTTAAATCGGGCCGACGGTTTGGGGGTTTGCGCCTCCACTCTCTATCACTTCGGATTTTGGACACCAGCGCGGAGAGGTAGCCAGAACGCCAGAGAGAAGTCGAGGGAGAGGAGAAAGAGAGAGAGAGAGAGAGAGAGAGAGAGAGAGAGAGAGAGAGAGTCAGTCTGAGTGCACGAGCCAGCGACAGG
Organism: Echinops telfairi; assembly: GCF_000313985.2. Taxonomy (NCBI): domain Eukaryota; kingdom Metazoa; phylum Chordata; class Mammalia; order Afrosoricida; family Tenrecidae; genus Echinops; species Echinops telfairi. Next base: position 22,389,736 of record NW_022107432.1, on the reverse strand, counting down.
GGCAGAGTGAGTGACCTGCTTTTTTGGGGGTGACCGCCGGAGCGCGGCTTGCGCCCTCCCCCTCCGGATCCCGCATCGTACCAGCCGCGCTGACGGACAGACAGACAGACACCGCCCCCCGCCCCAGCGCCCACCTCCTCTCCGGCCGACTGTCGACGGCGGACGCGGCGGCGAGCCGCGAGCTGGAGCCGGAGCCCGCGCTCGGAGGCGGGCTGGAGGGGGTCGGGGCTCCCGGGGCTGCGCTGAAACTTTTCGTCCAACTTCTGGGCTGTTCTCGCTCCGGAGGAGCTGTGGTCCGTGCCGGCGAAGCCGAGCCGAGCGAAGCCGGGAGAAGTGCTAGTGCGGGCCGGGAGGAGCCGCAGCCCGAGGAGGGGGAGGAGGAAGAAAAGAAGGAAGAGGTGGAGGAGAGGGGGCCGCGGCGACTCGGAGCTCGCAAGCCGGGCTCATGGACGGGTGAGGCGGCCGTGTGCGAAGACAGTGCCACCGTCGCGCGCGCTCCCCAGGCCCCGGCCAGGGCCTTGGTGCCAGAAGGAAGAGGAGACCGCCGAGGCGCGGAGGAGAGCGGGCCGCCCCGCAGTCCGAGCCGGAAAGGCTGCGCGAGCCGTGTGGGTTCTAGCCGGACCTCCGAAACCATGAACTTTCTGCTCTCGTGGGTGCACTGGACCCTCGCTTTGCTGCTCTACCTCCACCATGCCAAGGTAAGCGGCCGTGCCCGCCCGGTGCCGCGGGCCGCTGCAAGCACCTCTCCCGGCTGGGGACGTGCGTGCGAGCGAGCGAGCGAGGGCGCGCGCGCGTGGGGGGATCCGTGGCCCACGCGGGTCTGCGGGCACCGGGCGCACGGCATCCCCCTGGATCGTCGCGCGTGTCGGGGGACGCTGGCTAGGTGGGAGGGCACTAGGAGAAAGTCTCGCCGCCCACGCGGGCCCTGCCCACCCACCAGAGTCACCGCGCGTACGATCTGGGCCGACCGGCGGAGGGCGGGAGCCGGAGGAGGAGGCCGAGGGGGCTGGACTTGCGTTGCCGCCGGCGGCTGAAGTTTGCTCTCGGCCGCGGG
>NW_022107432.1:22384830-22388204 GCF_000313985.2 Echinops telfairi | reverse complement strand
GCCGGCCCTGCACGGGAAGGTGACCTCTTGAGGTAGCCCCAGCTCGGGGACCCAGGGAACCACCCCCGCGCCTTCCCGCAGCCCCAGGCCCTCTTGCCTCCTGGGCTAGGGGGAATTTCGGGGACTGACCCCCTCCTCCCTCTCCCCATTTGCTGCCCAGAGCGGAGTGAATCCCTGTCACCCCTTTATTTTCACCCCCTCCCCGAAAAGCCTCCGCCAGGCCCTTCTCTTGTCCGGGCAACGGAAGACCGCTGTCGGGAGCCGGGGATGGAGCCCGCCGGCTCAGTGCTTTGTATAGACTCTACCTAAAGTCACGACCCGGTGACAGTCAGCCTCCCTCCCCTCCCCCACACTTCCCAGCGGAGCTGTGCCCAGCATTTTGGGGGGGTGGCTAAAGGGAAGGTGTGAGGAGCGTCCCCCTTTTGCTTCGCCCCTACCGCGGCTGCTTGGGAGTAGCTCCCCCAGGGCTGTGGGAAGGGGCTTCTGACCCCCCGCCCCACCTCTGTCCTCTGTGGAAGTGACTCAGGGTCTTCCACAACCTTGGGTGCACACCCCCCACCCCTTTCCCCAGATCTCTGTGGGTAACGGGAGAGGAAAAGATTAGTGGCCAGTCGTCCAACGCACAGTTCTGGTGCAGTGGGTATGGGAACAGGGCGCAGGAGCCGAAGCAGGTGGTTTTGCAACAGGGAACTTGCCCACCTTACTTGCTTCTTAAAGCCAATCAAGGGGGTTGGTTCCCATCCTCTCTTCTCCTAGACCCCACTCTGGCCACAAAGTCCTCTTGGAGAGGAGACAGAAGGAGGGCAATGGGCAAGGGTCCCTGCTGCCATCCAGAGCTCCTCAGACAGACCCTGGCACAAAGGTCTTGGCACCAGGCCTCTGGGTTGGAGGGGTGGCCGGTAGTGGGGAGGAGTGGCTGTCCAGCCACAGTATGACCTTCAGAGGCCCCCAGAGAAGGGCACCTGGCCCCTCCCTGCCAAGAACCACCCCTCTTGTTGTCCCTTAGCCTTTGGGGTGTGTGTGAAGTTTTTGTCTTTATTCTTCTTGGAGCCCAGGAGGAGTGGAGAGTAGTGGGAGAAGGTGGCAGGGGTGGGTGGGTGGGTTGAGGGAGAAGAGAGGGGGTGTTATGGAGATGGGTGAGGGGCAGAGGTGGGGACTCGGGAGCGGGCTCCTTGAGGGAGCTGCAAGGGAAAGGGGTCCCATTGGAACCTGGAAACTCAACTTTTCCTTGAGGGGTTTCCTCTGGCTTTGGCCCAGGGCATTGGTTCTGAAGTGCCTAGGGGTGTGTGTGTGTGTGTGTGTGTGTGTGTGTGTGTGTGTGTGTGTGAGAGAGGCAGATGAGGGGCTCCCTCTCTTTGGGGTACTGGAGTTCCGGGAGCTCGGCTGCAGCGCTGCGCCCTGGGGGTTGCACCGTGAGAGGAGCCGGTGGGAAGGGACCTCAGCGTGGAGACTCTGAAGGGCTGGGAGAAGCTGTTGACTGCAAGGCTGGGTCAGCTCCACATGGCCAGGCTTGTTGACCTTCACAGCTTCTGGGGAGGGGAGGAATAAGCCTGTGGGGGTGGGGACGGAGTGAGGGAGGCCACTGGCCTCGGTGGGGCAGGGGGCCCCCTAGGGGTTGGGCATCGGAAAGGCATAGGGCTTCCCTGGTTGCATTTGAGGCAGGTGCCCTGGTGTGAAGGGGGTCCAGGAGGGACAAGCCACTGGGGATGGAGTGGGAGTGGGAGGTGGGAGCCTTGGGAAACACAGTCGGGTTCCGGGGAGGTCTGGGCAGGGGTGAGAATGGGGTTCCTCTTCTGCCCCCAGACTTCCCTCCCAGGTCTTTAAGTCTCTTAGACAACCTGTGGCTCTGTACTGTTCTGACGACTCGCAGGAGGCTGGGTGGGGGAGGGTGGTGGATGCCCTTCGGTCCTCTGCACCCCCTCCCTCGCCAGCACCAGCTCACCCTGGTATTTGTCATGTCAGCAGGAGAAGGTCACCATGTTGTTCTTCTCGCCCCCAGTCCAAACTTGTCCTCCTGTGTGACCCTAATACCTCCCGGTGGCTTTGGACCAGGCGCTGGGGGAGCCTGAGGAGGTTCATTTGTCTGAGTGCAGCTGTGGAACCCTGAGAGTAAAGGGTGGGAGCTCCGAGGAAGGGGTGGGGTGGGGGAGTCATCTCATGGGTGTGAGCTCTTCACCCTCCTACCTCTGGTCAGTCTTTAACCCAATCCTTGGACTCAGAATGGGAGCAGGCTGGGAGTACGGGGCAGGCTGCTGAGTCCGAAGGAGAGCCTGGCTTTGGCCTGGGAAAAGCCAGAGGCCATGGCTGGGTGGGTGTGATCCCAGGAGGGAGCAGGGCCGCTTTGCCCCCGCCCATGCCTCCACCTTTCTTTCTCAGTGGTCCCAGGCGGCGCCCACCGTAGAAGGCGGAGAGCTGCACAGCAACCAAGATGGTGAGTCTCTCGGGCTTTTGGATGAGGGATGGGGTGGGGAAGGGGCACGCTTGGGGTGGGGGGTGGGGGGCATCTGGACAAGGAGTTGTGCCCCTGAGGTGAACCCCACCAGTTCCCCTCATCGGATCCGTTAGAACTTGCACTTGTTGCATTTTGCCTCTGTTCATTCGCAGAGAGCATGTCCCAGGACCCCCGATGTCGGGGTGGGGGGGGACCCCCTCTCTGCTCCCAGAGGAGCATGGATGTTCAGACACCCTCTACCCAGCTACGCCCACTAATGGGGTTCTGCCTGAGGGAGGTTAGGCTGGCACCCTTTTGTCCAGAGAGTTGGAGATGCTCAGCCCAACCTAACGGGACTGCTGTGCCCCCCCACCCACTCCCCTCAGTTTATGTTCCCGAGGTGGCGAAAGCTCTCTCTTGCTGTCCCTCCTGCTGCGGCTTCCAGGCCGCTTGGGTGCCCTGCACTTCCCTTCTGGGCCAGCAGAGGGCTAGCCCTGGCGCCCAGGCGCCCCGCTGCCCCGCCCCCACCCAGCCCCCCATGCTGCCCGCCTTTTGTTCCCCTGTGGTTGGGAGCAGGGGAGCCTCCCTTTTTTCTGGGGACTCCCCTGCTGCCTTGCTCTCCCCACCACTGAATGTGGCCTCGACTCCAGCCTGGGGTGGGGGATGCCCGATGCCCACTCCTCTAGTTCCACCCCCTGAAGAGGGAAGGCCCTGGGGTCTTCCTCCAGGCCAAGTTCCCTGAGCCAAAGCCAGTGTGGTCCTGGGGGTGGGGGTGGAGGGTGCTGGGAGCAAGTGTCTGCCCTGAGCCTGGCTGTGACTAACCTGCTCTGCCTCCGCTGTCCCTACCCCCTTAGTGCCCCTCCCTTCTCCCCAGCCTTTCCCTGGGCCTTGACCAGCCAGCCACTGGACAGCCTGTGCCACCGGCAGACACCCGCCCCCCCCC
>NW_022107432.1:22382453-22384730 GCF_000313985.2 Echinops telfairi | reverse complement strand
CCCACAGTGTGCTAGCATCCTGCTTGGCTTCCCAGTGGTCTCTGTGATCTGGGAGAGGCAAGACAAATGGTCTTTGTTTGCTGGTGGAAAGGTTGTGTGATAACCAAGGAAGACCACCAGAGCCCCCTGTTGGAGCACATGTGTGTGTAAGGCCTGGGCGGGAGGAGACAGCTTCCTTGGAGGTGGGGGTGGGGTGGGGCGCAAAGGGTCCTGCGAGTGGCCCCGACTCCCACCCCTCTACCTCTCCCTGCCCTTGGAGAAAGCCCAACCCCGAGTCTTTGTGTACTCAGCTACCTCTGCCAATGTCTAGGCCAGGCCTTTTTGTCTTCCCCTCTTGGGTGGGGCTCTGTGGCCCCAAAGCCCAGGCCACCCCTGTCCCCGATCACAGGAAGGTCCCAGTTCAAGAATTCTTGATATAGTCACCTTCAGTGTAGACTTGGTTACAAAGATGACATCGTCGGAGCCCTGCCTCCTTTATGTTTTACAGTGACTCTTTACCGTCATCCTTTGGAGATAAAGAGTGTGCCCGTTGTCCAGATAGGGCAAGCAGAGGCCTCGTCAAGGCCTGGGGGACTGATTTGGATTCTCACATGGTTCTCCTTTCTATTTTCACACCCATGGCGTTCTTGAAGCGCCTTGTCCCCGCCCTGATACATCTTGAGCATGACACCCCCAGCTCATCTTCTCTCTGGAAGGCAGAGGGCAGTGAGCAGCCCCTGGGCCACAGGTAGAGAGAGACTCAGACTTTGTCTGATCTGGGCTGAGGAACAGATACTAACCCCTTCCTAACTCATTTCCACCACCATTCCAGAGCCTTTAGGGATCAACGAACCCCCCTTTCTGGGGCTGAGGCCCAGGCAGGGGAAGAACAGGCCCAAGGTCACACCACGGCAGGGCCAGAGCCCCGGCCTCTGGGTGCCTTGTCCTCCCTCCTGTGTTGGGGGAGTGCACTCCAGGCCGGGGCTGCTAGGTGGGGGTACGTGGGAGGGGGGGTGCGGGAGGAGTGGCTGGGCCACAGTTTGGAGTAGTCATTCCCGAGTCCTGCGTTTAAATTTTCTCAGGGGACCCGCCCCTGTGGCCCAGAATTACCCCTTCATGCTTCAGTGCACACCAGGCTCTGCGGCTGGCCCGGGAAGCTCTCTGTCCCCTGGTCTCCCTCCAGATCAGCTTTTCGAAACCTTGACTGCATGGGCAGTGCTGCCGGGTTTCCCAGGATGAGGCAGTTTGCCCTTTGGGTGGGATTACCGGTGGCTGCTTGGGCCCCGTGGGCCTGCCCACTGCCACCTGCCAACCCTGTACTGAGGCTCACCACCTCCGGAGTCCATGCGCCCGCACCGCGTGCCCCCCAGGGAGACTGGCAGGTAGAAGCTGCCCCTCTGCGTTTTGCGTGACCTTGGAAACCTCTGTGCGGAACCAGTTGAGTTGAACCGAGCACTTCCTTCCTAGTGGTGTGACTTTGGGGCAGGTTCCTCAGCTTCTCTGAACAGCCCCCCCCCCCAGCTCCTCATTTGTAAAGTGGGGGTCCTAACAGTACCTGTGGGGAGCACAGCGGGAGGGGATGTGCTTGGAAAGAAGGCTGCTCACAGCACCCAGCTAGCTCAGGACGTGGTGGGGGGTGGGCCCTCGGGGAGAGCAGTGGCTGGGGCAGGTTACAGGGAAATGGGACAGGTTAGCCAAGCTGGCGGTTCCTCTTTTAAGGGAAGTCACAGACAGCACGTGGCAGGGTTCTTAGTACCTCCCAGCCCTCAGCAGGTTTGCCCACATGCGGTCTCCTGTGGCATGAGGGCCGAGCCGGAAATGGGCTTGGCGTTCAGCAGGGCAGACTCATCAGATACGGAGACAGGCAATTCCCGCAGGACAGGACAGCTTCCCGACACTCGCAAGAAGGGACTTCCACCTCAGCAGGGGGAGGAGGGGGCACCCTCCTCGGGTTCGCGTTAGGGCCTGCCTGACAGGAGGAGCCTTACCGAGCTGGGTGCCCCTGCCCGCGTGACTGTCCCGCTCACGGATTATCCCCTCCCGCGCAGTGGTGAAGTTCCTGGACGTCTACCGGCGCAGCTATTGCCGTCCTATCGAGACGCTGGTGGACATCTTCCAGGAGTACCCCGATGAGATCGAGTTCATCTTCAAGCCGTCCTGCGTGCCCCTGATGCGCTGTGGGGGCTGCTGCAATGACGAGGGGCTGGAGTGCGTGCCCACCGAGAACTTCAACATCACCATGCAGGTGGGCACCTTCCGGCGGTGGGGCAGGGCGGCCACTAGACTGGCACCGGCTGG
>NW_022107432.1:22362245-22382289 GCF_000313985.2 Echinops telfairi | reverse complement strand
GGACAAGATGCTTGCGTGGTCCAGGTTCCCAGCAAGTCCTCCTGGTCTTACGTCCCTGGGCTCGGGGGCTGGGGGGTGGGGTGGGGGGAAGAGGGGACTAGCAACTGTGACAGGAGCCTCTGTCTCCCTCTCTTGGAAGCTGGGTGAGCCAGCCTTTGGTGTTGCCTGGCGAATGGGGGTTTCTCAGCTTTGATGGGGCTGGTGGGAACTTGGAGATAACCAGAGAGGGGCTGGCTCTTGGGTAGCTGCTTGGGGAAGGCAGGGGGTCGGGGGTGGGATAGGGGGAGCCTCTCGGAGATGGAAGGGGGGGAGGGGATGGTGAGTGGTGCAAACCAGGACTCGAATCCCAGCCTGGCCAACCCTTGAAGTCATTTCAGCTCTCAGGAGGAGCCCCAAGATCAGCAGGGTTGGGGGAGCTGGTGTGGGACCTGAGACTCTTCTCAGTTGAGCTTCTGGTCCCACCCTACTTCCCCCACTCACCCCTGCTCTGTAGACCACCCTCCTGGGCATTGAGTGGCAGGAGCTTCAGGGGTGTCCCATCTGGGTATGGCTGGCTGGGTCACTAACCTCTGTGATCTGCTACCTTCCCCCAGATCATGCGCATCAAGCCTCACCAAGGCCAGCATATAGGAGAGATGAGCTTCCTCCAGCACAGGACATGTGAATGCAGGTGAGGCTTGGGGAGCCCTCTGGACGTGCCCTCCAGGGGCCTGCGCCTTGCTGGGGTTGGACACGGTACCCCACAGTGCTGTGGGAGGGATTCTGTGGATCATTGTACGCAAGAGATTCTTAAAACTGCTGGGTCATGGTCATAAATAGTGCGTGAAGTTCGCACTTACCTGCTGCACAGGAAGCTTGGCAGTTTGAACCCACCCGGGGGGAGGAGGGTTCTATGAGCAAAGGCCTGGCACAGTGGGTGCTTCTGCAAAGATGACAGCCAAGAAAGCCTGTGGGGGCAATTCTGCTCTGCTGTGTCGTGGGGTCCCCCGCTGGACAGCTGACCACAGCAGCAGTAATGATCAGTGATCGCCATGATCACCGGCTTAACTCCACGCTCTGTTTTGTTCTCCCCCACTCCCCTCCACCCCCCCCAACTCTCTGCAGACCAAAGAAAGAAAGAGCGAAACAAGAAAAGTAAGTCGCAGCGACACCGGCACGCCTCCATATCCTTGGCTTTGGTTTAGGACGCTCGGCCGCCTAGCAGGGGTTCTGGTGGCCTCCCTGGGCCAAGGAGCGGGTCTGCGCGGGGCTTGTGGGGTCAGCAGTGGGATGGCTCGGACTTCAGGAATAGGCTCCAAGATGAGTGACCACCAGCCTGGGGCGGCCTGGGACAGAGAAGCTGCCCAACAGGCCTCAGTGCCATTCTTGGCCGCAGCTTGCTGTCTTGGTGTGTTGAGGGGCAGGAGGGGGCTGGAGCGTGGTGGCAGAGAGGCCAGCTCTGTGTGTCCGAGGAGGGGGGCTCTTAGGGTGGCTTTTGTTGGGGGTGCAGTGAGCCGGCTGGGCTGGGACGTGTCTCTGTGACTGCCTGCAGCAGTAGTGGGGCTCGAGGGAGACCCACGGCCCTTGGGGCTGTGGAGGTCATCTTTCTGAGACCGCTTTCTAATGCCCAGCCACTGAGGGTCAGGCTGGGGCAGGGGGTGGGGGCAGTAAGCCTGTAAGGCAGGTAAACAGCTACCTTCCGTTATGAACTGGCTGTGAAAAGAGACCGAGAGAGAGCAACTGTGCCCTTCCCTCTTCCCTGCCCTTCCCTTCACCCTGTCTGGCCCCAGCACTCTGGGCGCACCCGTGTCCCCGGAGGCTTCAGCCCGTGACCCCTCCTTCCCTTAGTGTTCTACTTCCAGGATCACTGTGGCTACCTACCAGAGCAATGATTTGGCTCAGAGAGAGAGAGAGAAAGAGAGTAAGATTGAGTGAGTGAGTGAACGTGTGTGTGTGTGTCTAGACACCCCCCCTCCCCAACCCTTCCAGTGCTTTCTCCTGCCAGGAAGCTAGACGCATCCCTCTCCGGGGTCCCTTTCTGCCCGCCCACCTCGCCCCTCCCCATGTTGGCATCTTCCTTTGGACCAGCATGTGTGGAGAGCGCTGGCTCCCTTGAGGGGGACAGGATACAGCCTGTCTCCTTGCCTGTTCCCCAGATGCCCGCTTTGCTCACGGGTAGAGCAGGGGGCTCGCCAGGGCTCGGGAGAGAGTCTGGGGAGATGGTGTAGCAGGCTTTGATGGGCTGAGGAGAGGACTTGCTCCCAGGTGACATCCTGGCCCCTCCTCCCCGTGTGTGCCTGCGTGTCCGGCTCCCACCCCACCCTGGGGCTCCGGCTGCAGTGTTGACGACACCCGGCCCCGCCTCCCCAGCCTCGGTTATGACTGGGCCGGCTGGCACCTTTCATGTGCCGCCCTTGGTCTTGTGCCAGCAGCAGCCAGTGTAGCTGTTCCCCTAAGCTGTGATCCCCAAAGGCAGGGCCCCTGGAAGGGTCTCCTTGCGATCGTATGTGGAAATGGAGGCGTCTAGGCACGGTCCCACCCCCACCATGTCAAGTCAGGTCTCTGACTGCCCCATCCTCGGGGCTTCCACCTCCCACGGCCCCCTGGGTGCTGGGAATAAGCCTGCCCTTGGGACTTTGCTCTGCCTGGGACCAGCTGTCACCACAAGCAGGGAGGCCCTCTGGTCCGGTGCCCTCTACCCAGGCCCGGCTGGACTGAGGAGGAGACGCTGAGTCGGGTGGGTGAGCCATCCCGTCAGGAGTTCTGCTCCTGGGAGCCCGCCATGCAGACTTGGTTGCTTTTTCACCCCCACCCTCGTCCTGCCCACCCAGCACTTCTCTTCCTCCCCACTTCCCCTCGCTGTCTTTCTGTCTGTCTCTGTTTTTATTTTCCAGAAAATCAGTTCCAGGAAAGGGCAAGGGGCAAAAACGAAAGCGCAAGAAATCCCGGTATAAATCCTGGAGCCTGTACGTCGGTGCCCGCCGCTGTCTTAACTAATTCCCTGGCACCTCCCGGGCCCTCAATCGAGCTCCCGCCTATAGCATCCTCTAACCTTGCTGCTCGGCCACCCGTCCTCCCCACCCCCGGCCCCAGTCTCTCTCTCTCTCTCTCTCACTAATTAGCACCACTGGGTAGATGCTGTGGCGTGGTTGGTCCACAGTGGGGCTGAGGTTGGGTAGAGTGGGCCTGGAAGATTCGGGGAGGGAACTCTGGCTTGGCTGGGCACCGACTTTCTCTCACCCACTGGGCGCTGGTGGCGGGCCCATGTGGGTATGGATGCTGGGCACGGGTGCCCGCTTGGCCAACTGGTTTCCACTGCTCTAGACTTCTGCACTTGTCTGGAAGCTGAGGCGGGTGGGGTAGGGAAGTGTGGCGTGAGGAAGGGGGGTGCAAATGAGCGTGTTGCCGGCCGGAGGAGGAGGCTGGCAGGGCCAAGGCCCCCCTCCCCACGGCGGCGAATCCTCCTTTGGGGGCGGCACCTCAGCTTCTCCTGGACTTGGGGCCTCTGTAGGAGAGCTACCCATCCCATCCCAACCTAACCCACGGCACTGCAGACAGCTTCCTGTGGGGCTGCTCTTCCCTGGGCTGGTGGCTGTGGGGGGGTCCTGCCCTGGGCCTGGCCTCCCATCCTGCTCACCTCTTGTAAGGGGGCCTGAGCATAACTTCTACACAATGAGGAGGTGGTCTCTGGAAGTCTCTGGTTCCCTACATGCTGTCGCCCACCAGTGAAGAGTCATGGGTGCTTTTCCAGGGTGGCAGCAGTTGGCGCCCTGTGGCCGGAGGGGCGCCCCCCCCCCCACACCGGTGCCCATGAAGCCCAGGACTGCCCCTCTGGCGGCCTTCTAGAATCCTGCGTCCTGCCCGTGTGTGCCCATCTCTTCCTGCGGGCAGGTCTCCTAGCCAGTGCTGCCTCTGTCGCCGCGCGCTCTGTCTTCCACTGCGGGGTTCACATCCTTCTGGGGCGCAGAAGGGCGCGAGGGCCACGGAGCCGGGCGGGGCGGGGCGCGGCGCGGCCTCAGACATGTCAGGGGGTGTTGCATGGTGGTGTTTTTTTTTTGTTTTGTTTTATTTTTCCCCTCTCTCTCTGCTGACGCTGTAGCTTAGATGTCTTTCCTTTTGCCTTTTTGCAGTCCCTGTGGGCCTTGCTCAGAGCGGAGAAAGCATTTGTTTGTACAAGATCCGCAGACGTGTAAATGTTCCTGCAAAAACACAGACTCACGTTGCAAGGCGAGGCAGCTTGAGTTAAACGAACGTACTTGCAGGTTGGTTCCTGGAGGATGAGCGAGCAAGTCAGAGAGGAGGAGCCTCACGCAGAGAATGGGGAGAGGAGGAGGGAGACCGCATGCGTGCCCGAGAGGGGCCGGCCGCTTGCTTGGCTTCTGCCTGCCTGCCTGGTCATCACGACCATCTCTTGCTTGCAAGGCCCCTGTGGTGGGCCCTGGACGGTGGTCCAGCCTGGCGGCGCCCCTCCAGAGGTGGCCCTGGTTGCCCGAGTGGGTAGGCTGGTGTGGCTTCATGTAGTGGTGTGGACGCCGGCTGTGTGTTGTGTCCTGTGGTCCTACTATGAGTGGCGGCTGTTGGTCCTGAGGTCCTGGTTCTGACCACTACTCATCCTGGGAGCCCGGCCAGGTGTGCAGAACGCTGCAGTTCACGGAGGTCCCTGGCCGGGGAGCCTGAGAGGCACGGGTTCGGGCTCTCGGGTTAAGGGGAGGGAGGTCTTCCGATGTTGCCGAAGATGTAGCATCCAGTGATGAACGGATGCTGGCTACTTCTAGTCCTCGGCCTGTTGTGGTGACGGATGGCCCCATGTCTCTCCCAGGGTGGATGGGGGAGGGGGCCAGGCCCACGGTACTAATATTCGTGCATCAACTCCTTAGAACCAGGCCTGGTATTGTCCCCTTTGTGACTGTCCCTTGTCCGAGGTGGGGCCGGGGAGGTGTTGAACGCAGCTGGCTGAGTTGAAGGGGGTGAGATTGGAAGCAGAGGGCTTGCTAGGTGGCCAGTTGTCTTTTGATGCCTGGACTGGTCTGTCCTCTGGGCCAGGGTGAGCTTTCCCCCAGGAAGAGGGGCTTTTAGGCCTCCCCCCACCTCCAGGTGGGGCCAGGCTCCTTGCAGATTGTCCAGACACCCCATTCACAAAACCCTGGGGGCACAACTGCCCAACTCGCCCCTCGCCAGCGGTCTTGGGGCTTGTGGTGCTCAGGGGACCCAGCCCAGGTTGTTGGTGAGTCTTGGTGCTACGTGAAGGCTGGCAGTGTTTGTTCATACTGAGAGCCAGGGGGACTGCACACCTCCAGGGCTGGACGAAAGGCATTCGCCTGTCGACTATTCTGCAAGAGGCTGTGCAGGATGGGGGAATGCTTGAAGTGACCCCGGAGCTAGCTGGTCACCCTAACTGCCAAAGTGCTCACCAAGTCCTCAGTCGGACTGTATCTAGGAATTTCAAACTCCCTGCCTCCTGCCCCCCCCCCCCAAACCCAAGGTCCCATTCCCAGACTTTACAAAGGGAGGTCTCTGCTGCCTCTTCACCATGGGGAGCGGGGAGGGTCCCGGAGGCCAGCCTGGGGGCAGCGGCGCTGTGAGAAAGTCATTGGAGGGCTGCGCTGTCACCAGCATCCTGTTCTCTCCCCCCACCCTAAAATCAACATCGGAGAAAGGAAAGCGCAGGGCACCCGCCTGGCCTGCTGCTGCCACTAACTCAAGAGAAGGGAGGCAGGGGGAGGGCTCAGAATGGGGGACAAGGCCCTCAGCTTTCTGGGGCCTGGACTCCCTCCACCTCCCCCTGCTGCGTCCAATGGAGTGAGGGGACAGCACCCCCCTCACTCCCCGGGCTCCAGGATGTTCAGGAGGGGCTGCTCTTTGGTCCTTGCTGTTTGTTGCTCTGTGAAAAGTCCCACGTTCTAGTCTCGTCTGTACTAGATTGTAAGCTGTAGCGGGCAGGTGCGGTGGCTTCCCAGGTATCATGGAAGCCCTGACTCTTGCCTCAGACTCCTCAGACTCGGGGCTCCCTGTGGCTCTGCAGCACAGGCCACAGACCTGGCAGGAGGGGAGGGGGAGGAGGGTGCTGCGTGCCACGCCAGGCCTCCTCTTGGGCTCTAACCCCCAGCCTCTGTCTCCCTCAGATGTGACAAGCCAAGGCGGTGAGCCGGGATGGAAGGGAGAGCCTCCCTCAGGGTTTCAGGAACCAGACCTCTCACGTGGAAAGATTGATACAGAATGCCCCAGAAACCGCACAGCTGCCACCACCACCGTCATCACCGACAAAGCAATCCTTAATCCAGAAACCCGCCATGAAGGAAGAGGAGACTGCGCACAGACAGCACTTTGGGTCCGGAGCGCGAGACTCCGGGGAAGCATTCGCAGAAGCATTCCCGGGCGGGTGACCAAGCTCGGTCCCTCTTGAAATTGGATCGCCATTTTTTCTTTCTTCTTTTTTTTTTTTTTGCTGCTTAAATCACCGAGCCCAGAAGAGTAGAGAGTTTTATTTCTGGGATTCCTGTAGACACACCCCACATATATATATATACATATACATGTATATATACATATATATAAAATATATATATATTTTATACAGCTATAAAATATATATATTCTTTTTTTAAATTAACATTGCTAATGTTATTGGTGTCTTCACTGGATGTATCTGACTGCTGTGGACTTGAGTGGGAGGAGGGAGAACGACCTCTCAAATCCCTCTTTGGAAAAGGTGCAGGGCCAGGGCCTGGGGGCAAATCTGGTCTGCTTTCGGGAATACTGACAAACCCAGGCCCGGCCCCAAGCCAACTACCCTGAGTCAATGGACAGAAAGACAGATGGCAAGTACAGGGACAAGAAGGTTGGCTTATGACCAGGAGTTGAGGGCACCTCAGGACATTGCTGCGCTTGGGGATCCCCTCCACACCTTGCACGGGCACCTTGCCCTCCTGGGGCACTGTCTGGAACGTTCAAGAGCCTTCACCGGATGGCCCCCACCCAGTCTCACCTCTCGAGCCTGCCTGCGTCCGAGATGCCCACGGAGGCCCCAGACATCCTGGAGAAGACAAGGGGATGAGGGTGGGGTGGGGGGTGGGTACGAGAAGAGCAGCCCCCGGTCAGCCCCTCCTCCTGGGAACCAACCCTCATCCCCAGAGGGAAGGACCTCGGGCCTTCTGTCTTGGCCCCCCCCCCTGCTCTGCTCCCCAGTTTGGGGTGCAATCCAGGAAAGCCTGGTGTCCTCAGACCACTAAAACCACTAGTTCTGCCCTCCCCCCCACTCCCCTGCAGGGGGGGGCGGGAAGGGGGTCCTGGCTGAGTGTGTGAGTGGCTGACCCTCCTCTGGCCCCTGAACCGCCCCGTCCCTTGGCCTAGAGAGAGGCAGGGCAGGGCAGGACCCACGGACCCATCACAGAGGCAGAAGAGCAAGTTTTATATACGGTACTTATTTAATGACCCTTTTTAATTAGAAATTAAAACTGTTAATTTAATTAAAGACTAGGGCTTTTTTCAGTATTCTTGGTTTAATATTTAATTTCAACTATTTATGAGATGTATCTCGCTCTCCGGCTCTTTCGCTCGTTCTCTCGCTCTCTTATTTGTACCGGTTTTTGTGTATGAAATTCATGTTTCCAATCTCTCTCTGCCCCGATCGGCGACAGATACTTGCAGCATGTCCTGAGCAGATATTTAATTTTGCTAACACTCAGCTCTGCCCATTTCATTTCCCCAGCCCCCACCACACATTCCTTTGAAATAAGGTTTCAATATACATCTACATACTATATATATATATTTGGCTATTTTGTATATATACATATATATGTTTATGTATATATGTGATTCTGATAAAAATAGATACCGCTATTCTGTTTTTTTTTATATGTAAAAACAACAAAAAATAGAGGATTCTACATACTAAATCTCGTTCCTTTTTTAATTTTAATATTTGTATCATTTATTTATTGGTGCTACTGTTTGTCCGTAATAATTGTGGGGGGGGGAAAGATATTAACATCTCGTCTTTGTCTCTAGTGCAGTTTTTCGAGATATTCCGTAGTACATATTTATTTTTAAACAGCAACAAGAAATACAAATATATCTTAAAAAGAAAAAAGCGTTTTGTATTAAAGATTTTAATTCTGATCTCAAAATCTACTCCTGTTTCTCTTTCTCATTGAATCCTTGTTCCAGCCTTCCCCCCTCCCCCACCTCTTTCCCCCCTCCCTTGGGGGAGCTGGCATTTGTCTTTGGCCTGGTAGAGTGGCCTCAGGCGTCTAGGACATGGGGTGACCCACCTCAGTGTGTTGAGGATAGAGTCTGTGTCTAGCCGGGCTGGATCTGAGTGTAGCTGGTCTACTGCTGGCCTTGATGTAGCATGGGGGTTCTGGACATGAGTGGGAAGACAGGAGGGACCTTTCCTGAAAGGGGAGCCATCGACCTTAGTGTCAAGGTGCCTTCCAGAGCCACGTGATGCAGGTGGGTGAATGGTGCAGGGAGCTGCTGTCTGTTTCTGAGCTGTGACTAGCCGTGATCATAGGCAGGGAGTGGGAAGGGGCTGTGACTAGCAGGCAAACTCAGTCTTCCATCGCGAGTCTTGGAGTTCCTTGAACTTCTGCAGGAGAGATCCATCGCTCTGACCTGCCCGCCTTACGGCACCACCCCTCCTCTGTCCCGTCTCAGGTGAGGTAAAAGCTGTCTTTGAGAGACATGAGCAATACTTTGTCCTCGGGGTCCTGCTAGCCATGCTCATTGGGCCAGTCTTGGTGCTAGGCCCAGGAGCCTGCTGAGTCAGACACGGCTCCACCCCCAAAGGGGCCCGTGGGGCAAGCAGGTGGGGAGGCGCAGACAAGCGGACATCTGTGACGGTGGGATGGGTGCATCTCCTGCTGGGCGAGCAGTAGACTCTGGGGCCCACGGAGGGGCACATGCCAGGGGCTGAGGAGAGCATCCCACACAGAAGGGGTAGTGGTGAAGGCGTGGAAGTGGAACGCAGGGGGTTGAGGCTGGAGAGGAAGGCGAAGTTAACTCCTGGGGACCCTGCAATGGGTGCTGGGAGCCTAGAACTGGTCAGGGAGGAATGGTAATTGAAGGCTTGTAGATAGGGAGTAATGGAGCAGCTTCCTGCCTGGCTGCCTGCCACCGTCCTTGGAAACGCATCTCCGACTCCAGCACTCGTTCTAGAGAGGCTGTGAAGAAGGGCCGATCTTTGGTGGTGTTCACAGCTGGCTTGGGGGTGCGGTGGGGTGGGGTGTAGTTCACTGCTTTCCGGCCCATGCGCGTTCGCAGACTGAGCTCTGACCAAGGCTGTGCTCTGACCAAGACCAGGATCGAGTTCTAGTCCTGTTGGTCCAGTTGGTCGCCATGGAGCGGTTGGTCTAGCAAGTGCTCATTGGCCAGGCTCATACTTAGCCAGAGCCGGCGCTCACGTCTGTGAACTCACCTCAGCCACACACCAGCAACTGGGTATTTCCATGCACCCCCACCCGAGGAGCCTGTTGAAACACAGACCCACCCATGTCTCCGCCTTTATTCTGAGTAAAAGCCGAAGCGCATACAATGGCCTTACAAGACGCCACAGACCAGGCTGCCCAGATGCTTCCAACCCCTCTTGGCTACTCGATTCCAACCTCCTGGCTTCTCTGCTCCTCAGATGTGCCAGGCACGTTCCTCCCTCAGGGTCGTCCCACTCACCAACCCCTCTCCCTGAAGCACTCTTTTCCCTAGGTGTGCATAGTCTTGGTCAGCTGTCACCCTCCCCGGGAGGTCTGCCTAGACAGAGTCGTTTACAATGGACGCTCCTTATTCCCATTGCACATGCCAGCCGGGTGATGCATTCTGGAAGAGCACCGCTCTTCCACACAAACATGGAACGATGCACGTAAAATGTCAACAATCCTGGGATCCACATTTAAAAGGGCAAAAGAAACAGGTGACTTTAGTTAAATGCTAACTATTTTTTTCACAAAAAAGTTTTTTTTTTAATTTAACTCTCATATACCTAAAATAGCTGGTTCACACTTGCTACAAACATTATCAATAAGAGATTTTTCACCTTGGGGCGGCAGGACCCTGACCTGTATTTTGTCCTTAGCATGCGTCTCAGATGGGAGTGGTCAAAGCTCCAGTGCCCCAGAGCCTCATGCGGCCAGTCGCTGACGACACTGTTCTAAAACGTACTACCCCCACCTTGCCTCCATCCACCAGAAGCCAACCTCCATCTTGCGAGTGGCCACGGCGCAGGTGCCTGGAACATCCTCGTTTTTGTTCGGTGCTGCCACGTCAGGTGCAACTCCTAGTCACCCCGAGTAACACTGGCACGTGAGCCAAGTGGGGCACACGCCAACACGTCCCCTCCCTGGGGCTCCCCTTGCCTAGTGAACCTGTGTAGACGCAATGGCATCGTTGAAACAGGCCTGGGGACAGAGCTTCACACCTGATGTAAGAAGCAGCATCGTGATCAACAGAAGAGATTGACGTCAGGGATTTTGCTTTTGTTGGGTCTACCCTCCATGCTTGTAGAAAATGCCAACAAACACATCGCATCAGGCCAATCTGCTGCTAAAGACCTCTTCGGAGTGTCTGGCAGCGAAGGTGCCACACCGAGGAGTCCAGTGCATGGCCAATCGCCTCATGTGCACGGGAGGATTGGGCAGCGGACAAGAGAGACTGAAGAGGAATGGATGGCGTTGAAGGGTGGTTTTGACAAAGCGCATTGGATCTACCATGGACAGTCAGGGGAACAAACGAAGCTCTCCGGAAAGTAGTACAGCCAGAATGCTCCTTAAAAGCGAGCAGGGTGAGATTTGTCTCACATCCTTGGGACCCGTTACCAGGAGAGACCAGTCCCTGGAGAAGGACATCGTTCTTGGTCAAGCGAGGAAGACTGATCTCAGTGAACTTGACTGACGTGGTGGCTGAAAGAGTGAGCTCACACAGAGCAGTGGTGCCGATGGCGCAGGGCCGGTACTGCTGGGAGTGGCTGGTGGAGGGACCGGCTGGCATAGCGTTTGTCTGTTGTGCTGCTAACCACCAGGCCAGCAGTTCAAAACCACCAGTGGCTCCATGGGAGCCAGGGCTTTCTACTCTTGTGAAGAGTTAGTGTCTCAGAAACCCACCAGGAGCAGTCCCACCCTGGTGCTCGTGGCTACAAGTCGGCAGCGAGTCGCTGTCATTTAACTAGTAGAAAGGAACCCCTGCGGCCTCATGGGCGATGCTTTGAACTGGTAACAAGGCCAGCGGGTTGACCCCACCAGCGGCACGGCATCTCGGGAGAAGACGAGGCTTTCTGCTCTCGTAAACAGTCATGGCCTTGGAAATCCTGGGGAGTCGTTCCGCTCTGCCCAACGGGGTGGCTGGGAGTCAGAATTGACTGGATGGCAGTGGGGTTTGGGTTTCAGCGAGGAGAAGGGGCCTCAGAATTCCCCGCTCGGGATTAGGAGCAGAGGGTCCCAGTCCATGCCAGGCACCGTCCTCTCCTTTCAGCCGCGCTGGGGATGGGGCTCATTATTCTGGCCTGGCAGATGGGAGGCAGGAAGCCCAACGAGGGTCAATAACATGTCCAAATTTATGCACAGCCAGTAAATGGCCAAGCCAGAATGTAAACCAGCTTTCCTGACTCCAATTCGAGTGCTCTCGCTACCATGCCACAGCTGCCCCAGGCGAGGGCAAGGCATCAACAAATGAAAATGAATCATCTCAGACGGAATACAAACAGGCAGCAGAGAAGTGGGACAGGGGGAGGATGTGGTGGTGGCCAAACCCAGGGCCGACGTCCAGATCCCCACCAGCAAGGCGAGGCGAGATGTCTTCAGGGAGGCCACGGAGGGCTGGGGCTTGTCAGTGGAAGATCGGAAACCTCAGCACGGAAGAGATTGCAACACATGGCCTTGCAAGAGAGAAAGAGGCTTTAAATAGACGGAGAAAAGAAGGAGAAAATGCAGATGCTGCGTGGCCCCGTTGTGCAAGACCTCCTCCCCCTCCCCCCACCACCACCCCAAGCCTTCTCTGAGGAGGTCCCAAGGCCCAGGTAAGGCGGCAAGGCCCTGCGCTCAGTTTTTGGGTCTGTCTGGCCTTCCCAGGTCACACCCATACTGTGGGGCTCACAAAAGCTCCTGCCGGTCTGGGGTATACGGAGCTCCTTCTCGATTCTGTTCTGCCCAGCCTGACACCGCTGGCCACCACTGTGGAATCCCTCTGTCTCGCCCTGGCCCCTTCTCCTCCCAGCTAGCCTCCCCCAAGGGGAGGGAACCCATCGTGATGCTGAGCCAGCTTCTGTGCTCGGACCACTGTGGTGGGTGCAAGTGTGTGCTTCTTCCCCACCCCCCTTTTGCTGTCTCCCTGCCCCTTCACCCCCACTCCCCTCCATCCAGGACCAGAGCCCCCCTTTCCTCTTTTCAACGCTGGCCTGGCCTTAGGACTTGCCTTCACCAGGAGAAAGTGGCGGCAGCGATATGCTAGGGTGTGTAGACCTAGGCCTTCGGAGCCAGCGGCCATACTGCTAGGAAGCCCAATCGCTCTGCTGGAGAGAGGGGCCTTTAGAGAGAAAGAAAGAGGCGCCATCAGCCCCGTAGCCGTGTCAGCCACCCCAAGGGAGGCCCCAGACATGCGAGGGAGACCCGTTTGGATTCCAGCTCCATGAGCCATGCAGGCCGACGCCACGTGGAAGGGAGGGAAGCTCTCTCCCATGTGAATTCAGAGCTGGGAGCAAACACATGAGCGATGGTTGGTTTGGGCCGCCATGTTTTGGCGGGGTCTGCATGTGCAAGAATAACTGAAGCATCTGACCAGCCACCTCATTGGGGATCAGACTTGTGTTCTTTCCACACACATTTGTTTTTTTCCCTGGTACGCATGGGGGCATGATGGGTGGGTGGGTGCGTGGGCACTTGAGGACGAAAGGACATGCTTGTAAGAGAATCAGAAACCGTGGGTCTGCCCTCTTGGGAAGTCTGCTGAGAACACTCAAGGGAGGGAGGGCAGGCCCAGCCAGGATGCAGCAGCGCCCACAGTCCCAGAGGGAGGAGAGGGGCCTGCTTCTATGGGGGTGTTTCCCAAGAGAAAGGGGCCTTACGGGCAGCACAGGGAGAACGGGCACCTTGCCTGTGAGAATAACTGCCGGGACGAGAAATACACGGGGTTGACGCAAAGCATTGTGGAATCTTTTTCTCCCCGTCCTCCCTCGTAGCCTCCAGCATGTACATGGGTGTCAGCCGTGTGTTCTCTGCCCGGCCATGGGATGGCTCGTTTGTTATTTACCAGGGGAGGGTTTAGCACAGGTCAGCCTAGAGGTGAGAGATGGCCGAGGAGACCTTGGCAGACTGGGAGGGAGCAAAATCAACCATGCCCACAGGGCCCTGTCCATCACGGCTCAGGGAAGCCGGGAAGCAGCAAAGGGGGAGTGGTGCGTGTTTGTCATCTGCCTGGCAAAGGAAAGGCAGGGGAGAGAAAGGGCCAGGGGAAAGGCTTTGCCAATGGAAGGACTAACTTGGGAGGGAGACCAGCTCGACCTGAGAGGAACAGTGATTCAAAGCAAAGGGGCTTCTACGGGTGGACGCATGCCCGTGGGCAGGAGGCTGGGCCTGATTCCCAAGCAGGGGAGGGCCCAAACCTGGTAGACATTTAAAATGGGTGGATTCGTATTTGGGGAGTGTATCTCTTAATGAGGGAGATCTAGGTACTTAATCCTCAAGAGAATGTTTAGTCTGAGCTGTAGGACCTAGCTTTGTCCTCACAGAACTCTAGTCTGAGGGGAGCCCCAGCCCTGCCCTCGGGGAGCCCCAGTCTGAGGGGGAGCCGGGTTCAGTGATAGAAGGCCTGCCCTCAGACATTTTGTGGTACTAAGGTGGAAAGTGCTCTTTATTGGGCTGCGGCACACTTTCAGAATCCCAGGATGTTGGTGCCGTTAGCAGTCCGTGAGGGCCTTCAACCCCATCCTTCCCTCTGCCCCCCAACATTGACCGTCTCCAGAGGGTTGCTCTTGAACTGAGAGTGGCTAAGCAGCCCGGGCTCGGATGTTTCCCCACACATCCCCGGCTGGCCCCGAGTCAGTCGGGCTCCAAGTGGGGCACATGCCAACACGTCCCCTCCCTGGGGCTCCTCCTGCCCTCTCTCTGGGGGAGGTCTGAACACCCCATGCGTCACCTCCTCAGACGCCCTGCAGGAAGACTCTGCCTCTACTCCCCAACCTGTAGCCATCCCAGGCCTTCAAGTCCCCCAGGAGGCAGGTGATGATGGCCTGTGAGGCCAGGCCCTGAGGGACCTCTCCCCAAACGCCCTGCCTGGTGCCTCTGCAGAGCCACTGCGGGCGACCCTGAGGCCCAGCAAGAAGTCTGACAGGTGTCGGGTGGAATTCTGAATTTGCCACTGGCCGCGTGCCTTCTCCACGCCTCAACTCTCTCACCTCTGGAATGGGGGCTGCGCTGCCCACGCGTGGAATCTGAGAGGGCGCAGTGTGCTCACCAGGGTGATGTCGCTCCCCCGTGCCCAGGTCCCCAGGCCCCCTTTTGTTCGATGGGCTCCCCACGTAGCGCTTGCTCTAAACTGAGCTCAATGACTAATCTGCAAGGTTGGCAGTTCCAACCTGGTCTGTGGAAGAAAGCTTGGCGTCGGCTTCTGTTAAGAGGGCATGTTTGCTGTTTGCTTTTGTTGAGATTGCTGTTTGCCAGGATCGGGGGTGGTAAGAGGTTGGGCACAGGCGTGGGGAGCAGCCTCTGGGACTTGGGGAGTGGGGTGGTGCTAGAGGGGGAAGGCTTTCCCTGTGACTTTGAGAGTCGGGAGCTGCCACCCTCTGGGAAGGCAGTGGGAGAAGTCTTCATGGAAGGTTTTTGCCAGGCAATTTGCTCCTGGTTTCAAAAGGCGCCGCCCTCCCTAGGTCTCCCTGACTTTGCTCTCCCGGGCTCCCCTCCCAGGTCCACTCCCCATCCCTCAGCTTGAGAAAGGGAGAGCTTGGCTGAGCCTAAGCGCTGGCCCACGGTCGGGGGCAACTCTGGGGAAGGCTGGCCCCTGGGCAGACGCTCCCAGCAAGATACTTCGTTGTCATTGGTCTGCTTCCCCAGGAGCATGTCCACACGGGCTCACACACACAAGTGTGACAGGGGTCACCCTCCCAGTCACGGGTGGCTGCTTGGTTGGGTAAGGCTTCCCAAGGGCCGGGGGGCGGGTCCCGGGGCCGGCTGGGGGAGCCAGTTTCTCCAAAGCAGCCCCGTGGGACTGGGGGTGGGTGGCTGACCTGGCTGTGGTTCCCTGACCTAGTGCTGACGGCTCAGCCACAAACACCTCGTGGCTATTAATAACTCTCTGTCTGGCAGCCGCAGAATCGATTACACCGGACCGCTTCTGGCCCAGCCTGGCCTGACAGCCTGGGTTCAAATCCCGGCCCCCTGAGGTTTCAAACCCCAAATGAAAAACTGCCCAGAGCCCTGACCTCTCAGGACGAGGTCACCTTTCGGAGGCTGCCAGTTCCTCAGCTCCAGGAGGCACCAGGTCACCTACCCCATAGGTGCACATGGGGTTCTTAAGCACCCGAGGCCACTTCCACTTCCCCAGCACCAGAAGTGGGTATTAGAATGCCCACTTTGGTGACGGGTCATCATTGGCATGCAGAAAGCGCCCAGTCCCAAACTCCAAACTCCCGGCCATCCATCCAGTCCATGCTGACTCACAGCGACCCGCCTGTGGGTTTGAGACTGTCACTGTTGACGGGAGTGGGAAGCCCAGGCTGTCTCCCAAGGAACTGCTGGTGGTTTCGAACTGCCAATCATGCGGATCACAGCCCAACGCATAACCGCGCCGCCACCAGGGCTCCTAAGTGCCCAGTCAAGCTTACATACCCTGAGCGTCCCCCGGGTATGGTGATGGGTAGTTATAAACCAACTAAGCCTGTAAAGTCTCTCTTATTATGCATTAGAAGTGTCCACATCAGTTCCAAATGGCAAACAGGCCCGGCTTTGCAATGCTCATCAGACTCTTATTACTGCGTTGCTGTGTTAGAGGTATTTTCGGGTATCTGGAGGTATTTCTTTAATCGTATTTTTAAATACACAGAAAATACACTGTCTATTCAGGCCAACGTGTGACTGACAGGTATGATCTGCGCCTAACTGCCCTGCGTCACATACAGATTCAACGTAAAGACAGGCATCGGAGGGGAACCTGGGGGCTTCCTGTATGTTGTGGTTCAAACTGAAAATCAAACTCACTGCCACAGGGTCGATTCCCACTGAAAGTGACCCTAATGGACCGGGTAGAACTGTCCCCGGGGGTTCTGAGACTGGACCTCTTTGTGGGAGTATAAAGGCTTGTATTTCTCCCTTAGAATAGCCAGAATACCTGGTGGTTTCGAACTGCTGACCTTGAGGTTAGCAGCCCACTGCATAACCACTCCACCACCTGCCCCCCTTGTGACGTTATGATTAGGCACAGAGACCTGGAAGCAGACAGAACTGGGCCCTTCTTTGGACGTCTGTGTTGCTGGCTCTGTGATGAGGGCAAGTCAGTCCACCTGGCTGGGCCTCGGTTTCTTAATCCTGACACAGGCCTGACCACACGCGCCCTCCAGTGTTAACGTGGATTAAATGAGGCAATGAGAATACGGGGATGGCCTCTTTGGGAGGCTTAATCAGCTCAGTATCTGTTGAACGATGGGAGGAAGATGGGGCTTTCTACTCTCGTAAAGAGTCACAAGGGCAGTTTTATCCTGCTTTAAAGGGTCGCCATGGGTCCACATCGACTCGATGGCCCTGGGTTTGGTTTGGCTGGGTTTGTCGGATGAATAAAGATTAGACCCTTCAGTCGGCCGGTCAGACATCATCTCATCGACCCAGGGGCTCCCTGAAGGAGAGGTGCATCCCTTGGCGTGCTCCCTTGGGCGGAGGTAGAGAGAGATGGAGACACTTGGTGCTTTAGATGACTCATCCCCCTTGACCCATGTAGAAGTTCACAAGGGAAAGTGAGACCATGTCTGCTTTCTCCGTAGGGTGCAGTTGAGGTCTGGGGCCCCCAGTCTACGAGCACAGAGCCCCTGGCCTGCACTAAGCCCTTTCCTGGGATGGGGTCCCCCTCTGTCCCCTTCACCCTGTCCAGCCCCAGATCTCAGCCCCACTCCCTAGGACGAAATGCTAGGTGGGCCCCCAGGAAGCCTTCCTGGTGGGGCCAGTGGGGCTGGCTGGGACCACCCTGGAGTCCGTGGTTGGTGCAAACAGTTAATCCACTCAGCTGCTAATGGAAAGATTGGAGGTGGGTGTCCACCCCAGGCCACTTCAGAAGAAAGTGAAAGTTCTACTGCTGAGAACCCAGCCGACTGAAAACCCCATCAGCACAGGTCTCCTCTGACATGCGAGAGTCAGACTTGGTTTCAAGGCAGTGCTACGGCCACCCCGGGGCCCATGCTGGGCGATGCCTTACATTCCAAGTCAAGACCTTGGAGAGGTGTGTTGGGGGGAGATGGCAGGTCGGAGGGTGGAGAGGATTTTGAAGGAGGAGCTGGGTCTGTGATGTTAAGCCCTTCCCTAGGCCACATGGTTTCGGGGAAACTGCCCCCTCCTAGCCCTGGCCCCCAGATTGCCTGTGGCGTGCCAGGCCCGACCGTTGGCATTTGCCTAACAGGAAGTTTCCCAGAAGACAGGCTTATCGTGAACGGCCTGGGGTGGCTGTGGAGAAGGGGCCAAGACATCTATTTACTGCTCCCCATCACAGATCCACCCCAGGCGTTGCCTCTGTCTCCATTCCAGGCTTCACCCCCTCCCCGTCTGAAGTGAGCCCCACCCGGGGAACTTTCCCCGATCAGAAGACCTGAGAGTGGGAGGGGCAGGCAGCTCTTCCAGCCGAGGGTGCCTGAGGGACACGCTCCTGGAGGAGGGTGATAGGGACCCTGAGACCTGCCTTCCTGCGACTCCCGCACATTGCATCAGAGCAGGTTGCCCCCGACAGGAAGTTCTCCCTTGGGTCTACCCTGAGTGACTCCTGCTGTCTTTGTACCTCTTCTGCCCCATCTGGTTAGCCTCAGGATGGGAGATGGGCAGGCCCTGGGGGTAGGGCTGTCAGATAGATAGAGCAAATATAATTCAGGGCACCCAGTCAAATTTTCCCTGTTGATCAGAAATTAAAATTTAGTGGGCTGTCCTGTGTTTTCTCTGGCAAGCTGTCCTGGAGGGAGGGGCTGGAGCTGTCTCTCAGGTGACTCCTCCAGGTGTCTGGTTCTTGTCTCTTCTTGCTGCTTTGCTGCTGCCTCCGAGTTCCCAAGACCTTGCTGCAGCCCCAGTTCTCTACCTGCACATATCCTCACCATCCGTCTGTAGCAGAGGGCGCCCTGAGGACAGGCCTCTGTCCCCCCCTCAGAAGGGGGCTCCCTGAGGACAGGGTGGTGATTCCCCTTAAGACTGGCAGCTTCCCTTTCCGATGCACAGAGTTTACGCAGGTGGATCTGAATTCTGACCCCTACTCCAAACCCCTAGCACAGGCTCCGGAGGCCTTCAGTGCTGTACGCTAGGGAAGGCCATCAGGGGGCTTTGGCATCAGTAGCAGCCACTCATCTTTTCCTTTTAAAGACTCGCCCCTTTGTTCTGGTGAGAACGCGCACAGAGAGGCACGTGCCTCTTCAGTCGGTCCCCGCCCGCGGGGTTCAGAGGCTTTGAGTGTGTTCTTCAAGCCGTGGAAGCCGTCTTCTCCTGTTCTGGGTTGCGCCTTACTCCATTGACACAACGCCCCGCCCTCTAAGGCGCCTAGAGTAGTTCACGTTTGATTCCATGTAAACCCACTGCCGTCATGTGATTTGGGCTCCTAACAGCACTGTGGAGATGGTTCTTAAGAGAGCAAAGTGCCCAGATCAGCTACAACAGTGGTTAGTTGTAAGAGGACTTCAAAGGCTCCAAGTCTACCTCAGGGCAATTGTTTCAGAGGTCCATCCCGTCTCCAGGACTCCATGAAATCTAGACTCTGTGAGAATTTGAAATTCTGTTCTGCAATTTCCCCCTTTTGATCTGGTTGCTTCTATAGACTCTTTGGATCAAAACATCCAGCCATGCTTGTCGGGCACCATTCAATTCTCCCAGTTCCCCTTAGCCATGGAGGCAATTGCCCATGCATTCCATGTCTCCTCCTCCGATTCCTGCTCTCCTTGTTCCTCTGCGGTGCCATCCAGGCTAATATCGCCACTCATCTTTTGATGGTCCACCAATAGCGATTCTTTCCTTTGGTTGAAGGATTTTCTACCACAGTCTACTTTCAGCAGGTTGATCTCCCAAGAGGTACCCCAACCCTGGAAACTGACAGTGAAAATACTTCCTTGGACACCAACACACCTGAACTCTGATGGGCGCCTCATCCCTGGCTGGTCTTGTGACCCGGGGGACGCTCTGGTACCTGTCTGCACAATGGCAACGTATCTAGCCTGCTGGTCACCGAGCAGTGGTTTTTCCACTTGCCAGGTGGGCTCTATCAGTGGGTTGTGAAGTCCGTCCAATGGGCTGTCCCCAGAGTTAGGGTTATTGTTTTCTTACGTAGGACGGAGACAAGAGCAGACAATTCAGAGTGCTTTCACAGGGAGAAGCTGCACCCAGGTTCCCGAAACTCTTGAGAGGCATATGTGTGTCTGTGCATGTGCATGTGGGTGTGCGTGACTGTGTGTGTATGGGGGTGTCACAGCTCAGGTTGTGAATTCCCTGAGGGAGGGTACAACCCCAAAGCCTGGGAAGACGATGCCCTAAAAGCTGGGACAGAAGGGCGAGAGGGGCAACGGGAGGCCCTGAGTAGACCCTCGGCTTGTCAAGGCTCAGAGCACAGGCCGGCACGCAGCCTTCTCTTGGGGTGGCCTGGGCAGCCTGGCCTTCCTGTCCTGCCGCTGAGGGCTGGGGCTGCATCTCCCCAGAGCCAGGCCCCTCTGCACCAAGAGCCCTTAGGGGTGGGGCCCTTCTGACAGGAGGAGAAGTTTCTGGGCTCTTCAGCCTGGTGCTGCCCAGTTGGTCTGGCTGCCTCCCGCCCGGCTCTGTCCACAGGAGCACGGGCTCTCTCTCAAGTGTTCCCAACCAACCTCCTGCTGGGGAGGGCGGATGCTGCTTAACTGCCCCCTCCTAGCCCTGGCCCCCAGATTGCC
>NW_022107432.1:22328065-22362134 GCF_000313985.2 Echinops telfairi | reverse complement strand
AGATAAAGCCAGGTGCAGGGGGGGTGGGGTGGGACCAAGAGCTGGACATGGCACACATCGCTCGGGAGGACTGCAGGGTAAAATGGGGAAGATCCGAGAGACCGTCTCGCCAGAATCTCCCCTCTCTCTGCTGTTCACCCACATGTCTGACTTCTTACATGGTGGAACAGGAGAACCGGGCCTGGAGCTGGGTCAGGCTAGCTCACGAGACAGCAGGTTTGGGTTTAGAAAAAAGAAAGTGGACTCAAAAGTCCTTCATCTGTGATCCTCTCGGCCTCAGGGAGCCCCATCTGGAGTGTACGGAGCCACGAGGAAGCTCACTTCCTTGGCCTTTCTCCTGCGAGTGCAGTGAGGCCCTGGACATCCAGAGCTGGCTGGTCTGGGGAAAGATCTGGGGCATGACCATACCTCTCCTTATGTTGATTGGCTCCAACCCAGGGTGCCCTGTGATGTGCAGACAGTCAGAAAGAGACCCCACCCTCCCTTCAGCCATCAGCTCCCGCTCTCCCCTCACTGGCTGGTCACAGGTCTGAAACCGCCCCATTAAAGCCCCTTCTTGGATTGAATCTCATCGGAAGGTCGATTTTTAGGGAACATTAAGGAAGAGACACAGATCATGCTCAATCCTGCGAGTTCCAGGGTTCAGAGGCGCGGATAGAGAGGGAAACCGAGGCCAAGAGAAGGGCGGGATCTTACCGCAGGGCACAGGGCAAGTGACCAGCAGAACTGGACTAGATGCAAACTCCGGGCTGAGTTTGTGTGTGAGTGAGACCACCCTGCACAAGAGCTTGTGAGTGTGTATGAGTGTGCGTGTGTGAGCGTGAGATTCTAGAGAATGGTGTCCTCCTAGAGGGGTCTGGATGTTCCTTGCCCCAGTTGAGGACAGAGGGGGAGGGACAGGCCTTGTTCCCAAGCTCAGGCCGAATCAGCCTGGCTCAGTCCTCTTAGGACCAAGGGCAGAGGCCGGTGAGTCACCAGTGACTCAGGTGCTGGAGGCCATAGTCACACGTGGCACGTGACAGCCATGGTGAACCCAGCCCGTTCCTGGACAGACAGGTGACCCAGGGGGCGGATAAGGTGGCTCTCCTTTCCTAGAGGACAGAAGGGAGTCCCCCAGCAGGCATGGTGCCTGGGCACGGGGCGGGCTGAGAAGATGGCCCTTGGGCACCCTTTCTTCCTTTGCCTGCCATCTGCTGGCTGGCTGAGTGGGGCGAGGGGCAGAGCTGTCTTGAACTGTACCCCTTCCCATGAGGAGTAGGGTGAGGGTCACCATCAACTGGGAGAGGTCCTCCTTGGCCCTGGGCTGCCCTCTCTCCTGGGCTGTGAGTCAGTCTCGACTGATGGGGATCACTTGTGCTTCAGAGTCCACGACGTGTCATGGGATTTTCAATGTCTGATTTTTTGCGGGGGCGGGCAGTGGATTGCCAAACTTTTCTTCTGACGGGCATCTGGGGGGACTCTACCTCCAAACTGCCCCAGGCCTTATCAGGTCTTCCTGCTTGACTGGACCCCAAGGCCTGGGGCAGGCCGTCTGGGGTCTGGCTGTGGTTCAGACTATGTGACTTGGAGCGGCATCATTTCCTCCAGGGGCCTTGGCCCATCCTCTGCTCCACTTGGCTCTCTAGCTGAAGGCCCTGGGGTCTCCTCCAGCCCCCACCCATCCTGCCAAGTGCATCCTGTGTCTGAGGTGGGGCCTGGGGAGCCCTGGCCCGGCTGGGCATGCACAGGGTCCCATCCACCTGGAGTCTGTGGCAGCCACCTGAGCAGACACCTGGTCCTGCTGCAGAGCTTCCTCTTGCATTTCACAACTGCTTTCTTTCGAAGAACCGGGGAGGGGGAGGCCCTCCCAGGAGAGGTGAGGGGCACGGGGAGAGTGGACGGGGAAGTGAGGGTGAGAGGAAGCAAGGAGCGGGCAGAAAGGAGGTGGGGTGTGGTTACACACTCGAGGTCTTTTCCTGGCTGAGGGGTTAAGGGGAGAGAGGGGCCGGCAGGGCAGGCATGTCCATCCCCTGTCCCTCTGTTTCCAGCTCAGACGCTGCTACTCACAGAGTCCCCTCTGACCACATCCACCTCTGACTCCTGCCCTGGCCCAGTCACTTTCCATAGGCCACTCTCAGCGAGGCAAGGCTGAGTCTGACTGTGTCACGTCTGCTAGACCCCTTGCAAAGGCACCTTGCTTTCCTCTGCGTGAGCGCCAAAGTCCTGTCCGTGGCCTCCAAGGTCCGGAGGGAGTCCTCTGACCCCACATCCCTCTCATTTTATCTCCACCACCTGCCCCCTCACCCCCTGCTTTGCCCCACTCCTCTGCACGTGACCTTGAAGGACAGCAAGCACGCTCCTGCCCCAGGGCCCTCTGTTGAAGTGTTCTCGCTCCAGAGAGTTGCGGGATGCGCTCCCTCATTTCCACGAGTCTTTGCCCAGGTGACCCCTTCGCATGGAGGCCAACCTGGCCCTTCTTCCCACATTGCCCATCCCTCACACGCTCATCTTCTTTCCAACCGCCTTACTTTCTTTCTTTTAATTAAAAAATGTAACCATTTTATTGGCATAGGATTCACATGTCATACAGCTCAATGATTTCAACATATTGAAAGGAGTTGTGCAATTATCACCACCATCAATTTTAGGAAACACGTGTTCACTTCTAACAGGCTCTCTTTATAAAATGGCATCCGTCACGGAGGGCACCGGGTCCTATCTGCTTCCCCTACTGGAGTACACATGCATGCACACTTGGTCACACAAGTGCGGGGTCACGCAGGCATGCACACACACACAGGTAGGTGGTCACACACACGCATGCATACATGTCACACACATGCACACATCTCATATACACACAGGGTCACACATGCACACACAGGGTCACGTAGGCATGTGCGCACACATGTAGGTGGTCACACATGCATGCACATGTCACACACACACAGGGTCACACACGCAGCAGGGAATAAGTGCAACCCAGCAATATGCCGAGCAGAGTGGGAGGGCAGTGACTGTGTGACTGGTCAGTGATGCCAACAGGGCATCAGCATAACCACAGTGAGCTTCCTGGAGGAGGTGACCAGTCCTGGGCCAGCACAGGGGACGCAGGCCCAAGGGGAGCGCTAGAGTGGGGAGAAGAAGAGGAAGAGTGTGGCTGAGGATGGGGAGGCCCAGGAGGGGGACAGATCAGGTGAGCTGCACCTCAGAGGTGAGTCTGAGGCCAGTCAAAGCCCCCAGGGCTGGGGTGTAGGGCCCATTGGAACCCCCTAGGAGGTGCAGTTGGCCGAAGAGGCCAGGTTTTCCCAACCAGAGCCCTGGAAGGCAGGGATGTGTTGTGTCTCTCTGTGAATTTGCACCGACAGGCATCAGGGACAGACGGCTGCCCTGGGACTCAGGGGAGGCTGGGGTTCCAGCCACGTGGCCTCACTCCCCAGTTTTCTTCAGAAGGTAGTGCTAGGGGGGTGCTTTTATACATCATTCCAACTGGTACTTCCCCTCCCTTCCAAATAAAGAGCTCTTGATAAACTAAATGCTAAATGAAAATGCTAGAACTCAAACAAGGGCTACTGTTGCAGGCCAGACCCGGTGGTGTAGTGGTTATGCCTTGGGCTTCAATCTGCATGTTCGGCAGTTCAAAGCCACCAGCAGCTCCTCAGAAGAGAGACTGCCCCGTCCTGTGTGTGGCCGAGTGGAAGACCCCCCAAAACAGCGATCTTGAAATCTCATTGGTGATTGATTTGTTCGGATAAATCGCTACAGCCCAACCTCCCTTTATACTTTCAACCACCATCCTGTCATATAACCAAATCCCCTGCTGACTCACAGCGACCCCTCTCTGGGTTTCAGAGAGTAGAACTGTTGACAGGAGTAGAAAGCCCGGTCTTTCTCCCACAGAGCTGCTGGTGGTTTTGAACTGCCGACCATGTGGATCGCAGCCCAACACATAACCGCTGCACCATCAGGGCTCCTCACCCTGTTTTATAGAACCTTCAACTGGAGAGGGTTTCGTGAACAAAGAACAGAGATCTTTCTTCCCGATGCAGGGATTGTAACTCTCTCTTCCCTCGTAAGCCTGTTGGAAATGGTACCACCGTCCACGCCCAAGCCCAAACCCTCTTGAGGCTACCTGCTCCCACGGAGACGGACAGACAGCTTCAACCCCCGAGGAGGATGCAGTTCTGCTCTGTCCGACAGGGTTGCTGTGCGCTGGAATCGACTCCGCGGCGGGCGGGGGTTTGGTTTTGGCTTTGATTTGGCTTCATCCCGATTTCCTGGGTGTTGCGTAGGATTGGCATGCTCTGGCTGCTCATGGAGAAGCTAGAAACGCGCCTCCAACCTCGAGAAAAGGGCAATCTGCTTTCCAAGCTCACAGCCGCTGGCAAGGCTGGGGAGCACGGCTCCGTTCTGACATGCGTAGGGCCCCGTGGCTGGAACCGACGCAGCGGCGGCTGGGAGGCTTGGATTTGGTTTGCATCTATGCTCATGTCCAGGGCCGGTTCTACCCCCAGAATACGCCCATCACTGCTCCCCCTCTTTCCACCGCCAGGCTGGCCCTCCACAGTCTCCCTGCCCTGCTGCAGGCCCCTGAAGTTCTTGTTGCTCTCAGCAGGCAGTACGGGCCTTGGCATTCCGCAACAGGGCATGCCATGCTACCCCCTTTCCCAAACCCCAGGCTCTCCTCACCCCGGCTCCCCAACAGTTCATGGGCAGTTGCTGCCTCTCCCCCAGGACGTCCCGCCCCCACATCCTTGCGTGGACTCCCCCTTATCATCACTCAGGACTCACCTCCAGTGCCAGCTCCTCAGAGACCTTCCCTGAGCACCTCCTGCCCTGCACTGAAAGGGACATGCCAGCAAGTCCCTGGCATTTCAAGTGGTGAGTCCAAAAGAGCACCCCCCCACCCCAAACAACAACAACACCCTATTGCCACTTGGTTGATTCTAACCCGTAGCGACCAGTATAGAACGCCCCCTCTGGGTTTCTGAGCAGAAAGCCGTATCTTCTTTCTGGAGCCGTGGGTGGTGGCAGTTTCGAACTGCTGATCCTGTGGTGAGCAGCCTGACGAGTCACCACTATGCCACCAGGGCTGCTGCATCATGTGATGCCAGGTGAATGTGCTGGGCTGCCAGCCCAAAGGCTCGTCGTCGTCTGAGGACACACAGAGGTGCCTCCGAAGAAACATATGGCTACCTGCTTTTGAAATATCAGCCGATGCGCACTCCATCGGGCACAGTGCTGCTCAGTCAGACACTCGCAGGGCGGCCATGCGTCAGCGTGGACCTGAAAGCCATTGTGTGTGTGTGTGTGTGTTAAGTTTATCTCCGGCTGAAATTCTTTTACTTGCTCACTTATTTACTGCCTCATAGATTCCAGGAAAGCAGGAACCTTGTCTGGGTGATTGACCAATGTGACACCCCCCCACGACCCCCCCTCACCCCTGCCAATGTCTAGTGCTTGGGCTTCAATAAATATTTGTTAAATGAATGGATGAAGGCATACATGAATGAATGAATGTCCAATGCTGCCTTTGCTGAACTTCTAGAGATTTGTCATCTCTCTTACACAACTGGGGCCTGGTCACCCGGGTTGTACTTTCCTTTTAAGGGCTTTTAGACTTGCTTGGCCAATGGACTGATAGCTCATCAATTCTTGGGGCCCCACCCCTCCCAGCAGGGCACAGGACAGTCGTTGGCCTCATCGCAGTAGGCGCATACCTGTCTGAGGCTGAGGTGGCGGACACAGCTGCCTCCTGCCCCTCGTCCCTCGGTGACTTTGAGCAAGTCAGAACACCAACTGTTGCTTATATCTCTCATCTGTAAATATAAAGGGCTGGGAACAGATGGCTTCCGAGATTCCTTCTGGTTCACGTTGAAAGACCAGAATGGAAAAAAACAACAACAACCGAAAAAAACAGTTCACACGTGACAAGCAGGGGTGAGTGAGGGGATAGTCAGGGGTTTGAAGGACTGAGTTCTGTCCTCCCAGAACTCCAGCCTTCTTCTCAGGGAGCCCCAGTCCGAGGGGGTCACACACACATACAGGCCTGCCCTCAGGGAGCCCCAGTCTGAGGGGAGACACAGCCCTGAAGGCTTGTCCCTTGCCAGTTCCTGCTTCCTTGGCACTATGACTGTAGGAAGCAGGACTGTCACAGAGCCAGGCTGCCTGCCCATCCAGGGCTGCCCACAGCCCCCTGAGAGCACCCGCGGGGTCTCAGGACACAGGAAGGAATGTATCTGTGGGGAGAGGGTCCTTAACGTTTGATAACTTCTTTAGGGGACCCATGCCATCCCCCAAGTCATGGCACTCAGATTTAGCGAGAGAGTCCCTGATCTTTATGTCGTTTCTGGACCTCAGTTTCTGCACCCATGAAATGAGAAGCGGGGTCACTTCTCGGACACCCAGTATTTGGTGTCACCACACCCTGTTCCGGACCCTACACCTCCTCTCACTTACTTTTCTAAAAGCTGTGTGAGCCGGTGTGCCTCACCAGCACCCCCATTTTACAGATAACAACACTGGGGCTGGGTGACGTGCCCGGGGTCACGCAGCCTGTGAGCGGCAGAAATGGGCCCAGTAAGCGGCTGCTGGCTGAGAGATGCCGGGACTTCTTCCTGGCACTGCCCAATAGCATCAAAAGATATAGCTAGGCATCTCGGGTTCTCCTACTGGCCGGCCTGGCCCGAGGAGATGGAAGTCGGGGGCTTCCCTGGCCGCTCTGGCTGTTGAAACGGGAGAGGAGGTGGTGAGAGGGAAAGGTCTGCCCAGGCAGAAACCCTCGGGTCCCATCAGCAGGTCCAGGAGGGCTCCTGAAGACAGGGACGCGTTGGGAGGTTCTAAGCCGGGCTGGGTGTGGAGAGGTACCCCACTGGCAGCCAACATCCCTCCCGGTGGGTACTCAGGTATCCACGGCCCTTCCCGATGGCTGGAATGCAGGTGGTGTGTTCCCTCTCAGACTTTGGGCTCAGCCACAGGCCCCTGTCTGGGGAGACTTTTTGGAATGTGCCCCTAGCCTTCTAGGGCCACCTTTGGCCTCACCTGCTGTTTATTCTCCACCTTCCCCACCTCCCTCCCATGGCAGACTGAGCGAGTGCCAGGAAATTGTTGGTCAAAGGTGAGGTCAGGTTCCCATTGGTCTTGTTTACCTGCCGGGTTTACCTGCCCCTTTACAAAGGTTCCTCTGCCCGTCTCTCATCACTGGCGTCCTCTGCTCCCATAGACTGGTAGTCACTGGGAAGATTGGGCTGGGGTGGGGGTGGGGGGCCCTTCAAGATGGATCCACGGAGATTCTCCCCATTTCGTGAGTCTCTGGAACGTGGCCTGTCGGCCTGTCAGGCCACCTCTCAGACCGTGAGGTCACCCAAGTTTAGTGGCCCGGCTGTAAGTTCCCTGAGGCGAGGACTCTGTGCGATCCCAGTTGTGCCCTCAGTGCCCGGCTCGCCATGCTGTCCGTGAGGGCAAGGACGGAGGAAGACACAAGGCACGCGCTCTGACTCTCTGGCACTTACCTCTCACGGGAAGCCTCCTGGGAGTATTTCCGCCAGGTTCTTTGCATCAAGACCCTGTGTTTGAATGCACATGGTTAACGTGTCTGTCTGAGAACCCAAAGATTGAGGTTTCGAGTCCCGCCAGAGGTGCATTGGAAAAAAAGAGCCTGGAGAGGCATTTCTGTGAAACCCACCCCTGAAAGTTGGATGGAATCCCACTTAACGGCCAAATAATGTGTTTCATGTCTCTAGTCTACCTCCTGGTGGGTTGCATCCCCAAACCAAACCTACAGACAGCTCATCGATCCTGTGTGTTAGTGATCCTGTAGGACAGAGCCCGTTCCGGCACTGTCATTCTTTATGGGAATAGAAAGCCTCATCTTTCTCCCTCGGAGTGGGCTACTGGTTTTGAACTGCTGACCTTGTGGTGAGCAACCCAACCATGCAAGGCACAGCCGTTGGTTTCTAGTCACCTGGAGGAGCAGAGGAAGTAGCGTGTGGCATGCACGCAGGAAATGGAACGGGAGGCTGACCACCTCCAGGAAGAACTGCTTGCTTTGCCAGGAGACCAGGAGCACTGGATGGGACCCGGCTACCTTTGCTGAACATTTTGATGTCAGATTCCATAGAAGGCTCTTGATCAAAAGGGGGGAAATTCAGCCGAATGTCAAAATCTCATGAAAGCCAGACTTTCTGGAACCAGGGAAGCGGGATGAACCCCTGAACTGACTATCCTGAGATAATCTTTAAACTTTGAGCCGACAATATCTCCCGAAGTCTTTTAAAACCAAACAGCAGTTTCCCTTAATGAGCGAAGAACGTCTGTTTTGTGCAGTATGCTCTTTACAGAGCTCTTTGTACGGGATCCATCAGATCATTGCAGCTCAAAAGATTAGTGAGGCCGCCGAGGAGCCGGGAGTTTATGTGCCTGGGGCACGGAGGAAGAGAGGGAGTCTGCACTGCTTGAAGACTGTCATGAATCTCACGGAATTTCACATGTAGGGACTCTGGATGTATGCTACGCTGCGTACGGGCGCCTTGGTGGCAGAGTGCGTATGCGTTGGGCTGCTAACTGCAAGGTCAGCAGCTTGAAACCCCCAGCTTCTCCGAGGGAGCAAGACGAGGCTCTCTCCTCCTATAAAGAGTGACAGTCTCCAGAGCCCCCGGGGACAGGTCTGCCCGGTGCTACGAGGCCCCCACGAGTCGGAAATGACTCCGGGACAGAGAGAGATTGTGTTTTCCAATAAGAATAAAATAGAATCAACCCCCCCCCCCACAACAAAGCAAAACAAACCGGATGGAGCACAGCAGCAACTCCTGTCAGGCACCCCTCCCCTCACCCCCGCCCCAATTCATATCTTTGTTTCTGTTGCTCTGTCCTGTGCGGATTTCACTCGGCTTTGGCTCTCAGACCATCTCAAATGGAGGCATTCAACTGCACGTGCATTTGGGGAAAGCAGGAACCCTTATCTCCTCATCTTCCCAAAGGAAGGAGGCCCATGGAGGTGGTCATTTCTCCAGGTCACCCAGCTGTTGGGGGGAAAGAGCTTAGGGCGATCCCTTGACTTCATCCTGGGGCTTCCTTCTGGGTCCAGTGCTGACCTGTGGACACGGTCGATGCACCTTCATTCACCGATGCAGACGAGTCACGCGCCAGCCATCGTCTCTGCGCCAGGTTCTGGGCCCGCTTGGGCGCTGCGAGTGGGGGTGATGCAGTTCCTGGGTGGGAGGCCACAGGCACGGGGTGGGAGGTGAGGTGTTTGCGAGAGCAGCTCCTTGGCACCAGGGCAGATGACTGCACAGGCCAGGAAGGCTCCCCAGAGGAGGTGGTATCTGTGTCCTTGGAAAGATTCTGACCCCAGTGGCTCATTTGCCATACATTGGGACTTCTAGCTCATCTCGGCTGCCCGACACGTGCCTGTACCTGTCTGCTGCGATTCTGCAGGCCGTGGCTCAGGGTGGTCCTCAGGGAGGAGAAGGGGGTGATCATCTCTGCATCAGCACCTTGAACCCACCATTCTGCCTGAGGGCCGAGAGGTCATGGATAGGGCTGGCCCTCCTTGGGCCTAGTGCCTGCAGACAGACTCACTCGCTTGGCTCTGAGATGGGGAGAGACAAGCCCACAGCACCTGGTGGCCCAGGTCCCCAGGGGTCCCACCCCTGTGTGCTCTCTGCTACCGATCCCCCTGCTGCCCGCCACCTTTACGAGATCCAGACCTTCACGGGGTCTGTACTTTGGGCTCAGGGCTGGGCAGTGGGCACATGCAGGACCCCCACAACACAGTGAGAGATGGTCCCTCTGGGATGGCCCACACGAGACACCTGTTGGGGGGACGCCGGGAGGACAGAGCCTGAGGATTCAGGCAGAGTGGACCCCACTGGACAGAGGGTCTCTCTGCAGCCTTGAGTGGGTGGTGGCGACTGTCACTGCCAGCAGGACGGGCCTGGGCAGGGAATGGGGCGGTGCTGTGTGGCTGCAGAGGCAGTCTCTCTGATGGGCTCCCCAGCCCCAGCCCCAGGTGCCCCTGGCCTGCGGGCCTGCAGGCTCTCGGGCCTGTCTCCCCTCCAGCCTCGGAGCACAAAGTCCAGTGGGGTGACTGTCATTTCCCAGGGTAGCCTTAAAGGACTAGCACCTCCTCCTGGGGGGTTAATGATTACTTATTGCGTCACCCATAGATCCAGATGTTGATGTGTGTGGATGGAGGGGAGGTGGTCATGGGAGGGCGGGTCGGGGTGGGGCTGGCCTGGGGCCAGCAGAGGAGGCAGGTGGTTTACTTTGAAGACCCCTTGCCTCCTCCCTGCCGCTTTGTTGGCTGACCTCAGGCCCCCAGGAAGGACCTGGGTCTTTAAGGGCAACTAGCCCAGGGAACTTGTGAACCTGAGAGAAAGAGAGAGAGGGAGGGTAAAGTCCAAGGTGCTGCCCTCTCGCTCTGACCGAGTTCGGGGAAGGAAAAACATGCCAGGCCTAGGATTCCCACAGGGTAGGGGTATGTCCGGGGACCTCAGGAAGGTAGGCCTGGCCAGGACACATAGGCCCACCCTCCCCTTTTCCACAGACACACTCATCTGAAAGGGGCCCAGCATCATCAGGGTCACCCACCTGTCCTGCCCTGGAGCCCCCGGCTTTTCCTCCATCCGCCCTGCAGCGCTGGCCAGCTCCCAGCCTGGGGCAGACTGGGTAATAAGTAATTATCAGCATAACTGTGGCTGCCCGCTGTCGGCCGGGCATCACAGAGACCCATTTGTCATCTTTCCACCCACCCTGTGAGCCGGGTGCAATGGCAATCGCCTTGTGACAGGAGTGAAGAGGAAGACCCAGCGGCTTATGTGAGATCGCTGAGAGCAGGGGCACAGCAGTCTCCACTTCTGGTCTTTGCCACATCCCAGCACTGTGCATGCTGCCCCGGGGCCTGATGGCTGAGTCCGCCCCACTGCCCCTCCCTGCTGCCCCAATAGCTTCAGAGGTTTGCCCCATCAGGCCTTAGCTGCCCCTCCTCCTCGCCCAGCCACTACCATGGCCGCCAGAGCTCTGCCCACATGGGCCTGTCTCTCCAGGTCTCCGGAGCCCGTGGCTGCCACCTTCTTGGCACCTGGGCTTCTCTGGGGGTGGGCAGAGGGATTGTCGAGTAGAACTGGCTTCCGCAGTCCCTGTCCACGCCCCCCACCCCTGGAAGGAAAGGACGATCCCTTCTCCTTGGAAGGTTCCCGGAGGGCTCGAATGATTTGCTCTCGACACCTAACACAAAGGTTGGAAGTTCAAAGCCACCCCGGGACGCTGCGGAAGGAAGGCCCAGCCACCTGCTTTTATGGAGATGACGGCGGCTCCATTCTGTGCCGCGCGTGCTTGGCCGGGCGCTGGGATCCATTCGAACACTCGGGGCCCCTGCTCTTATCCCGCGCTCTTTCCCAGTGTATGTTCAAATTCTCTCATCCATTCATTCCCCCCTTACCCGATCCGAGCAACTTCCATCTGGTTCCTGAGTGTGGTTGAATGACCATCCCCCTGAGCTTTTGGGGTGCGCTTTGGGTGAAGGTTTACAGAGCCAACGCAGCTGTCTGGACTCATGCTGACGTCTGTCCTCACACTGTCACGGCGCTCTGCCCACTTCCTCCCTGTGTTTAGCGAGTCCGTTTGTCTTTCTTTCCTTGTCCCTTCCGCCCCCCAGCTCCAGCTGCACCGTTGATCTCCCTCAGCTGACCGTTCTATGGAATGTCCCCCCTGGGGTCACTGTTCACCCTGTGGGCCTGTGGGCCATTCAACCCCAAGTGAATCCACTCGGGGCGGGGGGCCCAGGTCCAGGCTGGAAGGACAGCAGTGACCTTTGAACCAGTCTCCTGAGAGAACACCAAACCACACGCATTGCCCTTGACTTGCTATCGACTCCTAGTGACTCCACAGGACAGGGAGGCACTGCCCCTGTAGGCTCCCGGGTATGTAACTCTTTATGAGAGTAGAAAGCCTTGTCTTTCTCCCGAGAAGCGGCTGGTGGTTTTGAACGGGTTGACCTTGAGGTTAGCGGCCTAATGCTTAACCACTCCGCCACCAGGGCTTGCTCGGCTGTCACGTACTCACCGTGGATGAGCGCTCTTGCCGCTGTGGCTTTGCGTGTGTTTGACAGAGCCGCTGTGACTCCTCCCTCCAGGAAGATGGGGAGACGGAGGCCTCCAGCAGGGACAGGGCACGTCCAGCATCTGCTTTCTCTGCCCCTCCCTCAGAGGGACTTTGCCATCGGAGACAGCTGGCTCTGCGGCGACACCCTGCCCCTGGTTGTGGAGGCTGTACGTGTGGCTCCATCATCCCGTTTCAGAATGACTGGTGCCAGTTTTCTCTCTCCACCTGATGCTGGCACCGAACGGGGCCTGGCATAGGCAAGACACCAAACCCAGGGCCATTGCACCGATTCTGACACGGAGTGGTCCCAGAGAGGGTTTCTGAGAGAGCGGAGGTGGACGGGAGCACAGGAAAACCGGGCGGACCCACGGTCACCAAGGCCA
Organism: Echinops telfairi; assembly: GCF_000313985.2. Lineage (NCBI taxonomy): Eukaryota > Metazoa > Chordata > Mammalia > Afrosoricida > Tenrecidae > Echinops > Echinops telfairi. Next base: position 22,349,670 of record NW_022107432.1, on the reverse strand, counting down.
TTCTGGCTCACAGTGTGGAACGGTCTCTCAGGGTTTCCCAGGCTGTCTGGTTTTAGGGGAGCAGACTGCCTATTGCTCCCCTTCACCACGGCTGTTGGGTTTGAACCATGGACCTAGCAGCTGGCAGCTAGCTTATTTACCTCCTGGCACCCAGCAATGAAAGGGCACAACTGTGAACTGAAAAGCTGGGGTTCACATCTACCCAGAGGTCACCTGGAAGAAAGGGGTGGTGGTCTCCTTCTGAAACAGTTGGCCATTGGAAACCTGAGGGGGCATGGTTCTACAGCAAGCAGCTAGTCACGTCTGGCTATGGGGCCAGGGGTGGGCTGGGAGGGTGGGTCTCCCAGCACTGTGGAGGATGGGAGGAGAGAGAAGGATGGGTTACGCTTACTGGGCTGTGGATTGAAGGTCAGCAGTTCAAAACCACCAGCTGCTTCTCGGGAGAAAGAGGAGGCCATGGAGAGTTACCGTCTCAGAAAGTCACAGGGACAGATTTCTCCTGCCCTCTAGGGTCGCTATGAGTCGACCTTGACTCAAGGCAGTGAGCTTGGTTTTGGTTTGGTTACTAGCTGTTGAGCCTTGGGTGGGTGGCTTGAGCTCTCTGTGCCTCCGGTTCTTTGTCGTCTAAGGATCAGAAATAATCGTCGTATCTGGCCTAGAAGGGCCCGGCCTGCAGAACCCTGGAAACGGGGCTTCGGGCACCGTCAACACTGCACCCACTTGGGCGGTTAGTCTTCCAGGGCAGCCTGAGCTTGGTGGGGGCAGAGAACCCATTTCACACATCTCTGGGGCCCAGCCTCCTGCTGCCGGGTTGCTTCTTGGGAGATGAGCTGCTTGCTGGCTATCGGGCCCTTATAAAGGGACCCTGACGCTGGGCTGGGCTGGCTGCTCTTGTCCCGGTGAACTGCTGGTTCTCCGGGTCTGGGCTCAGCATAGCGGGGAGCAGTGTTGGCATGCTCCCCTTCCTCTCTGCTCTTTGTGGGCCCCTGCTCTCACACAGAGGGATCCTGCATCCCTCCTCTGTGTGGCTGTCTTGCTCCTCTGGCACCGAGGAGCCTGGGCGGAGAAGCGCCCTGTAGTGAAGGCCGGGGGTCAGTGCTGCTCCTTCCCCGTGTCCAGCACCAGCGGCAACCTCGATCCGGCTGCTATGCTGCCCTCCATTCACCAGACACCATGGTCAGCATGGCCATGTGTGCCAGTGCCAGACCCGGGAGCCGTCGCTGTGCCCTCTGCCCAGGGGCCAGCCCGCCCTGGGTTCCTGGAGTCCTGAGTGCTTGACGTCACTGCTAATCCCGTGACCTGCCTTGCCTCACTCAGGAGGGACCTTGCCCCAAGACTTTGGATGCTTGCAGGCGATGTAACAGGTGGCATCAGGTGGGGAGGCTTGGAGGTTGGCTTGGGGCGGCGGGCTCCACTCTGCCCTGTGTGGCTCTGGGTGCAAGTGCGGTGAGTCACACCTTTCAGGTGGTAATGAGAAGAGAGGGCAGGCCGTGGACAGTGAGTTTATGCGTGTGGAGGGGTGTGGTCCAGGGCTCACACCCCAGATGTTCCTATCTTCCTAGAAGACTCCAGGCTGACCTGCACGTGTGTGTGAGGGGGATGGGCTCGCCTACGTGTCTGTGGTGTGGGGCGTGAGTGTAGGGTGTGAGGATGGGATCACGGATGGTGTGGGCAGCGTTGGAGATTGTGTGTGCACCTGGGTTGCCAACACGCTGGGTCTGGGTTGCCAACACACGGGTCTCAGGCTGCCTGTGAGCATGGGGAGGGGTAGTGGGGTGCTGGGCAGAGCCCATGGGATGTGTGCACGTGTGCACATAGGCGTGTGGACGAGTCAGAATGAAGTAGGCACTAGATGTAAGGCTGGGCTTGAGAGTTGGGGGTGAGTGGCTCAGGGGAGCCCTGGTGGCTCAGTGAGGTTGGCCTGAGATCTGCAGAGTTGGCGGTTTGAACCCCCAGGCGGCTCCTGGGGAGAAAGATGGGGCTTTTTACTTCTGGGAAGAGTCACCGTCTCGGAAACCCAGAGGAGCAGCTCCATGGGGTCCTAACGGGTCACCGTGAGTCGGCACCCACTCAATGGCTGTGAGAAGGGTCAGTGTGGACAATGGTCTCAGGATGGCAGTGTCCTGCTCTCATCTCACTTCCATTGTCCATCCTAGGGTGGGTTGTCAGGTCATTTGGGATCTCCAACGGTGGCACTGTCCTTCGAATGAGGGCGTCTTCGAAGGAAGGGGTATTGCCACCTTGTCTGTCACCGCGCCTGCAGGCAGGGCCAGGTTTGGGTGCTGGTGTTGGCAATGGCAGTGCGTCTCACGTGCCGGCTTCCCATCCCCGGTGTGTGCGGTCAACGGTCTTGAGCGTGTGTGTGCATGAGATGCTGTAAGCCTTTTACAGCTCTGGGTACACACATGGACTGCCTTTGCGATCAGGGTGCCTGTGGTTCCCCAGGTCCCCTTCTATTTTATATCCAGTCCCACCAGGGGAGTCACGTTTTGCAAAACGCCACAAACAGGAAAAGTGAGGAAGAAAAACAAAAAACCCCAAACACTCTTGCGATCAATAGTCCCTGGTACCAATAAGTGGATCTGATACACCATTGAAATTCAATTTTCCCAAACACGGGAACAATTCACGGGTTCCTCCAAATGCCAACATGCACTCAGCCTCCTTCCATCCGCCGTGTCTCAGGCCAGCATCTGGGAATCGTATTCCCATTCTTCCCCATTAGATTGATTTTTCCAAGGGCAGGCCGCCGGTCCGTCTTGTGCCTTGTATTCCCACGGTCGGCGGGAACAGTTCTTGACATGCAGAAGGTGTTGAACGAATATATATATATATTTGGTGCATTAAAGGCAAAGGATGTGTTTCTGAATGAAATGGCATTTAAGCAGAGGCCCGGAGGATGAGCTGACATGAGCCAGGTCAAAAGGAACAAGGACCATTCTGGGGGCCAGGCACCGTGCATTCAAAGGTCCAGAGGCAGGAGGGACAGGATTCACCCGAGGAATCCTCAGGTATAGCTGGAATGCTCTGTCCGCCTCTTGAAGGAATCTGTGGGGGAGTGATGTGGTTAGAGTCATAGATTTAAAATACTCATCTGGCTGTGTGCGCAGCCTGGGCTCTGGGGTGGTGCTGACGGTGGTGGCAGCAGCAGCAGCAGCACCGAGTCAGGGACTGGTAGGTACGGTTGTCCAGGACAGAGGCGAGGATAGCTTGGTCCAGGGAAGTTGCCATGGGGATAGAGCTCCGAGACAGAGTGTTTCCGGCAGGAAATCCCTTCAGGTGATGCTCCCAGCCCTCCGAGCTGGCTCCCACGAAGACCTAGGAGGCAACGGAGGCTCCGAGTGATAAGGAGTTTGCTGCATAGCTGTGACGACGCCATGAATCCCTTCTGTCCCATCCCATCCGATGCATTTGTCAGTAGTCGAGCAGAAACACAAATCATAACCCCTGAAGTCAGAAACAAACAAACAGAAAGTCCATTGCCACGGAGTTGACTCCAAGCCATGGCAGCCCCATAGGACAGACTACAACTGTTCTGCGAGGTTTCCAAGACTGTAAACCTTTACGGAAGCAGGCTGCCACACCTTCCTCCCAACGAGCGACCAGTGGCTCTGAACCGCTGACCTTTCAGTGAATAGTCAAGAGCTTACCCACTGTGCTGCCAGGGCTACACTACACACACACTTTGTTTTAACGGGAGACGTATGTATGTGCATTGGGGTTTGCTATCCCTTCCATGTGGCCTTTCTGTGAGGGACTGTCCATTATCTTTTAGGTCGTTTGGGTCTCCGCTTGGTCCACGCTCCTTCACAACAATTCGATTGCTTGTTTTTGAACTTCTGATACCTAGTTCCATCGGCACCTCATGATCACACAGGCGGGTGTGCGTCTTCCATGTGGGCTTTGTTGCTTGACGGCCACTTGTTTGACTACGAGCCTTTAAGACCACAGACGGGCACCATCGGCTTTCTTCCTCGCATTTGCTTATGCACCCGGCTTTTCTTCCACAATCACGTCAGGAAGGTGAGTATCATACAGTGCCACATGGCTCAGAACAACCTGTTCTTATACTGAGGTAAGATTTCAGTAGAGGCTCACAGTCCATTTGCTTCTTTGTTGTAGTTTTATATGTGTAACTGTAGACACATATATTTGTTGTATATAGATAAATACCCATATCTTTATATATTTACATATATACATATCTATATCTATATATTATATATATCCTTTTTACTTTCTTCTTCTTTCCTCTTTTATTCCCTCTCCTCCTATCCCACTATCATATTTACCTCTCAGTAATTCCTCTCAGATACATTTCAATGGATCAAACACAACCAGGAACACTACACCTCTTCACCATCAATTTTTGATCCCTGTCCCTTGTGGTTATTGGCTCACGGCTCCCCTCCGCTAGCCTCCACCCCACCCCACCCCCGCCTCCTCCTTTTCCATGGCCTCCCCCCAGACCCATAGGTCCAGTTGCTGTCTCCTGGGGATTGCTTGTCCTGTCTATCTTACACAGATAGACACCCAAAGGAAAAGAAGAGGAAAAAAGAGAGACCATACAAGCAGTTCCAAGTCTCACTGCTATCCGGATCCAGAGTAGACGGGCATTTCTCTGTTATAATCCATCAGCTCAATCTCCCTTTCTTTTGGGGATCCATCTCCCAGGACCCACTTACCTAACACCACCCTTCTAGTCCTCAGCATTCGTGACCTAGGGGCACGCCTTCTACAAGACCCATTGCTCTTCCTGCAGTCAAGGCTAGAGCGGCCTAGTGTCCCTCACCCCCACCCGCACCTCCCCGTTACACCTTTAAACTTTCAGTTTGGCCCCCTTGTGAATCTCCCCCAACCAGTTCGGATGAGGTGCCAAGCGCTGCCCCGCCTCCCCCAAGTCAGAAGTCTGCTGTCAAGACCCCTCAGGGACTACGTGGCTTGGCTCCCATTGCTAGTCGGCTGCACTCCCCTCTTGGTTCTCCCCCGGTGAATGCGTCAGACCAGCCGCACTGCCCAGACTGTGTCTCGGTGTTGTCCTCTGTGGTGCTGTCGGCTGGGGACGGGACGTCATGTCTGGAGCTGAGGCTGGCCCAGCTTTTCCCCAAAGAGTCACTAGATCAACAGGACTCCCCAACCTTATTATTTTTTCAAGTCTTACACTGACCAATGTCTCCCTTCACCCACTTTTCTGTTGTCCGTCCCCTTGGGAAGGGGGGGCATGTGTCGATCATTGTGGTCGGGTCCCCCTTTCTCCCCTCTTACCAAGCATGGCATCCTACTCCAGGGACTGGTCTCTCCTGATAACCTGTGCAAAGTACATGAGACAACGTCTCGCCATCTTTGCTTCTAAGGAGCCCTCTGGAAGGAGCATTCCTTCCGGGACAGATATGAAGTTCTGAGATCAGAGAAGTTCTACATCCAGTAGGTATACTTACATTCAAAGCCACCAGGATTCAGTCTGAAATGCGATCAGTGGCTTAAGCACTCAGCATCAGTTGGGTTTAAAAGAGCACATTTGTGTACCTTAAATACATCGTTCTATCATTCATACACAGGACTCCTTCAGTGGTCCATGCAGTTGATCTAGGTGCACAGAAGGCTAATTGGAAGGTTGGGGAGTCCTGTTGATCTAGTGACTCTTTGGGGAAAAGCTGGTGAGGCCTTAACTTCAGGAAACAACATACCCACCAAACACAGCCATGAAAACCCTGTGAAACACAGTTCTAGTCCGACGCCCTTAGGAGTCAGCTTGATGGTCACTGCTTTGGGGCATAAGGGTGGGTGTTCATTCTGGAAGTTCAGATTTACTGCTCCAAGCCAAACGCTTGGGAGAGGCCGTCGGAAGAGCCTCGGAGAGTAGCTGGCGCGAGGATCCTGCTCTTGGGCTCTTGCCGTTGGTTCGGATGGGGAGCTATCCTCAAGGGCAAGCTTATTCCCGAGGAAACTGACGATGAGCTTCCTCAAGGCAGCAGAAATCTGGACCCAAGTCCCGGGGAATGACCTTCGAGTTGGGGCTAACAGGTAAGAGGACCTCATGGACGTGCCCAGCTCACTGGTCAGCAGGGCAGTAGGAGGGCCTGGACGATGCGTTCTTGATGCTTCGTGCCCACCAGGCCCCGGCAAGCACCTAGCAGGTGGGAATTCTTCTGTGAGGACCGGCTGATGCGAACAGTAGCATCTGACAGGCATTTGGGGCTCATTTTATCAGATGTTTGGGAGGAGGCTAAGGGAGATTAAGAAGGCCCGAGTAGAGGAAAGAGAGGGTGGGTGGCGGAGAGGCGGTGATAGGGCAAGCCTGGGATCAAAAGAAACCTGTCCTTAATCGTCAGGCCCAGGAAAGGGAGTTTGTGGGTATTGTTCAATTGAACTACCATTGATTGATGATGTCAGGCTCTGCAAATACCATGAGGGGTAGGACCCATCCCTGCCCTCTGGGGCGTCTAATCTACTCCCCAGAGACAGATTGCAAACAGTGATTTTCATATCTCATCGCTTATCATTCTGGAATGCTTCAGGGCTCCCGGAATAGAACACTTAACCCACCGTGGCTTTAGCAATAGAGGCACCCGTAGCTCCACACAGCAGGGAGTCTGCAGGGAGTTGCTTCCAGGATTGGCGAAAGGGCTTTGAGAGCCGGGTTATCAAAGACCTAGACTGTGCCTAGCTTTTGGCTTTGCCCTCCTCGACAGGATAAAAAAAAAACTTTTTTTTTTTTGGTCTGCAAGGCTCCGAGCTTCATGGTCCCAAGATACCTGTTAGGACGCCGGACCTCGCATCCACGTGCAACGTTATTCAAGGAAGAAAGAAAAGGGCCGGGGCAGAGGGAGGCTGTGTTTTATCAGAGGAACAAGAAGAGTGTTTGCCAGAAGCAGCACCAGCCAAGTAGCCCTCGCGTCTCATCTGCTAGCGTGCAGAGGGCATGCCTGGGGAGAGGGGCTGGAGGAGGGCGTAGAACGGAGCAAGGGTGTCGCGAGGTAGGCTGGGAGAACAAGGGCAGAGAAGTCACTGGGCAGCAGAGAGGTGACGCTGTCCCTGAGAGGGATGCTAAAGGACTATCTACAAAAGAGTTGTGCAGTGTCTTGGCAGAAGCTCAATCTCTTCTAATAAAAATCTCCCTTGAGTTTGTTAGAACAACTTAAAAACATTTTTTTTAAAATAAGCTGGATCAATATGCCCACCAGACTCCACTCACTGCCACCGAGTGGGTGCTGACTCACAGGGAGCCTATAGAACAGGGTGGGGCTGCCCCTGTGGGGCTCTGAGACCGCGACTTGGAAGCAGGAAACCCCATCTCTCGCGCGGGCAGCCCCGGGTGGTGTTGAACGGCTCCACGTGTAACCACTCTGCCACCAGGCTGAGGCACCACGCGGATTTTGTATTGGAATCTTCTGGAGTGCTCTGCTCAGTAACCGGCAATGGCATCCCAGTGAAGCAGGATGTTACACGACAATGTGGTCCTCAGTAGCCATGATCACTGAAGGGCGATCACAGCTAAGCCAGTCCCAGTAGGGTCAGCACATTTGTTCCGTGATCACATTCGATCATAGACAAGACGAAGGATACGGTAGGAACCCCGGTGGCCTCGTGGGGTATGCGTCGGACCGCTAATCGTCAGGTCAGCAGTTGGAAACTGCCATCTGGATCCTGGGGACAAAGATGAGGCTGTTCCTGCAAGGGGTTGCCGTCTGGGAAACCCAGAGACAGTTCTCCCCTGTCCTGTAGGGCCGCCATGAGTCAGTCAGCATCGACTCCGTGGCAGGGAGTTCTATTTATTTATTTTGGGAGATGCATGCTGTAGTGTCTGACACAGGAGCTGCTCCGTGGTGCATGCACGCCTGTGCGTGTGTGTGCATGCGTGTGTCCCTACTGGGTGAGGGCTAGCAGGTGGGAATAGAGCTGAGCAGAATACCGCAGGGAGGCTGGCACAGCAAAAGCCAGGCAACTGTGAACTCGGACCAAGCCTGATTCACCGCCTGGGTCTGAACACCCTGGCACCCAACAAAAGGAGGGGTTCTGGTAGTCAGGAGAAAGAGGCTGGGCCCCAGAGGAAAAGAGTCAACTTGACTTGGGAAGCCAGAGAAGGTTTTTGGAAGGTGACTCTGAGGGAGGTCTTAAGGACGCTGATCAAACACCATTGGAAGGTCGTCCTAAGCTGATGGAGCAGCTAAGGAGCAGGAGCATAAAGGCATGAAATAAGTGCATCCAATTAGATATTTAGTGAAAGGCTGGAGAGAGAGAGAGAGAGAGAGAGAGACCACGCTTGGGTGTGGCCCTGAACAGTGTTGAGTGCGGGGAACTGTTAGCTGTGCACTGCAGAACACACAGCCCAGTGTGGAGAGCAGAGGGGGATGTGGACAGCCAAGCGCCTGGAGCAGACTTTGCAAACTCCCTTGGCCCATATGTCAGTGACGAGATAGGCAGGATTCCATGGCACAACTCTCTGGGGGCGGCTGGGAAGCTCTTGAAACATGTACATCAGCCCATGCAGTTGCGTCCAGAAGAGTCTGTGTGCCAGGGATGAGGAAAGAGGGGAGGAGGCCAGGGAGCGCAGCGTGATGCTCGGAAGCTCTTTGCCAAATGGCTGTTTTCAGCAGGCTGGAGCAGAGCAGGGACAGGCCATGGGCCTCTAAGGAAGTCGCCGGGAGACTCACAGGGGCCACCGTTGCTGAAAGATGGCAGGGGCAGCTGCGGCTTGGTGAGCAAGGATCGGAGCTCGTCAAGATCAAGTTGGTGTAGAGGCTGATGGCACCGTGCGGGGCGGGGGTGGTGGTGGCCAGGGAAGATGCCGGAACCAGTTATGAGGCTGCTGCAGAAACCCAAGGGACAGCAGTCCCAGCGTCTTGAATCCGATTGGAACGGACAGAGGCGGTGGAGGATGGCAGGATTCTCAGTGCGTCGTGAAGACGGAGACACTGGATTCGCTGACAGATTTGACAGAGCATGTTTTCGTCACAGGAGGCCTGGCGATGTCGTGGGGTACACGTTGGGCCGCTAACTACAAGGCCATCGGTTCAAAACTACCAGCCGCTCCAGGGGAGAAAGAGGAGACTGTTGGCTCTGGTAGAGATTTACAGCCTCGCAACCCACAGGAGCGGGTTATAAACCTCCTTTGCCTGTGGGGTCGCTCTGAGTCGGCACTGACTCCATGACCGTGGGGGCTTTGCTTTGTTTCTGTGTGTGAGGTCTTAGACCCTAGCGCTGCCTTAACACATACACCGCCGGGGGTGGGGGATGATGTTAGAACAGTACTTTGCCTCCCAGTCCAGGCCAGAGTCTATGTTCACAGGGGTGTCTCTAGGGGGAGAGCCCTCTTGGTCCCATTCAGCTTTCAGTAGCTGGCAGGAAGAAAGGCCTGACGACCTGTGTCCAAAAGATCACCACCACTGGAAACCTGGCAGGGCACCGGCCTACCCTGACACCACGGGCTGGCCCGCAGCGGCACAGACTCAACGGCAGTGGTTCTGCTCGTGTAAGTTACCGGTAATGCTCTCAGACCGTGGGCTTGCCTGCCTGCATGCTTGCTACCGCATCAGTTAACATCTGTCTTCCTCCCGTGCTGGGCCCGTGCTGCTCATGAAATAATGAGGAAGTGCTGACGTTTAGGGTTCACCCTACCCCAGCATGCTTTTTTAATGGAATGGTTGGTTCTATCACGTCAGGTTAGGTTATGGAAAGTGGCTTCTCCATGTCCTGGCTTTCCAGATATCTGGGTGTGACGTTATGCTGCTTTCCCCAGGCATAGGAGTTAGGGGACACATCCTGGGGGCTGGGCAGGGGGCCACAATCATAACACCATCCAATTCTTGGCAGGGCGTGAGAGCCAGAGAGGCATTCAGGACGCTGCCCTGCCGGAGTCCCTGGAAGTGTGGAGTTGCCAGGCCCCGGGGTGCTGAGATGGTGGGGGCTGGGGACGGCACGTGCTGGCTGGGATGGGGGAGACCAGAAGTTCAGGGCTGCACATGCTTAACTTTGGAATGTGCCACTGGACCCGCAGGAGCCTGGCGTTCCAGGGGGAAGGGTCTTGGCCTGCAGATGGAAACCTGGGAATTAAAAAAAAGTCAAGATACCAAATGGTAGCCAATGCCTTTGAGTGGATTCGGACTCACAGTGACCCAGAGGGAAACTGCCCCACAGGGTTTCCAAGGCCATGGCCGTCAGGGTAGCAGACTGCCACAGCTTTGCCTGGGGTGACCGGTGGGTCTGAACCCTCCACCTTACACTCGGTGGCCGAGTGCTTAAACTGCTGGGTCACCGGGGTGTCTTCTTAGGCATCGGCAACTTAGATATAACCTTTAGGGCCTTAGAGCTGCATGAGATCACCAAGGGAATGGGTGAAGATCATTCAGAGAAGGGGTCCCACGACTAGCCATGGGACGTCCCAGGGTCACAGTCAGGGGATGAGGAGGGGCCAGAGAGGGAGTGGCCGGGGAGGGAGGTGTTGAGCAGCGGAGCAGGATGAGCTAACCAGCTAGTGGGCAACAGTTTCAGTGTGTGTGTGGGGGGGACTGGGCCAGCCCGGCCAAACTGTGCTGAGAGGCCAGGCGGGATGCGCGTGAGAGCCCGACGTTGGCCTGGCAGTTTGAGAGGAGCACTGGGAGGGCAGGGTGGGTGGGGTGGGTGGGGCCCGACCCGCTGCTAGTCAGACTTGGTGCGTGCACAGACGTGTTGCTGAGCCTTTTGCTGTGCGGTGTCCTCGAGTTGCTCATGTTGACCCTGGGTGTTACGGAGCTGAACAGACCCCCAGGGATTTTCTGAGGCTGCACTCTTAATGGGTCAGGGTCCTGGTGGTGCTGTGGTTACCAGTGGGGCTGCAGGTGAGCACTTAACAGATGCACCACCAGGTCCCACTGGGAGGAAAGGTGAACCAGCAGGTGAGAGGTTCAGGATCCTAAGGGGCAGTGACAGGCTGCAGTGACGGATACCGTGATAGGGTTTATTTCAGAGCTGGGGTTGGGGTCTGTGTTAGGTTGAGTTCTCTAGACAAAACAAAACAAATCTCCCACTCACTGCCATTGAACTGATTCTGCCTCGTGAATATGTATGCGTGTATATCTACGAATACACACATATGCACTTGTGTCAGGAAAGTGGCTCGCACAGTCGTAGAAGCCCAAGTGGTTTCAAGTGCGTGGGTCAGGTGTTGAGCTGGAGGCTACTCCTGGCTCATGCCACTTCAGGGACCGAAGGGCAGGGTTGGGAAGCAATGCCACAGGTCGCGCAGGCAGATGGATCCCAGGTTACCAGGTCACACTTGTGCCCGGAGAGGCGGGTTCATCTAAGGTTGGCAGGTCAGATGGCAGGGTGTTGATGACTCTCGGAATCAGCAGGCAAGGTGGCAAGCTGTTGGCTCAAGTTCAAAGAGTTGGAGATTGACAAGCCAGAGGCAGACCTAACGAAAACAGTATCTGTTGATAGACAGGAAGTGAGCCACCCCTCACCCCCTGAGAAAACCTCCTTCAGGGCCATCAGGGCTGTGAGCCGAGTACGAAGGGTTACACTCTCCCCTAATCTTCTTACGACTCACTGACCGGCTGCTCATGGCAAGCAGGCCCGTCATGGAGTTTGCCATAGTTGGTCAAGTCTTCTAGGCCTCAACTGCCGAACCAAAGGATCCTGCACCAGCCAAGTTGAGCCAACCCCCAAGTATCACAGGGTCCCAAACGCCAACTATGTGAGCGAGAAGGGACAGGGTGCCCTGTGGACATAACTTGGAGGAGAATTATTGGCAGCTCCCCGTGTGTTAGCAGCGAGGTCCTGTGATCCGAAGGTTAAGGCAATTACAGGCTGGGTTAATGGACATATCATATCCAGAACGAGGGAGGTGATTAACCTGCGGGGCTTGGCAGCAGTGAAGTGGCACGAGGGGAACTGAGTTCATCTGGGCGAGGAGAGGAAGTAGCCTGCTCCCCAAGGGAAGGAGCGCGTGGGAGGAGGCTTCGGGAGCGTGAGGGAGAACTTGAAAGTGGAGCTTGGTGAGCCCTCCGTTGTAAGAAGGGATTCCCTAGGGAGGAAGAACCAGAGGAGTCTGTGTGTCTCAACTGGTGAAATGAGTCCCGTTGGGCTGCTAACTGCAAGGTCAGCAGTTTGAAACCACCAGCCTCTCCTTGCAACCTAGACTGGGCTTTCTACCTCCTTTAAAGAATTGCAGGCTTGGCAACTCACAGGGGCGGTCCTACTGGGCAGCTAGGATGGCTGTGAGTCAGCGTTGACTCGATGGTGTGCGTTGGGTGGAAGTGGAAGCTGAAAGGAGACAGACTTTCCCACGTGTATTTGTCGATTGTCCCGGGATTGTTGTCAGGTGTGGCTTTCTAAGCCAGGAGGAACCCAAGCATGTTTCATACCTCACCAGAGACCCGCAGCTCGGGGCCGGGGAAGAAAACAGCACTTCTTCCGGCTACCTGAGCGGAGGAGCATCTACCACTCTGGTGGTCAGCCAGAAGCAGAGGCTGTTCATGGTGGGGGGGCCTGGGGACTTGTCTTGTCGCAGAGGATTCGGATGGCCTGCTCCCCACATTCCCATTTCTCTCCCCTCCCAAAGGTCTAGCCATTCAGGGGACATTTAGAAAGAGGGGAGACCTGGTTTCCCTCTTCAGAGGGCATCCAGTCTGAGGGTGGAGGTGAGACAGAGTGCAGCCTGTCGGGGCTAGCGCTCAGGCAGAAGCCAAGGGCGCCGCCGTCCTGGGTCTGCATTGCCCAGTGGAACTATACGTTGAGCTGCATATGGAGTTAAAGCTGCCTTAGGGAAGCAAATACATCAGTGAAACGGATGTTCATCACGCTGTTGTTAAACCCGAACTCCCTGCCATCCAGTGATGTTGACTTACAAGGACCCCGCAGGACAGGGTCGAGCTGCCCCAGTGGGTTTCTGAGACTGCAAGTCTTTTGCGGAGTAGAAAACCTCATCGTGCTCCCGAGGAGTTGCTGGTGGTCCCAAACTGCTGACCCTGCAGTCAGCAGTCCAACAATTCAATGTTCAAAGGGCCGCGATCCCATGCGACAGCGTGCAACTGCCCCTTAGGGCTTTCTTGGCTGCAGTCCCTTAAGAGAGCAGGTCACTAAGTCTTCCTCTCAAGGGGTCACTGGGTGGGGATTGAACCACCAACCTTCCCAGTTTGTAGCCAAGCACTGAACCGAGGTACTACCAGCCTCCGTCACTGCAGTAAAACATCATTAGACAAGGGGTCCTAAAAAACATTCATGGGGACATTTATTATCATTTAATTTCACTTTCCATGCGTTTTTTTCAATGTCTACACACACACACACACACACACACACACACACACACACACACACACTGATTTAATCCCCAGAGTCCAGATTATCATCATTTCAATATGGAATCACGATGTGGAAACATACGACTGAATGATCTGCACTGGTTTCCCGTAAGCCTGGAGGATCGGCTGTGAACTTGACGCTACAGCACACACCTCAAGTTGCAAGCCCTCAGTCACCTTCTCAGGGTCCCACCGCCTCACGCCTGTCGGATAGTGAGGTCTGCCTTCACGTGTGTGTGTCATTGCCCCTTTTTCCTGACCGGGCGACGGTGGGTGTGCGGGGACACCGTGCCCTCTGTCTGGGCCCGCCTGGTGGCAGGGGGCTCACGTCGGCCCGGTGTGTGTGTCTGTGTGGGAAGGCAGCCCGGGCCTGTGCCGCTGTTGTTTTCCCGCGATGGTAAATATTAACGAAGCAGTGGGAGCCTGCCCTCCAGGAGGCCTGGTCTCCCCCCTCGGTGGGGAGGGAAGCAGATAAATGCTGTGTACCTTAGATAGGGCTTTCCACCCGGCCCCCGAAGCGGCGGGGCCTGGGAGACCTGTGCATGGCTGTGCCCAGAACCGGGCTGCCTCGCTGGGTGAGGCCCAGAACCCGCAGGCCTCAGAAGTGCCACTTGCCTCCAAGTTCTTGCTGGCCTCACCCCAGGATTCAGCATCACCTCCTCACCACGCCCCTCTTCTTTTGAAGCGCTCTCTCTCTCTCTCTCAGTCTGGTTTCCACTGGCCAATAAGCCCAGCTAACCCAAACGGAAGGGCCTGGAAAAGAGACTGAGTTCAGATACTTTCTTCTTTAAAGAATCCAAACAGCCAAGAGGCATTTATTAAGCACGTGCTGTATACTGGGCCACCACGGCTTCCTCCATCCGTTAGTCAGTGGGGGCAAGTTGTCTCCCTAGGAGAGGGCCCAAACCCCAAACCAAACTCACTGCTATTGAGCAGACTCATAGCGACCGACCCCACAGGACAGGACAGAACTGTCCCTGTGGGGTTCTGAGACTGACTCTTGATGGGGGTAAAAGCCTCCTCTTTCTCCCATGGAGCAGCTGGTGGTTTTGAACCATTGACCTCGAGGATAGCAGCCCAATGCATCAGGGAGAGGGATCCAACTCAGGTCCCTCGGAGTCAATTCTGAATCATAGCGACACTGCGGGATAGAGCAGTACCATTTAGTAGTGGTGACATGAGGTTCTAAGATTGTAACTCCTATTTTTTAATTAAAGGCGGTAGGAGCTGGAGGTAGACAAGAAAACCAAACCAAATGCATTACTCTGGACTCAATGCCAGCTCATAGCCACCCTACAGAAGAATCCCCCCCAACTGTTTCATGGGCTTATAGTCCACCCTCCGATAGTCCAGCCACACCAAGAAGGGTTAGACAGTCATCACCACAGTCAGGGCTGGAACACTTTCTTCATCCTTGTTCTCATCGTGATTAGCTCCCCATGCCCCCATCCTTCCCTGCCGCCCCTACAGAAAGACGGTAACTCTTCATGGGAGTAGCAAGCCAAGCCTTTCTCCTTCAGAGCGGCTGGTGGGTTGGCACTGCTGACCTTGTGATTGGCAGCCGGACATGTGTCCACTCCACCACTGGGGGTCCCAATAGAGGAGAAGGCAGGGTCCCCTCGGCACATCAAGCTTGTTGACTCTGAGAGATGGAGCTTCATCTACCGCAAAGGGTTTCCACGTGCATCTTCACATGCCGGAAAATTGTGTCTCTGGATCGCCTCGGAACGCCTGGGCTTTTGCCTGGGTTATCAGAAATCTCTAGACAGACAGCAGTCAGACTGTTCATTTGGTTTTCCGGAGAAACGTGGGAAGGGTGTACGTGATGGCCGACAGCAAAGGTTATGGGAAGGGTGAGGACCGGTTGGTGTGTGAATCGTCCAAGTGTATCCTTGGGTACTACCTGGGGAGAAAAATTACATAAGGTATTAACTTTGAAAACTGTGAATATATTGTGTAATTTTAAAACAAGCGAGATGAAATATTTGTCAAAAATGCATTCACACACCCCTTCTTCTGATAGATGAGGTTGTGTTTCTTAGAAGGCCTGATTGAAATTTATTTCATGAGAATGTGTGTTTTCCAGGAAGAAACAAAATCTAAATGAAAAAGTCAAATGTATTCCTGGTTCTGGCTTGGAAGTAGCCTCTTTCCACGTCTGCTCTTGACTCCTCCAAGTCCCTGTTCTAGAAGCTTCCAGTCTGACGGAAAAGAATCTCCTCTCACCCTTCAGAGAGTCCCCAGAGAGCTCCCAGGTGGACGGGGAAGGCCTTCCCTGTCCTCGGGAGGCCCCTTCCTGAGAGGAGGAAGTGTCTCTTTCCGCAGGGAGTTCCCCTGGCCACCTCCTCTGGACCAGGTGACGGAAGGAGGGATTCCCCTTGAGGGCTGAAGCACCCACTTAGGCACTGGGCCTGATGCCCTTCCTACCTCAGGAGGCCTCCTCCGTTCCCAGCCTGCTCCGTGTGTCAACACTTAAAACTTTGCCTCTGGGTGCTTGTCCCGGGACCCTGAGTGTCTGTGGCCCTTAGAAGCCAACCTTTCTGGGATCCAAGGAATGTACATCCCAGGGGCCTGGGGAGACTCCTGCCTCCCTGTGTTCCACCCTCAGGCACACCTCTACCCCTGCCACTTCAGGGCTCCATGAGAGCGGGCAGGTGCTGGACGGACCACGGGCTCAGCTGTGGGGCTCTGGTGGCAGTGGGGTGGTGCTCAGGGAGGTTGGCCCAGAGCCAGGCACAGGGCTGAGTGAGGCCTCTGGGGGTCTTGGAGTTGCTGAGGTCGTTAACAGGAGAAGGCAAGGGCATGCTGGGGGTAGGACACACACAGGCTGAGCTTCTGCCTTGGCAGAGGCCACAGCTCTCAGGAGCTTGCTCATCTGAGCAGAGCTGGAAAGGCGCCGCCTCAGCCCTCGTCAGGATCCTCCAGAACCTCAGAGGGGCGGCCAGGCTCCCATGCCCGCTCTCAGCTTACATTCCCTTGCCCTCCCCATTGGGCAGAGTGATCCAAGCAGGCCTTGGGAGGAACTTGGAAGGAAGGGGATTGGGCTATTTGGTGGGGGTGGAGACAGAGTCTGAATTCTGGGTGGACTACTGATGACCCCTTTCTTGTGTGCTCCCCTAAGAGCTCCCACCCGCCCTGCCTTCCTATCTCCTTTCGTGGTCTGCTGCTGCCTCCTGACTAGGATGCTGGGTGCCCGAGCCCAGGTGCCCTCAGGATTGAATCAGGGTTGGCACCAGATAGTCACAGGCCCTGGAGGGCAGACATGGATCCCAGGTCTTCAGCAGCTTAGAGCTGACCAGGGAGCGATCTTGGGAATTGTCTAGTCCGATGCCTTCCTTGGGCAAATGGGGAAACCGAGACCCATCAAGGCTGGTCCAACATATCCAGGAGCAATGACCACAGAGAGGGCCCCACCGTCCCCGGGGAGAGGCAGGGACACCGGGCTCGGTTGCTGAGGTGGGAAAGGGAATGTCAGCCTGCAGGGAGGCAGCAGTGGGCTGGTGCTATTTGCAGACTAGCAGGCCTGCAGGAAAAGAAAGCTGCATGTTTGGGATTCCTAGAAGACAAGGCCTCAGGTAACCCCAGGGTCAGCGGTCAGCTCCTTAGGAATGTCCACCCGTCAGCAGCTGCTTTGACTCAGCACCATGCTCTGGAGCCCAGGGGGTGACAATTTGAAAGTCACTCCCACTCAGGGACTCCACTTCCTTGTCTGCCAAAAGACACGGGCACTCAGACTGCCAGGAGGGTCTCCCGTCTGGTTGGGGGTCTCTGCAGGTAGAACAGCACCGGGCCTTAGGGGTATTTTCCTCTGTTTGGGCCGGCTCTCTCGCTCTGCGCCTCAGTTTTCAGGTGATTGGGCCTCAGGAAAATGGGGATTGAAAAACTAACGACCTTCCTCCCTGGTTGTGAGGCTAAAATGGCTTAAGATGTGTCAAGCTCCGAGTACCGGCCTGGCACACAGGATGCTTGGCACACAGGATGCTCCGAGCCACGGTTCTCAATCTGTGGGTCACAACCCCTTGGGGGTCGAATGACCCTTTCACAGAGGTCGCCTAAGACCATCAAAAAACACATATTTCCGATGGTCTTAGGAACTGAGACACCGCTCCTCTATCCTTTTCCAGGTGGGTCCACCCACCTGCAGATACGCCCACAGACGAGTACCCCGAGACGTGAAGACTGTTACCCATGCTACACCATGCTTCAAGACAACATGTCATCGACTTGCCATTAGAGATAAATATTTCACAATCTAGAATGACATATTGTTTTTGTGATCAATCGCTGTGCTTTCATGATGTTCCATTTGTAACAATGAAAATACATCCTGCCTATCAGATATTGACATGATGATTCGTAACAGTAGCAACATGACAGTGATGAAGTAGCAACACAAATAATGTTATGGTGGGGGGTCACCACCACATGAGGACCTGTATTGGAGGGTCATGGCATGAGGAAGGTGGAGAACCACTGCTCTGAGCAAACATTTTCTATTATCCCCGCCACCGCGGGCAATGAGCAGTGCAGCCCACCGCTGTGCCTCTGTGACCGTGGCCTGCACCCTGTAGCCCGGGGCCACCCAGTGGACTCAGAGGCATGGCTGCCCATTGGGTGTAGGCGTGGAATTGAGCTCCACTGGGTTGTCTGTAGAAATCGGTCACCGGGCCTTTTTCCGGGAGGCACTTCTGGGAGGACTTGGCCTTCCTTCCACCCTTCCAGTTTGGAGCCCCAGGACCTTAACTATCTGTGCCCCCAGCGTTGTTCAATGGTCCCGGGTGGGTTTCTTTGTCATGAATGAGCCGAGGCAGGGCCTCAGTGGGACACTGTAGGGGCAGCTTGTGTCCAAGGTGGCCCAAGCCCTGTTCCAGGGGCTGCCTGCACACCCGTCTGGAGAGCCCCCAGGCGGAGCTCAAGGGGCGGCCGAGAGATCCAGGTCTGAAAGCACTTGGAAGCTCATGGCAGGAGCAGCGAGGCCACCAAGTGTCCCCCCGCTCCCACCCTGGAGTCTCTGGGACTGGGTTTCAGCTTGGGGCCCCAGAGGGAGTGTGAGCCGCCCCCCCTGCCCCGCCACCCCCCCAGCAGCCTCCCAGAGCTGGCGGCACCACGCCCCAGGGTGGCTGGAGATAGGGGAGCAGCGAGAGGCATCCTGTGGAGGACCTCTAAGAGGCCGCCTCGCTCAGGGTCAATATTTGTTTAGCTCTCCGGCTGGCGCGGTCCAGCACTGCCTCTGGCCCCCTCACATTCCGGCCATCGCACCCCTATCTCAGGAACGCACTTCATCTACTGTCGGACCACGCCCAGCATCAGCAGTGGTCTGTCCGGTCAGCACCCCCCCACCCCTGCCCACACCGCTCCCATTTCCAGGCAGGAAACCGGAGGTTCTGGGAGAGCAAAGGGGTCAACTGGTGCAGGTGCCTGGGAGGTGCGGGCCAGCCCCCTGCAGGCAGTGGGGGAGGGGACAGGGCCTGTGCAACTTTCTGCCTAGATTCCTGCTTCAAGCAGGTCTCCCTTCCAGCAAACAGCTCCCGAAGCACCGAAACTCACTGCCACTGAGCCCTGGAGTCTTGTTGGCTACTAACTGCAAGGTCAGCGGTTCAAAACCACCAGCAGCTCCATGGGAGGCAGACAGGGCTTTCTGCTCCATAAACAGTTGCAGTCTCAGAACCCACGTGGGCAGTCGTATCCTGTCTTCTAGGTTCGCTATGAGTGGGCTTTTGCTATTAAGTTGATTGCGACCCCCAGTGAACCCTACAGGGCAGAATCGGGCTGCCCCTGTGGGTTTCTGAGACTGTCACTCTCGAAGGGAGTAGAAAGCCTCACTTTCGCTCCTAGAGCTGCTGGTGGTTTTGAACTGCTGACCTTGTGGTTAGCAGCCCAGTGAGCCCCTATTATGGCACCAGGGTTCCCAAAACAAAGCAAACAAAGAAAAAGACACTCTCCCCGACTTGGGTCTCTCAGGGAGCCCTAATGGCGCAGATGCTTAAGTACTTGACCGCTAACCCAAAGGTTGGTGGTTCAGACCCACCCAGTGGCACGCAGGAAGAAGCCCCAGGCTGAAGAGGACAGCCCGGAAAACCCTATGGACAGCCCGACTGGCCTCTAGGAGTCCAATATCAACTCAAAACCACCCAACAACAGCATGCCTTGAACATTACAGTCACATCGTTTCTCTTACCCGAAAACACTGTCTAGGATCTCATTTCAAGGGGCAGTATCACGTGACTGGCATGTGGAATGGGTATGATAAATAAGTATTAAGTCCCAACTTAAAACACACACACAAATTAAATAAAGGGACAAGATCCTCAGGGGACCCCAGTGTTAAAGTAGGTTGCTTCCATACAGGGGAGGCTTTTAAAAATTGAGGGGGAAAATTCCTTTGGGGAAATTTTGGAAGCCACGTGTGGGGGCAAACATAAAGCTGGCTAGAAGATGCCTCTCCCTTGGAGCTTAGGCACACTGGGAAAACAGAGAAGCTTGCAGTGTAAGTCAAAGAAACACCGCACACTCAATGCGCCCCTGGTCCTCACGGGGCGCTGTGAACAGTGTGAGGCCTCTTTGGAGGGTAACGGGGAGCCCCCTGCCCTTACAGGAACCCAAGCCTCATCTGCTTCGCAGGCACCCTCTCTGCTCTTTGACAACTGGCCCTGATAAAATCAGACACACAAACAAGGGTGTGGGGGACGTGGAGGGCTGCTGCCCATTTTTTGGGGTGTTCCTGGGTGGCACAAGAATTGCCAGGTGGTGCAGAGACTGTGTTTTGTCTTCCGACCCCAAAGTTGGAGGTTCAAATCCACCAAGCGGTGCCACAGAAGAAAGGCCTGGTGGTCTGCTTCCAGGAAGATCCTCCCCAAGAAAATCCTCCAGAGCCGTTGTTCTCCGTTATGGACGGAGGAGGCGCCGGGAGCTGGAACCGGGCCCGTGGCACCAGGTTTGGCTTGGGTTCTCATGTCCTGCTGTCAGCCTGGGAGTGAGACTCCCCAGGGGTGGGGACCACCAGACACTCGATTCCGGCGGGGGGAGGGGGGGCTGTAGCTCCACCTTTCTTTCATCCACGGCTGCCCCTACAGCTTCCGACTGCCCACTGCTACCTCCTTTGCCTCTCATCCCAAGCCCAAGAGGTGGGCAGGGCAAGTGCCAGGTGCCTGGCCGAGGGTTCTCTCTCCTGGAGGGAAGCCACGGTTTTGTTTTTGTTTTTTAACATTTCTGATTTTCACAAGACAGAAAGAAGATGCATTCTTAGTTCCCCACATCGTTCTGCCTCTGAGAACTTCCAGCAAGGACCCATGACGAACACCTTAGCCTTTTCAACAGCGGTTTAGTATTCCACCCTGTGGGAGTTACATAGTCTGGTGTCAATTTGGGACTGGAGAGGATTAAGAGTGAAGGGGTGGAGTCTAGTCTGTCAATCAGTTCATAGCCAATGAGGCCTCTGTGTGGGCATGGCTTTCTCCTGAGGATTCTGGGAAATATGGTTTTTCCTCCTTGGTGGTGGGAAAGACTCTGCTCACTCCCTGGGAGAATCTCTACTGACAAGGCTCCCTCCCTGCGAGACATCCCTGAGGAGAAGCCACATGGGCCTACCCTGATGCAGCCCTGGGAGCTGGACAAGCTACAGGGACCTACCCTATGGAACCAGACCTCTGGAGCCAGAGACCCCTGCCAGCGCTGAGACGCTTACAACGCTACTGGATCCACAAGACTTCCAACCCACTGGCCTGTGATCGTCCTGCAATCGGCACCATTGCATGTATTTCGTGAGTCTGAAGAGGCCTTTTTAGATTGGAATTATGAGCTAATTTATGGACTTGATCTGGACTGGGCTGGGACGTTTTCCCAATATTCAATTGCTCTTGTCTATAAAGCTCTTTCTTATATACATATGAGTGTCTATGAATTTGTTTCTCTGGTCTACCCGGACTGACGCACACCGCCATGCCCACCTTCATGTATTCATCCAGCCCTCCTTGAGTGAAGTCATTTCTGTCTCGAGTTTCTGCAGACAATACTGCATGGAAGAGCCTCGTCTGCACATCACTTCATGCTCGTTAGGTGTTTCTTTAGCATCCATGCCCAGACCTGGGCCTCTGGATCAAAGGGCATATAGATATGCCATTGTCATCTCGAGACACAGGCATGGCCAAGCCGCTCTCCACAAAGGTTGTAACAATTAAACGTCTACCAGCTATAAACCGGACTGTTGCCCCACAGGATAGAAAGAGTACTCTCTCCTTTTTCCCTTCTTTTGTTGCTGTTGGATTGTTGCCAGTCAGGTAGGGGAAATACTGGATCAGAGCATCGTTTTAATCTGCCTGGGGT
>NW_022107432.1:22322854-22327046 GCF_000313985.2 Echinops telfairi | reverse complement strand
GGTTTTGAACTGCTGGCCTTGCGATTAACAGCCCAACATGATCCACTACGCCAAGTCATCTCCAAATCTGAATGCACCTCTACCTGTGGATGGTGTGTGTGTGTGTGTGTGTGTGTGTGCCTTCTGAATGGTCTCCTAGAACCACAACAGGTCCTGGTGGTTCTCGCCCCAGTGGGACGTGTTCCCTGAGGTCTGATCTCCGCAAAGACCCCGCCCACTTCTGGGCTGGTCCCCTGTGGAATGCAAGATGGCAGGACTCCGAGGAATGGCCGGGATGAGTGGCTGTCAGGTCAGTGTCAACATGTGGAGACCTGAGTGTGCCGAGCAGTTCCAGGGGGGCAGTTCCAGGCTGTGGCCTTTGGGGAGCTGATCCGAGGCCTCGCCGCCTTTGTCCGAGTGCCCATGTGCTTGCCTGTGTGTACCCACCAGGGACTTGGGCCCCTGAAGGAGAAGGTGCTCAAGCCCAAAGAACTCCATCCTGCCTGAGTCTTGGCAACCACGGGTCCCCCAGGATGAGAGGACTAGCCCACGGCTAGCTTCCCACACTTGTTCCACAGGAAGGCTCGTGGCTCGAACCCCGGAAGCTCACTGCCTTATCTCTTCAGACTCAACCCTCTGAGGAGAGGCCTTGCCCAGAGGTTCTGGGAGCTTGAATAGGTGGGTACAGGTTTGGAGCCCTGGCGGCATAGTGGGATACGGGTTGGGTTTCTCACCTAAAGGTCAGCGGTTTGAAATAAACGTCGGCTCCTATGGGTAGTCGTCTGTGTGCCAAAGAACCAGGGGTCTACTGAAGTGCTTGGTGACTGCGGCCTGCTAGGGTTTTGCCCCAGGAAGAAGGTTCTCTGTCCTCTCCCTGCCCGACTTGTTCATGAGAATGGATTTGACTTGGGCTCTGTCTGCAGTGGAATCAGACCTGCCTTGTTAAATGCCCTGGGAAGGTTGGGCCTAGGTTGGTGTGGCGGCTACATAATGTTCTGTCAACTTGAGTGAAGGGGCGGAGTCTAGCCTGTCAACCAGGTCACAGTTTGGGGACCTCATTTGGAAGCTCAACGAAGATAAGTAGCTCAGTGGAGGCCAGACCCTTTCTCTCTGCCTTGCCCTTCCTGCTGTTGAGCCACTCAGAGAGCTGGAGGAGACAGGTGGAGACCGGTCCTAGAGTTGAGATGCTTCCACTGCCACTGGATCCACAAGACCTTCTACCCACTGGCCTGTGGTCTTCCTGCATTCAGCATTATCGCATGGCTGCATGAGTCTAAAGAGGAATTTATGGGCTAGTCTCGGACATATGGGCTAATATCAGACTTACGGACTTGATCTGGACAGGGCTGGGAGGTTTTCTCAATATGCAATTCCTCTTTTACATAAAGCTCTCTCTTATACACATACGAGTGTCTATGAATTTGTTTCTCTAGTCAACCCAGACTAACACACTTGGGAAGGGGGCCCCCCATCTGGAAATCGCTACAGACTGGGCTTCCCTCTACTCGAGCCCACAGACCCACCCAGGGCATGGAGCCCTCCTTGGTAGGTGCTTTGGCCCGTTTCCATAGCAACAAGACTGACGTCGGCACTGGAGGGTGGCTGCAGGACCGAAGCCCCCAGACCAGGACGCGGGCCAGAACTCAGACTTTCTGACTGACTCCCAGTCTCTCCCTCTAGCCATGTGCCGGCCCTTGCTACTGCAGCCCGGCCCAGCCCCTCGGTCCAAGCTACGGTCAGCCATGAAAGACCTTCGTCATCTTTCTATGCATGCTTGCTGAGCTAATGGGGAAGGCAAACAAAAAATGTCAGCAAATTGGAACAAACCTTGCTGATGAAGCGGGAGGCTGTGGCTGGGTTTGGGGGTGGGGTCAGAGCTTTCCCAATGTGGCGACAGGGGTGCCCATCGCTGCCCATCTGGGTAAACAAGGGAAACAAATCCACAGAAACTCCTATGTCTAAGAGAGATTTTAGATAAAGGGTAAGTGGACATTCAGAAAGCATCCCAACCCCCATGCAGTCCAAGCCCATAAATCCAACTTAGCCCATATGTCCAACACTGATCTACAAAGTCTTCCTCCATCTCACAAAACACACGCAATGACGCCAACTGCAGGAGGAAAGCTGAGTCAGTGAATGTGTAAGCATCTCAGCGCTGGCAGGGATCTCCACTCGGCTGCTCCAGCACCCGGGGCTGCATCAGGGGAGGTCCATGTGACTTCTCAGGGATGTCTTACAGGAAGTGAGCCTTGCCAGCTGAGGCAGAGAACTAGCCAAGGCAGCCGCACCCTGGTCCGACCATCAGAGAGCAAGAAACAAGAGAACTAGAAAGACGAGGCTTACCGAGCCATTTATCTCTCCGCCCTTCAAGTAATCCCAAATGTGTTTATCGGCCAGGTTGGCACAATAACCCTTAACTATCACCCCCTCCCCCAGTGCAGAACCATTTCCGTTCTCTAATGAGGAGGTACAGAGCCCTGGTGACACAGCGCTTGGCTGCGAACCCAAAGTGGTTGCCACTTAGCACTTGATCATCCAGAGCACGATGTGCCAGTCTGCTCCCATCAAGATGTAAGCTTTTGGAAACCACACAGGGCAATTCTGCCGCATTCATGGGGTTGCCACGAGGAGGAACTGAGTTGATAGGATGGATTTAGGTTTTGTTTAACCAGGAGGTAGTGGGCAGCTTTCCCCGGCGGCTTCCTGCTACCCAGGTGGAGTTTCACCTTATCAAACATGGGGTAGGGCTTCGACTGAGGGTGGGGGCCTCGTAGGGCCAGTACAGTCTGTCCCAGTGGCATCATTACTCAGACGGGTCATTCTCTGCTC
Organism: Echinops telfairi; assembly: GCF_000313985.2. NCBI lineage: Eukaryota > Metazoa > Chordata > Mammalia > Afrosoricida > Tenrecidae > Echinops > Echinops telfairi. The sequence continues at coordinate 22,324,238 of NW_022107432.1, read as the reverse complement.
TGGGTCGCCGGAGCTGCCCAGCTGATACAGTCAGCTGGATGGGAGGGCAGGGCCTGGGCTTCTCCCTCTCTCACACCTGAGCTTGTTAATAATTATCCGTGGGGAGGGCAAGGCCCCAGCAGACATCACTAATGAGCCTGCTAAGTGACAGCTGGGCCCTTTCTCCCTCACCTGCTCGGGAAAACAAAGTCACCCTAAGGAGTATTTTAGCCGCCTCTGGGGTAGGGGCTCTCTAAGGGCTGTGTCTCTCCGCAGACGGGGGCTCCCTGAAGGCAAGCCTAGGTCTCCCCCTCAGACTGGGGCTTCCTGAGGGCAGGGCTGTGTCTCTCCCTCAGACTAGGGCTCTCGGTGTTTCTGCAACCATCCCCATTGTCAACATGAGCCTCCTTCTGTTCCTATTCCCAACACCTGAGTCTCTACCCTGCATGGTGTCCTTCCATCCAGTGCTGGAAAGGCTGTCGGGGCTCATAGCAGTGCTGTTCAACAAAGTCCACCAGTCTGTCCACCAGTTCCGTCCTGGTGAACGTGTTCTAAATCTGTGCCGTCAGCCACACGGCGGAACCCTGACACGGAGCGCCCAGGTTCCTGAATTAAACAAGACTCCGGCTTGTCGTCGTCGTTGCTGAGAACCCACCAGCGGCAGCACGCACCCATTCACGTTTCTCCAGGGGCCATCGGGGACACGGATTCTGAAAGTCTGTGAATTGCACGGCCACTCCCATCTCCGTTTCAGGGTTGTTTCGATCTATAAAGTAAACTCACTCTCCCCCGAAGGGCTCGTCTAAGCTTCTGAGTTGCTGTGGGCCATCTGCAGCTAGATCGGCGGTTCTCAACCTGCGGGTCACGACCCCTTTGGGGGTCAAACGACCCTTTCACAGGGGTCACCCGATTCATAGCAGCAGCAAAATGACACTGATGAAGTAGCTATGAACATAATGTTATGGTTGGGGGTCCCCACCACCTGAGGACCTGCATGAAAGGGGGGCGGCGTGAGGAAGACTGAGAGTGGCTGATCGCTGTAGACCTTTAAAAAGCACACAGCTCCAGGCAGATGTTGTTCCTGTTTGTTTGTCTCAAAGCAGGCTGAGTTATTGCTCGGTTTTGGAAGACTTCAGAGCGGGTATTTCCGGGTGCAATTTTAAAAAGGATCTCAGGGAGATCGCTTCAGAGGTTCACCCAGCGTCCATAGCTCCAGAAGGTCTGGATTCTACGACAACGTGACATTCTCTCTGCACAGTGCTCGTCGAGCCCGATGGATTCTGCTGCAGAATCTCGGTGAAGCATTCAGTGGGGGGAGCTGGGCGCTGTCCAGATTGGGCCTCCAGGTGAAGGGGTGTTCAGGGAGGCCACCAGCCTCACACACCATGTCCTCTCCTGCTCCGGA
>NW_022107432.1:22319536-22320855 GCF_000313985.2 Echinops telfairi | reverse complement strand
GTGGATTTGTTTCTCTAGTCTTCCCAGTCGAACACACTGGGTTATATGTCTTTTGGCTGTTCAGTTGTGGAAATTCAATATGTCTGTGTCTCACTTCTCTCCAAAGACCAAGGCATAATCTCCAAATTAGTGCTAGGTACAAGTGGAGCCAGACCACCTCGGATCCCCAAATGGAGAATGGCTACATCACTGCACAACTGCCAGATCACATCATTGTGTAATTGCTGAGTGACATCATTAGGTAACTGCCAAATCGCATCCTTACCTAACTGCCAAACCACGTCAAGTAATGGCCCAGCCAAGCTGACACTTACACTAACCATCCCAATCTGTCACGCTTGCCTCCCACCTCAGCATTTGTGACTGCCAGAGGTGTGGAATGATCGTGCAAAACGGGCCATGGATTGCTCACACTCGTCGTACAGGTGACATGTTGGACGAGGAGATGGGCGGTAAGTGGAGCGTAGTTTGGGGGTTTAGATCCTTCTCAGATGGCGGTTTTCTGAAGAGATGCTTCCAGTTGGTAGCTGGCCTTTTTATTGTGGGGTCAAGTCTTCTGATGAACAAAAATGTTAAAACGTTCACCCGGCTTACCTCTTGCTCTTTGTGCCTTTGTTGTGCATTCTCAGCTCGGCCCCACAGGGTGGCCCCTGAATTGCCTTCTAAAATTTGGTTGTTTCCGTTTTCACATTTATGTCCTTATTCTACGATGAGTTTACTGGGGATTCTTTAGTTTTTTGTTTTTTTTTTTAAGATCTAACTGTGATTTAACTTGCAGGAGTCTCTTGCAGCCGGTGGCTGGCGTCTCTGCCGGTACGAGTCTGCGGGGTTTCACAAGGGGGACCTTGAACGAGTAGAAAGCAAATTTAGGCAAAACAACCCACTGGTGAGTCACGACCTTTCCTGGCCTCAGGGGGCCCAAGGTCACTTGCCTTAGAGATGACTCCTGGGAGGCTGGGAGGGTGTCTTTCTCCCCTGAGTCCCACAGGAAGCTGCGAACCAGGAGGACCAGGGAGCCAGGTCAAAAAGCACCGGCTCTTCAGGGGCGGCCCTCCCTCTACAAAGCACAGGGCTGTCCCCACCTGAACGAGGGAGATTTATGGACAATCCCTGCCCATAAGAGGCGGAGTTTCCAAGCCTCGTTGGCTGCAGTGGTTTGGGCCCTCATTAAGGAGAAGAGGCCACCATGGGGGCTGTGGTGGGGGGAGGTCCTGGGCGCCTTTAGCTCTCAATCACTGGACACAGAGGATGCCATCAGAGGCAGCTCCTCCTGTTCCTTGCCCTCTGAGAGGTCACTCGGCTCTGCCTTTCCATAATAA
>NW_022107432.1:22316734-22318766 GCF_000313985.2 Echinops telfairi | reverse complement strand
GCAGAGTGAGAGCCATCAGTGTTGTGCTCCAGGGCAGTCAGTGACCACCTCTGGACCAGCTCCTCTCAGTGGGTCCATCCACAGAACTAGCCGGGGACACAGGGAGAAACCCTTCCCCCCAAGAGAGCAGTGCTTAACCCAAAGACATCGATCTCTAATCGTGTATGTTAGTCTCGGGTGACTAGAGAAACAAATTCAGAGACACTTACATGGGTGTAAGAGAGAATCTTATATCAAAGAGCAATTGGACATTAAGAAAACATCCCAGCCCAGTCCAGATCAAGTCCATAAGTCCGATATTACCCCATATGTTCACACTAGTCCATAAATTCCTCTTTGGACTCACGCAACACGTGCAGTAACACTAAATGCAGGAAGATCACAGGCCAGTGGGTGGAAAGTCTTGTGGATCCAGTGGCGGTGGAAGCATCTTATCACTGGTGTGGGTCTCCATGTGGCTCCTCCAGCTCCAAGGCTCTGGCTGCCCTCAGCATAGTCCCATGTGACTTATCAACGGAAATGTCTTGCAGGGAGAGTCAAGCAGAGTGTATCTGGCCTACAGGGAGTGAGCTATTTATCACCTCCACACCTCCAAATGAGGTCATCAAGCTGCGACCTGATTGACAGGCTAGACTCCACCCCTTTGCAAGTTGACAGGCGATTATGTAACTGCCACGCCGTGAAATATTAGGTCTGGTCTCCTTTTGTCCTTGTTGTTTCTTAAGGACCCTCACAGGACTTCCCTGTAAGCTAAGGGGAGCAGTAGAAGTCTCTTAGGGGACCAGGCAGCCGGGGACTTTTCTGACTCCTAGCTGCCTCCTGTGTGGCAGAACAGAACGCTGACTCATTGCTCACCAGTCGGTTTCCAGGATCTTTCTTCCAAAGTGCCTCTGGGAAGACGCCAGCCTCCATCCAAAGTCTGGGTTAGCAGCTGACAAGTGCACCAGGGGTGCCGTCCAAGGACCTGCTCAGAGAGAAGTTGAGCCTTGAAGTGGACCTCCCGGGAGAGCAGGTTTGGGTGGGAGAAGAGACGAGATGTGGAACATTCACAGGGCAGAACTAGGGAGGGCAAGGGCTGGAGAGAGCCACCGCAGGCCCCGGAGGCAGCTCCCTGTGTTGGGGACCCCAGGTCCCTCTGATGGCAGCATAGTTAAGTCCTGGGAAGTGACTGGCCTTTTGGGGGGAACCAGCTGCTATAGGAGACGTTTCTGGTTCCCCTCTTCTGGGGAGTGGCCAGAGCAAGCCATGTGTGCAGGTACACCAGTGCTCTGGAGACACGCTTGGCAAGTGTGCGCCGTGTGCGTGCAATGTGGATGCTTGTCCCCTGCCACCCCACCTGTATCCCCAGGATGGGCTGGCCCTGACCTCCCTGCTGGGGGACTTTTGTTCTCTTGGGACTGGGGACCCTTAGTGGACAGTAAGCACAGGTCTCCCAAGGAGGCTGGAAGGATCCTAGAGAATGGGCACGGAAACCAGAGGGCCATTTCTGGATCTGGAGAACAGCCGGAATAAGGAGTGGGGTGTGTGTGTGTGTGTGTGTGTGTGTACACGTGTGCATACAGCTGGGGAGAGTAGGCCCTGGGGATGTGCAGGTAAGGAAGCCAGAGAATCAGCCGGGAGGTTTCTAGCTTCAAGGAAGCCATTTGTCTCAATCTGATGGTTATTTGAGAAGGTCCTGGGACATTCTTCTGAAGACTCTGTGACCACACCTGGGCAGACAGCTGTCTGGCTCACAGACGTCGTGTGTAGATTGAATTCTGATTGGTATTTACAGGTGACTGGGTTGCTGGAGCCATAACCTCCTGATCAGAGCTGAAGCTGTGAGGGGTAGGGGGTGTGAGTTAGTTAATTGTGCCAGCCTGGCCGGTAATCACATGTGGGGCTAATTGAAAGGCGGAGGGATAAATGGGTGGTGAGCCTCGCCTTTGAGTGCTTGGGTCTCTTGCTTTGTGATGGTCGCACCAGGATGCAGCTGCCTTAGCAGTTCCCTGCCTCAGCTTGCAAGATTGACTTCCTACAAGACATCCCCAAG
>NW_022107432.1:22314387-22315999 GCF_000313985.2 Echinops telfairi | reverse complement strand
TCATGGTGAAGATAAAGGGTCAGTCGTGGCTCTGGCTGGCTGGCCGCTGGTCAGTGGCCAGGGCTGGGGTCAGATGCTGACTGGAGGATCGTCTCTTTTGTGTGGCGCTTTCTCACTGCCCTGGAAGAAGCCGGCCTTCTCCTGGAAACATTAGGCAGAGGCCCCTCAGTAGGGAAATCACCAGGCCTATCGCCCTGTCTACCTCCCAGTGTGGGAGAGTTAACTGCTAGTGTGAATCCCCATATAAAGGAGCTCTGGGGACATCGTGGGTACAGAGTCGTGCTGTTAACCTCAAGGCTGATGGTTCGAACCCACCAACAGCTCCGTGGGAAAAAGGTGAGACTATCTGAGCCCATCAAGATGTAGAGTCTTGGAAACCCTAGGACACAGTTCTACTCTGTCTTATAGGGTCACTGTGAATCACAATCCACCTGTCCACAAACCCAAGGAAGCACTGGGTGGCACAGAGGGTGGAGCAGTGAACTACTAACCCGAAGGTCATAGGTTTGAACCTGTCCAGCGGGACCTCAGAAGACAGGCCGGGCGATCTGTTTCCTTAGAAACAGTTGTACTCTGCACTTTCAGTTGTACGGGTCAGAGCTGGCTGGACAGCAACCAGCGGCCACACCATCCTATTATAAAATATGAGCCCGGTGATCGTGGGTGACCCTGCAGCCTATCCATCCTCACCCCAGCAGACCCAAGCTCAGGCCCTTAGAGCTCAGGTGGCTGGCTCGGTGGGTGAAGCAGTGGTCCCCAAAGTTGGACTTCACATTGCGGTCATCCAGGCATCTTTGATGCCCAGCTCATCCTCCGACCTTCTGGGTTAGCTGGCCAAGTTCTTGATCTGTGGAACCATGCAGGGGACAGTGGGACCGCATATGGAGGCCAGTGCTTACACAACATTCTCTCTGCCCTGTTTGAGCACGAGTGCTTGGGACAACTGTTTGTAGACCCCAACCCCACTGCCAGGAGCCAATTCTGACCCACAGAGACCCTGCAAGGCAGCTCCCCCTCTGTGGGTTTCCAAGACTGTAAATCTTTATGGGAGTAGAGCCTCAGCTCTCTTCTGAGGAGCAAATGGTGGGTTTGAACCACTGACTTTGCGGTTAGCAGCATCACCCCCAGAGCCAACAGGGCTTCTTTGCAGATGGCTGCTAAGTTGTTAATACTAACGGCTGTCCTGCACTGCTACCACCACGTAGCCCCTGGGTTACAGCCGTCTTGATGTGGAGAAGGACAGGGGGCTTGGGAAAGCAGAGGGGCAGTGAAAAGGAGGAAGGCCCTAGACCAGATGGACGGACACAGTGGCTGCAGCCACGGGCTCGCACGTGAGAACTATCATGAGGACGGCGCAGGACCGGGCTGCGTTTCCTTCTGTTGTCCCTCAATCGGGTTGCTCTGAGTCGGAACGGACTCAACAGGACCTAACAGCAACAAATGAGGTAATAGACGAGACCTGGTGGTGCTGTGGGTTAGTTGTTGGACTAACGGCAAGGTTGGTGGTTCAAATCTTCCAGCTGATTGTTTTATTTTCTATCGTTGCTTTGTTGTGCTGGGTCTTGTGTTTGTGCATATTGTTGTCACTGCGTGTCTATCTGGATGGGATAGG
>NW_022107432.1:22311236-22312270 GCF_000313985.2 Echinops telfairi | reverse complement strand
TGGCCCTGGTGGGGTTTCTTCAAAGGGTCCCAGTCTCTCTCCTTCAGGGCCACAACCAGGCTCCCAGAGTCTACAGCTCCCTGCATGGGCTCTCAATGGCAGGTGGCTCTCCTGGCCCAACAGCAGGCTAAACACCTGTCTGGGACCAGGCACCTTGGGAGGTCATCCTGGAGACGCCGTCACTGCGTCCTCTCCCCAGCAGGTTGGGGGTGAGCTGGGACCCCCTCCTCCTGCCCTCCCCCAAGCCTCCTGCTCCTGGGATTTGAGGTGCCCTGAGCTGGCCCAGCAGCGCAGCAGCGAGAGCGCTGCGCAGGCCCAGTGCTGACTCATCAGAAGCCTGCAGCCAGGCCGCTGTTACGCAACCACTGGCCACCGCCGTCAACAACAGGCCTCTGCTCTCCTTCAGGTAGGCAAAGGGCCTCTAGAGGCCTGGGGGGATGGGTGGATGAAAGGGGGCCCCTCCAAGAGCCTCAGCCTTGAACCCAAGAGGGAGGTAGAGGGCCTGACCTATAGCTCCCCAACCTCCCAGTGTGTGGTCTGATGGAGGAGACAGGGCCCAGGTGAAGGGGAGGCACAAGCACTGGTACACACACTAAACGGAACTGCAGACCCGTGCCAAGCACCCACACCGGCGCAGCAGAGGTGATCCTCACGGTCGGCAGTTCCAAGCCCCCAGCAGCTCCGCGGGAGAAAGGCTGGGCTTTCTACTCCCGTTCACAGTTTCAGTCTTCGGGAACCCACAGAGGGTCACTGTGAGTCCCCCTAGACCCCCTGGACAGCCATGCATTTGGGTTTGAGTTTGGGGGAGGCCTTGATGCGCACTTAACCTTTATATAAAATGCTGTCTTATACATGAGTTTCTGTGGATTTGTTTCTCTAATGTACTCAGACTCACACAAAAGATCATGGGACTTTTTGTCTGTGAGCTTTTTGAATTCCCTTTGCCTTTCTGCCCTCAGAGAGTCACAAGCCTGGGCACCCGGGGGGCACTTCGACTTGGGCGGAGAGGGTCGCCACGGTTAGAATCGACTCGC
>NW_022107432.1:22306885-22309418 GCF_000313985.2 Echinops telfairi | reverse complement strand
CCTCTATCTATCTCTATCATCTGTAGCTTTATATCAAACTCAAAACTCAGTGTTATCGAGTCGATGCTGACTCATATCAACCCCCAGTGGACTTCTAAGACTGTAATTGTTTATGGGAGTAGAAAGCCCGGTCTTTCTCCACTGGAGTGGCTGGTGGTTTTAAATACGATGATAATCCCACATAAATGGGCCCTATCTGAAAGTAGTTCTGAAACTTTACTACTTAACAGTGTATCGGGGGAGCATTTGATGTGAGAACTGTCTGATGCTCTGTTGAACCAATCCCAAACACCCAAACCCACTGCCCTCGAGGCGAGCCTGACTCCCAGCATCTGTCTGCCGGGCTCCTGAGGAGGCAGACAGCGTCTCTCTCTCCCGAGGAGCGAGCGGCTGGTGGGTCTGAACTCCGACCTTACCCCCCACAGCACCTCCAGGGCTCCTAGTCTGTTGGTTGGATCATTCACATTTTCAGTTGGAGGAGTGGAGTGGTTCAGAGCCTGGATTTTGGCTCGGAATGCGAGCAGTTGGATTCCTGCTCTATCACGAATCCGTTGTTTAATGTTGGGCCGGCCCCTTAATCCCCCAGGGACTTAGTCTCCTCATCTGTCGACCAGGGGCCACAGCAGCAGCAGTGACCCCCAAGGGCTTGTGTGGATTAAACGGAGAAAATAACTGTGGAAGGCTTGGAGCTGGCCGGGCCTGGTCCTCTCTCTGGTAAGCACTTGATAAACGCTCACTAAAGTTCCCGAGATAATTTAGCCAGACCCCGTTGGAGAGTGTTGGGCTGTTTCCAGTCTTTTATTATTATAAACAAAGCCACCAAGGACTATCCTGTTCGCACGTCATTTGGTACTTGGGGGAGTGGAGCTGTGTCAGAGACATTCCAGGGAGTGGAACTTCGAGGGCATTTTCAATTTTGAGACGGCCACCGGGGTGGCCGCCCTCATGCTCCCATGGCCTCACGGCTGCTGCACAGGCAGCCCGTGGAAACCACGCTTCTTCTCAACTGCATTTCGGCCCGGAGACTTGTTTCGGATCTTCTTGGGGGATCGCCAGGCCGTCGCTGCCTTTGGCAGCCCCAACCCCCAGTCTGTCAGGGGAATTCTGGGGAGCAGCCCACCATGGGGGCTGGCGTGGTCTATAGCAGTCCAGGCCTCTGAAGGCTGGGCATGCTTGGGTCCCAAAGAGATGTCTGCCAAGCAGCACGGAGCTCACCAGTTGGCACACGGCGGGCTCTGTCCTTTCTGGGACCCAGTAGAACGCCAGCAGTGCTCGAGGACTCTGGTCACTCGCAGCCTCTGACAGACCGGTTGTCCTCCAGGGACGTCCCCTCGAGGCGAGTCGATGGGCGTGACGTGGGCATCATGGGGTTCTCCGCGGCCGAGGTGTCAGAAGTAGATCACCAGGCCTTTCTTCTGAGGCCGGCCGGGAGCCCCCCTTTGCAGTGAGCATGGGGCACCTCTGACACCTGCAGGCCCCCCGAGTCTTCTGAGTGCCCTTGCCGACCCTTTGTCACACAGAAGAAGACACATCTGCGGGAACCCCGGGGAGGATCGCCCCACTCTGACAACTGTGAGGTCCCCCACTGCTGGGATCCACCTGACGGCAAGTGTTTATTGTTCATGAATCACACAGACCAGGCCAGCACTCCGTTAGCTGGGATAATGCAGATGCCCGGCAGCTCTACCTGGAGTTAGACTTTGCTATAGACTTTTCATAGAGTTGCTATGAAAGCCCCTCTCCTTTCCTTGGGTGGGGGAATTGGAGTTGGTTATAACAAAAAGCAGACCTGGACTTGAGAGATCTTGTCATTTTAATAAAGAATCTTCATCAACCCCAAACATACCGAAAAAGGCGAGTATCCCTTCTCTACAGGGCTTTCTACTGAGCTAATCGGGCTGGGTTTTTATTACAACCCTTCCGTGCACAGGAAGCAGCCTTGCTTGCTGAAAGTGAGGGGGACTTGAGGCACGTGGGGGCGAAGGGCAAAGGCGGCAGCCTTCAGCATGGATTGCCCCTCGGTGTAAAGAAAGGCAAAATCCTCACCACTGGACCAACAAACGACCACAGCACGGCAACCGGAGGAACGACGGATGCTGTCGGTGCTTTCGCTGCACACAGATCCATAATCAACACTTTAAAGAGTTGAAGAACAAGGACATCCCTTTGGGGATGAAGGTGCGCCTGGCCCGAGCCACAGTACGTTTTCCAATCACCTCACAGGCAAGTGAAGGACGGGCAGTGACCAAGGAAAGCTGAATCAGCATCGTGCACTGGAATCCGGGCGCCGGCAAAGAAGACTGACAGGACCGTGGGCCACGGGAATGAACATCCGTGTCTCGGGAGAAAGGCAGTCAGAACGCTTGTTAGAAGTGAGGGTGGTGAGACTTCATGACACCTGCTTTCAGTTCGTTCTCAGGAGAGACAGACCCTGGACAAGGTCACGGTGCTGGGTCAAATGGACAGTCAACGAAAAGGAGGAAGATCCTGGGGAGATGGATGAAGGCCGTGGCTGCAACGAGGACTTCAAGCG
>NW_022107432.1:22303865-22306526 GCF_000313985.2 Echinops telfairi | reverse complement strand
GCCTGACATCAGAGCCTCCGATGTACTGCCTCTTTCCCCTCTGGGGACCTTGCAGATGTGACAATGCCCAGGGCTTTGCAGCTGCTGGACCTGGTCAGGAGGCACCGTGAAAGCATGGAGGGCGGTCCCCCTCTGCCCCCTCCCAAGCCCCCCCCCCTTTGTAATCAGAAGGCAATCCTAGCAGCCCTGTTTGTTTTGTTTTTATAAATGGGATCCCACCACGTGGACTTGATGGTGGGGCTTCCTGTACTTGCCACTGTGAGATCCCCACAGGTGTGCGTCCACTCCACCCATTTCCCATGGCTGGCGAGGGCCCCCTTGTATGGACATGGTCCTCTTAATCCAGTGCATCCCGCTGACTGATGACCACTGGGTTGTTTCCATTCGGGGCTACAATGAATGCTGCGACTGCAAACCTCCTGGCCCTCGAGGTGTGAGGCGGGACACATTGTGTTGAATATAGAACTAGGGCAGATGGCAGAGTGGTTACCCGTCGGGCTTCTGACCACAAGGTTGGGAGTTTGAAACTACCAGCTGCTCCGAGGGAGAAAAAACGATCTTTCCACTCCGATAAAGATTTACAGTCTTGGAAGCTCGCCAGGTCAGTTCCTCTGTCCCACAGTGTTGCTTCGGGCGGAGTGAGCTGGACGGCCATGAGTTTTAGAGCTGGAGGGCAGACACTGCCCATTTCCACAGTGTTTGCATCAGGCTGTCACAAGGATATGGGAGTTCATGCCCTGCCGACTTGGTGTGGTCAGGCGGCCTCATTTTGGCATGTTGGTGGTTGAAACTCTTTCTAAACTGCAGATCCTCCCACCACCTTGCTGCGGCCGGTCTTTGGAAACCAACCCAACATTTTATCAAGAAGACTCTTAATTTAGGACAAGTTGAAAGAAGTAAGTGCCCGTGTGTCCATCGCCTACCTCCACAGTGAGCCCTTTCTTGTCGTCCCTCTTTCCCTGCCCAGCCACACGGCTGAAGGAGACAAGGGAGCTCTGGCAGAGCTGTGGGTCAGGTAATGGGCGGCTGACTGCTACGTCAGCGTTCCAACCCAGTAGCTTCTCTGAGGTAGAACGTTGAGGCTACCTGTGCTCATAAAGATCTACAGTCTCAAACAAAAAAGATTAACAGTCTCTAGGTAGGGTCACCAGGACTCAGAATTGCCTGGATGGCTGTGTGTGTGGTTTGGCCTTTGCCACTACAATTGTCACACCAATGGGCTCGTACAGGTCTTGAAGAAGGTGCCGGACCAGGCAACATTTCATTCTGTGGTAGATAAAGGCACCAGGAGTTGAACCTAATTGGACAACGGCTAACAACCTGTCATTCTTAGATCCACCTTTTTCTTTTTAAAAAAAAATCATTTTATTGGGAGCTCTTCCAGATATCATAACACTCCATAGTTTAATCAAGCGGTCTGGTACCATTGCTACCACAGTCAGTCTCAAAGCATTTTCTTTCTTCTCGAACTCCTTGATAACAGCTCCTCTTTATCCCTTCCTCTCCCCCTCCCCCCAGGATATATGTTGGTATGTGTGTGTGGAGCTATATATATCATCTTGCAGGTTTACTGAAGGAAACTTTACGCACTCACACGATCCACTCACTTCCAGCATCCCTTCGGTGACCCTAGTAGACTTACACAGTTGTGCCACTGTGCTCACGATCCCACTGCAGAACACTTCTGCTGCCCCCAAAGTCCCTGCCTGCCATTGGTAGGCAACCCCTGCTCCCAGCCTCAGGCAGCCCGGCTTTCCCTCTGTGTGTCCTGCCTTCTGCAGAAATCCAACACGAAGCCGACTGTGCCAGCGCAGTCTCTCCTCGCAGCTCCACGCCTGCAGCACAGCGTCTTTGGAGACGGGTCCCTTCCTTGGAGACGGGTCCCTTCCGTAGCAGTCGTTTGGTCCTTTTCCCTGGCGAGGAGCATCCCATTGCATGGATCTAGTACCACGTACTCCTGGGTTCTCTTGCTCGGGGCCCCAATAGGGCTTTCAAAAGGTTCCGTGTTAACCAAGTTCAGGGGCTTAAGGAAGAAGGAGGAATTGCAAACGGGAAGCCCAGGGAAGGGCGTTGAGACGGGTGAAGTTGAAACCAATCGTGTGGATTGTCGAATGCAGACGCGCGGGGATCCGTCCTGTAACCCTTTCATCTGATTCCCCAAGTTACAGCCGCCGCCACCCTGTGAGCCGTTCGAGCCTGCACACCCGGGGGTCTCTACGAGTCGGACGCCATCCAGCTGGAACTCACAGCAGTCGAGGCAGCAGCCGGATGACGGCTTGATTGATGTGGTTGTCATTGTGCAGAAGATCCGCAGCGAAAACTCGCTCAGCTCAACATGCTTGCCATGTGTCCTTCCGCGCCGCTGACGACATTCTTCTCTAAAGCAGCAGCTTCAAGAGGAGAGCAGGCCTGGTGCGTGTCTGGCCCATGGCTCTTAGTATTCTCCTCACGCCAGCTTGCCCACCCCCTCCTCACACACAGGCCAGCCCGGAGTGCTCCGTGGTGGTCTGCTCTGACCTCAGGGTCGCTGCCAAACTTTCTAGGACTTCTGTCAGCTCTCTGGGCAGCCTGACATCAGAGCCTCCGATGTACTGCCTCTTTCCCCTCTGGGGACCTTGCAGATGTGACAATGCCCAGGGCTTTGCAGCTGCTGGACCTGGT
>NW_022107432.1:22301552-22303760 GCF_000313985.2 Echinops telfairi | reverse complement strand
TCTCGGATCAGAACGGTCAGTAATGGTGCCTGGGCTCCAACCACCAGCTCTGGACTCACTGCAAAGCCCCATGCCTACTTGCAGTGCCACCAGGGCTCCAGATGCAAAGCCCCTTAGGGTCTTAGTGGCAGCGTCACCATCGGGCATCAGGGGCATTGCTCCTTTATAGTGTCCTACCCTGGGTAGCTCTGGGTGGCAAAGACACTGAACGCGGTAGCCTGCAACGGAAACGTGGGAGGTGTGAGCCCACCGGAGGCGGCTACGAGAAACACCTGGTCATCTACTTCCCAAAAACCCACTGCTGAGAAGAGGATGGAGCACAGCCCTGTTCCCACACACAACAGAGTCGCCCTTCGGCGAAGCCTGCGGGAGGGTGAACAGCAGAGACCGGAAGCCCCCGTCTCGGGAATGAAATGCTGGCCACCAGCAGAACTAAAGTGCCACCTGAGTCCCAGAGCACTTCTGATGCTCACAGGTCCCAGGAAGGACGGTGCCACCAGGGCGCCAACTCATGGGCTCCGTGGTGGTTGACGGACATCTGCAGGGCGCTGTTTTAATTGTGTGTGTATGTGTGTGTTCATACGGAGAACAAAGTGTAGGGAAGAGCCCAGAGAAGCGGAGAGCTTAGCTAGGCCGTCCCCTGGTTCCCTCCTCCTCCAGGAACTGCCCCTGGCTCAGCCAATTTTCCTGCGAACGCTGACGCAGCTGCCCACTGCCCCCGTCACGCTCCGTGCGTATCTGTCTCCTCAGCTGGGTATCGGTTTCCAGGGTGACTGTCTTGTGGAGCCCTGACGTCCCCAAGGAGCTCAGCCCAATGCCTGGCCCTCGATTTGGGACTTGGGTGTTCATCTTGTGAACGGCTGGAGGGGCTCGTGGGGGGCAGTGATTGTGTCTGTCCTATCCCTTTTCTGTCCTGAAGCCTGGTATAGAGCAAGGCACGGGGGTGGGGATGGGGTGGGGGTGGGGGGCTGGGCAGGAAGGCCAGGGGCCAGAGGGCTGGGTTGACTCACCAAGTCAAGGCCTGGGCACCCTAGCTGAGTTCAGACTCTCTGGTGAGGTCCCTATTAGGGCGGTGGCCCTGGGCTGGGCCAGGGGTGGGGGTGGGAGAGTGGGGTGGGGAGTGGAGGCGGTCATCAGACCTTGGTGATGAAGCACAGCTGGCATTGGCAGCATCAATAATGAGTTCAGTGTGGGTCTGGGGCACTGGGAGGCTCTGCCAACATGGCCAAGGCGGCGGTGGGGTTGCTCTGGGACCCCTGCCCAGCCAGGAGGCCTGAGCAGCTGGCCAAGCACATTGCACACCCCACCCAGCTCTCTTGTTGACCCCTCAAGCTTCCTAGTCTCGGCCTCTGCTTCCAGGTGTGCTGGGGGGGGGAAGGGTGGGCATGGCCACGATACCCACACACCTGTCTTTTCCCTGGGACCCTAAGTGCCACAACCGTGCTCCTGTCCACACAGCGCTCGTAGCCGGTCAGACGTCTGCCCTCCACCCAGTTGCTTCTTCAGTCAGGTTCTCAGGAGGACAGGGAGGTGCAGGCTAGGGCGCTCCAGGGCCTGCACTTCCTGGTGGTTCTCAGGGAAGGCACCCGTATCTGTCCCAGCGACAGTGCAAGGTTCATCCTCCTGCTGTCATCGTCCCAGGGGACCGGCAAGACCACCCAGGGGAGAGCAGACCCAGCCGCATCACAGAACTATGAAGACATCAAAGACAGAGAGCGCGTGCCTCGTAAGCTCTGTGCTCCGCTCTTTTCCCTGCGGCGTCAGCCATGAAACAGAACGTTTGACTTGGGAGGCGGGCTCGGCCAGCCTGTAGGTGCTGCCTGCCTCTCTGGCGGTGTTCAGAGCAATGATTCAAGGTTGGCTCAATCTCCCCGTTGCCCTTGTATGGACGAGGAACCTGGGACGCGACTGATAAACGGAGGGCCCTCGGTAAGTCCAACACCCGTCTGGGTTGGACTCTCAGACTCCACGTCTGGCTTCTCGGTTTCCAGACAGGACCCAGAAGTGTTGTTTCCACTAGACCACAGCCCAGTGGGAACAAATAGTCCTTGGAATGATTTTCCTTTTCCTTTTAAAATTATTTTCCCAACAGTTTTATTGGCCTATAGCTCACATAGCATAATTCAACAGCTCAATCACATCAAGAAGAGTTATGCAATCATCACCACAATCAGTTTTAGAGTAGTTTTCCCCCCAATCTGTACTTAC
>NW_022107432.1:22298055-22301033 GCF_000313985.2 Echinops telfairi | reverse complement strand
TCTCTTCCAAGTGCTCCCAGGTGGCCCTATGAAGGGGCTCTGTTGGGAGGGGTGCATTTGAGCAAGAGACGGAGTGGTATCATCTCCTAGGACTGCTGTTGGTTCTCAGACGTGTGGTCTGGGTACCATTTTAGCCACATTTGCACCATAAACATTTTAGGCCGGAGAGGGGTGGGCAATGACCCTAAAGGTTTGGGCAGCTGATGGGTGGCAGGGTGAGGATGAAGATGGAGGAGGAAGGTGGGGGTCCTGGGGCTCTGGTGGTTGGGGACCTCTCTCTGGGCCTGGTGAGAGTTGCGGTGGGGGTGTCGAGGAAAGGTGCTTCGTGGGATGCGGGACTGAATAGCTCTGGGAAGCAGCTGGAGGGTCCAGAGCCGGGGAAGGGAATTTGATCACTGGGGAGGGTGAAGGGTCCCTGGGGGAAGCATTGCTTTCTGACCACCCATTCTGGCTTCTAAAGGCACCACTTGCCGCCAAGAATATTTACCAGACCTGCCCCAACAGCCCGCTGGGAGGGCCTTCTGGGCTGAGATTTAGCAAACCTGCTTCCCTGGGAGGCCTCTCTTCCCACCACAAACAGATGGGTGCTGATGTCAGCAGCCGGCAAAGCTGTAAGTCAGCACGGAGGGGGGTTGTACATGAGGGCCAATGGAAGAAAAGGACCCTGTCTGGTGCGACCTCCTCTGCCCGCTGTCCCCAGCGGGAGGCAGGCCAGGAGGCCAGGCCAGGTCCATGGAGTAAGTAGGTAAGCCTTGGAGAGCTCTGGGATGCCCTGCCCAGGGGCCCAATGGGCATGCTGGAGAGAGGGGCACCGGGACTCCTATATCCCAGATGTGGAAACTGAGCCCCTGCGTGGGGAGAAGCAACCCACCACTGGCTACCGTGACTCACTTGGGGGGGGCTGTGATTGAGACCCTCTGGCTCCTCTTCTGTAAAATAAGAGTGCCCCACTCACTCACAGGGGAGGGGGGTGGCGGGGTGAGGATTGAGGGAGACAGAAAAACATAAAGCACCTATAGGTGTTGACCCCACCCCCCAAGAACCAGTAGTCGGGGATGAGTTTTCCTGTGTTCCTGAGTGTGTGTTTGTGTGTGCTGCTCAGCATGAGAACCCTTGTGTGTGCGCGTGCCTGTGCGGGTTGTGTGCAGCGTGTGGACAGGCACGTAGCAAGTGCGATTGGTGAGCAGGGCCAGGCAGCCACCAAGAGGTGAAGCCGCAGTGTTTACTGATCTTGGGAGGCATTAGAAGTTGAAGCCTTTAGGACTGGTGGGGCATGGGCTGGGCTGGGGAGGCGGGGTGGGAAGTGTGCTCCCCTGGGACCCCCCAGGCTGCTGGAAACTCCGATAGGGCAGGGCGTCCTAGGTTGGTGTGTGGTGGGGCACGACAGTTCCCTCGAACTCAGTCCTCACTGGCCCAGCTCAGGCAAGCTTGCCCCCCAACAAGAGGCGGGAGGTGGGATGAACTTGCGGAGGCCAGGCAGGTTCTGGAACGGGCTTGGGGCTGGGCCCCAGGCCTCTAACTTATTTTATTTTTCCAGCAGTCCAGGTGACCCCATCCCCTACTCCCACCCCTGACTCAGGACAGAGGTAGGATCCCAGTCCTGTCTTCTGTGCTAATTGACATTTGCCTGACAAGGCATCCACACTCTAGTATGCAAATCCAGCATCCCATCACTATGGCTACCTTGAGCAAGGTCCACGGAACCCTGGAGCCTAGGGGCCCCAGGGATTGTCATGCAGAAGAGGTCTCCCCCCAGAGAACCTCTCTGAAAGCAATTCCCCCTTTAACTTCAAACACACGGCGAGTGGAGTCCTTGAAGCCAGGACTCCATGGCTTCAGCCCTCAATGACACAGGAGGCAACTGAGGTCCCTGGGGGGCATCCTGACTGCCACCCAAGGGACAGTTAGGGGCTCTGGCCCAGCAGCTCTGTTCTGACTCAGTGTGCATGACGCCATACTCCCCACCCCACCGCAGAGGTCCCACAGGAAGGAAGTCTTCTTCTTCCTCCATGGCCCCACCCCACCTCACTTTCTTTCATCCATGTCATCTCCACCCTTTCAGGGGCTCAGGCCAGGTCCTCTGTCTCTGCTCAAGGGACACTAGGGCTCTGCTGTTCCTCGTAGTGGTCCCTGACTTTATAGGGAGCAGATTGTAATGGACACCAAACCCACGGGCACCGGGGCGACCCTGACTCACGGCGGCCCTGTGGGCCAGAGGAGACCTGCTCCAGGGGCTCCCAGACCGTAGCTCACGCTCTCTTTTTTAAACATTAGTTTTACCGAGCTGTGATGAACACAGCCTACCACTCAGTCCATGGGACGTGGTGTGCAGAGCCCTCTGCACGATTGACTTCGGAGTACTGTCTTCCTGCTTGTATGGGGAGGCCATACATCTTTAGGGGGGCAGAAAGCCTCTGGCCTTTCCTGTAGCTGGTGGGTTTGAACTGCCGACCCTTCGGTTAGCAGTCCCACTCATAACCCACTGCGCCACCAGGGCTCCGTATTGTAATACAGAGCAGACGATACTTCAGCACCACATTATCCTCTCTGCAGGACTCCATCGTCAATTACAAATATTCTATGACAATAGGAGCCCCGCCGGCTTAACAGTTAAGCACCTGGCAGTTGGCAGATGGAAAGATCGGAGGTTCGAACCCATGCAGCGACATGTTGTCATTCAGACCTGGAAAGCTTGCTCCAGTAGAAAGTCCGACCTGGAAACCGGAGGGAGCAGGTCTAGTCGGGCACACGGGGTCACGGAGAGTAGCTGACCCAACGGGACCCACCAGCAACCCCTATTACGTATTTAGTCGTCACCCCCACCACAACCCACTACAATGTAAACCCCCAGAGGACAAGGCTTGTTTTCCTGTTTATTCCCTCGTTGCTCAGTAAGGAGTTGAGCCCCTGCTCTGTCCTCGGTCCTTCCTCTCAGATGGGAGGGACACTTCACCTGGGAACTCCTGGCCCTGACTTTG
>NW_022107432.1:22287458-22296644 GCF_000313985.2 Echinops telfairi | reverse complement strand
CCCTTCCCACGGCCAGGCCAGGGAGGCTGCTGCCAGTGCAAGATGCCATCGCCGTCCTCCCAGGCTGTAGCTCCTTCAAACCTGCCACGGGGCAGCAGAGCCGGCAGGGGGGCTCCATTGTCCTGGGGACCAAACAGGAACCTCCTGAGGGCCTGTGCCCTTTGAGCTTTGCTCATGGGAATATCTGGCCCCTTCCTGGTGGAAGTAGGGAGAGCTGGGCTCCTGACTCCCACTGGACAGCCCACGGGGCCTTATCAGCAGCCCTCGCTGGGCTTGTTTTTCTGCTCGCGGACTGAAGGAAGGGCGAGTGGCAGGCGGTGTCGGTGCACAGAACCCAGGGTGGCAGACTTTGGTCCACTCATGATACCTGTACATCCTGGGGCCCTCAGTAAGTCCGACCATCTTCCCTTTGTGTCTGGCTTGGGTTGAGTGGGCCAGCAGGGCATGGCCCCCGGGCAGGAGTGGCGCTTGGCTGAGGTCATGGGTTCCAGTGCCCTCTGTCCCCTCCACAAATGGTCAATATCCTGGCCGGTCCCTCCAGTGGACATGGCTCTCTGGCCTCCACTGGCAGGGTATCCACTTCCAATTTCTCCACTCACGGCTACAATCCCCACCCTCCCTGGGGTCAGCCTGCGGTTAGAACTAGGGACAATCTGTGCAGAGTTGGCCGGTCTGTGGCTAGGATCCCAGGGACGAAGCTCAGGCAGGGTTCAGGGTCAGCTGTGACCAGATTATGAGTCAACTTGTGGCCTAGGTTAGGGAGATTAGTTGTTGGCTATGATTACGAGTCAGTCCGTATCCACATGAGGGATCAGTTTATACGTAGGATCAGGAGTCAGTCTGCACTTGGGACCAAGAATTAGTCTATGTGCAGGGTTAAGGATCAGTCTGCAACAAGGATCAGGGGTCAGGTTGTACCAAAATGAAGGCTCAGTCTACTCCTAGGACCAGGAGTCAGTCGATACCCATGAAGAACGTCGTCATATAACCAGAGCCAGGAGCCAACGGAACCCAGGGCTAAGCACTTCACACTGGCATGGAGTCCACGCGTTGGCCATGGAGGGTGACCCGGACCCAAATGACCATTCATAAGGTGGAGGCTGCAGTGAAGGCAAAGAGTTTTCTGACCCTCTGGCTTGCCCACTCTGGGTCCCCACCTCTGGGGACTCCTCATTCGAGGGGGGGTTTCTGGCCCCCAGACCAACATTAGCTGGAGGACTTCTCAGGCTGGAAGAGTGAGTGTGCTGCCCAGGGAACCAGCCACTGGCCACCAAGGCTGCGGCAGGAAAAACAGGGCAGCTCCATGGACAGACGGGCAGATAGATGGACGGGGGGGACAGATGGCGCTTCTGCTGACACCACGGCTCTCAAAACTCACGCCCCCAGACTGCACTCGGCAAACATTTCCTGAAGAGCTGTGCATGGCTTGGCCCGAGGCTCTCACCTGGGAGCTCCCAGAAGAAGCCGGCAGCCTCCGGAAAGACTGGTTCCTGGGCCCCTGGGCCTCGGGAGCAGAAAGGCTGGCTTCTACCCAGGAGTCTGCCCTTTCAACAAGGTCCCTGCTGACTTTGCTGTGGGGGTTTGGGGACCACTCTTGAGGTGGGGGCTGTCCTCCCAGAGCTCACCCTTGTCAAGCCATCGGCCAAGGTCCTCTGGCAGAACAGGATGAGCTGGCTGTCTCCAGGGAAGATTGGAGGGGGCTGGTGGAGGGGAATGGAGCACTCCCACCTCACCTCCGACCCCCCTTGGAAGTGAGTGTTGGTGGCCCTGTTGTAGCAGCTGCGTGACACCAACACCACATGTTCCTGCACTCGGCCGGGTGGAGGAACCCACGCCAGCACATGAAAGATGATCTTGGGGGATGGAAGGGCAGAGCAAAGCATCCTGGGTGCATCGCGTGAGGCAGGTAGAAGGATGCCCACCATGATGCTGCAAAAAATCCTCCTGAGAAAATACAACAAAAACAGTGGGCTGGAAATAGATCCATGTGCATATATTTATAGGTCTAGTATTAAGGTAGCAGAAGGACATTGGGCCTCCACTCAAGTACTCTCTCAATGCAAGAATACTTTGTTCTATTAAACTGGCATTCCATGATGCTCACCTTCCAGACACAACCGCTGAAGACAAAGTACATGCATAAACAAATGTGGTGAAGAAAGCTGATGGTGCCCGGCTATCAAAAGAGATAGCGTCTGGGGTCTTAAAGGCTTGAAGGTAAACAAGCGGCCATCTAGCTCAGAAGCAACAAAGCCCACATGGAAGAAGCACACCAGCCTGTGCGATCACATGGTGTCAAAGGGATCAGGTATCAGGCATCAGCAGAACAAAAAATCATATCATTGTGAATGAGTGTGGGGTAGGGGCCCAAAGCCCATCTGTAGGCAATTGGACAGCCCTTTACCGAAGGATCAAGGGGAGGAGACGAGTCAGTTAGGGTGCAGTGTAGCAACTATGAAACATACAACTTTCCTCTAGTTCTTAAATGCTTCCTCCCCACCCACTATCATGATCCCAATTCTACCTTACAAATCTGGCTAGACCAGAGGATGTACACTGACTGGTACAGATAGGAACCGGAAACACAGGGAATCCAGGGCAGATGATCCCTTCAGGACCAGTGCTGGGAGTGGCCATACCAGGAGGGTGGAGGGAGAGTGGGGTGGAAAGGGGGAACCCATTACAATGATCTACATATAACCTCCTCCCTGGAGGATGGACAACCAAAAAGTGGGTGAAGGGAGATGTCGGACAGGACAAGATATGACAAATGACAAAATAATAATTTATAAATTATCAAGGGTTCATGAGGAAGCGGGGAGCAGGGAGGGAGGGGGAAAAACGAGGAGCTGATGCCAGAGGCTTAAGTGGAGAGCAAATGTTTTGAGAATGATGGAGGCAATGAATGTGCAAGTGTGCTTCATACAATTGATGTATGTACGGATTGTGATAAGAGTTGTATGAGCCCCTAATAAAATGATTAAAAACAAAACAAAAAAACCCCAAACAGTGGGCTCCACCAGGGCAGATCCACCATGCTGACACCCCGGCTTCTGTGCTTTGTCCCATTGTCCCCTGCAGGGTTCCACTTTTCTGCAATTGGAGCGTGGAAATGCAGCGTGCATGTGTTGCCTTACCCCGGCTCTGGCCGGCAATGTATGCCTGCCTCTTAGTTAAGCAGCCTGACGCGGTGGTCCTTTCTTCGCCTGGAGGACGTTACTGAAGGCAGACACACGGCACTGGTGAGCACGGCAGCACCAGAACCAGCTCCGACGACCAGACCTGTTACGAGCGAGGTGATTCTGACTCGGCGACACCCACCTGTGGGCTGTTTTTAAGAAGGCACATCACCATGTCTGCCTCGTGTGGTGTCCCCAGGCGGGTTCGGACTGCCAACCTCGAGGTTAGCAGCTGAGGGTAAAGCCTAGGCGGCCCTGAGGGCTGGCTCCTTCTCTGGAGCCCACCATGGCAGTGGTGTAAGCCTTCCCCCTCCGAGGGTGGCAGCACCCCTGGACTGCCTGCGGGGCGGGAGCTGGACGGGCTGTACTGCTCAGAGGTGGAGCCTGGCCCTCCCTGGCTGTGGACTGGCTCGGCTCTGCATACAGGATGCCACCCTGAGTCGGAATGGACTGACAGCAGCTAACAGGCCCATGCACAGGGCTGGGTGCTGGGATCCAGGGTGCATGGCCTGGCCCATGAGGTAGACAGTGGGATGGGGATTATAGGCAAACATTTCTCCCCTGCTGGGGTAAATGAGCCAGGGGCCTGGGACAGGGATGGGTGTCTGATCCAGTCTAGGGGCGGGGCAGGAGGCAGGGACAGAGGTCATACCTGACCTGAGTCTTAGGTGCTAAGAAAGAGGAGTGGACTGGGGTGGGGTGGGGGTGTGTCTAGATGGAGGGAAGAGCCTGAACTGAAGTTCAAAGAAAGGAGCCCGGATGGTGTCATGGGTTAGGAGTTGTGTTGCCAACCTCAAGGTCAGCAGTTCAAATCTACCAGCTGCTCCGAGAGAGAAAGTAGAGGGAAGCTTTGGGCTCCCAGAAAGATTGACTACAAGACTAGTCCTACTCTGTCTGGGGGTCACTGGGAATCAGAACAGACTCCAGGGCCGCGGTGTTTTCGAGAAGCCCAACGAATCAAAGGCCTACGTTAGACGTGTGGTCCAAAGAGGGGCGTCAGGCTTGGTAAGGTAGAGGATCAGCGGAAAAGAGGAAGACCCTCAGCGAGACGGATGGACACAGCGGCTGCCACGCTGGCACGACCGTGGGGATGGCGAGACAGGGCCGTGGGTGGTGCTCTTGCACAGAGAGAGGGCCGCTAGGAGCCGGAGCACACCTAGCGGCCAGCCCCGAGCCTAGAAACAGCATGTCCAGGGGCTGGTGATGAGGCTCAAGGCAGGAGTGCCACCTGGACCTTTCTGAGACCCTCCGTCTGTAGACTTGAGTAATACCTGCAAGGTGAAGGATATCAAGGTAAGAGGGGTGGGCCTCACGTTGTTGGCTCTCTGGTGTGGGAGGCAAAGTGCAGTGTGGTGGTGGGGAGCTGGGCCCTTATTCTATGGGTAATGGGGCATCCTGGCAGATTTCAGCCTGGTCTGATCTGCTGCCATGACACCATCCATTGACATGGGTGTCTCGTGTGGCTCTGCTGTGGACAAACATCACATGGGCCACTCGTAGCAGAGAGCTCTGGGGAGGCTGGCCCAGGCCTGTGATGGTCCAGGAGAACTGGCCAACACCACGAGCCACATGACTGCCATGTTGTGGGGAGCAAGGAGGTTTCCAAGCCAGACACACCTGTCTTTGAGTTCTGCCGAGACCACCGATCATGCCCAAGCCTCAGTCACTTCTGTGTGGAAAGGAGAGGATCCAGGACTGGTGGGGAGGGTGTGTGTGTATGTGTGTGTGTGTGTGTAAGAGAGAGAGAGAGAGAGAAAGCTGATACTGGAGATGATAAAGCAGTGTAGTCCAGGGGAGGGCGGGGCCTGGAGGTCATCCCAAGGATGCAACTGGAGGACCAGAGCCTGGTCTCTGGCCCTGGCCGCCATCCCCATCCGCCTGAGCAGTGGCTGTCCCTGACATCTCTCCTCGGGGGAGGTCTGATAACGGAGACTGAAGCGCTATCCCCACCATAAACAGTTGGGCCCTGTGTTTC
This sequence comes from Echinops telfairi, assembly GCF_000313985.2. Lineage (NCBI taxonomy): Eukaryota > Metazoa > Chordata > Mammalia > Afrosoricida > Tenrecidae > Echinops > Echinops telfairi. The sequence continues at coordinate 22,291,490 of NW_022107432.1, read as the reverse complement.
TCCTGCCCTGTGTCCTCTGCAGTTTACCAGCCCTCGGGCCCCAGGGCTGGGGAGGAGAAGTGAGGGGGCCCTGCCCAACTTCCTGCAGACCTCACGCAAGGCTGTCCGAGTCCAAACAAACCATAAACTCTCCCACCTCCCTGACAATTCCGAGCATTCTGGCCAGCAGGTGGCCCGGCTGCCACAGCCCAGGACTGCAAGGACCAGGGCCCAGGCCAGGCCTGCTTGACTGGGTGAGCCTAGACCCATGGAGTCTGGGCTGGCAGAGCGCGTTACCTGGTGGGCCTACTGGCCGGAGCACCAGGCAGGGAGGCAGGGCCCTTGGTTCTGGCCCGGGTCCTTCCACCAGCTTCCTGTGTGACCTTGGGTGAGTCATTTCTCCTCTCCGGGCCTTTGTGTCCTCTGCTGAACCTGACGAGTTTGGCTACGACTGCCCAGAGCATCCAGTGCTGATGCTCCTGGAGCCTACAGGCTGCTGGGACTGAGCGACCTCTGGAGGGTGTCCAGACTCTGGACCAGGGGGCCTGCCCGCCCTTCTCCACGCAGTCAGTGCCAGCTCCACGGCTGGAGAAAAGCCACAAGGGAGAAAGGACGGCTTCTGATCAAACGGGAGCAGACCTCCTTGGGTTTGGTTTGGACTCGCAGTTACCCGCTTCCTGCCTTCATGCTTTAATTCGCCCGTTGGACCAACGTCCCTGGGCACCTGCTACTAGCCAGGCTGCCTGCTAAGAGCTGGGGATTTAATGGGGAGCCAGATGGGCAGGGTCTCGGCCCATATCAGAGCTGACTGGGACTGGGGCTCGTTTGGTCACCTCTCCCCTGGGACGCTGGGATACAGCAGGCCCACATGTAGTGTCTGGATAATCAGCACAGGAGCTTGGAGAGCCAGTGGGATCTGCCCACCCCAACAGTGTGGAGCCCTGCCCCAACCTCTAGAGGGAGAACAGGCCACCATGCTTCCCAGAGACTTACCCCTACCTTGGGAGTGGCTCTAAGCTGGAGGCAAGGGGACTTAGGGGAGGGAGCCAGGCCAACACTTCAGGGACCCATAGAAGCCACATGTCAGTCAAGCACCAAGAGGCCCTGCCCTGCAGTATTCTGGGTAAGGGCAGCCAGGGGCTCCCTAGGGGCAGGAGCTATTTGCTCCTGGGCCTCTCCCCTTAGCCCTCCTTGGGAAGGGGTGCAGTCAGTGCTCTGGAGAAGGAGGCTGGACATGGGGCCGCGGTTCCGTAGGGGCTGGGGAACTGTAGGTGTCCGGGCCCTGGGGGAGCGGTCTGGCAGGTGAGGAAGGACAAGCTCAGACCAGCGTCACATGAAGAGTTCATCCCTCAAGCCGCCCACCAACACAAGCATGCCTCCATGCCCAGCAGTGCCAAGGAGGAGGTCAGAGCATTGGCCCCCTTGAGGGGGTTTGGACACTTGGATCACACCCACCCTCCATCCGTGGCTCCCTCAACCATCTGTCCCCACGGCCTTGGCCCCGTGCACCAGGCTTGCCTGGTACGATCTTACCAAAGCCCAAATGGGTCGACCCTGATAGTTTTTTCTCCACGTACTTACTTGAACTGATCTTCTTTGAGAGAAACAGGTCGGGGGTGGGCTGGGGGGACAGCGAGCCAGGACCTCATTCACCCAGCTGGACCTGAGCTGCGAGGCGGCCACAGGAAGCCTGTGGCCACCTCGCTGCCCCAGCTGGCTCCCCCTGGGCCTGCTCCAGACTTTAGGCAGGACTTGCGCTCTCTCTGTGGGGTGACGATGGGGATGGCACGATAGGGTCTCCTCTGAGTGTCCCTCCCACGAATTGTCTATCCTGACTCTGGGGACAGGAAGGTAGACCCCAGGCAGGCAGAGCTCCTGAAAAGCCCCTCCCAGTGGTAAGGGTCCGAGCTGGCTACAGCCCTCCTATTTTAGGGTGCGTCAAAGTCACAGCCCTGCGCAGAGGGCGTTTGGGGTGCAGTGCCAGGCCTCCAGGGGTAGACCTTCCTGGGCAGACGGTTGCTTTGCGTACCCTCCTCCTCCCTGGAGGGCTCCTGGGGGCCCAGAAGAGACCTGGAGGTGCAGCCCCAGGCCCCAGCGAATGAGGTGCTGAGGGGGCAGGGTGGTGGCAGCAGTTTCTAGGACCAGAGGCGAACAAAGGGGTTTTGCTGGGAGGTATTATAAGATTAAGTGCCTGGGTGCAGGACAAACTCAGCAAGCCCCTTGGGACCTGGCTTAGCACCAGCAACTGAAAGGAGGGTGGGGTGGGGAAATTACAGCTCCTGGACCTCTCTTGGGTCTACCCCCTTTAGCCCTGCCTGAGCCTCCTCACCGCTAATCTGCTCCTTGTCCCGAATTCCCTGGGGGGAGGGGGGGCTTAGGGGGAGGCTGGGTGAGGGGCTGTTCCCGCCACCTAGAGGCAACTGGAGCCTTCCTGGGCAAGAAGCTGCTTGACCTCTGGCCCCTGACCTCTGGGGCACAGGCTCTGAGCTGGCTGGGTGGCCCAATTTGGGCTCAGAGCAGACCCTTGGCAGAGCGGTGGGTTAGAGGGTAAAGCCTGCTTCTCAATGACGGCCCGGGGGCCCTGGGCTGGTTCCATCATTGAAGGAGTAGAGCAGGAACAAGGGTGACTTAGGGGAGGCGTCCCTGGTGGCTGAAGGCATGTCCCAGACACAACTGGGACTTTGGAATCCCCCACCGATGAGTGTGTGACCCATTAAAACAGGGAGAAGTTGCCCGAGGACCCCCAGGACCTGCTGCCCTGCCTCCCAGTCTCATCGCTTTACAGCACGACTGCCTCAGACACGGACTCCGGTTCCGGGATGGGGATGAACTGCCCACCCGCTGTCTGGTGGCCGGTGTCCGATCCCAGGCCTAACTCCCGAGGTGCTTCTGGGTAGACTTGAACTTTCAGGCTTTGGGCAAGTTGCTGGGCGTGTGAATCATCTGCTCACCCCAGACATCCCCGCAGCAAACCACAGCCCGTCAAACAGTCTGCGCTCCGGCCATGGTGAGACCGGCACACCGCGCTATCTTCTACCTTTTCTGAAGACCCAGCTCTGTCCATACCTTCTGGAAGCTTCCATGGACTGCCCTCCTCACTTCGACCCGTGCATGGCATTCTCGGTGGTGAGGACTGGGACTCTTTCGCCCCAAAGACAAGGCTCTTGTGGGCTGGGACCTTGGCATCTTAACAGAAACCGGCCGTCCATGCAGGGTGGCCGCACGTGTGCAGAGGGCCACGGAGACAATTACTGCAGGGTGAGGGAGAACTTAAGTCGGGGCTGGCCCAGGAAGATGGGAGGAGGGTCTGCAGGTGAGGGTGGCACTGGAAGGTGGGCTAGACGAATGCACTGTGGAAAAGAGCATTTGAGGCAGAGGGAATGGAAGGCGTAGGGGGCACCAGGGAGGGAAGAAGTCGCTGACAGGCAGGAGCAGGGAGCAGCGGAGGTGGTGGGAGGCGTGGCTGGGGGGTGGCCAGGCCGGGCCTCTGAGCCTGTGGAAGGGATTTTAGACTTTATCCAGAGAGCAATGCAAAGCCATGACAGGGTCTTAAGCAGTCAGCGAGTGAGGGGATGGGATTTACATTTCTAAAAGATCACTTTCACCACGTGGAGAGTGGATTAGGAGGGACAAGAGGCCATTGGTCGTCGTGAAAGGGGACAAGGGGTGGCATGGGCAAATGGAGAAGCTGAGAGTTGGCACTGGTAGGACCTGGAGAGGGATGGCATTTGGGGGAAGGCGAGAAGGAAGAAGGTCAGTGTCAGTATATGACTCGTGGGCATGCCCACTCAGCCTTGCAAAGACATTCACATGTGGAGCATGCACACGTGTACCCGCACACATGGCTGGCACCCAGCATGCCCCAGGCACGCACCCTGACACGAGCACTCCAAACCCAGCCTCCCTACCATCGCGCTGCTAGGAGCCAGAAGTGACCCCATGACCACGTGTTTGGTTGGGGTCCTTCAGGTGCGTGACCACCACACGAAGTCCATTTTACAGAGGAGAGAGCCACGGTGCAGGGAAGTCCCTGGCTTTGTCCAAGATCACCCG
>NW_022107432.1:22275111-22285420 GCF_000313985.2 Echinops telfairi | reverse complement strand
CCCTCCAGTCAGGCCGACTCCCGGCGAGCTCCTGTGGGTTGCCCCGGAGACCGTTTATGAGGGTGAACCAACTTTCTCCCGAGGTGGCTGGAGAGCAACGTGTGCCTGCTGAGAAGCCAGTGCTGACTACAGGGACCCTGAAGGGCAGAGAAGGGCCGCCCCGTGGGTTTCCCACACGGGAACTCTTGAAGGAGCAGGCGATTTCTCCCTCAGGGCGGCAGGTGGATTCCGACTGCTGACACACACCTCAGTGCAGAGACACTTAAAAAGTGCACACACATGCACACTCATATTTAGATGCTTTCTATGCCTATGCAAAGGGGCCCTCATGGAGCTGCCAGGTAAGGGGTAGGCTGCTCATCACAAGGTGGGCGGTTCAAACCCACGAGCTACTCCGAGGGAGAAAGGGGAGGCTGTTTGCTCCTGTCAAGACTCACAAGGCTTCAGAAACTTGATCCAGGGTCCCAGTGAGTAGGATTCGACTTGATGGCAGTGGTCTTTTGGTTTTAAATGCACATGACGGCAACCCCGGGGCACAAGGACTACGTGCTCAGCTGCTAAGCAAATGGCACTGGTTCAAACCCACAGCTTCCCTGATGGAGAAAAGTCCTGAAGATTCTAAGCTAGGATACTCTGCAGGGCGATTGTATGCCGCCCCATGTGGTCGCTAGGAGGTGGTACCCAGCAGTACCCGCAGGCACGTGTGCAGTTCACGTGCGCTCATCTAGACAGTGTGCGCACACATGCACCTGTGCACAGCATGCACCTTCATGTGCACACACATCAAGTGCGCAGGACACACATGCCATCAACATACTTGCATACTAATATGCCAGTCACAAGGCATGGACAGCACACATGCATTGTGTGCACATGCAATACACACTCACCCATGTGCAGCAGAGACTCATATATGGGGCACACAGGTCTGCACGCACGCGCATGCACACACACACACACACACATTCAGTATTCCCAAATGCAAACTCTCACCCAGAGCAATTTATGACCGCCCAGGCTCATGTCCGGACCGCCTATTAACATTAATGAGGTGCTGTCGCTGGGGTGTTTGGAAACCTTTGTCCTGCAGGGCTGGTGGCAGGGGTGGCAGTGAGGGGGAGAACAGGGAGGCCACGGTCATAGAGGAACAGCTAATTATCCGGCTGACCAAGGTTTGATTGCTTTTCCCACGGCTTCCCTCCACTGTCCCCAACCCAGAGCCAGGTCTGACTGCAGGAGGGGCGGGAACAGGAAGGGGGCAAGGAGGGGAAAAGGGGGCAGTGGTTGGCCTGAACTTCAGGGTCACCCACCCCCCCCGCCCCCGCCCCAGTGAAGCCCCATTTGCCAGGAACTGGCTGAATTGTCTCCTGAAAGGTTCAGAGTCCCTGAAGGCGAGAGCCCCTGGCCCTTCCACCACGCACTCCCGGATCAGAACCTAGAGGGGAGTCACGGTTCACAGCGACAGGGCAGGGACTTCTCTCTGATGATCCAGGGCACCTCAAAACCCCACCCTGTTGCATCCAGTGCATCCCGACTCCTGGTGATCCTACCAGTGCCCCACCAAAGCTGCCTCCTGCAGCTTCCCGAAGGCAAGCCCCAGGCCTCTTCTCTACGTAGTGGCGGTGAAAGAGGGGTCATTTTTTTCTGCCCAGGGCCCTGTGGATCTGCATCACATCCTTCCAGGCCCGTGTGGGTCTCACACTTCATTAGCGCACCCCTGAGGTGATGGCTGGAACTGCTTCTCTCTGGTGGGGCCTGTGATGTTCGCCTTACACACGGCCAGTGGGCTAGACATTCTCCACCCCGGCTCGGGATGGACTCAAACCTCCAAACTCTAAGTTAGCAGTGGAGGGTGCTCTTCCCCCCCCCCCCGCCCCATTTTCTCCCACAGAGCCGCTGTGGGTTCAAATGATCACAGTCAAAGGCTTACTACCCAGCAGCTCCCCAATTCTCCTTCAACTTCCTGCTACCGCCTCCACTTACGGAAAACTTTCCCACGCAGGAGGGAGTGTGGGCTTCCTGTGAACTACCGAGTGGGAGAAACACCTGCTGAACCGTTTAGGCATTAAACTACCAATGGGGAACCTTACGAGCTGGGCTGCAATCCACAGGTCGGCAGTTCCAAACCACCCGCCGCTCTGCGGGAGAAAGATGAGGCTTCCTTCCCCCATAAAGAGTTGCAGTCTCAGAAACCCACAGAGCTGTTCTGAGTTGGCACTGACTTGCTAACCATGAGTTTGGTTTGAGTTTGAGTTCCTAGTGGCACGGTCAGGTAAGCGATGGGTTACTAACTGGAAGGTCAGCCGTTCAAGTCCACGAGCCACTCATTGATATGTTCACCTTCAGCTGTGACGGCACAGCCTAAATGAAACAAAGATGCCCCAGCATACCTGCTGGGGACAGGGCAGGGCAGCTGGCCCTGCCATCGCGAATGCCAAGGCCGACACCAAGGACAGGGCCAATGACAGTGCAGAGAGCCCAGTCTGCCAGCCACCCCAGTCAGGCCCTGCGGCCCATCAGGTTCCCTTGCCTGGCCTGAATCTTATTGTCTCAGGATTAGGGCCTTGCCTGGCCTGGGGCACCTGGACAGGGACACGGGGTGGCGGTGGCTAGAGACAGTAGGTTAGGAGAGGACTGGCCAAGAATGTGAGTTGGGAGCCCAGAGGGGGAGAGCAAACGGTAGCAGGCTGGACGGGGTGGGGTCGGGTGCGGGATGTGGATTCGGATGTAGTAACTGGGGCAGTTGCTGGCCAGGAGAGAATGGCGGTGGGGGCAGAGGTTGAATGATTGGCTCCCTGGGCTAGGAATAATAGGCACACCCCCAACACCCGAGCTGGGGAGCGGGTGGGAGTTGGTGGGGAGCTGCAGTGCCCTCCATCCCCAAGGCCATGGCAGGCCTCTTGGCTTTCTCCAGAGGCTCACCTGGACAGCTGGAGAGCTCACAGGGGGAGCTGTGCTCCAGAGGCAGTTCTGCACGAAGGAGAAGTAGCCGGAGCGTCAGCGTGTGCTTGGGTGCTCGGGTGCTTGGGCACGGGCGCCTCGGGTTAGGGAGACCGCCCCTTCCACTCTGCCTCCTTGCTGGGAGGTCCCCCGCAGATTGCCTGTCCTCAGAGGCTGAAGGGCCCCTTGTCAGTTCAGGCCACGGAGACCACCTCTGCCCGGAAGTGGTCTTTGTGGGCAAAGGGATGGGCACGTTGGTGGGATGGGGAAGGGGCGGAGGTTGGGGCTGGGGGGAGGGGAACGTGGAGCTCGGGGCCTCCTCCGCCTGGCTCTCTTAACAATAAGCACATGATTTAAGGCGGGTAGTAAATCCTTTTCCGCCTCGGCTTCTCAGCTGCCGCCCGACAGACTAATAATTCAGTTTTAAACAAGTCAAGGATTAGGGCTGCAGCTCTGGGACGGAGGGGTATGTGGGTGTATGGAGGGTGCATCTGGCACAGTGGGGCTGGCTGGGCGCTGCCTCCCCCACAGGGGGAGGGGGCGGGAGAGTGGGGGGAGGGCAGAAGGAGTCTGTGGGTTCTGTGGTGGAACTTGGGGGAAAAAAGGAGAACTGGAGAGGTGGGCCTGATCCCGTGGCCCGGTGGTGATGAAGAAGCCTTTACCTTCACGGAGGAACATCTTTCCAGAACTTGCAGGCTGTCGGCTTGAGTTCAAGTCCCAGCCTCACCAGTGACCAGCTCTCTGGCAGCTGACTGATTGTTGGGGTGAGGTACCCTTGGGTCACTGTGCCCTCGGACAGGGGAGCAGCCCTGGGTTCCCTCTCTTTGAGGGTCCCCCTCCAATGGACTAACCCTTTACTTTTCTCGGCACGATGTCCTCCTCCAGCGACTGTTCCGTCCTGCTAACACGTCCGACGTTCAAGAGATACACTCACGTCTGAGCAGCGCCCTGGCTGGACTTCTCACAAGGCAGATCAGTCGGCCCGTCGAGTTCAATGTTTCTGGCCGACGCCACACTTTTCACATGCATCCGTGGTCCTCCCTAGTTGGGGCCCAGACTCGATGTGCACCGAGGTGAGCGAAAACACCCTGGCACGGTCAGGCACACTGCGGTGCTCGGAGCGACACCTTTGCGTCCCAGGGCGTGAAAGAGGTCTTAGCCGTCCATGCGCACGGCGCCGTATGCCATGCGATGATTTCTTGACTGGGGCTTTCATGGGTGTGGGTTGTGGTGGCAGATGACACCACGGGAGGGTTGAATAAGATAGTGCTCGTTATTCAACGAATGCGATCGTTAATAAACACTCATCGTTTGGTGGATATAATAAAGGTTTACCCTTTCCTCCTCCCAAAGGTCTTGGAGATTCTTGGCTGCACAGAAATGGATGCTTTCCCCTCCCCCAGTGGATGGCAAGACCTTTGACCCTGGCCACTGGGGGCATGGCGGAACCTATCCTCTAAATCAAGGTGTAACTGCCTGGCTCCGTTATACACCAGCAGGATGTCTTTCTGGTTTTCTTTCTACTTCTCGGACCCTTTCCTCCACCTACGCTGGGGAGGAGAGGCCTGGAGCTCGCTCACCTGGGTCCCACAATCACCTTTGCCTGAGCATACGCTGCAGCCCAGGTCTGCGGGCCTCTCCTGCCCCTCCCACCTCTAGGTGTCCTCTTCCCACCTTAGCTCCACTGCTCCTCTGACTTCCCTGCCGCCCCAGCCATGGACCCCACAGTCCCGTCACCACGGGCACCACCAGCACCGGCTCCAAGTGTGTCCTGCCTGCACCCCAAGCCCTCTTCTTCATTGCCACACTGCTTCCTTGTATTAGGCTCCTGCCCTTCCTCCAGCTCCTCTGACCCCCACTAATCTACCCCCTAGCCACCAGCGGGTGCCTTCAACCGCGCATGAGCCACCCGAGGCTCCCATCACCTAGGGGGTCAAGAGCATGCCTCCTAGCACACGGAGCTCCTGGTTGGTCACAGAAAGGCCCGCATTTCCAGCCCACCAGCTGTTCTATGGGAGAAAGACATGGCCATCGAGTTCAGTAAAGATTTGCAGCCTTGGGAATGCACTGTCCTACAGGGTCACCACGAGTCACAGTGGACTCTATGGAAATGCCTTTTCACATCCTCGCACGCCCGCTCCCTCCACGCCCGTTTTCCAGCTCCCTGGGTCCCCCACTGCCTACATCCGAAGCTCACCCACCGTGTCCTGCTCGCCTCAAACGTCCCAGCTTCATGCCTTCGTAGAAGACGCGTCCTCTGCCTACAAAACACGCCCCAAGCTTCACCAATCTGCAGTGGCTCTTTCTGTTAGTGGCCTCTGGAATAATGGCCCTGCCGGTCAAGGTGCCAGCAGGCCTCTGAGGTTCCCTTCAAGGAAGCAAGGTAAGGAGCCCCTGTGGCGGTGAGGGCTAGGTGTTGGGCTGTTAACCAAAAGGTTGGCTCTTCGAACCCGCCATTGACTCCAAGGGAGAAAGATGAGGCAGCTTGCTCCTGTGAAGATTTGGGGCCTGGGAGACCCCACCCACGTGGTCGCTGGGCCAGAATGGACTCGTTGGCAGTGGGTCTGAGGTGAGCAGAGGGCACGGCTGTGGGCAGGGGTGCAGTAGAGTCATCGGGGTCATGTGAGATAAAGAACTGCAGGGGGGTGCGGGGAGCATGATGGCCAGAGCTGCCCCAGTCCTGGAAAATCTGGGGGAGCATTCAAGAGGACTGCTCCTGGAGCCAAGTGAGTGCAGTTGCTATAGGGGAGGAGTCCCCTGCCAGGACCATGCCCACAGCCAGAGGGACACAACCATGGCCAAGTTGTGGTTACCAAGGCCACCGGGGAAGCCAATCTGGCTCATCCTGAGATCACCTGCCGTTGCCTCCCATTGGCTGGATTCAGCCAGAGGTCAATGGAGCTGTGGGGACGAGGCAACTCAGAGAAGGTGGAAAGTGGACCGGGCAGAATACTCAGGATAAGCCCCTGCTTCAGGATGACTTCTGGTGGTGTAGTGGTTGCCACGCGGGCTGCCCACTGAAAGGTCCGCAGTTTGAAACCCGCAGGCGCTCCATGGGGGAAAGATGGGGCTATCTGCTCCTGCTGAGAGTTACAACGTCTCAGAAACCCACGGGGCGGGCCACCTGTCCTACGGGGCGGCTGTGCGTCAGAACCAACCGGTGGCAGTGAGCTTGGTGTGTTGGTGTTTTCTCAGACGCAGCGGCAGCCTTGGCAATCTGAGCCCAGCCTCCTTCGCAGCTAGGCTCCTGGTCCACCGGTGTCCACCTGGACTCAGGGCCTCACCTGCCAGGTCTGTGCCGTTATCACGCCACTCCCTCCTCCTGGAAGGAAAGCTCTTGCCCAACTGCCTGTCTCAACCCAAACCTTCTGACCCTTGCATCCTCAGCTCAGGCACCTCTGTCCCCCGGGTCCACAAATATGCTTCCCCCACAGGCACCCCCCATCCCCCTCCCCGTCACGCCCCAAGGCCCATAGCTTTCCTTATCGTTGCAATGTTTTCACTCATCTGGCACTTCCTCAGGGTCACTTAGTAGGTGCTCACGTAAATGTGTCCCGGATGACTGCTGGCACGTACCCATGGCAACTGAGCAACGTGCTTACGCTGCTTTCTGGTGGGGCGGCCATCTCCTTGGGACTCAAACCATCGAGGCAGCTCAGATGCATAGTGACCCTGTAGGACGGGGTAGCACTTCCTTTGTGAGTTTTAGACACTGTAGGTCTTTACAGGAATAGAAAGCCTCATCTTTCTCCCTACTGAGTGATAGTGGTTTTGAACTGCTGACCTTGTGGATAGCGGCCCAATGCATAACCAACTCCCTGACTGCGGCTCCCCAGTGGCCTCACCCTCAGTACCTCAGTCCATTCTGATTTACATCTATGCACCGCCATCAAGTCTGCTCTGACTCACATCGACTCTATTGGGCAGGACAGGACGGCCCGTAGGATTTCTGAGGCCGGAGCAGACGGACAGCTTTCTCCAGTGGAGTAACTGGTGGGTTTGAACCATAAGATTTGCAGTTGGCAGGCCAGTTCTTACTCCACTGCGCCACCACAAAAGCTGAAGCTCACTGCTACCAAGTCTATCTGAATCATAGGGCAGCACAGAACGGCCCCTGTAGATTTCTAAGACTGTAACTCTTTAGGGGAGTAGAAAGCCCCGTTTTCATTCTCCCTCGAAGCAGCTGGTGGTTTTGAACTGCCGACCTTGCACTTGGCAGCCCAACTCATAGCCCGGTAGGCCACCAGGGCTCCCACGAGGGCAATTTCTTTTAACTCATAGTAATGAGTGAGTGATGACGGGTGCCGCCAAGCAGACAGAAGAAAGGAGCCACTGATGGTAGCTGGGCAGGACCAGGGCCGACTGCAGAGTTACTTCCTGGAGAGGCAGCTTTGAAGGACGGGCCCGAGGAAGGCGCTTGGGTTGGGAAAGGCTGGAGCAGAGGCCTGGCACAGGGGAGCCTGGCAGCGTGGGAGCGGGCCAGAGGAGCGGAAGTGCTGAGTGCCGCCTCTCCCCAGCACCCTGTCCTCTCTCTCTCTCCCTGCCAGGCCTACTCAGTCCTACTTTTTCACGAGTCCCACACTCCTCTTGGGAGTGAACTTTCAGGGCTGCCCCAGCCACTTACAGCTGGACATCCTGGTTTCCCCATGAGGGACCCCAAGCAGAGTCTGACCAGTGGGGTTGGGGAAGGGAGCCAGGCCTCCTCCCTTTTCCAGCGGGAGAGGCAGACACAGAGGCCATCTGAACTCCCTGCCACGTTGGCTCAGCTCCACCAAGTCCAGTGGTCTCCCGGCTCCCTGACGGTGAGCCACGGCAGGCGCCCGGCTCTGGCTCCAGGGCCTCTTGTTCTTGTCCACGTGCCTGCTCTTCAGGCCCCGGCTTGGAGCCTGGCCGGCTCGAGCAGCGAGTTCGAGTTTGGGCAGGAGTCTGCTCGCCCCGCCGTGACGTGGTGGGCTGTCTGGGCCACAGGCAGCCAGATGGGAAAACCACAGGTCAGTGAGCAGGGTGGCTGCCCGCAGTGCGCCAGCCTGGGAGCCCACCCTGCTCCTCCCCCTCCCCTCCCTGAGGGGTGTCCCCAGCGGACTGGCCAGCAGCCAGGGCCTGTGAGGGGAGCACGCTTGCTGCAGACTGTGGCCTGGGCAGGATGAACAGGCTGTCCTGCCAGTTCTGTGTGGGGAAAAGGGAGGTGCCCCCGGCCAGCTGGCACCCCACAGGATGCCAGCCATGGACCGAATGACCAAAGCTCTGTGTCTTTCTCCCATCCAGGGGCGAAGGGAGGTGGCCTGGTACTCCCGACTGCACTGGTCACTTTCCCCTGGGGGCCCCTGGGTGAGTCTTATAAGGGGCGGGTGAGCCCCAGAGGTCTAGGTGCTGTAGGCCCACTGACTTCTAGGGTGGGGAGCAACTGGAGCTGACACAGAAAGCAGAAGATGGGGTGCAGGGGGGCAGGTTCCCCCTGGTACGGGCGCTGGAGCCCCCTCAAGGTGTGGCACCCTATTGGGACTGAGCTGCTCCATACTGTTTGTTCCTCAGTAGTGGACTACCTACGATCCGACTGTGTGCCAGGCTCCCTGAGGGCATGGGGGAGCAGAGACAAGGTGGGACCAGCAGCTCCCCTCAGCTTCCCCCTCCTGCTCTCCCCCACCCCGACCTCCAGGCTCCCTCAGCCCTCCCAGGCCTGAAGGCCCAGGCGCCCATGGAACAAGGCCCTTAGCCCTGCTCCAGTGATGCAGAGAGAGGCCTCCTCCAAGGGCCAGGCATGGAGGAGTGAGCCCTGGGGGTGAGGCTTTACTGGGGAGCGAGGCGTGTGAACAGGATGGGAGGCCAACAGGAACAAGACTCGCTCCCCCCCTCCACTGCTGCCCCCTGAAGCAAAGGGGCTGCTCTCCCGGCTATTGGGTTCTTCCAGAATCATAAAGCAAAGCCAGACAAGGGTCCCGATTTCCTACAGATTCGTTTATGGACTAAACTTCCTCCGTCCCTCTGTGTTTGCCTGATTTGTTCATTTCTTCTTCATTCAGCCAGTCGGCCCATCTAAACCCCCAGCATGGGCAGTGGTCAAGGTTGGCATTTGAACCCACCAGTCGCGCCACGGGAGAAAGCCGTGGCCGTCTGCTTCTGTAAAGAGTGACAGCCTTGGAAACCATGCCCGGGCCATTCTCCTCTGTCCTACAGGGTCGCTGTGGTTTGGACTCAACCGGTCAGCAGTGCGTGTGGGTTTAGGGATCTAAAGAAGTGGGAGATGCGCTTTCCAGGGTCAAAAACCGTTCTGCTGAGTGATGAGCAGTATACAGCCCCCCTCATGGTGTATGTCACCAGCCCAGGCTGACAATTCCTAGATGCTGTCAGCCTCGCTGGGGAGACAGACATGAAACCCAGAGCTAAACACAGTGTGATAAGTGCTAAGTGGCTTGATTTCTGGCTTAGTCTCTTACTAAGTCTCTTACATCCCTGGTAAGGGGATAATTAGGGCACCTCCCAGTGCTGTTGGGGAGGATGCGTAAGATAAGCTGTGGAAAGAGCCTAGCGGCGCCTGGTGTGCGAGGGTAAGTCAAGAAGGACGCCACCAGCATTGCCCTGCATGCTCCCGCAGGTTCATTCCAAACGAAACACGTTTAAACCCGTCCCAAGGGTCAGTGGGTGGCGGCAGACAGGTTCAGTCAGGAACACACGTGTCTGAGTCCCCTTTAAAAGAGAGAAAAGCGTAGTTTTAATGCCACCGAAGAAAGCCATTTGGGGGTTACAGCAAGTAGTCACGTTTTCAATACGACTCAAGGGAGCTTCTTCTCCAATCACTGAAACGTTGCAACAGGAGTGTTGCAATGTTTGCAGGAATGTGGTTCCACACCAAAGCACGTTTTGAGACGGATCGAGCATTTGGAGGAAGTTCACGGAGACCTCCAACAGGAGCCAAGACAAAGAAGACCGTCAGCCTCCCCAGGTGAGCAAACTGGCTGGGGTTCAGAAGCCGGAGGGAGACCGCAGCGTGATCGTCGAGACAGTAGTTACTGGATGTGAGATCTCACATGGTTCAACATTTTCAGTTGTAAGCGAGCATCTGGCCTTCAGCAAGCATTCAATGCCCCAAACGGGGTGCCCAAAACACTATGAGCACTAAGCTCAGAGAGCTTCCAGTGGATTTCTCCTTCAAGGTCACAGTTCACGAGCACACTTTTTGTGAACCGAATCCTAACTGGGGATGGGTCTTAGAGTTGCCAGTAAGATCCAGAGAGCAAGATACCCTAGTGTTCTTGAGTGTGGACCCCTAGCCCCAGGCTAGTTCTTCTTCATCACCATCATCCTCTCATACTATGCCTTCCTCTCCTGACTCGCCTCTCCACCCTGGCAACACCAAATGAATTGCTTGGGC
>NW_022107432.1:22266316-22274797 GCF_000313985.2 Echinops telfairi | reverse complement strand
GGAGGAGGTCACACACAGTTCCATGTAATCGGTTCCCTCTTTCCTACCCATTCTCCCTTTACCCTCCCTGTTTTGCCACTCACACCACTGGTTTTTGAAGGCCTCTGAGTATTAGGCTGTTTCTCCTCCCGGCTGAATTCTCTCTTTCCCAGAAAATCTCTATCTACCACCACCTATGCGTCTCCCTCGCAGGTACTAAAGGAGCCCCGGGGGGCAGAGCAAGTGACAGGCCGAGCTGCCCAGCCCAAGGTCAGTCATTTATCCCAGCAGTCTCTCTGGGGGAGAGATGGCTGCCTGCTCAAAGCCTCAGAAAACCAGAGGGCAGCTCTTATCTGTCGTGTAGGGTGCTTGAGCCAGAATCAACTCAATGGTAGTGGAAGCACAGTCTATGGTAATTATCCAAATCTTGGCTCTGCCTTCCCACGTTTCTTTGGGAGCAAAGGAGGGAAAGCAAGTGATAAATGACTTAGATCTTTCCACTTTTGACACTGCTTCCCATCGAGCCCACAGTTCTCGGCGAGCTCCCTCGATGAAGGCATTTCCTAACGCTGAGCGCTCACTGGGAGTGGGAGCGTGCTTCTCAGCCAGCCTGTAATTCTGCCAACGAGAGATTGCTTTGAGCTACTTTCCACATAGGCTAAACACAGATGTTTGCCAATTTTCTAGCATTTATAATGAAATTTGTTCTTTCATATAAGAATTATACTAGATTTTTACCTTAGGAGCTATTTGGAAGAACTGGGGGGAATGATTCGCACTCTCAGGCATGCCAGAAAGATACCAACCCCCCAAACTCACGTGACAGCACAGGACTGGGATACAGTCACTCGCTCGACTGTGTGAACCTGTTGTCCGTGTTCGTGTTGTACCACATGTAGAGGCTCCGTGTTCATGTTATACCACATGTAGAGGGTCCGTGTTCGTGTTATACCACATGTAGAGGCTCCGTGTCTGTCTCCGACAGGATGCTATTAATCTTATTCTTGGGAAGCAGCATACAGCAGGTCATGGTGGGGCCGCTCACCTAAGGTCCTTCGTAGCCCAAGACTGAGGCGGAGGTGGGACAGTTTTAGGTGTCTCTTGATTCGTTCAACCATGATCGCCAAGGAGGCAGGTTCATCCAGAGTACAGACTCGCCCCCTTCCAGTATGTAGAAGCAGAGGCTTCTCCAGTGACAGAGTCTCCGTTCTGCGAGAGACACGCCGCCACTTGCAGCAGAGCCTCCTGAGTATAACTGAGGCTGACACGCGTGTATTCTTCATCCTCAGTCCTAGCCGCCAAAGTAGTGACAGAAACACCTGCAATTCCTTTCACTGCAGACATGACTTTATCCAGATGTTGGCTGGGGTTCACATTGAATTCTACGCTGTGTGTTCCCTCTGTGGGGCACTCGGCAGCTCTGGAAGGCAGTATGGGGCGGGAGGTACACGTCCCCAGTCCTTTAGCCAGCCAGCTGTTGACGCCCTGCGGGGCAGCATCATAGGCTGTGTGAGGAGAGCAGATGGCCACTCTCTTCTCCAGAGCCTGGATCACCAGGCACTCCGCTCAGGTGGCCCAGGTGATGCGCTTCATGGGTTGGAAGATGGGAGGATGATAGGAAAGAATAAGATCTGCCTTCTTCTGCAGCACCTCCTCCATTACTTCCTCGGTCAGGTCATTGGTCAGGAAGAGTGTATTGACAGTATTTGGTGGACTTGGCTCTACCAGTAAGCCAACGGTGTCCCAACTCTCCGCATATGAGAGGGATGCAAAGTCATTCAGAGAAGAAATGAGAGTTTTTAAATCCATGAAGGAACAGAAAGAAACTGCCAACCGAGGAGCGGACGTGCTGGACCTTTCTGGTGATCAGCTGTACGCCAGATGACAACATACAGAAATCTGGTCTGAGAATCTGACCCAGTTTGCTCTGGAGCGGCCTCAAAGTGCCACGCAGACTTTTAAACACAAGTGTCCCCGCCCACCGGGCCTGGATACGCCCCTCTGCTTTTTTTAAGTAATCATTTTATTGGGGGCCTCTTAAAAATCTCATAACAATCCATCATTCAATTGTATTAAGCACACTTGTACATATGTTGCCATTTCCCAAACATATTCTTTCCACTTGAGCCCTTGGTATCAGCTCCTCTTTTTCCCCCTCCCTCCCCCAACTTCCAATCCTCATGAATCCTTGATCAATTATACATTATTGTTGTTATTTTGTCTTACACTGTCCGCTGTCTCCCTTCACCCACATTTCTGTTATTCTCCCTGGGGGTGGGCTATATATTCAACCTTGTGATGGGTTCCCCTTTCTCCCCCTTCTCCCCACTTGCCCCCACCCTCCCCTCATGATATGGCTACTCCCACTACTGTTCGAGGGCTTTATCTGTCCTGAATTCCATGTATAAAGAGCACGTATCTGTACCAATGTGTGTACTCTGGTCGAGCCAGATTTGTAAGGTAAAACTGGGTCATGGTAGTGGAGGAAGGGGGAGAAGCATTCAGGAACTAGAGGAATGGTGTGTATTTCATCGGTGCTATACTGCACCTTGGTTGACTCATCCCTTCCTTATAACCCTCCTGTGGGGGGATGTCCAATTGTCTACAGATGGGCTTTGGGTCTCCACTCCAACCCTCCTCATTCATGTTGATAGAATTGTTTATTTTGGACCTTTTGATGCCTGATACCTGATTCTGTCAACAACTCATGATCACACGGGCTGGTGTGCTTCTTCCTTGTGGTCATATTTGCTTCCCTGCTCAATGGCTGCTTGTTTAACTTCAAGCCTTTAGGATCCCAGACACTAAATTTTTTGATAGCTGGGCACCATCCACTTTCTTCACCATATTTGTTTGTGCACCCATTTTCTCTTCAGCGATCGTGTTGGGAAGGTGAGTATCAAAGAGTGCCAAGTTATTAGAACAAAGTGTTCTTGTGTTTCAGAAGGCCTGGAGTAGAGGCCCAAAGTCTGTCTGCTATCTTAATATTTAACATATAAATATATGTACATTGATTGGCCTCTAAGCCTTTATTACAAATTAACATAATGTATAATTTACATATGTAGATGCCTGTAACTATACTTCTGTAAATAGCTTTTGGCTCCTCCTTGTTTCCTCTATTTCCTTTCACCTTCCTCCTGTCCCACTCTCATTCTTCTCCTCCATGCGTCTCTCAGTAATTCCTCTCGGATACATTGCACTTGATCACCCCCCACCAGGCATTATACATCCTCCTCGCCATCAATTTTAGATCTCTTGTTGTTCCCTGATCCCTGAGTTTGTTGGCTCCCCACTCCCCCTTCCCGCCCCCTCCTCTCCCATGTCCCCCAAGGACCATTGGTTCTGTTGTTTTCTCCTCGAGATTGTTCGTCCTGCCCATCTTATATAGATAGACATAGGGTGGAAGGAAAACAACAAATCAAAAACCAATAGATAGCTCCAGGTCTGTGTGCTGACCCTTATGAGTGTTTTCCAATCGGGTCTAATGTGGTGCCAAGCCCTGTCCCCAAGTCAGAAGTCTAATTTCAGGATTCCTTGGAGACTTGGTTACTTTGCTCCCATTCTGCCCTATTGCACTCCCTTCCCATTTCACCCTGCTGTGCGTGGGGCAGACTGGGCACACTTTCCGCACAGTGTCTCCAGTGCTGTCCCCTGTGGTGCTATGGGTCAGTGAGGGAACGTCGTGTCTCCTGGTGGGGCTGGCCCCACAGTCCTCTCTGTGCATTGGCTGCTCTGAGCAGGGATGTCTTCCCCGGGGTTTGGTGGGCCATGATGAGGTCCACTGTCTCTCTCCCACTTAGTTTGCACCCTTGTGGTCTGGACAGACCCGCCACTCTCCCTGTGCTGTATCTTCAGGGCTCTCTTTTGTACTACATTCTCCTGGGGAGGGGCCAACATAGCTCGGCCTGGCCCGGCTGTCATCCTCTCTTAGTTTGATGCTCCATGCCTGTATGTTGCCCTAAAGGCTTGGGGCTCTGGGATGGGGGCTGGTCCCTCTCTCCCTTTCCTGTGGAGACATAAACAATACCCTCCCTTGGTGGATTAGTGCCCTGTTCCCCGGGTACGGCTCTTTTAATAGCCTTTTCAATGTTATCTTCTCTAATATTCAAGAATCTAACTGATTTCTGTATGTTGATCTTATAGCCTGCTACGCTGCTAAATTTTTCAATTCGTTCCAGAAATTTTCCAATTGAATCTTTGGGGTTTTCTATATAAAGGATTGTATCATCTGAAAATAAAGGGCGTATCGTTTCTTCAGTGCCAACGTGGATGCTTTGAATATATTTTCTATGTCTCATAGCTTTGGCTAAGACTTCCAGGCCTGTATTAAATAAGAGTATTGATAAAGATTGTCTGGTTCCTGTTTGAAGCCTATCATTGAAAAGGCCATCTCTTCTCCACTTAAAGCGCTTTATTCCTGCAGGTTTTCAATTTCTCTCCCTTAGGTGAGATGCTGACCACTGGTTTCACATATATAGGTTCTATTTCGTTGAGGAATTTCCCTCCTAGTTCTATTTTATTGAGTGTTTTTGTCAAGAGTGGATGCTGAATTTTATCAAAGGCCTTTTTTGCACTGATTGATATGATTGTATGGTTCCTATCTTTCATTCTGTTTATCTGGTTGGTTTCATTGATTGGTTTTTCTAACATTAAACCATCCTTCCATATCTGATATGAGGCCCACTTGGACATATTTATATATGGTTTTTGATGCTTTGTTGAATTCTTTGGCTAGAATTTTACTGAAAATCTTGGGGATGTCCATGGTCATCAGAGATCATGTTATACTTTCCAATACTGGTGATGTCTTTGCCTGGCTCAGGTATCAGGACGATTCTTGCTTCTTAAGATGCGTTTGACAATAGGTTGTCTGTTTGTCTAATGCAAAATAGTTGAGATATTTTTAATAGTAGTTTGTGGTAATGTAGGTAGATAATGTAGTTCTAGAAATTTATCCATTTCTTCTAGGTCTTACAATTTGTTGGAATACACTTTTTCATATTACTGTGTGATTAAAAAAACCTCAGTTGGTTCTATTGTGTTGTTGCCCTGTTCATTTCTTACTTGTAAAATTTGCTCTTTTTCATTCTTTTCCTTTGTTAGATTTGCCAGTGGTTTATCAATTTTGTTCATCTTTTTGAAGAATCAATTTCTTGTCTTGTTGATTTTTTTCTATAGTTTAATTTTTATTCTGATTGATTCATTTCTGCCGAAACTTTGTATTTCTTTTCCTCTAGTGTCTGACATTTTTCGGATTTTATCCTGGTCTTTTTCCAATTGTTGTGGTTGATGTGTTGCAGTGTTTATCTTAATTCTCTCTGCCGCTTTGATGTGTACAGTTTTTTCTTTTTAAAAAATCTTTTTATTGGGGCTCTTACAGCTCTTATCATAATCCATCCATCCATTGCGTGGAGCACATTTGTACACTGCTGCCATAGTTATTTCCAAAACATTTTCTTTCTACTTGAGCTCTTGGTATCAGCTCATTTTCCCCCTGCCTCCCTCATGAACCCTTGATAATTTATAAATTATTGTGTTTTTCATGTTTTACACCAACCACTGTCTCCCTTCACCCACTTTTCTGTTGTTTGTCCCCTGGTGGGGGTGGAGGGTGGGGTGTTAATGGCTTAAAACGTGATCCATTTTGGAGTAG
Source organism: Echinops telfairi (assembly GCF_000313985.2). Taxonomy (NCBI): domain Eukaryota; kingdom Metazoa; phylum Chordata; class Mammalia; order Afrosoricida; family Tenrecidae; genus Echinops; species Echinops telfairi. The sequence goes on along the minus strand of NW_022107432.1, from coordinate 22,269,162 downwards.
GAGCCATGAGCACTAGAAAAGAATTTGAAACATGCTTTGCTACATAAAGTGTTCTGTATATGCCTAAGATCAAGTTGATTGTGTCTGTTGTTTAGTTCGTGAGTATCTTTGCTAATTTCCTTTTGAGTTGATTGATTTTTTTTTTGAAAGTGGCGTGTTAAAATCTCCTAGTCTTATCGTATGTTGGTCTATTTGACTCTTCATTTCTGTAAGACTTTATTGATGTGTTTCATTGGTGCATAGATGTTCATTGTGGTCATGGTTTCTTGTTCGATGCAAGCTTGTGTGACTGTATAGTGACACCCTTTGCCTCTCATTGCGTCTTCACATTGACGGCTGCTCTGTCAGAGGCCAGTATTGCTCCTCCGCTTTCTCTGACTGCTGTCAGCTTGATGCCTTTTCCCACCCTTTGACTTTTAGTCTACGCTCATCTATAACTTATCCATTCAGTTAGTCGTTGTCTCTTAACCGGTGAATTCAACCCATTTAATTTCAATCTCGTTATTGATGAATGTGGTTTTATTGGCATTATCTCATTATACGTATATATTTAGGGTGACCATGGTTTCAAATTTCATGATAATTTTTGTGTTGTATTCCTTTTGTTTGCAGGCTGCCTTCGGTCTCTTCTCTTTCTTATTGTTGAATGTATACGATTTACCTCCATTTTGTTTTGTTAAGATTTTAACGATTTAAGTATCATTCTTTTGTGTGTATCGTTTTCTCGCCAAATTCAAAGTAATTTTTTTGGTCTTTTGCGAATGGTTCAGTATCTTCTCTGTTTGACTATTATCTGCTCTGTTCCCTCTGTGGGTTTGTGTCTTTCCTGTGGAATCCGTGACTTCCTATTTTAATTCATATAGTTCTGTTTCAGTCAGTCTATTACTTAGGTGGTAGGCTTTCTCCAAAATAACGTCTTTTCTGATAATTTTAGGTTGCTATCTGTTCTTATGGATTCTCTGTTCAAACATCTTTTGATATTTTTTTGGAAATGTGGTCTTCTTTTAACAAATTGCTTGAGCCTTTCCTTATCTGAAAATAATTTTATTTCTACTTCATATTTAAGGAATACTTTTGCTGGATATAGGATTCTTGTCTGGCAGTTTTTTTTCTTTCAAAATTTTGAACGTATCAATCCATTGCCTTCTTGCCTGCATGGTGTAGATAGAGAAATCTGAACTTATCCTCATTGGTTGGCCCTTTCTATGGGATTGTGGTTCCCCATGCTACTCTTAGGAGTGTTCCCTTTTCTTGGACGTTAAAAATTGTGATTAGAATATGTCATGGTGATTTTCTTTGGGGATTAATTCGGTTTGGAGTTTCCAGAACTCCTTGAATCGTTATTCTATGTTCTGCCATAATATTGGGGGAAATTCTCCCTTAAAATTTCACCCATTATATCTCTGAAGTTAATATTTCTCCTTTCTGTTCTGGCTTATTTACAAAATGTATGTCATTTCTTTTGAGCTCATAGACTTCTTAGGGTTTCTTTGGCGTGTGGGGTCATTTTTTATGACTTGATCTTGTATTTTGGTGCTGAGAGATGTGTCTTTGAGATCACTGATTCTTGATTCCATGGCTTCAATTCTTCTGTTTTGTTCTTTCAAAGGGTTATCCAGTTCTGATATTTTAGTGTTTGCGTTGTGAACTGCTATTTGTAGTTGTTGAATTATTTATAGTTTTTCATTTATTTTGCCAGAATGGCAAAGGAGAATTCTTATCAGAATGGCCTTTTAGAGAATTCCTTCAGTCACTTCAAGTCCCTAAAGATCTTTGCAGTAACCTCCTTCACGTTTTGATTTTTTGTTTAATAAGGGTGCTATGATTTTGTAGCAATAATTTTGACTTACCCTCACCTGTTAGATGCTTCTATCTGTGCATTTATTGCCCTTCCCTGTACGTTCACAAGAGAGTCCTGGTTGCACAGTGGTTAAGTGCTGAGCTGCTAATGGAAAGGCTAACCCACCAGCCACACTTCAAGACAAAGATGTGGCAGTCTGCCTCCATACAAATTACAGTCCGTGAAGATCCTAAGCCAGGAGAATAAACAAAACTAGGGAGGGTCTTGGAAGAAAGCATTGGTGATCTACGCAGAAAATCAGCCACCAAGAACCCTGTGGATCACAATGGTCTGACTCCCAATCAATCAGAGGCAGCATTTCATCCTGATGTGTATCAGGTCACCCGGCGTGGGGGCCACCTTGGTGCAGCTAACAACAACAGAAAGAGCCTGGAGGAAGGGAATGATGTTTGAAGGGGTTTTGACGGATGAATAAGAGTTTGCGGCAATGTCTCTTTCTTTATGTAGAAGCTCTGGGGCCAGTGAACCTGGGGTCAGGCATAGTGTCTCTAATTCTACTCATCAATCATCTTGATGCTCTTCCAGTGCTTCCTCCTTGTGCCACTTTGCCTGGGCATCTTGCATTTATCAACAACTCTATAGGACAGGAACAATTACTGATCCATTAGGCAGGTGAGAAAACTAAGGTATTGAGAGGTAAGCATCACATATGAGGCATGCAGTGGGCAGATGGCAGGACCAGAATCTCACCCCAAGTGGCCTGGCCCTAGCCTCTTGGCTCTGAATCAGTACCCTGTATTGTCTCTCCGGAGCGGCGATGTTCTCATTCAGTTCTGAGCCTTACTCCCCGGTATCTCCTTGCATATTGTTTCTGTAGGAACATGGGATCCAGGAGAACACCTGGTCCAGTCGTAAGTGTAGGAACAAGGGGGCAGGAAGTCTTAGGAGGGCAAATTTTTTTTTAATCATTTTATTAGGGGCTCATACAACTCTTATCACAATCCATACACACATCAATTGTGTAAAGCGCATTTGTACATTCATT
>NW_022107432.1:22254392-22265375 GCF_000313985.2 Echinops telfairi | reverse complement strand
CTTTCTTCACCACATTTGCTTATTCACCCGCTTTGTCTTCAGCGGTTGTGTCGGGAAGGTGAGCATCATAGAATGCCAATTTAATAGAAGAAAGTAAGGGGGACCAATTTTTTAAGGCCCGGCCAGAACCTTGGCCTGGAGCTGAAGTTTAGATTTTGGTTTTGTCATTAACAAGCCAACCCTTTCTAGCCTCCATCTGCTCCCCTGTAAAATGGGCATGCCACAGCATTGGTGTGAGCAGATGTGACTCCACATCCCCAGGAGGTGGCCGCCCGTGGGCCTCCCATGGCTGCCCTGAGTGCCAGGGCCCCACACTTGCTTCTTCCACAGACCAGGGCTGCCACAGGTTGTCTTGCCTCCAGCTCCTGGCCCAGTCCCTCGTGCCTGTGGTATGCTGTAAATACCTGCTGGATGAAGAAGTGCCCCCCCACCCCCCACCCCAAATGCCAGGCCTCATCCATACCGTGAGGCCTCCCTTCTTGCTCACAGTCCCTAGGCCTGACACGTTCCATCCAGGGAGTTCCAGGAGAACAGCCGAGCTGCTCAGTCCCCGCTCAGCCCGTTCATCCAACCACCCCGGCCCTTAGCATGCATGTCGACGCCCGGACAAACTGGGCCCAGTCTCCCAGTCTGGGCCCCACAGTTCCCAGGGCACAGACAGGTGGCCTGAGAGAGACCAGGTCACTATGCTGCCACACTCAGAACCTGCCAAAGCACTTCTATTAATATCCTGACCCCCTCCCGCAGCCTCCCAGGGACCCCACCCTGAAGAGCAGGAACAGGTGTGGCAGTCCTCAGGTCTGGCGGGAACCCGTCTTCTCTCTGAAGGTCATTTTGTGAATTGCTCTCGAGTTCTCAGCCATGGGATCTCTGGCTATATTAAGAAAGCAGTGGCGAGTCCCTGCGTGAAGGAGAGAGAGCAAGAGAGAGCCCCTTGAGGGATCCTTTGGGCAAAATCTAGATTTGCTTCAAGGAAAGAAACAGCTTGCCTGGGCTGCTTGCTTTATACACCACGAGGCCTAGATCCTGAGGGTCCAAGTGCTCGGCCCTGAGCAGGAACCTGGGCAGCGGGGCAGGCCCACGCTGGCGAGGAGCTGGCAAGGAGGTGGTCTCTGTGCACCCTCACCAGTAACAGCCCAGTGTAGAACCAGGAGTCTGCGCAGCCAGAAGGGTGAAGCAGGGCAGGCTGGCCCGGCCCTGGGGTCAGCCAGGAGTCTGGTTATTCAACAATCCAGTGTGGCTAGCATGCTTCCATCCCCGGGGATAAGGCAGCATCGACTTGCTGGTCTCTATTGCAATTCCGGGTCTGAGTCAATGCCAAAGCCGTGCCTGGACATGGATGGGGCTCAATCCCTTGTTGGATGGCGCCTCCAGATGTCTAGCATGAACTTCCCTCTGCGGCCGCTGGCGGGTTCATGGTGGGAGGATCCATTGGCTATGCGAAGCCCAGCGCTTCCACAGGCCATCCCCGTGCGTGGTGATCCCCAGGGAGAGAGTGGGGCTGGGGCAGTGAATAATCAAGAGCTCGAGTCAGTCCTGCTGTCGTGGGCTACAGGACCACCAGGGCGGCAGTTTGAAACCACCAGCCGCCCCGTGGAAGAAAGATGAGGCTTTCTAATGCCCGTGAAGACGAACAGCCTCAGAAACCCACCGAGGCTGGCTCGCTATGATGGCAATGAGTTTGGTTTGGGATGTGAGAAAGTCAGTCCTGGTGGTGGGGCAGGCGTTGTGCAGTTGTGAGAGACCAGGAGACCGGGTGTATTGTCGGTTCAGCGTGGGGCTGCTAACTGCAGTCAGAGCGGCAGTTCTGGAAACCCACAGGGGCAGGTCTGCCCCATCCTATCTCAGGGTCGTGAGGAGTTGCCATCCACGCAGGGGCAGAGATTTTTGGCTGGGTCGTACTGTGTGCCAGGCACTGTGTGAGCAACCAGATGCAACTCTTGTCTTTTTGGAGCTGTGAAGGAGCCCTGGTGGCGTCGTGGTTCTGTGGGGGCTTCTCACCGCAAGGTGGGCAGTTCAAAACTGCCAGCCACCCCATGGGAGAAGGACAGGAATGTCCACTCTCAGAAAGGGTGACAGTCTCTGAGACCCACAGGGGCGGTTCTACCCTGTCCTTCCAGCCGCTCGGGGTCAGCACCAACTGATGCGAGGGTGGTGAGTCTGGTTCTTTGGCTCATGGAGCGCTGGGAGTTGGAGACACCCCCCCCTCCAAACAGATCACCCCATTCCTCTGAAGACTCGTTTACCGGGTAAGGAGGCTGGAGAGTGGACAGGAGATGGGAGGACCCTTTTAGTTGGCATGTGAGCGGTGAGCGCGTCGTGTGGGTATATGAGGGAAAACACTGCGGTCAAGAGGCAGCAGTAAGTGCAAATGTCCTGAGGCAGGCGTGTGGCCGAGGGCGTTGGAGAAACCGTGCCAGAGTGTCCAGGCAGAATGAGAGGTAGAGTGCAGGGCTGAGGTCAAGAGGTAGCAGAGGGGTGGGGCCTCGCAGGTCAGAGCAGACTGAGTGAAGCCAGCAGAGATGGGGCATGGTCTGCCTTACACTTTAACCGGCTCACCCTGGCCTGCCGTGCGGAGATTTCACCGTAGGAGGCAAGGCCCCAGGTGGAAGCAGTGGGGAGGTCACGGTGGGTGGGTCTGCCTGGTGGCGTGGGAGTTTGGATAGCATTGCAGCAAGAAGTGGTTGGATCGAAAGCATTCCAATCTCAGCCTGCTACCGACTTGCTGTGCCTCCCAGGCAAGTTACTCCACCTCTCTGAACCTTCGTTTCCTCATCTGGAAAGCAAGGTGACGGTAGCACGCCCCCGTGGGGTTTTGCGTAGGTGAGGCTGTCTATGCAAAGACAGCTTCGGTGCTCCTTTGGTGCTCAGTAGGCGACAGCCAACTCCTAGTCGTGACTGAGCCTGCGACTCCATCGCACGAGGACAGCACACACGGTGGATTCCCTGAGCCCAGAAGGACCCAGGAGGTAAGAGGTTCAGCTAACTCTGAACAGCGGTTTAAATGTGCTGAAATGCCCCCATATCTTTGGCTGGGCACTGCTCTCCACTGCCTGCCCACTGCTCTCAGGCCCCAGGGCAGAGGTGTCCTTTGGCCTCCTGTTTGTTTGTCTTTTACCTTTACTGATGTTTTAGCTGAGAAACTGGCCCCACCAGTCTCTGGGCCCAGCAGCCACCGCCACATCCCCTACCAAGCCTCCCCGCCACCCCCATAGGCTTCCAGCTGTTCCTGCTAAGTCAACAGATGTCAGGAACAATGACAGGAAGGGGGAGGTAACAGCAGGGAGTTGACAGCCACTGTGCCCCCTATCAGCATGTGACCCTCCGGATGGGTGACCGTGCTGGATGGAATGATGGAGAACAGGGCCAGGAGGAGGGCTGGCAGGTCAGGCCCTCCTGCCATGGCCATGCTGGTGGCAAGGGTGGCTCCAGGGATACCTGGGGATGGGTCCCTCGCCTGCCCGAGTCAGCCCAGAAGGAGCTGGGTGCAGCATTCACCGATTCGCGTACCCAGCCATTTATTCCAAACACCGAAGCTGCTGTGGCCCTCCTGCCCACCAGGGGCATCTGTTAAGAGAAAGGGGCAGTGATGGGGAGGAAGTGACTCTCCAGTCACACAGTGAGTGTGTGGCCAGCCCCATCTGAGACTCCTGGTCCAGTGCTCTGACCAGTGAGTGCATACCCAGCTAGATGGGCTACCTCTTGGGTGGCTGAGGTCAGCCTGTATGGTTTCCACGAACCTTGGCCTTAAAGCAACTGTGGCTGACCAGGACAGACAGAAGACAAAGGCAGGGCCTGCAGGTTAGCTGGGCTCAGGGAGTCCCGGGGAGTGTTGGTCAGGGTGGGGTGGGAGTGGGGAGCTCTGGGCTGTGTGGCTGCGGGCGCCTCAGGGTCATGTCCCCGGGTCAGTCTCCCCATCTCTCAGATGGGAAAGGGTTGCCTGGCCAACCTCTCCAGGTTGCTATGGGGAACAACGTGAGTGTGCTTTTCTAAAACCCCTCCCTCGGGGACTGGATCAAGCAGGGTGAGGTCACACGGTGACAGCAGGGGGGGAGGGGGGGGCAGAGTCCTAGATGCCCCTGGACTCTAACACTGGGCATCCAGCTTGCCAGCTAATAGGCCCATTGCTCCTGGGAAGCCTGCAGCTGTGTGCATCCCAGGGCCACCCACAGAAGACCCAGCCTGTAGTCTGGGAGCCCCAGTAGTACTCAGAACCCCCAGGAACCCCAGTCTAAGGGGAGACACAGCCCTGCTCTCAGGGAGCCCAGTCTGAGGGGGAAAACCCATTCACAGGGGACCCTCCATCCTTAAGAAGCCCCAGCCTGAGTGAAGACACAACTTCTGCTTACAGGGAGTCCCGTCTCATAAATCCAAGCACAAAACCAAGAGCAGTTTCATGCAGCAGTCTGCATTCCCACAAACAGGCCCGGTGGCACTCCCTCAGAAGTTGGTATGGGAATTGAGTCTCTGCCTTCCTCTCTAGCCCACCGGCCCTGAGGCAGACCCTGAATGGAGTATCTCAGCCCTCCTCCTGCCATCTGGCCTACCCCGGCGTCCATCCCGGAGGCTCCCACGGGCGCCTAGCCCCTGCCTCGTGTCCCCCACTCGGGCCCCTCTTCAGTGTGGGTGCAGTTCAGCCTGGCCTCTCCTTCCCGAAGCTCTGGCATGTCACGGGTCTGTGTAAGGCCTGTGGGGGGCACTTGGGGAGGGACTTGTCCCAGCCACTGCACACACACACACACACACACACACACACAGAGGAGCTCTGAGATGCAGCCCCTGTGCTGCCGCCCCATGTGGCGCTATGTGTGGCAGCCACAGGAAACCACGCGCTGACTGATGCCACCTGAATGGGCCAGTTGCCCGGCCCTGGTGGCCACACAGCGCCTGTCCCCACTGTCGGCCTCCTCGGGCTCTCAGGTGTCCCCGGACAGAAGGGCCTCCACCCTGCCTTAAGCCTGCTCTTCTCAGGCACGGCTCTAGCCCTGGGGATGCAGGCACTGGGGAGGGCACGGGGAACAGTGCTGAGGGTCAGGGCTGGGGCCAGTGGGGCCTGGGAAGCAGCAAGGTCCTCACTGGGTCAGGAAGGCCCAGCTTCTGTTTGTTGACCCTGAGCTGTGGACACAGGAGAAAGCACGGCGCCCCTTCCCGCTTCGCCTCCCTGCAGCGGGTTCTACCCTCCTCCTCCTCCTCTCCCCTCTCCTTAGGTCCTCTGCAGGTTCGTGCGCCACACAATACCCCAGGCTCCTCCCTTCTCGGCCCCCCCCTTACTCCTGGGCCACCCCACTTCAGACGGGCTCCAAGTTGGCCTTACATGTAAAAATATCCCTGCTCGGTTGGAGCTTGCTGTATCTACTATTTTTATCAGACGGTCCGAGCAAAGCTCAGCCGAGAAAAGGGAAAATCATACAGCTTTGTTTGCCAAACGCAATAGAAATAGCAACGGGGTGGGCTATTTTTAACAAGATGAATACCCCTGTCCTCTGAGGTCTCCCCTGGCCCCACACCAGCCCCCTTTGTCTCTCTGCCTGGACAGCAGATTTTAAAATATGCCCACTGTTGCCAAACCACTAAATGCACCCACGACGGTGATTGAGGCCAGTTGGAGCCAAGGAAGACCGTGGGGGGTATTTTCTCGCGCGCCGCCCCCTGGCCCTCCTGACACACACAGGCCAGCATGTTCTTTTGTTGGGAAAACCTTCCAGGTTTCCTGGTTGTCCCACCCCCACGGGAGCAGCAGAGGCTACTCAGAAACATGCGGCGGTTTGAACAGAGTGACCCCACGGGCCTGGCGTGGCCCATGACGGGCCGTGGTGGCCCTGGAAGCTCCCTAAGTTGAGCTGTGACACGGCAGGGACTCAGGAGCCCATAGAAGGCAGGGCTCAGCGGAGCAGGGGTGAGGGCACCGAGTGCAGGGAGGGTGGGGAGCTAGGAAGCCCTTGGGGTCTTGACTCAGCCGCTGTCCAGGCAGGAGGAGGGCCATTGGGTCTCAGGTTGTCTTCCAGGGGCCATCACAGAGGGCACACACAGCAGGCCGAGGGCTCAGGGGTTGGCAGAACTGCAACGGACACAGGGGAGAGTCACGGCCCACAGGAAAACCGCCCATCCTGCTGAGTGGGGGGCACACTGGCCAGGACTTGGGTGCATCACTGCCCCTCCCAGGCCTCACCCTGTGCATCCTGAGGGGCCTGGGTAAGCCTGGGTGCCCTAGGGGTGCGTGGGAGGGGAAATGACCATGTTGGTATTCCTTGTGGTTGGGAAGGGGGTGGAAAAGAAGAAGCAAAAGCAAAAATAGCATTAATTGAACACTTAATCTTCATGACAATCCTATTACGGCCCCATAGTATTGGGGCTTACTTCCCGAGCGGCGACATATCAGGGGCTTGTAAGAGGTCATGGAATCTTTCCGTGAACTTTTGAGGCCCTACCCATAAAGTCCCAGGAAAGACTGTGATTGGCAGGCCTTGGAGCACATGCTCACCCTGGACCAATCAGGCCAAAGACCTGCGAGTCGATGCTTGGCCATCTCTGGTGCAAAGCCTTGTCCTGGGGTCAGATACCTGGGACCCAGCAGTCCTGCCAACATCCCAGAAATAAGGGTGGGGGTGGGGGTGGGGGTGGAGATAGGAGCCAGAGAACTCCCTAGGTGATGAGGCAGCACTCTGGCTCTAGACTCCTCCCACTTGCTCCCTGAGCCACTGGGACCCGGCTCTGCAACCAGGCAGGCAAAGGTAGTTGGAAGTGGGTCTTGGGGAGAGGGATTCAGAGGACCCCAGTATCCCTTTGCAGCCTGATTGCTCCCCACGATCCACCCACATCGGCCTAAGTCACCCCGACCCACGGCCTGTCCCTGCCCACCTGCCTGTGTACGCTTTCTTACCTCGGGGCCCCTGCACGTGCCATTCCCTCTAGCAGCAGCACCCTTCCCACCAGCCTCACCTTGTCCAATCAGAAGACTCCATTTTCCAAGATGCTCTTCCGGGAAGTCTTCCTCTCCCTGGGCAGGATGAGGTTCCCTGAGCCCTGCACGTCCCTCCATGCGGTCCCACGTGCGTGTCTGCCACCTGCCTCCTTGGGGACTGGGCCCAGGTTTCGTTCATTCCGTTTACACAGTTCCCACAAAGAGGAAAATGATGAACAGAAGAAGGAGCAAAGAAAGTGGGGGAGGGTGAAGAGAGAGGGCAAACAGAGTGGGAGGAGGAGGAGGCCGTAGCACCCCCAGGTCAGGGCTGTGGGGTGCAAGGACCCAGCTAGGCCGTGCAGGGTGGGGGTAGAAAGAAAGTCCCGACCAGGCATCTGGACAGTCCGCGGACTCGCCCGTCCTTGTAGGCTCAGCCTGAGTTGCAGGCTGAGTGAGTACAGGCTGTCTGCCTTGTCGTTCCCCACCTTTGTAAATGGCCTTTGTAAATGGCTGGGTGCTGTGTGAGTTCCGGAGCCCTTCTTTCTGCTGCCACCCTCTTCCTAAGTAGGGGGGGCGGGCAGGGGATGAGAGATGGGAGGCGGGGTGCCACCAATCAGAAGGGTGGCGAGCAGGGCCCTCACAGCCATCTGCAGAACTCTGTCTGCTTCTTTCACGAACGATGTGGTCAGGCTGGCCCTGCTGGACTCTCATCCACAAGGAGTTCTGAGATGAGAAGTGGGGACTCCTCATGGCCCCTTTTGGGGGGCAGCTATCCAGACGCCGTCCCGCCCCCAGGGAGAGAGGAGGAAACCAGTGGTCGGTGGCTGGCGGCCGGGAAATGAATCGCCCCGAATCTGCGGCCCGTCTGAATAGCTTTGCTTCTGACGGAGGCTCCTGACAAAGGGCACATTGACGTAGTCCACCAGACAAGAAGGGCCGCGCACACGCACACAGGAATCCCCCTTGGGGGCCCGGAGGAGAAAGCATCAGGGGCCCAGACCGGACCTGCCTTCTCTTACCAAATTAGTCTGGGCACTTGACTGGGCCCTCCTTTTTCTCAACTCTGGGGCGTGAAAGGGCGAAGGCTTGGGGTGTGTGAGGTGACAGAAAGCCCCCTCGGGTGGTCTGTGACCCAGAGTGACCGGCTAAGCTGGTGGGGACTTGGGTGGAGCCGAGCTGGCTCACACTGAGCACTTGGCCACTGGGTGGAGAATGTAAAATGCATCCGGCTTTGTTCTGGGCACTCCCTTTGCCTGGGGTCCTGATGGCCAGGACGCTCCCCAAGCCGTCTTCAGACCCTGCCCCAGGTAGACTAAGGCCTTCCTGGAGGTCTGGGTCTCCATCCTGTGAGTCCGGGCGCCCTGGGGCGCCTGGCAAAGCGAGTGGCCCAGGGTGGGGGCCCTTGTCCTCACTCCTGGTGCTGGATTTGATTATGATTGTGTTTGTTCAGAAATGATTGGAAACAGCATTTTTTTTTTTGGTTCATTCAATTTGGTGTGCATGTGTAAATGCATATTTGGTTTTCTTCACATGAAAATCTGGCTCTGCGGAGCCTGGCTGGTTTGGGGCCCCACCTCTGGCCTGAAGTCATGCGGATATTGATTCAACAGACGCTTGAGGAGAGCGGGGCGAACAATCTGGAGACCCAAGGGCTGTCCTGCCTCACTGGGCCATCCCAGACCCCGGTTGCCTGCACTTCAGACTGGAAAGATGTCCCAGCATGGGGACAAACAAATCCGTAGACGGAGCGGCCTGCCCTGAGCCCTCTGTCTGCAGCCGTGCTAGCTCAGAGACCACTGACCAGATGGAGTGTCTGCCGTGGCGTGGCCCAGGAGCTCTGCAGTCCGAGTCATCCCAGCGCGTGTGTACCTGTGTGTCCCTGCCTTGCCGGCAGGCACTCCCAGTCAAATTGTGGGTACCATTTGCCCGTGCGGGGATGACAAGAGCATCTCTATGGCAACTGACTCCCCCCAGCCCGTACCTCAATGTTCTCAACTGTGAAACGGAGATAAACCAAACAAGCTCCCTGCCATCGACTGGATTCTGATGGACAGACTCCAGCTTCTCCGATGGTTTCCAAGACTGTCCTTCTCTGCAGGCGTGCGGTCCTTGCTAGACGGTGTCGAGCCTGTCGTGACTCACAGCCACCCTATGTACAACGGAACAAAACGCTGCCCGAGCCTTGGCCACACTCACCGCTGCGGGTTATGTTGAGCCGCAGTTCAAAGGCAGTGCTTGCTCTGCGGTCCTCCTAATTCAATGTCCGACTCTCACTGAAAATGCCATCGTTGGAATCAGGAGCACTGGAGTCCTCAAAGCAGAGGGAGTAGAGAGCCTCGCCTTTCTCCCAAGAGCGGTTAGTGGTTTCGAACCGCTGAACTTCTGCTTAGCAGGTCACCTTGTAACCCACTATGCTGGAATGGGGATATTCGGGGCCATGGCCTCATGGGGTCTGCAGTGAAAGTTAAATGTTTACATTAATGTTTTGTGAACCGTTTAAGGCCATGCCCCCCGCGTGTGAGCATGCAATAAATGCTAGGTCGGATCCTTATTATTGGGGGCATTGGGGGTTCAGTGGCAGAATTCTTGCCTTCCAAAGGTTCTATTCCTGGCCAAGGCTCCTCATGCACACACATCACCTGTCGGTTTGTGACCGCTGGCATGCCGGTTGATGCTTAAACGGTTTCCACAGAGCTTCTAGGCTCAGGTGGACTTTGAAGAAAGGCTTGGCCCTCTCTCCTGGAAACCAGCCAACAGCAGCCCATGGATCAGAGAAGACTCTTGTCTGATCTCTGATCACAGGGATGGTCAGAACGAGGCAGTGCTTCACGCAGCTGATCGTGGGGACAGCTAACAGCAACGTCGTAATTACTGTTACTCTGTGCTCACCTCAGAGGCTGCCAGCTCTTGGGGTAGGCTCCCCAGTAGCAGACGCTGAGAGGAGGCTGTGCCCCTGCGGAAAACACAGAGGGAGATGCAGGTGGGAGGGAGGGGCCCAGCAAGCATGTGATTCTAAGGGAAGTCCTGGATGACTGCAGTGTGACCCTTAGAGCTGTCCTCACCCAAGGTGCTGGGCATAGGTTACGGGCTGCCTGAGGGTGCATAGCCCCTGGGCACTTCCACTCTGCTGACACAGCAGCTCCGGACCTGAGAGTGGTCTCCCCAGGGAGAGCAAACAGAGAAGGGAGTGCACCGGGGGTGGGGTGGGGGGATGGGGGTGGGGCAGGTGAAGAGCCTCCGGAACAGTTGCCTCCAGAGTCTGCCCAGGGCAGGTACAGGTACCTACCTGTTGATCAGTGGACTCCCATTCTCTCTCCTTACCAGCTACAAGCTGCTAGGGTCAGCTGGGGCGAGGGCGGCCCTGGCCAGACCCTGAGCCCCGCGTCTTGGTGTAGGGCAGTGACTTCCTCTGTGATCTCAGACCAGGGAGCAGACCCGACTTGCACAGACTTCCTGAGCCTGCCACCGGGTTGCTGGTGTCCGGAGAGAAGGATACGATGACAGTGCGATATCCATGAGCACCCAAGGGATCCCTCTGACACCTCAAAACCAAACCCACTGCCCTCGAGTTGATTCCGACTCATGGTGACCTTACAGGGCAGAATAGAACTGCTCCTTTCAGTTCCTGAGACTAAATCTTTACAAGAGGACACAGCCCGATCAGTCTCCCATGGTGCGGCTGGTGGATAAGAACTGCCGACCTTGAGGTTAGCAGTTCAATGCTTAACCCACAATGCCACCAAAGCGCCTTCCTACCCACCAAACCCTCTGTCTTGAGTTGATGCCAACTCATAGCAACCATATGTAGCATATAGATATAGATAGATGGATAGATAGGTAGATAGGTAGATAGATGATAGATAGATAGATAGATAGATAGATAGATAGATAGATAGATAGATAGATAGATAGAACATAGGGTTTCTGAGGCTGTCCATCATGACGAAGGGCAGCCTCATCTTTCACCCTCAAACGAATCCTATGATCACAACAGTCCAATCCTCAACCCGTCACGGGGAGGGTGCAGAGCCAGGCAATATTTCGTTCCAGGATGCATGGGGGCACTGTGAGTCAGTGGGGGC
>NW_022107432.1:22251392-22252983 GCF_000313985.2 Echinops telfairi | reverse complement strand
TGGCATGTGGGATCCATTTCAGACTGCAAAAGTTGGTTTAAAAAAATTAAAGAAGAGACGATGGAAGGAATAACACAGAGTGACTGAACCAAAAAGAATGATGCTCTTGATGTTCAAGGGTAACTGTTTCAAGAGGTAGCATCTGATCAGGAACCAAAAGTACTGAAGGATGAAGGCTAAGCTGTACCCAGGTCTGTAGGGATCGCTGGAATACTGCTAGAGATAGTTCAGCACAGCTGAAAGTGTTCACTGTGCTAAGAAATTAGGGAGACAGCTACCTGGCCGTCCAATTGGGAGAGATCCGTATTTGTGCCCTTTCCCATGCGTGTGGGCATTGCTGAACAAGCTCATTAATTGAAGGTTATTAACGAGCCTTCCTCTAATTCTGTCACCATGTTCTTCTCCAGCTAATCCAGCTTCTTGAGCATGTGCTCAGGATACAGACGGGATGAGACAGCGAAGAAACACAACCTCGGTGCACACCTTGGCTTTGCTTTTTCAGTTACCTAGTGTTTTATTTAAATTAATGCAGCTTTTAAAAATCATCCTATTGGGGGATCTTACAGCTCTGATAATATTCCATACATCCCTTGTATCAAGCACACGGGAACATAGGTTGCCATCATCATTTCCAAAACATTTTCTTTCTACTTGAGCCCTTAATATAAGCTCCTCTTTCCCCCACTCCCACTCCAACTCATGGATCCTTGATCAATTATATATTGTCATTATTATTTCGTATCTTACACTGTTCTGTTATTCATCCCCTTTGGTGGTGGTGGTGGGGCTATATATCCAACCCCTTTCTCCCCCTTCTCCCTCCCCGACCATCCCCCTACCCTCATGATATTGATACTGTTCCTGAGGGGTTTATCTGTCCAGAATTATCAGTACCAATGTGTGTTCTCCAGTCCAGCCAGATTTGTCAGGTAGAACTGGGTCATAGTAGGGGGAATGAGGGGAAACCTTCAGGAACTAGAGGAATGATGTGTGTCTCATCAGTGCTATACTGCACCTTGGTTGAATTATCCTTTCCATATAACCCTTCTGTGGGGGGATATCCAATTGTCTACAGATGGGCTTTGGATCTCCACTTTAACCCCCTCTCATTCACATCGATATGATTGTTTGTTTTGGATCTTTTGAAACCTGATACCTGATCCCTTCAACCCCTCATAACCACATAGACTGGTGTACTTCTTCCATGTGGGCTTATTTGCTTCCCTGCTAGATGGCTGCTTCTTTAACTTCAAGCCTTTAAGATCCCAGACACTGAACTTTTTGATAGCCAGGCACCCTCTGCTCTCTTCACTATATTTGCTTATGCACTCATTTTATCTTCAGTGATCGTGTCAGGATGGTGAGTATCAAGAGTGCCAGGTTATTAGAACAAAGTATTCTTGTGTTAAGGGAGGCCTTGAGTAGATGTGCTTTTAAACCAGGGCTTCAAACCAGTTCCTTCTGGTTTGAGACCTTGCTGAAAATGTGCATGTTCAACCCAGATATACTCAGGGGCCGATGACCCAGTAAGCAAGGTCGTAAGCACATGCTTATGGATCGACAATAAGTATGATGAAGGATACAGTTCTGA
>NW_022107432.1:22249813-22251292 GCF_000313985.2 Echinops telfairi | reverse complement strand
CCTCACTCCACCCACTAACAAGCACAGCCTCTTTTCCTGTTCTTCCGACCTCAATGCCCCTCCCGGCCTCAAGGCCTTTGCACTGCTAGCCCCTCTGCCCCCTCTGCCCCCTCTGCGTGGGCTCCTCCCTCCTACATTCAGCTCCAGGGTCATCTCTGAACATGCTCAGATCGTAACCTCCTGACAATCCTCTCCTCCCTCAGGACCAGGTGCTGCCTCGTCCACCGGATCCTGGGGCACCTGCACTCCACGGCATTTCCAGTGGGTGAGTTTTCGGAAATCCATCACCAGACGTCTCTCTGGAAATACACTCAAGCCGCCAGCCTTTCGGTTAACAGCCGAGCATAT
This sequence comes from Echinops telfairi, assembly GCF_000313985.2. Taxonomy (NCBI): domain Eukaryota; kingdom Metazoa; phylum Chordata; class Mammalia; order Afrosoricida; family Tenrecidae; genus Echinops; species Echinops telfairi. Next base: position 22,250,944 of record NW_022107432.1, on the reverse strand, counting down.
TAATGGTTTAGCCCGCCCACCCCCTGACCCGGAGACAATCCCAACCCATAGCTCTACCCCATAGCACAGAGTAGAAAGCCCCACTGTGTTTCTAAGGCCACAGATCTTTATAGAAGCAGGCTCCTTTCCCCCCTGACTTTGATAGCACCCGAGTGCTTAATCACGGGGCACCGGTCCCTTCTTACACTGCCCCTAACAGCTCCAAAGCCTGGCCGTTGAGTCAATTCCCATTCTTTGAAAGGCTATCTGTCATCTATTATGACTTCCACAGTGGAGTGTGTCTGTACAGTCCATAAAACAAAGGTACACTTTCTGCCGTCAAGCAAAGCACCATCTGACGACAGCAAGGCCCATCCCTTCCTGAGTCCTGCTTGGACTCCTGCTATTTCACCAAAATATTATTGCTATCCCTGGAAAAGGATATCTATCATGCTTGGTGAAGCCGGGCGTGTGTTAGGCTAGGCCCTGTGAGAAGCAACACCGGCGATGCCTCTATGCATATAAAGAGAGAAGGGTCTATCGAGAAGTCGGTTCCCAGGGTCGTGTAGAAGTGAGAAAGCCCAGCCTGGTTCCAGTCGGTGGATCCGGTGTTAAGCTGGAGATATTTCCTGATTTGTGTAGACTCTGGGGCTGATGGATCAGGAAGCAGGACAGTTAGCTCAGAAGCAGGAAGGCCACAGTGGTATCTGAGGTCACTGGTCAGGCTCCTGGCTGCAGAGTTGAATGAATCCAAGCCCGGCAAGCCATAGCGGAGGCCATTGGCACACACCTGAAGAACTGAGGTCCGTGGCAACGACAGATGCAGGAGCCATGCCAGCAAGGAGATGCTGGTTTCAGGAAGGTTCGGCTTGAACAGGAAGCAGTACGCCACACCTCCAAGGAATCTCCCTTGTGATGTTATCAAGGCGGTGGCCTGATTAAGGGGGTGGTGTGCCACCCTAATCTTCCTAGGCTTAACTGCTCACGGACAATCCCATCAGAAAGTTGTTCACAGTATCTTAGACCCATAGCCACCTCCACAGCCCAGCTACTCGGAATCCTGGCCCCAGCCAAGTCGACACAAATCCTAAGATCACCCGGGCCAACAAACCCCAAAGGAGGAAGACTCGCGAACGTGTTGGCACAATGGCT
>NW_022107432.1:22247766-22249003 GCF_000313985.2 Echinops telfairi | reverse complement strand
ATCCTGAAGCTGGTTTCTTTTCCTTTTAAACAAATCTTTATGGAAGCAGAGCACCAGCGCTTATCTCCCTGGGAGTGACTGACGGTTCGACCCGCCAACCTGCTGGTTAGCTGGGCAGTGCTTAACCTTGGCGCCACCACAGCTGCTTTGACACCCAGATCCCAACCTAGAAGGGTTGGCTGGAACTCACCCAACCTGTGCGGGGAGAGGAAATACCGACCGGCTGGCAGCTCCCATAACGACTCCAGCAACTGAATCCCACTCACTGCCATTGAGTCATTTTTAACGCATAACCACTCTCTGGGACAGGGGAGGACGTCCCCTGTGGGTTTCCCAGATGGTAACTCTTTACAGGAGCAGAAAGCCTCGTCTTTCTCCTGTGGAGCAGCTGGTGGCTTCGAACTCCTGACTTTGCAGTTAGCAGTCCAATGCGGCACCGGGAGGGTAGCCAAGAAAACCTTACAGAGCTCAGTCGTACCATCACGCACGGGGTCGCCAGGTGTCAGTCACAGGCAACAGGTATGGTTGTGGGGTTAAAGGCAGGCCCAGGCCAGTGTGCCCTACCGGCCACCCCCCAGCAGCCCAGCATAGCTCAGAGGTCGAATTATGAGGTCGCTGAAACCAGAGGGGCTAAGGGTGCCGAGACAGGGCCCAGATCCCCCTTACTCTTCTCCCTGCCTCCCTGCAGCGAATGTGGGAGCAGGAGAGGGAGCCCCAAGACCACCCCCTTAAGGGAGAGAGGTCGTTTGGGGCTTGGCCATGATGGGAGGAGGATGAAAGGCAGCCTGGAGGAGGAGGGAGGACAAGCCAGGCATTCCCAGGGACGCCTGCCAGCCTGCACCCTCTTATTCCCCAAACCCAGTTCTGAGAAAGCCCCCCCACCCCATCCCCGCCACCCCTGGGCTGCTGGCAGACCTCCTTCCTGGCTGTGCTGGCAGCTGCCTGGGCACCTGTTCCAGGAAGCCTCCGGTCCGAGGCAGGCCTCTGGTCTCTCCAGGTGAGTTGTGGGCAACGCTTGCCTGCACTCTCAGAACCCAGGTCCCAAGCCGTCCCTCCTTCCTGGCCGGGAGGTTTCTGTGTGCCCAAGGGTGCCATGTCTTCAAGGGCTGCCAGCCGGTCAGCAGCGACAGGCCCAGAAAGAGAGGAGAAGGGAGGGCGTCTCGGGACCAGCTAGTCAGTGGAAGCTCAGTCAGCACCCAGTGAGGGCACCAAGGAGGGACCCTGGGGGAGGGACAGC
>NW_022107432.1:22243632-22246747 GCF_000313985.2 Echinops telfairi | reverse complement strand
CCGATGGTCTTAGCGACGACCCCTGTGGAGAACCGCTGTCATAGAAGCTTCCACGGGTTGGCAGTGAACTTCCACCTGGACCCAGACTCCCGGGATGGGGGGAGGGGCTTGCGTGAGCTGGCAGGGGCAGGTCCTTCAAGTCCCCCTCCTTGGGTTTCCACGTACCCTAGCCTGAGACCACTGCATCGTCCCCAACCAAGGCAATGGCAAGGGCCTCATCAGTCGTCTGGTGAGGCAGCCCTGCCGGGGACTCCCTGGGCCCTTCTCCTCAGGGGACAGAGGCGCCCTGGGGGAGCTGAGCTCCAGTCCCGTGCGTCAGACTCTCCAAGACCCGCAGAAGTCCCTGCCCAGCCCTGGTGGCCCTCAGCCTATGCCACTGATCTGTGCCTGCCTTTGCCTCCTGACCAAGGCAGCCTCCAGGGTGGGGCCCAGCGTGACTGGTCAGTGTCCTCGGGGCCCAGGATCGGGAGGAACCTCCCCTACAGCCCCCCACCCCCACAGGCACACACAGGAGCCTGTATCCCAGCCTTATCACCTCCGTTTCCCACCTGTCAGATCTTCATCAAGATCTGCCCCGTGCCTCGGTTTCTTTTTCTGTAAAATGGGCAGAGTAATAGGTCTGCTTCCTCGCATGGTGGTGAACTTAATGGAGCTAATCCCCATGGAGAAGCACATGGAGCCGCGCCAGGCTCCTAATAAGTGCCCAATAAATGGCAGGTGTTGGCTTCCTAGCACCTGCCCCGAGGTGGTCCTTCCCGCGCTGTAAAGGAGTATGGGAGGGGGCCAGCTGGCCTTTCTCCCCAAGGTGACCAGACTCTCTAGGAGGTGCAAGAGGAGAAGGGGGCCCCTGGGAGCTGTGGCTGGTCTGGAAAGCCCCAACTCACCGCGCTGTTTGGGTTGGGTTTCTATTCCCAACACTGGGGAGAGGCCTGCTATTTATGGGCCCCACCCCACCCCCTGGGCAAGCCAGACAGTGCGTGGGCCGGGGACCACATGGCTGGCAGCCCGCCTCTCCCCTCCCCCGACCCGCGCACTGTGACCGGGCCACAGGACACGTGCCGGTCGCCCTGGGGAAGACAGACTGCAGGGACTCCCGGGGCACCCCACCGCCTCACCGGCCCTCCGGCTTCTAGCAGTGTCCTTCTGAGCAGAGGTGGGTGCTCAGGGCCAGAGTGCTGACCAGAAGTCGAGACAACACACAGCACCCCTGTGGAGGCTGGGGTGGTCGGACCAACCACAGACCCAGGTTCAAGCCCCACCTCTGCTGATTAGGCCTCTGTCCGTCAAGTGAAGGTGGAGCTGGTGGTCTTCGCACCTGCTCATGGGCCCCTCGGCCTGGAAGCGATGGGTGGCCAGAGAGGGCTTCACTAGGCTCAGCTCCGGGGGAGCCCTCCGTGAAGGCTGGCTGGTTCTTAGGGGGCATGGGTGGCACAAACAACCATGCACTCGGCTGCCAACCCGAGTAACTGAAGGTTGGTGTGCGGCTCCTCACTCTTCCCCCCAGCCTCCCACTGAATGGGGGCTCTGCTGGCCAGTCCTGCTGGCCAGTCCCGGCTGGGGAAGCTGAGGACTCTGATGGGTGTCTGTCCAGCAAGGAACGAGGTTGCCTCCCCGGTGGGGCCCCCTTCAGCCCCCTCAGGACAGGGGCTATTTTGGGCAGCTGGTATTTGCCCAGCGGTGGAGGGGGGACAGTGGGTATTACAAAGGGCCAGGCTGGTGGTGGCCCTGGGCTTCTGATGGGCAGCCGGCTGGCTGGGAGCTTCACGGAATTGGCGGTGGCAGCTCCTTCCTGGTGGCCCCATGGCCAGACCCACAGCTTCGACCCCTGGATCCCCGCCTACAAGGGTGACAGGTCCCCACTGCTGTGGAGTGAGGGAGCAAATTGGGCAAAGTGTGGTTTCCTGGCCCTGGCCCGGCCTCTTCCTAATAAACCTGTGGCTGACCATCCTTGGCCTTGTGCTCTGTGGTTACAGCACCATGCCAACGGGGTCAGGGCCGGGCTCGGCGGGCGGGCTTGCAGGAGGAGCCCCCTGAGCCCTCACCGGGGAAGCTGAGCCATGGGCTGGGACTGGGGAGGGCGTGAGCTGCTGAGGAGATGGGCCTTGGAAGGGCCTCACTGCGCTGGCCCACCCATGCTACACGGGGTCAGGCGTGGGCTGGTGCTCTCCATTCTGGGGGCTGCACACGGGAGCCTTCAGAAGCAGTGGGGTGGCTGCCCCCAGGCTGCTGAGCCGCCCTCTGAATTGCTTGCGAAAGTTCCCCCCCACCCCACCCTCTGCCACTGTGGTGACGCAGCGTGTAGCTGGTCCCTGAGTGGCAGCGCTTGTGAATATCGAAGTTTCCTGGACCCCAGTGCTGGTTCTATGGGACCCCTGTGCCCACTCCCTGAGGACCACGGGTCCTGTAGCCTGAATCCTAAAGGAACTCTGGTTGGGGGAGGTTGGGGGAAGGGGGCCTTCAGGCTCTGGCCTGAAGGAGCCCCAACCACTGAGATGGCGCCCACAGCACCCTCTGGGGGCTCCTGGCCCCACCCCTGCCTGGAAGCTCAGTGTCCTTGGGGTAAAGGGTGCAGGTAGGTGCCCTGCTCTGCTCCTGCCCTCCAGGGCATGGCCGCTGAGCTCAGGTCTATAAATAAGGAATCTGAGAGGAATGGCCTTAATTTGCACCTTACCTATTGGTGTTTACTTTGCTATTTCCAATGTGGTCATTTCATTCTGCAGGGCGCCTGGCGAGGGGTGGGCACCTGACCGCACGAGCAGTGACTCCTGTGTCCCCAGGGCTGGCCTGTGGAGCCTGCAGGTGTGGGCGTAGCCCAGAGGGGCTCTTCCAGAAGCTACCCTGCAGCTGCCCTCTTGGCTCAGACTCCTAGCCCTGATGGCAGCACCAGGGCGCCCCCTCCTCCGTGCTGTCCTCCAAGCCTGAGCCTGCCAGCAGCCAGAGGCCCTGCCTGCCCCAGGCTGTCCTCTCGCCCTCCTCCGGGCAGCCGCAGACTTCTCATGGTGTGGCCATTCACAGGAGAGCCTTTGCCGTTATTATCTCCCTCGTGGCTCACTCTGTTTCAAAAATTTGTATTTTGTCAGTTTGGGGGTATGCGGCCTCCCTGAGGGCAGGGCTG
>NW_022107432.1:22242374-22243367 GCF_000313985.2 Echinops telfairi | reverse complement strand
TTGTATTTTGTCAGTTTGGGGGTATGCGGCCTCCCTGAGGGCAGGGCTGTGTTTCTTTTCAGATAGGATCTCTTAAGGTAGGGGGAGATGGTATCTTGCCTTTAGATTGGAGACCTCCCCAAGGACAAGGATTCACAAAACTCATTGCCACTGAGTCAATTCCACCCCCTTACGGCCCTATAGGACAGGTAGAACTGCCCCTGAGTCAATTCCACCCCCTTATGGCCCTATAGGACAGGTAGAACTGCCCCTGCAGTTTCCGAGACGGTCATTCTTTATGGGTCATTCTTTAAGCAATGAGGGCAACAGATGCACAAATGTGCTGACACAATGGATGGATGGATGGATTGTGATGAGTTTACGAGCCACCAATAACATGATTTTTTTTTTAAGCCTCGTTTTTTCTCCTGTGGAATGGCTGGTGGTTTTGAACTGCAGACCTTGGGGTTAGCAGACTAACACATAACCCACTGCCCCACCAGGGCTCTTTAGGGCAGGGACTCTATTTCATTAGCCTCTGATTTCCTCCTTCCCTTTCCACGTCGTCTTTGGTCCAGTGGTGTGCACTATGACCTGTGTCCACAGAGCCATCCAGAGCGTATTTGTCCTGTCCTCATTGGCCCTCAGAACCAGTTGGCAGGGAGGGCCACAGTAGTATTCCTGTGGGTCACAGGCACGTTGCCCTTCATGGGCCCCTTCCTCCATAAACTAATGTTATAAATTGTTTTTACAACCGTGTGGGTATAAGGAAATACATTCATCCTGCTAGTTCAAATATTTGTCTTTATACAAACATTAAGAAACATGCTTGCTTAAAGTGAGGGGGTCTGGCAGCATTTGCTGATGGCGATCGGGGACTGCAGCCCACAGCGTGGCTAACAGCTCAATGTAAAGAAGAGCCGGATCCTCACACCTGGGCCAACAGATGACACCGTGATGCACAGCAAAAAAGATGGCCGAGGAGGCCGTTTTACTTGGATGCACAGTTGATGC
>NW_022107432.1:22239657-22241603 GCF_000313985.2 Echinops telfairi | reverse complement strand
GACGAGCCAGCTGGACACAGTGTGTGGACGGCGCAGGACCGGGGCTGGGAGGTGTTTCCCTCTGTTGTACGTGGAGGGTCCAGTGACTGGGAATCCAATTAGTGGCGGCTAACAAGGCGTGCCATTGTTAAATGTGAAACATTTTCTTTATCCCAGGAGGGCATTTCCTTTCTGATTTTAAGGTAAATGATTTCTCTGCATCCTACCAGGGTCCTGCGCCCCCACCACCACGCCCACCTTGCCTGGAGGTCAAGTCACCCTTCAGCTGGGGCCTGGGCCACGCTAGGCCTTTCCCATCCACTGGCCCACTGAAGCCTCTCAAGTCTAAGCGTGCATCAGGAAGGGGGGGCTCTTTCTTCACACCGGCAGCCCCACCACCACCACTGTTGCTGACAACCGTGACCAAGGGAGCTGATGAGAAACGTGGCTGCTGGTGGTCTTGGAGCTAGAGGCTCTGGCTCATGGAGACCCCAGGAACAGAGAGAAGCCTCTCCAGACCTTGTGCCGCCTTCCTGGTTGTTGGTGTGGTTCAGCCGTGGTTGCCATCACCATGTGTCTTGGGCGCCCTCCAAGTGTGGGGGCTTGCCTCTTGCGCTGTCTCAGACATGGCTTGGTTGGGAACCTTAAGGGTTCCCCTGGCTGAGTTTCAGAAGCAGACGGCGGGCGCAGGGAGCGCCTCTGAGCCCTGCCTGGCACGGGTGGCCCTGCCCGTGTTTGAAATCCCATTGGCACAGCTTCTGGGATCGCAGCAGCACAAAAGTCACCGCTGGGCGGGCGACTGGCATACGGGTCGTGGGCGAGCACCTGGGGGTGGCTTTGCTCCGTGGTGTGCTTATCCCGTGCCGGACACTGTGCTGAGTGTAGGGTTACCTTTCTCTTAGGGGATCCCCATAGCTCTCCCAGGAGCCAGCACTGTAATTTGTCCCCAGGTCACAGGGAAGGAGAATGAAGCTCAGCGGGAAGAAGTGACCAGCTCAGGTCACCTAGCCACTCGGCAACAGGGGTCCTGGTTTCAGAAAGGTCTGGAGCGAGGGACGGGCCGGACGAGAGCCACCATCTCAGAGATTGGCTGGGGAGTTAGGACGAGGGAGCGGACTTCTCAGGGCAGGCCAGCAGGAAGGTGGCAGGCCTTCGAGGCTGGGCCCAGCAGTGACGGCCTTCTCGTCCCATCTTGTCCCTGGCTTCTCAACACAGGGCTGGGGGATCACAGACTTGGTTCCATGGGGAGGAGGGGGCTCCGGGATTCCTGGACCAGGTGCTGTCTCCTTGCCCTCTTCTACATCTGCTCCTTTCCTGAACCCTGCCCCCACCCCCACCCCCAGCCCCCAGCTCCATGGCATGCTTATCCCGTGCCGGGCACTGTGCTGAGCGTAGGGTCCCATTTCTCTTGGGCCATCTGAATCCAAGGTAAACTCAGTCCACTGCGGTGGAATCCATTCCGACACAGAGCAACCCCTATCGGGCAGAGCAGAGCTGCCCCATGGCATTTACAAGAGTGTAAATCTTGTGGTCGGTAGCCCGCCACCTCCATCTGTCTGTACAGGTGACCGGTGGTTTGATTTGCTGGCCTTGAGGCCCAACACGTAACCCACTGTGCTACCATGGCTCCTGGGGCCAGTGCTGTTAGCAGCCCTTGAGTTGACTCTAACTCTTAGCAGCCCTCCATACAGCAGGCAGCCCTGCCCAGCCCCGTGGTGGTTAGGTTTGTCCCCTTGCCGCAGCCACTGTGCCAAGCCATCTCGTCAAGGGTCTTCCTCTCTTACGCTGACCTTTTCTTTACCAAGTACGATGACCACCTTGTCCCAGCTTATGAAGCCCTGATCCTGGGAATCTCAACTATGCTGGGCACTGAGAGGATCTGTGTTAGTCTGGGTTGACCAGAGAAACCAATGCACACACGCATATGTGTGTAAAAGAGAACTTTATCTCAAAGAGCAATTGTACAT
>NW_022107432.1:22206112-22238327 GCF_000313985.2 Echinops telfairi | reverse complement strand
ATGTGTTGGAATCAACTCGATGGCAGCGAGTTGGTTTGTTGTTGTTTTAAATCAAAACTCTGCCCCTCCTAGTTCCTCTCCGAGCGACAGTCATGTGGTAGAATTCTCACCTCGGCGGGAGGCCAGGGTTCAGTTCCTGGCCAAGGTGCTACATGCTCAGCCACCACCATCTGACAGGAGGCTCAATGGAGCTTCCCGACCGAAATGCACTAGGAATAAAGGCCTGGCACGCTAGTTCCAAAAGTCAGTCAATGAAAGCCCTGTGGGTGGTCTAACTGGCAGCTGAGCCTCAGGATGGTGCAGAACTAGGGGGTGCTCCGTTCCAACGGGCACGAGGGGGCCGCCCACCTCAGAGGGGCAGCAGCAGCAGCTGACGAGGCGCCTCCTCTTCCTCACCTCTTTTCCTCCTTCTTGACTCTGCTCCTATGCAGGTGCTCACCTCTCGTTCCGCTCCTATTGCGCTCCCCTCTCTCTCCTGCTGCGACCCTGCGACCGTCCCTTTCGCCTCTCTCCTCCCGTCCACCTGTTTGTCCCTCTATTGGGCGTTCTCTGCTGCACACACTGTCTGGCTCCAGCATTCTGCGTCTCTTTGTCTTTCTCTCTCATTTGTCCTCAGACAGGGACCAAGCCAGCAGGGACCACACGCGCCGCAGACGAATTACCCAACAAAAGAGAAGAGAAACGTGCTTCCACCGCACTCGGGGTGCCTGGCCCTGCTGTGTGTGTTGTGTCTGCGTGGGGCGGCAGGGAGGGGGCCCAAGAGCTGGTCAGCTGTGGACAGACGCTCGCTGCCTAACCAGGGAGGGGCTCCGTCTCTTGGTTGCCTTTGTGTAGACCAGGCTCTGGTTGGCTTTCGAGCAGCCTGTCTTTCTTCCAAAGCCAACCCTTTGATCCTGGGAGACATGAAAGGTGCCGTCTGCATGTGTGCTTCATACAGGTAGTGAAGGGAGCGGAGAAGGGAAGGGGGGGGCAGTGGACAGCAGGGTGCTGCTGTGAGGGTCCACCCTTGGCTCTTGTGCAGGATCCATGCGGGGGGTGGGGGGAGCCCAGTGTTTGAGACCTGCTCTGTGCCCCATCAGCTTGACCTTGGGACCTTGCTGACAACGGGCACAGACAGCAACTGACTTAATGGGGCTGCTTCAGGATCAAATAAGACAGTGGGCTGTAACTCAACAGCCCTGTGAAGGGGCTCTGGGGGCTTGTGCCGGCTAGGAGCAGAGCCATGTCCTTTCCAGGCCGCGTTCCCCTACTGGTGACTCACCTCTGCCAGGAAGCCGCCCAGGCTAGCCCTGTTCCTGGGGTCCCTCCCAGCCACTGAGCCTCACCGCTCCTGGTCACCTTGCTCCCCTCTATATCAGGATGGGTGCTGGCCACGGATGCATCTTTCTTTTCCCTGAGGCTCCGGGGTCTGGCCCAGCTGGGGTGCACCAGACCTCCTGGCTCACCATAATACTTTCCTGTGGGCACGAGCAGAGCTCTGGTGGCATCGTGGTTACGCATAGGACGGCTAACCGTGAGGTCAGTAGTTTTCAGCCGCCAGCCACTCCTCCTTAGGAAGAAAGACGAGGCTTTCCACTCCCGTCAAGAGTGACCCTCAGACCCCACAAGGGCTGAGCTCCCCATCCTCCAGGGTTGCGTGAGTGAGTGTCGACTGATGGCAGTGGGGTTTTTGAGTGGTCACGAGCAGTCTCAGGATCGCAAAGCGCTTTAGCAGCCACCAGAGCACCGGCTCCTCCCCCCGCCAGGTGAGGAGGGCAGGGCGTGGGCCAGCACCTGCATTTGACAGGTGACGAAATGGAGGCTCAGAGCGTGCAACTCACTGGCCAGAGGCCAGCTAGCCAATGGGATCAGTCAGCACCTCCGGAAGCTAACAGCGATTCCCACTTTTTGATGGGGAAACAGCTGGAGAGCAATGGAGGCAGCGCTTGTGAGAGGCAAGGTTGAGAGGAACCGTCCGCTTCCAGGCTCACTCCTCCAGACCATAATAGCAGGCCCACCCTCCTCCCAACCTTCACATGAACAGACAGGCTGGCGGCCAGTGGGCTTCCAGAGAGGGGTCAGAAGGTGCAGGTAGGCCCAGGTAGAGGAAAAGAGGCTTCCAGGCAATTCGCTGGGTCAGTGCTCAGTGCTATGTGAAGGGGCCACGGCCCTGTCCACAGGTGGCATGAAGGAGAAAGGCAGACTGGGTACGGGCTCCCTGCCCATTTCCTTCCCTCCCTTTCATTCCGTGCTCCCAGCAGAGTTGAGCAGCAAGAGACAGGGTCAGCAGACTGCTCCCACAGGAGTGTCCCGCGGCCAGCCAGGCCCACTTCGGACAACAGAGCGCCTCACCTATAGCCTGAGGCCTGACCGCAATGGCCAGGCCTCTCTTCCCTCTCCTCTGAGGTCTGACTCAGACCTGCCTCCCGTCCTTGAGTTCAGCCCCAGCACATCCAGGATTAGCATCCCTGCCAGGCTCTGATGTTTTGTCTACTAAATGTGCCGCGTTTATTAGCGGGGATTCGTTTCCCCATTTCATTAACGAGCGACCGGGTTCCTGAGCCCGTGGGTGTTTCCGTTGTTACTGCGCTGGCTCACTACCAGCTAAGCACACAGTCTGACATAGGAGTTTGCGGCTGCGGCTGGGGTGGACGGAGGTACCCGGGAGGCTCAGACGGTCCCATTATTGGAGATCATTCAGGGGCCGTCCTGACCATGGTCACAGACCCCTGAAGGGTTGGACCCCCACGCTGGGGACACTCAGAGGAGTCATGGGGCTCTTTGGCCACACACGTGGGCTCCAGACACCTGGGCTGTGCACGTGTACCCACATTAGCATGCACATCCCTCAAGAACCAGCAGCTAGGCCCCCGGGGGTGGAGGCGGCCAGGCCCTTCATGGTAACAAGACCGTTGGGCTCAGCTTCTCTTCTTTGGCTCCAGGAACCTTGACTTCTCACCTGAAGCTGTCTACTTGAAGCTCTTCCCATAGAAGCCGTGGCTGGGTGTGACACAGGTTCACGTCTCATTGGGACGCGAGGCCTGCGGACTCAAGCCACAAGGGTGAGGCATCGTGCCATGTGCTATGGGACAGTGGCAAGGCCCCAGCGGGGGACAGAACTGGAGTCACGGGGAAGACTCATCAAATCGGGCCAGTCTGTGGCTGGATGGGGGAGGACCATCTGGCAATTTCTTGCCAGGAGAACTCTCTACGCTGGGAGGCATGACTGGGAGCAGCAGGCACCTGGTGCTTCCCCATCTCTGAGTCTTGTGTACACTTTGCTAGACTTCACGTATGGTTTTATTTTTGCGGGCAGATTTACTTTCCTAATTAGTTTGGGCTTCGATCGATGCCTGTGAAAGGGAGCACACATTCCTTAGGAAGGTACCCCAGCAGATGGAGGGTTCTGGGGTCTGACAGGGGCTGGGAGGCGCTCACCTGAGTCAGCTACCGTCGTCCTGGAGGTGGGTCAGCCCCCTGGGTAACGGGAGCAATCGGGGGTGTCTTGGGGGTGAGGAAGGTCTCTGAGTGGTGCAAAGCAGTTTGTAATGGACTGCACACATGCATTCCCCCCCGGGGTGGCGGAGCCACAGAGGAAAGTCCTGGCACCAGCCAAGAAAACCCTGTGCATAGTTGAATTCGTGGGGATACGCGGAGTCCCCTAGAGCTGAACTGGGCTCGAGAGCAGGGAGTGTGGTGGGACTGGTGGTGGTGGTGGTGGTTTGGGGCTTGTTTGGGGTGGTGGTAGATACAGATAGTGGGCCAATGTGGTCGTTCAAGGGGCAAAGCATGGGCAGACCTGGCCTCCAGGTGGGATGAAGAAGCCATCCAAAATGTCCTTGGAGCTGATCTTGGGCAACCCCTTCCTGTACAGATGTGACACAGCAGTCCGAGTGGAGGGCGGCCTGCCTGGAATCCCACAGCTAACAAGCAGAGAGCCGGGGCTCAAGCTGGCACCTCAACCTTCCCAGTCCGGCACTTCCCCCAGGCTCGCTGCAGAAGCCCTCCAACTGTGGCTCCGGCCTTCTTCCCTGCTGGGAGTGAAAAGGAGGGGACGGGGGTGCAGGGGGACCAGGAAGGAGGCATGGGGGTGGCTGTGGGACTACTTTGGCAGCTTCTGTTCCAGCGTGTTCCTTCTCCCATCCAGGTCTCAGTTTCCTGAGCCGTGAATTGGAACGTGGCCCCTGGGAGCAACCAGGCTCTGTGCTGGGCAGGGTCAGCACCTTCCTTGCTGGCCTCAGAGGCCTCAAGACAAGGGACGGAGCCAGAGACCAGCAGCACAGGCCCCATGGGGCTTCAAGACCCAGAGGCGCCTGGGCCCCAGGGTGGGGTGGGGGACCAGAAAGAAAGCAATAAAGTTAGTGCTGTGCCCTCCCCCCCACACCCCAGCTATTTTTAGCCAGTAACACTGGACTGCAAATGGCCCTGGCTAAAAATACCAGCAGCCTGAGGCCTGAGCACCCTCCCCTCAGAGAGGCTGGGTGGGGGCTGGTAAGTGGGGGGGGCTTGGAGGACTCAGAGCCTGAAGAGCATTCAACCTTTCCTTCACAGGACAGGGTGTCTGTGGGGTGACTAAGAGGGAGCTCTCCCTTCTACAGACCCTGGAAAGAAGAGAGACCACCCCACAAATAAACTTTTTTTTTCCATTTTAAGGAACTCTGGCCTGCAGCATCTGCATGCATAGACATTTCACCCCAGCAGAACCAGAGTCTGCTACAGCTGCAGGTTAGGCTCCCCTTCACTTGTGATTACATAAGCACTCTGTGTGGACCCTGGGGCTCCCTGTCATCCTTCTTAGTGGCTGTGTAATATTCCCTCCACGGCAGTTCGACCGTGCACCTTTCTACTCCCTACACCTCGGGCCTTTGGCAGCTTCCAGTTCTCCATTATGATAAATAAAGCTGCCACGGGCATCTTTGTGCATGTGGCTTTTCCCTTCTTATTAATTATTTCTGTACCCTAAGAGCCCAGGTCCATGAGTAAGGCTCTTTTTCGCTCTGTCTGACGTGGCCCGCCAAACTGCTTTCCAAAAGTAGATTAAGGAGAGTCTAATGGAAGGATACATCCCGCAAGTACAGCCAGCTCTGTGGAAAACAGAGGCCGGAGCCATCAGGAGCCCGGCAGCTGCCACCAGCTCCCTGGCAGGCACCTCTCTGCGATCCCTGGTCCCTCGCTCCACTCTCAGGCCCTCCTGCTCCCGTGAGCCAGCCGAGCCAGCAGCGCCGAGGGTCCCCATTTACCATAACCACGGCTCACCCTTTCTCAGGGCGCGCTGGGTGCCAGGCAGCATGCCCCTGGTCTGCGTTGACGACTGTCACTTTCACAGCCAGGCTCTGAGATGAGAGTTGCATGGATGTGCAAAGACAAAAGGACATGCTGAGGAATATCCAGGCAGTAAGTAGTGGCACCAGGACTCAAACCCAGGTCTACCCGGCAACAAACGTGCGCTGGTAACCATGGTGCCAGCCTACCTGGGGGAGCGCAGACCCCAGAGCCACCACCAACGGCTGGCTCATCATGCCAGGCTCTCTCAAGAGGAAGAATCTGATTGGTCCCACCCAGCCTACTATTTGAAGCCCTATCAATCAAGATCCAATCAGCGATGACGGGGTCCACCTCGCGACCAATCAGCTGTGATGGGGCGGAACCAAGCCGAGGTTGCTAGCAGAGAAAGCGGGCCTGGAGAGTCAGTGGGTGGTCACTCGGAGGTCTCTGCCAGGGACTTTGTTTGAACTGATGAACCCGTTAGTTGAGGGGGTAACTTTTATCCCGCGCTGGCTTCTCTCCAACCATTCGTAAGGCTCCAAATGTGTCCCATGCGTGGCTTTCTTTTGCAGACATTGTCCACGCCTTCTGCCTGCCCATCGGTTGGCGTTTGGGTCATGCTTTGTAACTTACAGGGGCCCTGGTGGCTAGAGGTGACACTTTGGGCTGCTGACCACAAGGTCAGCAGTTCGAAACCACCAGCTGCTCCGCGGGAGAAAGACAAGAAAGAAAGCTTATTCACCACCCAGCTTTCTACTTTCATAAAGATTTATAGTCTCAGAAACCCACAAGGGCAGGTCTACCCAGTCACTCGAAGTCAGAATAGATTTAATAGCAGTGAGGCTGTTTTGCCTTGTGATAGCTTACAGATATCAATATCACACAGAACAATGATAGGCGGAGGGGTTGCAGGTGAGGAGAGGGAATGATGGCTCGCTAAGTGACTTCTCCTTTGTCCTGAAGGCCTGGGAGGCTTGGACTGAGTGCTTTGAGAAACTGAGCCCTGATTCCCCAGCCAGCTGTTACTTAGAGAACTGCTGAGTATACCTTCTCAGGTCTAGCCCCTTGTTCTGAATTAATCCACCTACAGGAGTTTTAAGGGCTCCCTCTTCATTGCTGTGCTACGGGGTTCACCCTTGAACTGCAGGCCAGTCTGTCTCTGGGGACCAATGTCTTTGATCATGTCCTAGTTCTCACTGACCATGGGCACACTGTTGCTTCCAATCCCAGGGACCTTGCACCTCACTTTGTGGAGATGTGCTGATTTTTACATACGAGGGTAAGTCCAAAAGAATTGCCACTTCTTACCATAGTGAATGATGGGGGGAGGGCGGAGTGGAGATCCAAAGCCCATTAGTAGGCCACTGGAGATCCCCTTGCAGAGGGGTCTCGGGGAGGAGATGAGCCAGTCAGGGCACGATGTAACAATGATGAGAAATACAACCTTCCTCTAGTTCCTAAAGGTTTCCTCCCCGCTCCCACTACCATGACTTGAATTCTATCTTGCAAGACTGGATAGACCAGAGGAGGTACACTGGTACAGATAGGAACTGAAAATACAGGGAATCCAGGACGGATGAGCCCTATAGGACCAGTGGTGTGAGTGGCAAAACAGGGAGGGTAAAGGGAGAATGGGTAGGAAAGAGGGAACCGATTACATGGAACTGTGTGTGACCTCCTCCCTGGGGGACAGACAACCGAAAAGTGGGTGAAGGGAGACATCGGACAGGGCAAGATATGACAAAATACCCATTTATAAACTATCAAGGGCTCATGCGGGAGAGGGGAGCGGTGAGGGAGGGGAAAAATGAGGACCTAATGTCGGGGGTTTAAATGGAGAGAAAATGTTTTGAGAAACGATGTACAAATGCGCTTTACACAATTGATGTGTGTATGGATTGGGATAACAGTTGTATGAGCCCCTAATAAAATGTTAAAAAAAAAAAAAAAGAATTGCCACTAGGTTCCAGTCCGCATGTGTGTAGGTTGGTCCAAACAAATCATGTTAGAACATGCCTCTGAGATGCGTGGGTGGCCGCAGACAAGTTCTCTAGGCAGTACACTTATCTTAGTCTTGTTAGGGTGTGTGGTAGTTACATAATCTGGTGTCAATTTGAGACTATTAAGAGTGGAGGGGAGAAGTTTAGCCTGTCAATCAGGTGGAAGCTTGCTGACCTCATCTGGAGGTGCCAGGGAGATAAATAGCTCACTGGAGGCCAGATGTATTCTCTCCCTGCAAGCCATTCCTGTTGACAAGCCACATGGAACTACGCTGATAGAGCCCGAGCCTTGGAGCTGCAGGAGCCACGTGGAGACCCACACCAGTGCTAAGATGCTTCCACTGCCACTGGCTCCATAAGACTTTCCACCCACTGGCCTGTGATCTTCTGGTGCTCAGCATCATTGAATGTGTTGCGTGAGTCTGAAGAGGAATTTATAGACTGGTATCAGTCATATGGGGTACTGTTGGACTTATGGACTTGCTCTGGACTGGGCTGGGATGTTTTCTTAATGTCCAATTGCTCTTTGATATAAAGTTCTCTCTTACGCATATGAGCATCTATGAATTTATTTCTCTAGTCTACCTAGACTAACACAGGGTACATTCAAAACAAAGGTGTCATCCAAACAGTGGCTTCTGGGGCATCTGCTGGGCCAGTTAAATTCGGGGCAGAGAGATCAGCTCAGACGATGATGGTGGCAGCTTTGGGGGACTCCGAAGGGGGTAATCTCCATAGATATTCTTGGAGAACAAAGAATGACCGTGAGGGCTTACTAGGAAGAGATGTAAGGAAGTGTAAGAGAGCATCGATGCGGAAAAAGGCCAGGACAGCTGCACCAAGAGACGTTTCCATCAGCGCAGAGCACCAGCTCCATCCTCGAGGGCCATCCTGGGGGAAGAATGTCCTTAGGAAGCCTCGCCTCACCTGCTCTACAGCCCTGATTCTGCCCCATCAGACTTCCTTTTGTTCCTGAAACTCAAAGAAGCTTTCAAAGGAACAGATCTGGGCTCCCATCCCCAGCGGGGATGCACACGCTGTCACCCGACGTGCTACAGATGAAGGAGGGCAGAATTCCTCAGGGGAGGAGTAAGAAAGGACACACCACTTTCCGACGTGTACAGACCCAGATGGAGGAGATGGCGGGGAGACGATGGCTTGGCATTGAGATATTGTTTTGCTTCATCCAGGCGTCTAGGATTTCATAGCAATACTTTTGGGTGTACCCTGGTAAGACTCTGAGGACCCTCTCCTGCCCTCTGCCCCCAGGCCCTGTGGCTGACCAAGTGCCCGCGACAGAAGCATGGTGTCACAGAGCCCCCCATCCAGGTGGATAAAGGGACAGGACCTCGGAGGGGACATGCTACAAAGCCATGATGCTGCTGAACCTCACACCCAAGGCTCCCGTCCCAGGGCAGCCAGGCATGAGGCAGGCATGGCAGGAAACTTCCAGGGCAGGCTCTGTCCAAATGGCTTCCCTCTGAGTCACACTGTGGCCAGCTGTTCTGAGGGAGGGAACAGCTGGGGCGCCGCACCCTCGAAGTACTCTGTGAAGGCAGGGATTCAGGGGGCCCCCATAGAATCCCCGCCCCTCAGCCCAGTGACCTTCCCCCTGCAGCCCTGCACACCAGCACGTGCTCCGTGCTTTGGGCTGTGGCCCTGGGTTCATGGCTCCCCGATGTGGTTTGACATGTGCCCGGTATGCGTGGGGCACTCTGGTGGCACAGTGGCTAGGTAGTTTGCTGCTTGGCCGCTAACCCAAAGGAGGGGGGTAGAATCCCGCAGACTGCTCTGTGGGAGAAAGGGCTGGCCTTGGAAACCCGAGGGGGCAGCTCTACTGTGTCCTATGGCGCCTGGCTTTGAGCAGGAATCCTGCTGATTTCATACAGCTAGTTGGGAGGGATTCCGTTTGGGAAGTGAGTCGTCTCCACAGCGGGAATGAGGTCAAGTCAGCGTAGGGTGTGTCTTGAGAGGACCGCTTCTGGGACATAAAAGGCACAGCCAACAGACGGTGCAGGAAGCTTGGGGAGGGGCAAATCGATGCTACCGCCGAGGGCCCGAGGGGCAGAAAAGAAGCGAGGGGCACACAGAAAATGCCCTCCCCTCGAGCCAGTGCCCCGAATTTGGACTTCTATCTCCCTAAACGGTAACGACATAAATTCGCTTGTTGAAGCTGCCCTCTTGTATTGTGCTCTTGCAGCACTAGGTAACTAGACACACCCCTTGGGGGCTGTGGGTGGTCCCTTCCTGTGGCTCCTCCCCCACTCAGGCTCTTGGTCCTCCAGGCGCTAAGACCCAGAGGAAATGGTGCTTGCTTTTGCTCCCTAGGAAGTCAGCAGGCTCCTGAGGGTATAGAGCCCAGGCTGACTGTCACCTCCTGATACCACGAATCCCAGGTCAGGGCTATTTACAAAATCTCTGCTGCAAGCATTGGGAAGATGAGCCCTCCTCACCCGCCAGCTTGGCCGATGGATGTCCTGGGGCTGGCCATTTGCGGGCCATGACCAAGACCCTCCCCTCTGCAGCAATGGGAGTGTTAACTGGTCACAACGCTCTCCAAAGACCCCATTGTTCTGCCGCCCTGGCAGGGAGCTGCGGCTCGGGACTAGGGCCTGGTGGATGGGATGGGAAGGAAGGAGCTCCCCCCACCCACCCCCCACCACCCCTTTCCTCTTTTGCTGGTCCCACTGGCTGGAATGTTTATGTGGTGGCAGGAGCTGCCGCAGTCACACGACGCTAGGACATAGGAGAAGGCAGGGAAACGGGATTGGGACATGCTGGGTTTCTGACACCATTCAGCTTCTACCTCAGTTCAGATGGGACTTCATGCTTGGGCGTTCCCGTCTGAAAGAGAGAAACTTCGTCCTGTTTAAGTCTCTGCATCCCAGGCTCCCTTTACCCTAGCAGTGGAACCTACGTAGCTACTCGTCTATCTCTCAACGGACTGCTACCTCAGAGCCTACCCATAGACGCCTGGTCCCTGGTGGGACCAAGGGCCCCCTGTTTGGTCTCCCACTGTTACTTTGGTGGGAGCCAATGGACCATCCCACCCAGCGTTCATGCCTTTGTGGGGTCTCTTCCATGCTGACTTTGGGCGTGGTCATGTGACTCTCTGTGGGACATCAATAAGCATGATTTTGTTAGTCTGGGTTGACTAGAGAAACTAATTCATAGACACTCATGTGTATAAGAAAGAGCTTTATATACGAGAGCAATTGAATATTGAGAAAACATCCCAGCCCAGTCCAGATTGAGTCCGTAAGCCCGATATTAGCCCATATATCTGATGCCAATCTCTAAAGCCCTCTTCAGACTCATACAACACATGCAATGACGCTGAATGCAGAAAGAGCACAGGCCAGTGGGCGGGAAGTCTTGTGGGTCCAGCGGCGGTGGAAGCGTCTCAGTGCTGGTGTGGGTCTCCACGTGGCTCCTCAGCTCCAGGGCTCTGGATTAGCTCCTTGTGTCTTGTCTGCAGGAATGTCTCAGGAAGTGAGCTTCTGTGTGTCCCGCCTCCAAGGAGCTATTCATCTACTTAGCGCTTCCAGATGAGCTCATTGCTCTGCGACCTGACTGACAGGCTGAACTCCACCCCTTCACTCTTAAGTCTCAGATTGACAGCCGATGATGTAACTGCCGCAGTGATGTAGACAGCACCATCATGGGCACTCCCCTTCTTGGAACACTCACACCCAGGATGCACAGAACCCAACTGCCCAGCTTGATGGGCCCCACGCGGCCTTTCAGAGAGGTCACGCAGAGGAGAACAGAGGTCTCACTCTCTGCCCCACTGTGCCAGCTGTGCCAGCTTCACCAGTGATCCTGTGACCATGCAAACGGGTCCTCTAGTCTGATGGCGTGGGAAGCTGGGAGGCGCTGTCCCTGAACAGGGTCATGATCAACTAAGTAATTGTTGTTTTAGTCGGCTGACTTCTGTGGGGGCTTATTACACAGCAATGGGCTCCTGGAACACCTGGACGGCCCAGTGTCCTTTTCACTGTCCCCCCAAACCCCCTCCAAATCCATCGGGCTCTCTACACCAAGGGGGCAGGTGTGTCCTCCTCGTCCTTTGTTAGGTGTTCTGGAAAGACTTAAGGAACTGCCCCCCGTGTTCCTTCCCTAGGGCTGCCGTGACAAAGTAGTCAGCTTTCAGTGGCTTCTAAGAACAGACGGCTTCATCATCTCACGGTTCTATGGACCAGAAATTTGAAACCAGGTGTCGGCCATGTGGGGTCTTGCTCGGCCAATGCTCTGAGGGAGGATTCCGCCCGTGGACTTCGTTTTCCTCGGCTCTTGGGGATGCCGGTGATCCCGGGCATTCCTCAGCTTGTAGTTCATTCCAATCTCGGGCCCCACCACCACATGCCCATTGTCTGCCCTTTGAGAGACCGCCACTTCGCGTGGACACAGACTCAACGGACTCCAACGTGACTGCGTGTCAACCGAGAATACCTTCCAAGAGCCTGTGTCCGAACAGGGTCCGGCTTACAAGTAGTGGGGGGCTTCGGCCTTCACCCAATCTTTTGGGGGGGAGACACAATCAATCGCAATGCTATCATTCCCTCCAGAACATGGCCTCTGTCTCAGCCTTACCAAGGCAATCTGCTTTGACTTGTAGCTCTGGGAACGGGGACTGTCTCTACGGGCCATCCCTGCTCTCTCGCAAAGCTGCCAGGGCCACTTCTCATGGGTCAAGGCTTGGGGGCAGTCTTCAGTAGGCAAAGGCTGACTGTGTTCACTGACAAATGCCCAGTTCTCAGAGGTGTGCAGCACTGATGGAATGAACAGATCCACGGGGGAATGAGGAGTAGCTCATCTGGGCCAGCCCGGAAGGCCAGCGTGATTGGCATGGGGGCTTTCCAGAGAGGGCAGAGGTAGTACAGAGCCCCAGGTCTCATGAAGGATAGCTTTGGAAATATGTTTGACCCCTTGAAGATATTGTTACGGCAGTTCGCCTGTGCTGTGCGCTTACTATGAGCCAGGCACTGCAAAAATGCTCTGTGTAAATGATCACACCTGTCATCTCCGTAACCCTGAGAGGTAGGCACGACACTGCCATCCCACCTCACAGAGAGGAAATCAAGGCCTAGTGAGGGTAGGGAACTTGCCTGAGCAGGGACAGGAGGATTTGAATGTAGGTGTCTAGACATCCCCTTCCCCCAGCTGCCCTGCCCATCGTGCTATGTGGCTCTGGTAGATGCCAGGCTCCCATGCCCACACTTGAAGGAAAATCCAGGAGGGTGCAAATAAATGTCAACCCAAAGTTTACCAAGTGCCCGTGGGGCTTCGGAAAGCCCAGGCCAGAAGAGAAGAGGCTGAAGGGAGATGAGTGTGTCTGTGAGGGGGTGGGGCGCAGCAGGAATGCTGGCATCAAACTTCAGAGATGGCACCATCCACGCCGCCCCAGCCCATGCACCCTCACTGACTGCTCCCACTCACTCCTCAGAAATGAGCCTGGCCAGTTCACACACACACGTGCCCCTAATGCCAGGTTCCAAGAAAGCCTCCTAAGTACCTGGTATTTGAGATGTAAAGAGACCGGCTCCCTGTACTTAAGGCTGCGCTAACTTTTCCAATTATAGCGCCCTATTTTCCAAAGTCTAAAATGGACATATGTTATAACCGTCTTGGGCCCCAAGGTTTCAGAAACACCCTTAAGGCTCTTGAAATACAATCGTATATTTTAGACTAATTCCCGCCGGTGGGGTTGTCTCCCACACCTGCCAGCACCGACCCAGATCTGGTCTCTGTTTGCAAACAAGCCTGGAGCCGGGCACACGGCAGCCTCCAGTGGGACCAGTGCTGTGCTCCAATAGGTGAGGGGCCCAAGGAAAGGGCATTCCGGGCTGTAATGGGTGGGAGCCACAACCCTGTTCTTGGGGCCCAGTCGGAGGGGGAGACACCGCCCTGCTCTCAGGGAGCCTCTACTCCAGGGTCTCATGCTTTGGGCTTTGCTGCTACAGGGTGGGCAGGGGGCAGAGGGAAGCAGTCTGGGTGGGTGCCTGGGGGCAGGCCGGCTAGGTGGGTGGGAGCAACGGAGCTGAGAGCAGAATGCTCCCGCGAGCCAGGGTGTCTTTAGGCCTGTCAGCAGGGCCATTTTCCAGTCAACCCCAACTGTGGTTATTACACATTTGTTGTGCAAGGGAGATGCGCTTTCCTTTGCTCACAGTAGTTGGCTGGCCGACTCGGTGAGTAAATGGACTAGAACTAATCCTGTAGCTAAACAGCACTTGCCTAATAGCTCTCAGGGAGGGGTGAGATAGAACAGATCGACCTTTAAGCTGCCCTTTTCCCTGAGACGGGGAAGCAGCTGGCCCCGCAGCAAGGCCTCTGGACAGTTTTGAGAACAGAGGGCAGGGACGCACGTCAAAGACAGTCCTTGGGAGTTTGAGGATGCCCCACGTAAGGACAGCCCTGGCTCAAGCTCAGACCTCAATTTGTCTAGCATCACCCCAGCACCTGAGAAAGGAGTCCTTCTCCCCAGAAGTCAGGGCCTGGATGAACAGCAGACAGGAAAGAAGCCCCAGTCTGGAGGGAGACACAGCCCTGCTCCCCTAGGGAGCCCCAGCCTGAGGGAAGAGAAGATTCAGCCCAAGGAATCAAGAGGTAATGAATGTGCCGCATGGACCTGGCTATAGGAAGCAGGGCTGACCCGTCCAATGCACCCCATGTCACCCGGAAAAGATGAAGAGCTCCAAAGACCGGTCTGGAAGGAGCCATGTGGGGCTCCATCGGCATCGAGAGCCTCTCCCTAGCCCCTTCTCCCTGTGTCTTGCAGGTCAGACCCAGAGTGGGTGCACACAGGGCCACTGAAATGAGACCGATGGTCCCTGCCCGGCCATTCTCTCTCAGAGTCAGTCTAGACCGGCCCTCTCTGTCGACAAGCACCAAAGGCAGGGCTTGTCTGAATCTGGGACAGACTAGGGACTTTGGTCCTAGCGCAGTTCACAGTGAGGTCTAGGTCTGACGTGTACGCTCGTGTTCAGTTGAGTAAGCACTGGACTGTTTACCACAAGGTTGGAAGTTCAAACCTACCAGCTGCTCCACGGGAGAAAGCAGAGGCTCTCTGCTCCCAGGAAGATCAACAGCCTCAGAAACCACGTATAGGGTGGCTATGGGTTAGCATTAACTCGATGGCAGCGCATTTGGGTTTTGGTTTGGTGCATCCCCAGAGTTCAGACCTGCCTGGCACATAGTGGGTGTTCAGTAAAAAAGGACTGAATTCATTAGAATCCGGTTTACTTTTCAAAACCAAGTCAGAACGCATTTCTAAGGGAAACCTCTTGGTAAAGCTATCCCAACATCACTCAACAAGAGTGAATCAAAAATTAACTTATTGCCCATAACCAATTGGATTCCAACAATTGACCATTTTGAAATGGAAAAAGAGGAAGGAAAAAAGAAGAAAAAAACTCGGCTGGATTTCGATGGTCATCACTGTTGTGCATCAAGGCCTCTGTTAGTTACTTTACAGATATTATTTCATTGAATCCTTCAAAGAAGGCCTTGTGTGTTGGTTTTGTTGGTTGGTGGCAGGGGTGTGTGTGTGTGTGTGTGTGTGTGTTTGTGTGTGTGTGTGTGTGTGTCTGAAAGTGCCTTTTTCTCGTCCATTTAAATGTTGGTGGCTAATTGTAAAGCCGCACCTGGACATCTCAGAAAATGTATCAAGTACAGAATCCACTGCCATTAAGCATGCCCCAACCCACTTCGAGCCGACAGGACATGGGACAACTACTCCATGCTGTTGGCAGGGCTGCAACGCTTTACAGAAGCGGACAGCCTCCTCGCTCTCCCCATGAGCAGCTGACGGATTCGAACCCTAGGCCTTTCCTTTAGCAGCCCAGCCCCTAACTCACACCCACTGCACCGTCGGGGCCTGTAACGTACGGAAAAGAGGGAGAGCGGCAGAAAACAGTCACCCCCAACCCAGAAGCAACATTGTCAGACGCCTTTGGACATTTCCTTTCGGTCTTTTTTTCTGTGCCTCTTGTTTGTACAAAGTACATTGCACGTGTGATTGAAAAGCATCATTGTAAGTCATGATCAATACCTGAATCTTCTAATGCAACGGACTAACCTAAACGTCCATTTGTTCCCCACCCTCAACCCTAGACTCTCCGCACTTGCCCACAAGGGACCACCGGCAACTTTGCTGTCCATCCTTCCAGATCCCCTAGCTGCCTCTTTAAAATAGAGTTTACATATGCCGATGGGAAATATAAATGAGTCCCGATGGCACAGCGATTATGTGTCAGGCTGCTAACCCAAAGGCTGGCAATTCAAAACCACCAGGCACTCCACAGGAGAAAGATGAGACTCCCATCAAGAGCTCCAGTCTCAGAAACCCCCAGGGGCAGCTCTTCCCTGACCTACTGGATCGCTCTGAAGCAGCATGGACTTGCTGGCAGTGAGGACGGGGGTGTGCTTTTGTGTCTTAGAGACGTGGGATGTGTTTCCTCAGCACTGTGGTCTTACTCCTTTCTTCTGACTGCCATGTCCTCCTGTCTGCTGTGCAGAGCACTTCGTGGCCATCACCGTGTCCTTGGGGGACATCGACAAGGGCCCCAGTTCTGTGCTCTGGCCACACAGTCAGGGAGTCCTGTTGGCTGCTGACCACAGTTCAAACCCACCAGTCACTCCACAGGAGCAAGGCACGTCTTTCTGTTCCCACAAACGTTACAGCCTGGGGATTCCTTTGCCTGAGACTCACACAGCCTACAGGGAGTACCCTGGTCCACCCCTCTGTGCACAGAAGCGAATGCTTCTCTGGTGGTAGGTGGGTGGTGGTAGAATTGTCCGACGTAGGTGTGTCTGCATGTGTTGCTGGTGTTGTTTAACTGCTGCTGGTCACTATGGAGGTGACAAAGCACTTGCCATTTCAAACGGCGTGACACGGAAGGCTTAGTGACCTCCGTTGCGTTCATCATGTTCAACCGTCACGGGAGACAGGTAGGTCTGGGTTACACACAAGGAAACTGAGGCCTGGATAAAACCTGATGTGCCTGAAGCGACACCGCTGGGAACTTGCCAAGCGGAGACCTGCACCTGCACCCACAATGCCCTGTCCCCTGGCTCCCCACAACCCTGAATTCCGTGGTATGGATTTTTATCCAACAAGTTTGGGGACCCAGAAGGTAATTCCACAAAGACCTGTTGAGGGCCTGTGTGTGCCCAAGACACCCTTGTCCCCATCAGTCAGGAGCCACCAGATGCAGGGACATTAGGGCACTGGCTCCAATGACAGCTCCTGCAACAGTTGGGCACCAGACGCAGGGATATCAGGGCACTGGCTCCAGTGACAGCTCCTGCAACAGTTGCCTGAGTCCTCCTTCCCGGCAAAGGCCAGCCCTGCCAACCACCGACTTAGTGACTCACGCTGTCCGGACTAACAGTGGATTAGCCTCCCAAGCTGAGCACATGCGGGGCTTGTCCGAGAGGCCATTCTTCCTCAAGGGCTCTGCCGTGGGCTGCAGGGGAGGGTCCACCTGTCATTGGTTCTGTCTTGTGTGTCCTTGTTTTGTGCAAACAGTCTTGGTGATGGTTCTTACGTTATTGTGTGTGAATGCCAATGTCTCACCCCGCCCCGCTCCACGTCCAGGACCCCACCCATTATTATTAGCATCTGGGCACTTGCTTTGCCACAGGCACTGGTCATACGTTCTTTCTAATCTTCAACAAGATCCCTACCCGTTGGGTCCCTCTTGTCCATCTGTGACCACTGCCCGGCTGCTGCGTTGGACTCTGCTGGCTTGCACGTCGCAGTGACGGTGGCAGCTGCGCTACTGGGATGTCAGACACCAGCAGGGTCATCCAGGGTGGATGGGTGTCAGTGGAGCCGAGAGACTAGGAAGACTAGCCGGGCAATCTACTTTAGAACAAGAGCCAACGGAAGCAAGCACTGTGGACAGCTGCAGAAGATTGTCCACCAGCGTGTTGGAAGCTGAACCCCCTAGGGTGAAGGTATGACCCCCTCAAGCTTGCCGGCCATCACGAGGAGGGGGCAGGACGAGGCAGCCCTGTTCATGGGGTCGCCAGGCGACGGAGCTGACGCAATGACCACCGCCACCACAGCACACGTGGTGGCTCAGGCCTGGCCGTTAGAGAGGTCGCCGAGCTTGTCTGAGGTCACTTCACACGCACACGTGTCAGTGCCAAGGTTATCTGTCGGCTGATGCCGATCCTGGGCCCTGTGCACCTAGCGCATCTCCAGAGAGAGAGAACCAGTCTGGCCGCCACTTGCTGGGGGCACCGGCCGGCGAGGCACCGAGGGTTGGGTTCTCAGTGCTGCGGGGTTTTCCCTCCCCTGCGTTCTCAGGAGTTCTCCCTGATTCTCTCTGCCTCTGTCCCGCCTCCCTCTTCTACCCCGTCCATTCTTCTTCCTCTCGTTCCCTTTCTCTCATTCATGATCAGAACTATACGGAGCTTATTTTCCACCCAACAAACAAAAGAGACGCCCGTTCCAGGGCCCTCTTAGCAGACATCCAGGCCTCCAGAGCTGGGCCTCGAGGAGCTGTAGGAGGGGCTTTAAAAACCCGGTGGAACAAAGACAATGTTCTATACCCTGCTCCGGTGAGTGGTGCCTGTAGTCTGAAAACTCTCAAGCGGCCATGGGAGGTGCGACCACTGGTCTCTCCAAGTCCAGCGGAAGGAAGGGTGGTGCAAACAATGGGTCCAGTGTGCATGGGCCCCAGTCTCCACCCCGCTGAGACCAGAGGAACTAGATGGTGCCCTGCTGACTGTTGCCAAGTGCTCTGACCAGATCTCATCAGATGGTCCCGGGTGGAATGGAAGCAAACGTGGAGCAACATTCAAAATCATTTTTTTTAAATCGGGTTTACTGGTTAAACAGGGTCTTGCGGGAACCCTGCAGGTAGTTCCCCAGCAGAGTCCCCCTCCAAGCCTGGAGCTGAACTTGCCCCCCGTGGCTCAACTTTGAGTTCAACAATGAAGAGATGTGGAAAGAGAACGGGACCCCGAGTGAGGCAGGCACGGCGCAGAGCAAGCAACTGGGATCCCACGGATGAAGTCGAGGAGGGTAGGAGAGAAGGGGATGGAAACGGGAACCAGAGGGGACATGGGACAAGTGATGGGCGCGGAGGGGACACCAGTTGTGATCGTCTGGGGACTTCAGAGAAACAAACCCACAGAACCCCATATGGATAAGAGAGAGTTTCATATAGAGGGTAAGTGCGCATCAAGAAAACATCCCAACCCAGCCCAAGCCCACGAGTCCAACATTAGCCCACATGTCCGACACCAATCCACAAAGTCCTCCTCCATCTCACAAAACACACGCAACGATGCCGACTGCAGGAGGAAAGCCGAGTCAGTGAGTGTGTAAGCCTCTCAGCGCTGGCGGGGTCTCCACACGGCTGCTCCAAAACCCAGGGCTGCATCGGGGTAGGTCCATGAGGCTTCTCCTCAGGGATGTCTTGCAAGAAGTGAGCCTTGCCAGCTGAAGCAGGGAACTGTAAGGCAGCTGCACTGTGGTACAGCCATCACAAAGCAAGAGATCCGAGAAACTAGAAATCCAAACCATTTATCCCTCCGCCCTTCAATTAACCCCACATGTGTTTATCAGCCAGGTTGGCACAATAAACTTTAACTATATCACCAGTGAATGAGGTGAAGCACCTGTGCAGGCGTTGTGGAGTGTCAAGCCAGCACCTGCTCTCTCAACACTGTCACCCCTCACCCCGGTCATTACAAAAAGGTGTTTGTGGTGGTTGTTTTTAAGTTTGTGAGGAAACGGAATGAAATGGTAATGGATCACTGCCCTGGACTCGTTTAACATGGTCTCAGGCAGCTCAGGGCCCTCTGAGCTGAGCTTTGTCCTGTCTGACATTGCCCTTCTTCCCCGGGGGCCCCTGGCAGCCTAAAGGCTCCATGCTGCCCACTCCCCAAGGAACTGGGCCTCAGGCCCTCTCTTCAGTGCCCCCTGTCCCCAGGACCATTCCCAGTCAGGCATCCTGAGTCCCAGGCTGTCTATGAGCCGGCACCTCTGGAGGGACTCCGCTCGGGTGTCCTGCAGACCCCACTAAAACTCAGGGGACACACCCACCCTCAGATCTTGGCACCATACACACCTGCATCTGCCCCTCAGTATGTCCCGCCCCAGAGCCCCTGACCCCAAGGTGGGCTGGCCCCTTCTTATATAGGTGGTGGCTCCTTAACCACTCTGTTCAACTACTTCACTTTCTCCTTTCTGAATCTGTTATGCTGATCTGGTCTCACTGCACAGCTGAGCATGAAGACCAGCATAGGATTGAACTGTGTCAGTGCAGTTAGCATCCAGCTGAGAGGCACAAATCCCAGCCAGGCTGCCTGGTTCGAATCTCAGACCCTCTCCACTTAAGTGTGTGGCCTGTGGATGTGAGGACTGAAGGAGAGGAGGCAGGTCAATCTCTTAGAAGAACTCCCAGCACACAGGGCATGCACAATGACTGTGAGCGGTGACCTCTCTTCTCATTAGAATCTCAGCGGGAAAACCAGTCGGGGGTGAATCCATGTCCTAAGTTCTGGAGTCAGACAAGTGCACTTGGAATCCTGCTGTACGTATTTCTTACAAATCCCTCAAAGCCTCAGTTTCCATATCTGTAAAGTGGGGGGACTTCTACCACACAGCATGGCAGACAATGGTATCATCTACTTCCCTGACAGCAAGTAGATGCTTAGCAAACATGGGTAGAATGAATAGGGGTGAAGCTGGGGCCCCTCTGAACCCATTACTACCTGTTGCCATTGAACCAACCCCAACTCATAGCAACCTCTTATGTCTCTTAGCAACCTCTGAGGTCATGAGATGGATTCCAACCATTACCCTCTCAATTAGCAGCTGAGCATACCAACTGTTTGCACCATCAACGGCTTACTGGTAGTCCCGTTGATTTTGCTCTTAGACACCATTAGCTCATGTCAGCCCTGGTTTGAGGACAGTGATGATTCTGTGGTGGACTTCTCATTCTCATCTTCCATGTAGGAGACCCAGGTTCTCCAATGGACCTCATACACAGCTGCCATGTGTTGGTCAGAAGAAGCTTGTGTATTGCTAGGCTGCCGGAGTGAATTAGGCTTATTGTGCCAACTAGGCCAATAGGAACATGTGGGCGGGGTTTATCAGGTCGTGCTTGATTGGACGACAACTGAAATAAATAAAAACAGCCGGCATCCATCTCCCTCTTGCTTCCTGGTGGTCAGACCAGCGTGTTGCTGCTTTAGCTAGTTCTCTGCCTCAATCTGTGAGCTACACTACCTGTGGGCCAAGCCAACCCATGGATTATGTCACTAGAGCTTGAGGCTCCTTTGAGACCTGCTTTGCCACACGACTGGTGCGTACGTTGCTTGGGCTTGAAGCTGGTGGACCCCCTCACTGTACTTGAGTTTTAGATCCCAGTGGGGTCCGCTTCCCTAAGCTCCTGAGCTACTGACTGTTGCTGACCCACCCTGCCGCCTGCTGCCTGTGGGCAGACTCTGCCTGCCTTGCCCGAGGGAGGACTCTGCTGTCTGCTTCCTTAATCTTGGACCCAGCAGCCCTTCGATGTGAGTTGAAGGACTTCCAGTATATTAACTGTTCCATTAAAGTGAGTTGAACTGAGCCTTCTGTACTGGTGTGTGGACTAATTCGCTGTTATATTTCTTCTTGTGGTATAAACCTGCCCACATATATGCATAGAAATCATAAGTGTCCTGGTTTTGCTTTTCTAGAGATCCCTGCCTAACACCGCTGGACAATAGGTCTCAGTGTGGATGGACAAGGAAGAAAGATCTGGAGATCCGCTTCTGCAAACGAGCCAACAGAAATCCTGTGGCTCACCATGGTCCAGTCCGCCATCCCTCGCGGGATGGTGCAAGTCCAGGTGTTGTTTGTGTGTATGTGAGGTCCCCACACACCCTCACCGGCATCCCAGTGTCCTAGTGACAGCTGGCTCCAAGCTCCCCTTCCTAGGCTGGAAGCCCCGTGACGTCAGAGACGTAGGACGAGCTCATTCATTTTCGTGGCTGGAGTTGAGGTCGGGGGAGCTCAAGGACAAGACTGTGGCTGAGAGCCTCTGGGAGGGGGGAGGGACATAGCAGTCGATGGACAAGTGGAGCACGCACTATGAGCCAGACGCTGTGCTACACACTTTACACAAACTAACTTATTTTTCCCTCCCGACAACCCTCGGAGATCAGCGAGAAAAGTGAGCGTTTCTACTCCGGTAAATATGTAAAGACTCGTCTTAACATAATATATAAAACCTAAACCCAAATGACTCCCCTCGGGCCCATCCCGACTCAGAGCAACCTGTCAGCACAAAGCGGAGTTGCCCCTTTGGGTAATTCTTTACAGGGGCAGGCACCCTCCTCTTTGACCCCAGGAGCCGCTGGGGGATTCAAACTGAGTCCAACGTGTACCTATGACACCCCGGGGGCTCCTTAAGTAATACATAAGGTTTGTTAACATCATTGTATTCCTTATCATCCACTTGTATCAACGCCAACAGAGTAGCCAGCACAGGAGGAGGATGGGGACTGGCAGGTTGATCCAAGTCATAATGGCCAAGAGCCCATCACCTTAATAAGTCAGTGCTGAGCTGTCCAATAGCATAGTGGTTACACGTTGGGCTACTAACCACACGGTCCTCAGTTCAAAACCACAAGTTACTCCTTGGGAGAAAGAATACCTGTAAAGAGTCACAGGCTTGGAAGCCCACAGGGGCAGTTCTACCATCTCAATGGCAGTGTTTGTTTTGGTTTGGTTTTGAGCCTGTTGGGATGGCTCCCTGAGTACCCCTTGCTCCTGAGACCCTGCCTGCAACACAGGTTGTCTCCTCTCGACTGAGATGGATACCCAGCACCCCCAGTTCAAACCTTAACGCTCAGGCACACTTAGGCTATGAAGCCCCAGCTTTCTACCCGATGCATTTCAGTTGATTTCAAAAAAGAAACCTTCGTGTAGTGAAAGACTCTTACCGTTCTTTACAAACGCCGTGTCTCGCTGAGGGAGGTGGCCGCCATATTTGCCTGTCAGCTGACTCTTCTGGGGTTGGCCACGTGTTCCTGAAGAGCATGCCTGGGTGGGTCTGTCTGGATCTTCCCCTGGCAGGCATGATCTGTTGACGTCACCCCACACAAAGTGAGGATTTGGCTCTCTTCCCAGGCTGCCCCCATCCACAACGCATGCGTGTCCCTCCCCGCCCCTCACCACCCCACCCAGGCTGCTCTGCTCAATGGAAATAGAACGTTAGCTACCACGTAGAAGCGTGGACAGACCTGGGTGAGGCGTTCAGTAAAACCATGCTTGTTTCCTCTGCCCTCTTTATCACTTTTTATTTTTCCCAGGATTGATAATGGTCCCTTGTTGTTCTTGTCACTCTTCCCTATGGTCTTGCTATGGATCCAGTGGCTTCTCACTTTGTAGCAGTCCTGACAGCGAACACCTCTTGAGCGCTTTCTTGCCCATCAGGGTTCTCCTAGGATCGCTGGTAGTGTAGCGCTTACAAGTTCAACTGCTAACCGCAAGATCAGCAGTTCGAAACCACCAGCCGTTCCTGGGGAGAAAGATGAGGCTTTCTGCTCCTGTAAAGAGCTACAGCCTCAGAAACCCACAGGGGAAGTTCTACCCCGTCCCTCCTGGACCAGGGCGGCATGTCTGTGGGCTGGTCTCCCTCACGCTCCTGTTTCCTCCCCTTGAGCTCCCCTGGGTTCCTTTCTCTCTAGCGCAGGAGGCAGGCCCCTGCCCTGCTCCTCTGCCACCCCCAGAGCCACCTGGAGCTCGCAGGCCCTCCCTTCCTATGCTTTCCAGGACAGCCCAGTCCTGGCTGCCCATTTGTCCCCACCTGTTCCTCCACCCTGGCTCTTGCAGGTGGGACACAGGATGGGATAGGGAGCGTAACCGGATTCACTGCCATCAAGTCAAGTCTGACTCATCGTGACCCCACAGGACAGGTAGAACTTCCCCTGTGAGTTTCCGAGCCTGTAACTCTTACCAGACTAAAAAACCCGTCTTCCTCCCATAGCTGGGCCTACAGAGGCTCAGAA
The DNA here is from genome assembly GCF_000313985.2 of Echinops telfairi. Taxonomy (NCBI): domain Eukaryota; kingdom Metazoa; phylum Chordata; class Mammalia; order Afrosoricida; family Tenrecidae; genus Echinops; species Echinops telfairi. Next base: position 22,215,063 of record NW_022107432.1, on the reverse strand, counting down.
AGGTCAAACAAGTACTCCACGCCCCCAAAGTCAGGAGTTTGGGGTCTGAAAGCCCTCCTCTGGCTGCAAGTACAGGGCTGTTTTGAATATGCTAAAGACACAGGCACACACACACACCACACATGCTACACACATACCACTCATCACACACATATACATGTGTGTGTGCACGAGTCACACATGTACCAACTAGGAGCCTGCCTTTCCATATGGGCATATGCCTTTATATACAGAGACAATTACATTACATACATAGATTATACATGTATATGCACATAGAGGCACACACATACTATGCACATGCATGCCAATTATACTTGTTTCTGCTGCTGCTAGAGCTGTGCAGTCAGTGCGGACTCACATACACAGCAGGACAAAATCCTGCCCTGCCCCGCACCGCCCTCAGGACGGCTACCACACGGCTCCTATGCTGGTCGGTCTCTCTCCGTGAGCGCCTTCCTCTTTTCTGCGGGCATCCACTCTACCTGCACGATGTCCTTTCCCAGTGAGTGGTCCCTCCTGACCGTGTGTCCAAAGTACAAGCGGCTCGTCGTACCACCCATGCTTCCCAGGGACGTTCTGGGTCCCAAAACATACTCACAAACAACCATTTTCTAGAAACCTTGTTTACCCATAAACATCCAAAGGTATGCACATGCACATGTCATGCACAGAGACACTTGCATAGTACATACTCACAAACACAATCATGCAAACACACACACATCTGCACTCATCACAGAAAAACACATACAAATAAATACACCCATTTACCAACTCATGCACGTGCACACGAAGCAAGCGCACATACATGTGCAAATGCACTTAGGTGCACACGTACACGCTGACATGTGCACAGGTGTGTGCGCACTTGCATTGCCTTCCTGGCCTGCTTGACAGAGGGGCCGACGGGAGAGGGCCGCTGCGTGCAGGTTCTGTGCTGTCCAGTGACTTGAGTTGACACAATTCTTGCCTGGTGCCTGGAGTTGTGTCATAAAGCATTTCTCTGTGCATAGGGCGGGAGTCTTTGAGGCAGAGTAGTTTTACATGTTGGGCTGGTACCTGCAAGGGCAGCAGTTCAAAACCACCAACTGCTGTGGGGCTTTCTACTTTTGTCAAGAGTGAGTCTCAGAAACTCACAGGGGCAGGTCTACCTGTCCTATAGGGTCAGCATGAGTCAGCATCCACTCGATGTCAGGGCGTCTCTGTGAGTCTGCAGGGAGGGCGTGGGAGGCAAACCTACCTTCTTGCATCAGTAGGGGGGCCAAGGGCTTGGGGCTCTGAAAACTCAAGTATGCAGTCCTATGGAGGATGGAGGGTCCCCAAGCCCCCTGCTTCGCTGAGCAGTAGCTGCATTCCAGGGACACCCTTTTTCGGATGAGGAAGGGGGGCCCAATTGGAGGGGCGAGGAGACTTGACCCCAGGCCCTGTAAGACCCCACAGCCTCCACAGTCGCTCCCAGAACTGGTGTTTGGGGAGGGAACCAGGTAATGGGTCTGGAGGGCAGTGTCCTTGGGGACAGGGACGGGCTGGTGGCATGGAGAAACCTGAGGCCAGACCAGCATTCTGAGGCAACTGGAACCCGCCTGTGTTTGGGGGACCCTGCTTTCATCACCCTCATGCCTAAATTCCTAAACCTATTGTCTGTGAAGGGGCCCAGAGCCAGCGAGGGCCTCCTGCTGGGTCCCCGTCTTCCCCTGCCCCTCCTCCAGCACTGGGGTACATTCCTCTCCCTCAGACCTGCCTTCGAGGGCCCCTGGAGTTCTCAGGTTCTTGTAGGATCTGGTTTGTGCTCAGGCATTTCCTTGAGTGGCCCCTCAGAGCTTGCGCTCAGCCAGATGGCATCCAGATGTAAACACTGCCGTCTGGCTCACTCGGCTCCGAATCGCGGCCCGGCTGCAGGGTGCGTGAATGAGGGGAGCGGACAGGTCCTGGGGGAGACTGTGTGAGGTTTCTCAAGTGGGTAAGACCTCGGTTCTTGGCTTTGCATGATGAAAGAATTCACGCCAAAGCCCGTTTTGTGATCCAGGTGGGTTTTCATGAAGGACAGGCCAAGTCTCAGGTTTTACCGTCTCAAAGGGGTTCACAACTGGGCACAAGCAACCTCGTGGAAAAGAGCATCCAAGTGTGTGGAACTGGGGTTGGGGGGATCCCAGGGAATGAGTGATCAAGGGAGAAAGGGGACAAAGGGCTCAAAGGCCAGAGAACGAGGGGGCAAGAGAGGCTGTGGGCCCCCAGTAGGCCTCCCCCTGCCCTGCCACTAGGAACCGGGTCAGAGAGAGTAAGAGAGAATGCTCCCGGCCTTTCTTCTAGCCCACCCCCTGGCTGGGGATAGGCGTGGTTGAAGGTACTGGTTGACTCCGTTGGCTGGGTTGAGCCCGCTTGGGTGAGGTCATGAGCCTGGGCCTAGTTTGGGCTGCCCAGGTGTGCCTCCCACCTGGCTCAGGGGCTTGAGTGTGAGCATGCTCAGTTTGGGGTCTTCAGAGGCATCTGATGATTGCCTGATTTCAACCTCCTTTAGGGTAAGGTGACCGGATTGTAACATTGGCAAAGCGGGACAAAAGCGGGACACCATTGATCAAACTCATATCCCGGCGAAATAGCCACACGGCAGCCGAAAAGCGTATACTCTAGCTTGTTGTACATTGTTTCCAAAAATTGGGACTATTTTAAAATGCTGCGGGACGCGGGAAAAACTGTTCAAAATTGGGACTGTGCCGCCCAAAGTGGGGTGTCTGGTCACCTTACTTTAGGGGGCCCTTTGCAGGCACGAGAGTGGCACTCCCTCGTCCTTGAATGTAGCTCCCTGACAACTGACTGCCAGGGAGACCCTGGCTGACCCAGTCTAGATGAGAGGAGGCTAAGGCGCAGAGTGGCTTAGTGCCTCACACGTGACCATGTGGCTACAGGAGCCGGAATTTGCCTCTAACTGCGGACTCTGGAGGCTCCCCAAGCTGCAGCAAGTCCTTTCTGACTCAGTGCCTCAAATGGGTTCCTGAAGCTGTCCCTCTTGACCCCGCAGCCCATACAGGCCTCGGGATGGACTGGTCTGGGTCACAGGTGGAGCCCTGGTGGTGTAGTGGTTAAGCGTTGGGCTGGCAGTCAAGAGTGACCCCCTCCAGGCCAGGAGTTCCAAAACACCAGCCTCTCCTGGTGAGAGAAAGACAGGGCTTTCTACTCTGGTACACGGTTACAGACTTGGAAACTCACAGGGGCGGTTCCCCCCTGTCTTAGAGCCTCGCTCCGATTCGGCATCGGCTCAACCGCGGGGCGGTGGGTTTGGGTTTGGGTTTGGGGCAGGGCTAGGCCTATGGGAGCCATTGCCAGCACCCAGCCCAGCACAGAAACTGCTGCCCTGGAGAGATGCGCCCAAGCGGGATGGCCCTGGGCGGGATGCCTGTGCCCAAGGACTCACTCTCTTTCTCAGAGGCCAGATCCCAGGCCTCCCACCTCCCTGTCCAGTGCGGGACTCCCGGCCCAGAAGCACCAGTCCCTGCTGGCCCCGAGAGGCTGGCGAGGCCCTTGCTGACCTCCACTCATGCTCCCGGCTTCCTCTTGAAAGCTAATACTGACACACTCCCCTCTGGGCTGCCATGATGCTACCGTGAACATCAACAACGCCGCTGGGGCTTCCCTGGCCCCAGAGACGCCCTGGGAGCCCCCCTAAATTGCTCTCTCTGGCCTCCTGCCAGCCGGAACACAGGGGCAGGCATGCAGTGTCCAATCGGACTTTACTCTCTCCGCTGCTTACACTCAAGCTTCCTGGAGAGAGAACGGGGCGCTTGGCTCGGGCTCCTGGTGTGAGCCCAGCCAAGTGGGCTCCAGGGGCCAGGCGCTCCCAGCCCCTCAACTTCCTGGCTGCAGGAATGTCCCCCCAGAGAAGCCTGCCACCAACCAGGTCAACAGTGTGTGCACAAGGCTCATGTGGACCCATGGGAGATGCCCCATCCCTCTGACCTCCCAGCCCTCAAGAATGGCAGACCAGATGCACCGGGGAAGTCAGGGACTGGACCGGGACCCCTCACCTGCCCTTCTCCCCAACACCCCCCACAGCGTCCTCCAGCGTGGTCGGGTGGGGGGCAGCTGCCAGCATCCTTCTTCCTTCTGGCCTTCCAGATGCCAAGGGGGCTCCGCTTGGCAGCAGCAGAGAGGCCTGAGTGACGGTCCCTCCTGCCCCAGGAGTCAGAGGCCCTGCTGTTGCCTGGAGCTGGGGGTGACGGGCTGAGAACATCAGGAAGGAGGAAGACCCCACCTGGGTGGGCGGACCCGACTGCATAGCTGGTATCCTGGCCAGGGGCAGGGGGGCGCTTGGCTTGTTTGCTAGGGAACCCCTGCTGCGGCGGCACTTGGGTACATGTCAGTGATGGCTAGTGGGGCCCCCTCTCCCTCCCGGCTCACCTGACCACGGAGCCTGGGAAGGGACCCTGAGGTGCACACACCAGGCCCTGCTGGTTAATGTTTGACCTGCAGCCACGTGTTTTTCCACTGGGCATTTTTATCCTCCGTACCTGGCAGTGGGCACCTGCGCCCTCCTCCGTGCACAAAGGAGGGAGGGAGGGGCTCACGCCACAGCAGGGCCATGGAAAAGCGCAGGGAGCCTGCTCTGGGAGAACAGGTCGGCTGACCCATCCCAGTGTCCCTCAGAGCACCCCAGCCCCCAGCTGTCCTAGGAGAACTGGCAGAGGAAAGAGAAAAAAACCAAGGTGTGTGTGTGTGTGTGTGTGTGTGTGTGTGTGTGTGTGTACAGCTTTTCAGGAAAGTTCCAGGGGAGTGCCGGTGTCGTCATTGTTCTCATTCCTGGTGACAAGTCAAAGATAGAAGTGCCTTCCCCTGGGGAAGCTAAGGGAGGGGCTCATCGATAGAGGAGGCAGCCCCCTCCTCAGGGTCAATCTGGCTGGGAAACAGTCCTGCCATCAGGGCCACCCTGTCTGAGGGGGGCCCTCAGGGAGGGAGCTGTCCCAGTCAGAAGGGGTTGGGGCCGGGACTTAACTTACAACCGAGCCTTGTCCCTGTGTATTTAAGTAGACAAACCCCCACTCGGTCTGCCAAGCCCTGAGCCCGTCTCTGCGCGGTCTCCTCTTGGGCAGTGGGGAGCTGGCCCGAGTGGACTTGATGAGACTGTTTGCAACTCTAGGGCCACACTGCTCTCACTCATGCCAGGGGGCAGCGAGGAAGGCCATCGAAGGCCACTCAGCCCCGGACCCCGCCAATGCCGCTGTGCCAGCCCGCGGGGCCAGCCTCCTCCCTGTCCCTGTGAGCTGTGAAGTTGTACATGAGTTGGGGGGGAAGCGGGTCCCCAAGCAAATCTGCCCACTCGCTGATCCCAAGGCCTGCCGGCACATGGCCCGCCGGCACAGGCAGGCTGCCCCAGGGCGAGTGCGTCCCTTGGAGGCTGCCGGGGCTGGCCAACAAGGGCTCCCCGTTCCAGGGGAGGTAGGAGCCTGCTGGAGAGCAGAGCTCTCCAGGGACAGGGCCCATTGCTCTTAGGGCACCCCTCAGGGTGCCCTCCCAGGCAGGGAGAGTCAGGAGCGGAACTGGGGGGCGGGTTCAGTCTGAAGCCAGCCCATCTGTAAGCTGGCGACTTCTCACGGAGAGGACACTTCACTCCGGGCCTCCCTTCCCACTTTCTGCAAAGACATCCCCTCTCACTGAGCCCTAAGCCCCCGTCTGCTTAGACTCAGCCACTTCTCCAGCCTGCCAGACACTGGGCTAGGGCCATTCGCCTATTCCCTCGAGTCTCACAACAGCCTGAGGGGTGGATTGCATTCTCCCAAGCCACAAATGAGGAAACCCAGTCGATAACCCAGGAAGCACAGCTAGTCAGTGACATGGCTGGAACTTAACCCTCACCTTGACCCCACACCCAGCTGCCATCATGTTGACTGTGTAGCCTGATTGTTTTAAACCCTAGATCAGGGCTCCTCAAACGTTTTAAACAGGGGCCCAGTTCACGGTCCCTCAGACCCGTTGGAGGGCCGGACTATAGCTTAAAAAAAAAACTATGAACAAATTCCTACGCACACTGCACGTATCTTATTTTGAATTAAAAAACAAACAAACAGGGCAAAAACACAGAAGGGCTGGATAAATGTCCTCGGTGGGCCACATGTGGCCCCCCGGGTCATAGTTTGAGGACGCCTGCCCTAGATAGCTTAGCAGTCCACCTCTGTCTACCAGAGCCTGACAGCAAGGTTGATCATAATTGTCTCAGTTCTCCCTGGCAGGAAGTCCTTCCTGGAATCTAACCTTAGTACCTCCTGCTGTCCCTTGGCCTGGAATCAGGGATGGTGGGACACTGCTCCCTGTCTTTGGAGGCTGTCCCATGGAGCTGTGGCTTTCCTTCTGTGGCTCTGAAAGCACGCTGCTTTTGGTGACAGAAGCAGGAGCTCCGGGTTTTGTGGGGCGAGATGGTGGTCTTCTCCTCTCAGGCCTCCTCTTTGGCCCTAGCATTCTCTACTGAGCCCTGGATGGGTTGGGAGGGAGCCAGGGTAAGAGTGGGGCCATTGGAGACCCTCAGAGGGTCCTTGACTTCTGATCAGATTAATTTTGGGGAATTTGAAGCTGCATCTCTGGGGCACCGAGAAGTCTTGGGATCCGGAAATCCCCACGTGGCCTTCACAACCCTGCTGTCCCCAGGCCTCCCTTTGTGGAAGAGGCCAAGGGGAAAGGACGAGGGCTTGCACCCCTTCCGTGAAATCCAGGGATTCACTTCCTCATCTGGGTGTGAAGTGACGGGGAATTCCGAAGGCCCGCTTCTAGGACCCTGGCTTGGGACCCACACCTCCCATTTCTTAGAAGCCTGCTACTTTCCAGGAGCACCCTCTGACTTCTGGAGACTTCTGGCTTCACAGCCGAGTTTGGCAGGGGGATCGGTCCAGCCTCGTGTCCGGGGTTTGGAGAAGGGACTGAGGGCGGCAGGGGCTGGAAGACTGGCACAGAGAAAGCCCTGTGCCCTGGATGCACCCTCCACCCAAACGTCTTCTCCGGCCAGAGGAGAAGCCTGGTTCCCAGAGCCCACCCTTCCTCAGCCTGTGGGAAGAGTGAAGTCCCACGGCCACATGGGCAGAGGGGCAGCCTGGCTACCAGCTGGGGAGACTCCCTTGCTTAGCATCATCCTCTAGGGAGAACAAGTCCCCTTCGGCTGCTGGTGGTGGACACTGGGTTCGTTCCCTCCCGGCTGGGACGCCTGGGAGATTCAGAGGAGCCACAGGCAGGGCTCCTGCCCTTGGATGGGAGATGCAGTCAAGCCCACATCGGATCCCAAGTTGGCCTCTGTGCTAGAGCCAACAAACATCATCGCTGACGCTCCTGAAGCACTTCTGGAAGGGGGAGCTTGGTATGCTAGCCCACAAGGTCATGGAGTAGACAGAGGCAATTGCACTTGACTGCTAACTGAAAGGTTGCAGGTTTGAGACCACTCAGAGGTGCCTTGGAAGAAAGCCTGGGGTCGACTTCTAAATAATCAGCTACGAGAAACCCCCTGGGGCACAGTTTGCTCTGACATGTCGAGGGTCACCAGGAGCGGCAGTCGACTCTGACAACTGGCTACTCCTCCAACCACCCGGATGCTGTTAGGTGTGTTGCTGGGATCTGTCCTGTCAGTTCCGACGTGTGGTGGCCCGATGTACGACAGGACGGAACACCGCCCAGTCCTGCGCTGTCCACACAACGGCTCTTGGGTGGAGGGTGTTGCTGCAGGCACTGTGTGCCCAGCTCACGGAGGGCTCCCACTTTGTTGCTGCCCCCCTGCCTTTCCAAGCATAATGTCCTTGTCCAGGAACGGGTTGCTCCTGATAACATGTTCAAAGAACACGAGGCCAGCTCTCACCGTCCCTTCTTCGAAGAAGCATTCTGGCTGTACTTCTCCCAAGATGGGTGTTTGTTCTTTTGCAGCCCATGGGACCTTCGATATCATTCCAATGGTTGATCCTTCTACAGTCTTCCTTGTTCAATTTCCGAATTCCGCAGGCATATGATGAAAATACCGTGTCTTGCAAAATGGATGCATAAGCAAATGTAGTGAAGAGAGAGGATGGTGCCTGGCTATTAAAAGATATAGCATCTGGGGTCTTAAAGGCTTGAAGTTAAACAAGTGGCCATCTAGCAGGGAAGCAACAAAACCCACATGGAAGAAAGACACCAGCCTGCGTGATCACAGGGTGTCGATGAGAGCAGGTATCAGAAGACCCAAAACAAAAACTCATATTGATGAAAATGAGGGGGGTCGGAATAGAGACCCAAAGCTGATCTGTAGGCAATTGGGCATCCCCTCACAGAAGGATCACAAAGAAGGGATGAGTCTGCCGGGTGCAGTATAACACTGACAAAACACACAACACCCTTCTAGTTCTTTAATGCTCCCCCCACACACATACACACACACTATCATGACCCCAGTTTTACCTTACAAATCTGGCTAGACCAGAGCATGTACACTGGTACAGATAAGAGCTCTCGACACACAGAATCCGGGAGAGATGAACCCCTCAGGAACAGTAATGGGAGTAGTGATACCATAAGGATAGAGAGAAGGTAGGGGGAGAAACGGGAGAGAGGGGGGACTGATTGCAATGATCGACATATACCACCACCCCCTCCCCTGAGGGGGATGAACAACAGAAACTTGGTTGAAGGGAGACAGTGGACAGTGTAAGATATTAAAACAATAATAACTTACAATTGATCAAGGATTCATGAGAGAGGGGGATTAGATGAGGAGACAGAAAAGCAGAGCTGATACCAAGGGCTCAAGTAGAAAGAAAATGCTTTAAGAGGACCACATGGCCAGCCCCACTATGGGACATGATGGCCCTCACTGACCCATGGCCCTGCGGGGGACAACACTAGAGACAGAGTGTGGGAATTGCACCCGATCTGATCCCGCCACACTGGGGCAAAGCACTGGGGGAGTGCAGCGGAACAGCAAGGGAATGGAGCAGCAAGGTCCCCAG